>NC_056625.2:312646498-313333373 GCF_002870075.4 Lactuca sativa
TGATCGTGATCGTAGAGCTGAAGCAATTCGCATCTTAAAATGGTTAAAATCGTTTGATTTTGTGTTTTGTCTACATTTGATGATTGATATCTTGGGAGTGACGGATCATTTGAATACACTACTACAAAGAAATGACCAAGATATCATAAATGCCATGAATCAAGTAAGTAGTTCAAAAAAAGCAATTCAAGAAATTAGGGATATAGGATGGGAACCACTTTTAGAGAAAGTTACTTTGTTTTGTGCTAAAAACGAAGTTAAAGTTGTGGATTTGGAAGATGAATATTTTAATGGATACAGTCGTCGCAGAGGTTCACATGTTAGTAATGTTTCTTATTACCAACTACCACACTGATTTATAAATTTATTGTGTTTTATTGTTAGTTATTAATATATTTGTATATATATATATATATATATATATATATATATATATATACATATATATTTTTCAAGGTTAACATCTTGCACCATTATCAAGTTGATGTATTCAACGAAGTGATTGATATGCAACTTCAAGAGCTGAACCAACGCTTTAATGAAGCAAACACGAATTTACTTCTTTGTATTGCTTGTTTGTGCCCAAGTGGATCTTTCAAAGCCTTTGATTTAGAAAAAATAATGAAAATGGCTTCACTTTCTCCGGAAGAGTTTCCTACAGAATATGATCTTCGAGTTCTTGAAGTGGAACTTGGAAATTACATTAAAGATATGCGAGAAGATGAACGATTTAATGATTTGAAGAGTATTGGAGACCTTGCCAAAAAGATGGTTGAAGAAAAGAAGCATATAATATTTCCTTAGATTTACCTTCTTATGAAACTTGCATTGATCTTACCTGTAGCAACAGCAAGTGTAGAACGCGCATTTTCAGCAATGAAGTTAATAAAGACTGATATACGCAACAAAATGAGTGATCAGTTTTTGAGTGATATTTTAGTGTCTTATATTGAAAAAAATGTATTAAAAGGTATTGGCAACGATGCAATTGTGACAATGTTTCAAAATATAAGACCTTGTAGGGTTCAATTGTAAGAACTTTATTATAACTATTGAACTGATATTTAAATATTTTAGTCATACAACCCGACCCGTCACCGCTAGTATTTTTTACACTTTCATATTTTTTTTAGTTTTATTTACATAAGGAACCATGTGGTTTTTGGTTCTAGATTTGCCACTATTGGTAACCTTCTTTGTAGGGACTAGATTAAGGATATGGGCGACAGTCTCTAAGGCATACCCCAAAAAGAGATTGGTAGCGAAGCTCGGCCTATCATAGAGCAAACCATGTCTAACAAAGTTCGATTACGCCTCTCAGCTACACCATTTAGCTGTGGTGTCCTGGGAGGAGTCAATTGTGAGACAATCCCACACTCCTTAAGATAGTCAAGGAACTCGGTACTAAGATACTCACCACCTTGATCGGATCAAAGTATCTTAATGTTCCTTCCCAATTGATTTTCTACTTCCTGTTTGAATTCTTTAAACCTTTCAAAGGTTTCTGACTTATGTTTGATCAAGTAGACATAACCATATCTACTAAAATCATCGATAAAAGTCACATAATACCGATTAGCATCCCTTGTGGTGGTTTTGAATGGTCCACATACATCAGTATGTATTAGGTCCAACAAACCCTCACCCCTTTCACAAGTACTAGTGAAGGGTGATTTTGTCATCTTTCCAAGTAGAAAAGATTCACAACTATCATCCGATTTAAGGTCGAATGATTCCAAGACTCCATTCTTTTGGAGTTGGCCTATGCGTTTCTTGTTTACATGTCCAAGACGACAATGCCACAATGATGCTTTATCTAGGCTAGAAGAAGAATCAATATACAATACATTATTTCCTAAGTTGTCTACAACCGACACAGCTTCATACACACCATCACAAGGTAATGCTTTAAAATAAAACACATTATTAAAGAAAGCATTAATACCACCACATTCATTATCAAACAAAAAGGTAAAATCTTGTTTGTACAAGCCATGAAAAGAAATAATATTTCTCGTCATTTCAGACGAGTACACACATTTATTCAAATCTAATTTTAACCCATTATTTAGCAACAAAGTATAAACTCCAATCTTGGAAACAGGTGAAGCCTTCCTATTCCCCATGATCAAGTTTATCTTTTCGTGCTCCACATCCTCACTTCTTCTTTGGCCCTGCAAATTTGAACATGTGTGAATACCACATCCTGTATCAAGCACCCAAGAGTTAGAATATGGTGAGTAATTAGACAATATTGTGTAAATACCTGCATGGGTGGGTTTCACTTTCCCATCCTTTAGATCTTGCAAGTACTTAGGGCAGTTTCGCTTCCAGTTCCCCTTGTCTTGGCAATAGTAGCAATCAGCATCCTTGGGAATAGCAGAAGGAGTGACAGAACCGCTCTTGGTCCTTGATGAGGAGCCTTCAAGAGACTTTCCCTTGGTACCCTTTGAAGGGGACTTCCTCTTTTTCCCTTTGCCTTGCCCGATAGCCAAAACAGGGATAGATGTTGGAGTAGGAGTAGTAGAGGTAACAACCGACTTCCCTTAAGACCATTTTCAGCGGTCTTCAAGAGTCCTTGAAGTTTGCTAAGAGTAACTTCCTCCTTGTTCATACGATATGTCATACGATATGTCATACGAAGTTGGTCATAACAAGAAGGTAAGGAGTACAAAATGATGTCAATTGCCAACTCCTCAGGGAAGTTCACATTCAGCTTGAGCAAACGGTCCACATACTTTTGTATCTTTTGCATGTGGCCCGTGATGGATTCATCATCCTTCATGCGGGTTGTTATCATGGAGGAGATTATTTCATATTGCTCCTGATATGTACTCTGATGGTACCTTTCCATCAAGTCTTGGTGCATCTCAAAAGGGTAGAAGTCCTCATAGGACTTTTGGAGCTCAGTTTTCATCGTGTCCATCATGATGCATGCTACCTTAATAGCATCCCTCTCATGTGTCCTGAATTCAGGGATCTCCTCAGGAGTAGCAGTGGACTCATCAAGCTCATTTAACTCCTTATCGAGGATATATTGCTTGTCCTCATAACGAGTAACCATCCTGACGTTCCTAATCCAGTCCATGAAGTTGGAACCATCAAAGATGACTCTCCCACAAAGATTCATGAGAAAGAAAGAGCCAGTTGGGTTAGAGCCTGAAGCATTGGTGTTGGAAGACATCTAAAAGAAGAAAGCAAGTTTAGATTAGATGTATAGAGTCCTTAATAAGACACCCAAATGTAATATTAAGGCTAGGATCCAATCACAATATATTATACTTAGAAGAGGGATGTCGTAATCTAAGTAATAACATATTTGAAAGGTAGGTGAATGACGATTCACCAATTTCCACCATGAAAAACGAAATGAATTATTTGGTTTTAATTGGATTTGAAATTCCTAGATTCTTTTGAGATTCATTGAACTTTTCAATGGCATGTTTCAATCTCGATTGTGCCCTTCAAGTTTTGTGACTGGGAGGTCGAGGATCACAAAACAAGGTGTGAATAACCATACTAATTCACTTGGTATCCTTAATATTATCACCTAATCAGTGTGCCGGTTAAGCACACACGCTCCATTGATCTATGACAAACATTAAGTCACCCTTCGTGATCCTTACTAGTCCAAGTTAGTGTGTCGGTTAACCACACACGCTCCACCAACGACTTGGTAAGTACAAAGTGTGAATTCCATGGACTAGCACCATGTTCACGTTTTTCCTAAAGTAACTAAGATTGGGAATTAAAATATTTAGTTACTTTATAATAATCATTATACTTTCAATGAGGATTTAAAGTCATTGTCCTACCCGTTCGGCTAACGACCCTCCACCGATCAAGGAAGCGGTGGGTGAGAGTGGACACCCATTAAGCTGTCATTTTATAGGCAACAACCTTATAACCCCCCCCCCCCCCCCCCGCCTTATATATCGGCTTCGTGAATGAGGCCTACTAACGGTAGAACGACTTATTCTTATACATATATATAATAATTAACCATTAATGTTATAAATAGTATAAGTGTTGAATTTTAACTATTAAAACTCTAAGGGTTGGAATTAAAGTTTATTAAAATGTGTGAAACTTTACAAATTCCAAAACTTGAGGGCAAGTTTTGTAACTATCCAAAACTTTTCATTTCATAACTTATGAATTAAAGGTTCATAAAAATGAAGACTCTTCATTTTTATGTAACTTATGTGTTTTAAATGTGTATTTAAAAGAAGTGACCTTTGGATATCCATAACTTGAGGACAAATTATGGACTCTATTAAAACACATAAATGATCAAGAATTAATCCTAAACAATTCAGCAAATAATTCCTATCATCTTCTAAATTCATAAGAACATGAACATGATCATCAAAGTTTCAAGAATTATATGAACACATACAAAGCGTGAAATTTTGATATAAGTTATTGTAAATGGATTAGAACAACCATTACACCAACTAAAACAAGTTTTAAAACACCAAAACAATTTAGGGTAATGTTTCTAGTCCATTTCCAACAGCAAAAGTCGAAAATCTGCATTCTGAGGCTCCTACTCGTCGAGTGCACGAACCTAATCGGCGAATAGGATGAGTTTACACATGAACTCGGCGAGTCCCCCCATGGACTCGGCGAGTTCATCAGGCAGACAGCAAAAATTCGACTTTTTCACTATTTTGCATCAAGTATCAAACAAACAAGCCTAGGATCTAATACCACTGTTGGGTTTTAAGCATTCTAACACTTCCTAAGTGTACATGCAACCCTAATAAACCTTGGATCTATGTTTGTCTAAGGTACATGAAAAATATTATTTTCCAAGGTTTATAACCTATCTAGCATGGCATGGGGTACTTTTAAACATAAAAGAACTAGATGAATTACATACCTTTTGTTGATTGTTGATTCCTTGGAGTTTAAGAGCCAAGAACCAATAATGTGAATGCCTCAAATGGAAATCACAAATCACCACAAACTTGGAAAATGTATGAGAGAGTATACTAATACTTAGAAATTGGCCACCACTATTACACACACTAGGGTGCTTTTTCATGCAACATAAGCTTCTTTATATAGTGTGCATGGTTAGGGTGAAACCCTAATAACCCATGTCTTTTCCTTTCCAAGGATCCATGGGTTAAAAGCTCCATTGATCATCCATGGACTTCCATATAAGCTTAGCCCATTAACAAATGAGTATTAGCCCACATCATATAAATATAATAGCCCATGATTTAATTAGTCTTCCTTTTAATCACTAAATTAATTCATAATTAATTCATGATTAAAACTAATTAAATAGCATGACTTTATATTAATATATTATAACTTATAATGTATTAATAAATTGTAAGTATATAATTCTCATAAAATTATCCATAAATAGTTTGGGTGAAGTGCAACCCAAATGGACCATGCCGGGTCGAGTCAAGTATATACCAAATAAGTTATGGACTTAGACACCTTATCCAACACTTATCGCATGCATAACTCGGTTCCAACACCCAAGGTCTCATTTTTATGACATTACACCACTAATAAGCTCAAAAGGGGAGGGTCTTAGTCTCTGGAGTTCAGGATCTCATCAAGTCTCCACCTTTTTGGGACAAAACCCTAAAATACCCCATTAACATACTTAAAACAAAAGAGAGGTAAAGTTTGAAGCTTTATACCTCAAAAAGATGCTCCCATCTCAGATATGCTCAGATCTAAAAGCTTGGACTCCAGCTCCTTCTTCTTCAAGGCTTCCACTTCTCCTTAAGAGCACACAAAAATCATAAAATCTCTTAAATACACATACAAGCTCCAAGAATGAAGGACTAGGGTTTTGGAGGTTTTGCTCTCTAAGAAAGGTGGTGAGGAAGGAGGCCATCTCATTCTTTATATAGGGTCACTTAAAATATTAGGGTTTTCCTTCTGTGCCTAATACGCCCAACGTACTAGGTGGCTCTTGCTTAAGGAACACGTGCATTTGTTCGCTAAGCGTATGCATACGTACGCCCAACACACTTCGCTGCCACACTTCTCCACTTTAGGGACTCATCTTGCCAAATCTTCAAACTTCCATAGCTTCTTTGATATAACTTCGATTCCAAAGATCCTCATACCTACGGAAAGGTGATGAGTTGTCTTACGATTCCAGCAACTCGCCACAACCCGAGACTTCCTTATGCCCGGATCGTGGCCCACGAACCCTAATCATGGACAATCCGAATCAGGATGTTACACCTAGTGCAGTTGATGGCGGAGGGTAGATCGGAGGGTGCCCTAGGGAAACTTAGGATTAGGTCAGTGGAAAGGGTATCGGTAAAAGGGACTTGGTGAAGTCGAAGCAATCCTTGAGGAAAGTACGGGTAGATGTGGAAGGTAGTATGGGCCCGTACTACTGAAAGCAGAGGACCTGTACTCGAATCAAGGAGGGCCTAGATGGAGCCTAGAAACTTGGAAAGTATGTGAGACCTCCGAAAGGTATATGTGACCCTGACATTCGTATGTTTATTTTCAGAATGGTGGTCACGCAACATGGAGCAGGAGGTTCAGGATCTGGGTCAGGATCGGGCTCGGGCGCAGGATCCAAGCATGTGGATGATGGGTTACACAAGTTCATCGCGTTCGAGATCACGAGAGGTATCCTTGATGCGACGCCAGTTATCTTCGGGTCGATCAAGGAAGGGATCATTGAGTTGATGGAGGATCGCCTCAGGGAATTCAGAAGTGACATGGCGGCCAGACAGTCAGGATCACGCACACTGCCCTTTAAGGACTTCAGAGGGAGTGGTGCGTCGGATTTCCATGGGTTGAAAGACCCCATTGCTGCTAGGAGATGGATCGTAGACATCGAGTCTGCGCAGCTGATGAGCTTCTGCCCAGAATAGTCGAAGGTCCGTTTCGCTGGAGGGTGTTTGAAAGACAGGGCTAGAGATTGGTGGGAGTCGGTTGGCGACTCTCTGGGAGCCTCGGCTGTTGAGGCTATGACCTGGTCAGACTTTGAGACCAGATTCAGGGCGGAATTTGCACCAGCTGTGGAGCTTCAGCAAAAAGGATGAAAGAATCATAAACAAAAACATAATAAACAACATACATCATGGATCTAAGGGTCCTTAAGTTTAAAAAGTGAAAAACAAAACCAAAAGAACCTTACAAGTGTCATTTTTGCAAAAATAACAAAGATTGGGTATAAATTGTAAATTGTCAGTTTTATGAGGGTTATAAGTTTTGTATTTGTGTAAATTTTGTTTTTTGTGAAAATAACACTTTTTAAATGGTCTAAAACATAAATTTTAGCTTAATGGGCTTAAAAGTGGGCCTAATGGGTTTTGGGCCCAAGGTTGCGAAAAAATGAAATTTTGAGGGGCTGAATTGGAAAAATTAACAAACTATGGGTCTAAAATGTAAATAAACTTTTTCATGGGTTAAAAATGAGTTTATTACCAAATATTGATTAAAAATGCAAAGTTTTTGATTTTGGGGTCAAAATTGTAAAACTTACGGAATTTGGGCCAAAAATATAAACATTTTACAAATAAAGGCTAGAAATGAGAAATGCAATAGTTTTGGGCAAAAATTTCTATTCAAATAAAGTTTGGGTGAAAAATGTCAATAAAAATGGTTTAATGACCAAAAATATCAATTTTCATAAAAAGGGACTAAAACGGTCATTTTATAGAAAAAGGTGTCACAATGGTTAATCTAAATGTTTTTGGGCCAATTAAAACGACTATAACTTTTGGGGTTAAAAATAGCAAGCTTATAACACATAGTTTATATATATATATATATATATATATATATATATATATATATATATATATATATATATATATATATATATATATAAAATAAAAACTTCATTATAAATTAAACGTTAAAATAATTCGTTATTGTGAATAAACATTTAACATACCACGAATACCAACAATACGACTCACACTCGATAAAACATACACGATTAAAAAGTTGGGCTCAAATACCTACTATACGTGTTATTGGGCCTTTGTGGCCCAATATCATATTTATTGGGACCGATATATTCACACATGTTTATTGGGCCTTCTGTGACCCAATTACATGCCTAAGGGACCCTCAATGACTTTTACATGTTACTGGGCCTCAGTGGCCCATTGGCGTTGCTAGTAAGATCATTCGTTGTGACGACACAATACTACAAAACGATCATACTATTTTATCGGAAAACATCGGGTTTTCCGGGGAAATAACATTATTCACTTGTACTTTCAATAACTAAAATGCAAGAATTTTTATCATGTGAAACATATCATTTTTACACGTTTTGAAATTATTCACGCATATACTTATGGATCATCACACCTATTGTATAAATAATTGCCGTTTCAGAAAATATTGGATTTTTTGGGTTTTACAAACTATACAAAATATTTTCATATCAACCCTGCTTATGAACTCACCAACATTATATATGTTGACGTTTTCAAAATAACTTGTATTCTCAGGTAACAGATAAGCTGAAGAACAATACCATGTGTGTTAGGATGTTATGTTTTGAAAACTCTCAAACAATTTATATTATGGATATGTAATATTTAGACAATGTACTTGATGTGAACAAGGTCAGTTGTAATGTATTAATGCATGGTGATGTTTATGTTATGTTTCATGTATATTCATTGTGATGATATTTCAATTAAGTCATGCGAGCCCTCAGACATTTCCGCCGTCTGGTTCATGGGTGTGACAGTACACCCAGCGTACTTAAGGGACCAATTATGCAAAAATTATCATTTCTTAGGGTTTCAAGACATACCAGAATTTTGGATGTTACAGCTGGTGAACAGTTTTAGATTCTTTAATGCACATATTTTTTCGTGAACATAAAAATAAGGATTCCATCAAGTCTTGGCGGTTCGGAAAGTCGTTTTTCACAATAACGTCAAATTTTTTCGACTCTTTCGAATTTTAAACTTCATTGTTTATATTATTTTGTCGCGGGCGAGCATAATAATTATTTATCCATTCAAGATAATTCTCATGACCATTTGAAGGTTTTATAATCACGTTTTTTATTATAAATCGGAGGAGAATTTGATATGGCCATTTGAATTTGGATTTGTGACTTTTCAAATTTGAAGATTTTTTATAAAGCTTGTGGTAGAATTATGAAGGTAGCTTCTACAGTAGCAGCTCTTCATCGAGCTCTTCTAAAGCTTTTACAAAGAAGTAGCATTTACGGTAGCAGTTCTTCATCGAGCTCTTCTAAGGCCTTGTTATATCTCTGACTTCTAGTATTTTCTCGATCAAGTGGCGTTACGAATCTTAAAATTTTGGATGTTACATGATATTTTTGGTGGCTTATATCATTAGCTTATTTGAAGATCATTGTCACTTGGAGGGGGAGTTCTTCAAAGACAAGAAGTGATTTTGTTTCTTTATTCTGAAATGGGTTTTTATGGTGGGTTTGGCTTTATTGAAGATCTTTGGGATTACATTAGAAAACGAAGTTTAAAAACATTACTTCAGTGCTTGGTTTATATATATATATATATATATATATATATATATATATATATATATATATATATATATATCCTAGAACCCATTACTGAAGACTATTGAAGAATCAAGGTTCGTGGATTGCTTCAAATATTCCTCGTTGCGAGATCTTTTCTTATTTGCTAAATGCTTGTTTTGGAAGTTAAAGCATTTTCATCCATTCCATACTATTGATGGGGAGATTGTAGGGTTTCAAAGTACTCAATGGATGATGGCAAGGGGCCCCCTTGATGAAGTGTAGGTTAAAAGCCCAAGACTTGTCTTTTCCCTATAAATAGTAATGTATTATTCATTATTAGGGTAAAGAGTGAGGCAAAATGTAGCCGCCACGTTGTGAGGTTTCTTGTAGAGTTAGATTCTTATTCTTAAAGTGTAATTTGTTCCTCATAATTAAATAAATCGAGTGATCATTCGACATATCTTCATATTTGTGTTTGTTCTTATTTTCTGCATCTTGTTCATCAAATCACAATTAGGGTTTAAATCCCAACACAAACACACATTAACAATAGTTAAACATCTCATAATTTGACACTTCTTTTTTCTAATATAGGTTACTATTGTGATAGGTTTAACAACTTTCTAATTTGTCAAAATAACAACATACTTTTAAAGATGACTATGAGCAAGGCGAGGTACTGAGAAAAGGAAGAAAAGTGGGTTAGTTCACCCATTTTCAGTATCTCTCTCCATTTCTCCCCCTAGACTCTCTCTACTCTCTCTCTCTCTCTATCTCTCTATGTTGTACCAAAATGTGTTTGTATGTTTTTAAATATTTTTTGATATTAGTTTTGTATGTTTTTAATATTTTTAATAATTAGTTTTCTATGTTTTTAGTTTTAGTTTGTGTTTATTTAAAAATAAAAACTTTAATGGGTTGGGAGTATGTGAGAGAACACGATCTATGCGCGGACAAGGTTTGAAAACTCAAACCTAGAGTTAACACTTTTAAGATCAATGTTTGCTTCTAATAAGTAGTTACAGTCAAGTCTGGTAAACCATTCAAGACTTGAAGATAATCAATCAACAAAGTATTCAAGTAATAAATGAAGTAAACATGAGTATAATCAATGCAAATATAATTTAAGAACAAGAAGAATGTTAAGAAATAACTTTGACTTAAAGGAAATTTGAAAGTGATGTGAAGAGAATAATTGCTTTTCTTGGATTGATACTTTTATTACAACTCATGAAACATTCACTCCTTAAATAGTGAAGAAGGAACATAGTACAAAACATTCTAAGGACCGGATAAAGCTCAATGTTTGACAAACTTACACTTGAAAGATACACACGTTTTAATCCTATGAATTGTTACATCATGAAAAAAAATACAAAATGCATTAAATGCATGTAATACTTCTGACTTCTGAACATCTTGATCTCGGGATTGATCTGGCTTCGGAACTTCATCATATCTCGGACACAAGCTAACTTCGAAACTTGATTTCTTGGGATTGCTAGAGGTTCACTTTTGGCTTCTTCTGATATGAAAAGGTAAGCACTGTAGATCCATAATCCATAACTTGACCATACCCTAAAAGTCAACGGAAGTCAACACTCGAGTCAACAGTCCATGTTGACCCAACTCGTCAAGTGCATCTATGTGACTCGTCGAGTTCCTTCTTTCTCTGAAAAATTGGGAATCTAACTCAACTCGCCGAGTTGTCTCACCAATTCGCCGAGTTCGTAACGCGTCCAGACTATCGGGGAAAACCCTAACCAGCTTGTCGAGTTGGCTCACCAACTCGTCGAGTCCCTTTAGTCCATTCTCTCATTCAGACGTTTTTAAGCAGAACTAAGGCCCCATACTCTAGATCTAGCCTCCCAAGGCTGAAATAACACGTAAAGTTGCAAGCTTTACATTCATGCATGGTATCTAGGGCTAAGTTGCCAAACCAAAGATCAACAAAGTTTTAATGCATGAGAGTTGGCCAAAGCTTGATAAAGCTAGAATCTTTAGGCCCAAGGGACCTAATATTGTCCAGATCTGAAGTCTCATCTTCAAGGCATGCTCAAACAACTAAGGGACTTATAGAGAAGATTGAAATGGCCATAAACTCCCTAATGGAGAGTTCTAACACATAAGTGGTCAAGGTAATAGCTTTTTACCTCCAAATGGCAGCTAACACTGAGAGAATACTGGATCCAAGGGCTCTTTCTCGTTCCAAGCCTTTTGCTCCTCAAACTCCTTCCAATAATGCACTAAAACACACACTTTTAGCCTCTCTCTCTCTCTCTCTTACAGACACACAGAGAGATGAAAATAGCTCAATTAGGGTTTCACCCAGCATGTTAAGGTGGTGAGGGAGGCGGGGTAAAGGACTTAAGGTCCTTTAAATAGGGTGCAAACCCTACAAATAGGGTTTTCACACTCAACTCTTACTCGTCGAGTTGGGTCGAGTCCCCCAACTTGTCCAGTAGACTCTAAGGTGCTGTTTGTTTTTTCAAAGAGAAAATTCATGAAGTCTGTGGACCACCTCTGCAATCCTCTGTAGCAGAAGAGGTGGAACAAACGGGTGCAACCTATAATAAGAAACATGTTTGTTTTTTAACATAGACTGCTGCAATAAATTGAAATTGAAATTAACTAATTTTATAAACTGAAAATAGTTCTCAACACCGAAATTTTAATAATGCTACTCTTAAAACATTGAAAGAATACTAAAAAGAACATGTAAAAAAATATATAAAACTTTTTTTAAAAAAAAACTTAAAAAAATATAAAAGAATCTAATAGTTTTATTCTAGAAAAAAAATTAATTTTATAAAGCATAAAAAAGAAAATAATAAAAAAATTAAGAAAAGTATTGCAAACGATGTCTACGAAATTCGTAAAAAATTACACACGTTAAAAAAGATGCAATTGAAACTGAAAATATTATTAACAGAAACGGTAAAAAAAATTAAAAAAATCAAAGTTTTTTTTTTAAATCAAGTTAAATAAATTTGTGGAAACTATAAAGAGAAATTGTATCAAATCCGTAAATAAAAATTTTAAAAAAATCAAAGTTTTTTTAAAAATAAAATAAAGACAAAACTTCAAAAATGGTCCCTATGGTTTTCGAAAATATCAAGTTTAGTCCCTAAGTTCAAAAAACCTCACGGATCGTCCCTGTGGTTTCAAAACTTTTAACAGTTGGTCCTTCCAGCTAACTCCGTTACCATTTAGTCGTTAAGTCAAGGGCATTTTTGTCATTTCACTACACAGGGACCATTTATGAGGTTTTCAATTACTTTGTTTTTTAAAAATAAATAAATAAATAATATTTAATATGCAAGGGTCCCGCCCACCCTCTCTCTCTCTCAAATAAAAAAAATAAAGAAATAAAAACACTAACCCACCACACCCACCCCTTTTCTTCCTCTTGATTTTTGTCTTCTTCGTGTTTCTTCTTCCTTTTCTTTTCTTCATCCTATTTCTTTTCTTTTCTACAACATTGAGATACTTTGAGTTTAGCAAGAGATCAGAAACTAGGTTTAGTTATATGGTCTGGAATTGGTTTTGTTAATAGTGTAAGCTAGTGTCGAAACCATCATCTTCAATCTCTGAGATGGCGAGAATATTTTGTACTTCTCCAAAAAGGGGTCTGAAAGTAGAATTGTTGGGAGCCTTATGTTGTATAGTTATATGCTCTCGTTGGAAAACTCTAGAGTTTTTAATCATCAAGATGCAGTGTTTAATGAGATTCAATTGCTATCCTTCAACAAGGTAAACAACAGAGGCAGTAGATTAAACTTTTGACCATTTTGCCCCTGGTGATTTCAATCGGTGAGAACAAAAAAGCAAACCATAGTCACTTAAACTGGATGTTGAGTTGTTGGGATTTCAATTTTAAAACCAACAAAACACATATTTATGGAAGAAATCAAAATTGATCTTGAAATCTAGCAAAATACAAACATTGCCTTCCTGGGATTTTGATTTTATAACCAGCATAACATATTTTTCGTTTTGAAACCCAACAAATTGAGGGCACAGTAGGCAATGAACCTATTTGAAGAAAATGAAAGGGGTTTTGTAGATTGAATTCTTCAATGTATTTCTCATCTAAAATCTCATTATCTCCCTTGTTCTTCCCTATCTCTCCCCTCCGCATCAAATGACAAAGCCTCCGCCTCGCCTACCTGTCACATCACATCACGTCATAAGATACTCCACCACCCCCATAATCACCGCCACCATCTTCGTTGGAGACAAACTCCCCGAGCGCTGGTTGTATCAAGGTGGCGTCAATATGGATACTTACGAATCTTGGAATGTGATTAGGGTTGAAGCATCATCCATTTTTTTCTCAGGAAATAGATGGTGGAGGTATACAATTAACGAAGATAAAGAAGAACAAAGGAAGGGTTCTCTGTGTCGGTGATCGATTGAATGCCAGAATGAAGCAAATGGGAGGGGCGTATGTTGGTTTGGGTTTTTAAGGGAAACAACTGAAAGGGAAGTACCCAGCAACCACGCTCTTTGGAGAGAGAGAGAGAGAGAGAGAGAGAGAGAGAGAGAGAAGAGGGTGGGTGGGTGGGACCCTTTAATATTAAATATTATTTATTTATTTATTTTTAAAAAACAAAGTAATTGAAAACCTCATAAATGGTCCCTGTGTAGTGAAATGACAAAAATGCCCCTGACTTAACGGCTAAATGGTAACGGAGTTAGCCGGAAGGACCAACTGTTTAAAGTTTTGAAACCACAAGGACGATCCGTGAGGTTTTTTGAACTTAGGGACTAAACTTGATATTTTCGAAAACCATAGGGACCATTTTTGAAGTTTTGTCTAAAATAAAAGTTAAAAAAATAAGTTATACCAAAATCCTAAAAAAAACACTTGGATAAAATGAAAGTTGAAGAGGTTTGAAAGGCAATTCAAGTGTTGCGCCACGCAACACATGCGCAGAGGTTTTGTAGTCTGAAGTCTTCCAAAAAACAAACTGTTGCGAGAGGGAAAGTGTTGCGCGTGTGCTACACTGCGAAACAAAAAGTGGTTTGAAGATGTTTTTTTACAAAAAAAAACAGCACCTAAAAATCATGCGGCCATCTCAATCTCTACTCGAGTTGGGGCCTCCAACTCGTCGAGTTGCCCTGACAAAATGAATATAATTTAATTATATATTATACATGGGAGTCGGGATGTTACACAAAACAAGTGAGAGAAGGCTAGGATTTCTCAAGGAATGATCTTAGGTGATGAAGGCTGGTCACAAGAGGGTTTCTCATAAGTTAGAGCCCTTAAATAGGGCTCAAAACCGAAAAATTAGGGTTTTGATCTGCCGCGATTACGCCCTACGTAACCTAAGTTACACCATGCATAGCCCATTAGAAATGCGATCCACACTTAGCAAGTTGCGCCCTGCCTAACTTTCCTACACCCTGTGTAGGATAAAACCCCCAGTTTCCATTTCAACTTCAAACAGTCATAACTTCTTTGTTTCAACTCCGTTTTCAGTGTTTTTTATATGCACGGAAAATGTATTGAAGAGCTCCACAATTCTATCTAATTGCTTTTGACTTAAAACATAACTAACTAAAATCCTTAATTCATGAAAAAAAAAAACCTAAAACATCACTTTTCTCATTTTACTATTTGACTACAAAACACAAACCAAGGGCTTGGATCGCATAACAAATATTATCAACATCCAATAGGGTCTAAAACCTATTCATTTGAAGCCCATAACTTTACTTGATCAATTTATTGTCCAAAATCCCAGAATAAGAACGTCTCGAAACAGGATGTTACAATTTCACTTTTAAAGCTCATATATTACCCTAAAACCACTCCACTTACCATCTATTACAAAAAAAAAAACCACAATTCTCGTTAAATGAGACTCGTTAATTCATGAAAATTCGTAGCAAATTTTAGCAAGCTTTTTTGTTGTAAAAAGCAAGTTTTTTTTCAAGAAAAAAAAATTTAATAACTTCGAAAACTTGCAGGTTTTGTAGTTTTATTGGTTATTTTGAAATAGAAGATAAAAATGTTTCACATAGTGTAGGGTTATTTGATCCCAACCGTACTTTAAATTTATTTTAAACCATCGTAATGTTCTTTTGGTGTGACCTCACAGATTCATATATAATCAACTGTACTGTAATTTTTTGTTTCTTTCATACCAAATACAACACAATCATCATGTATAATATGATTTCAAAAATATGTAATTTCAATCACAATGTTTTGGATAACATAAAATCAGATTTGAGATAATCCACAATATCCTAATTTACGATAATGTATTAATTTCAATATGTATTATTGGACACTATCATGACACACCATTTAGAATAATTGTTGGACCTTATTACCACTTTGACAAGTCAAATTAGCAACTACTCTTCACTTTTTTTCCTCATGACACACCATTTAGAATAATTGTTGATTACCACTTTGACAAGTCAAATTAGCAACTACTCTTCACTTTTTTTCCTGACAATTAAATCTACGGACAAACACAATAACTAACGTGCAACAACAATCTTCATATATTTTTTTGAAACGGTGGAAATATATTAGCACCAACCTTTAAAGAAACAAGGTTGGGCAGAAAAACAATTACAAAATGTCAAAAAGATTACAACTCCAAACATATCAGTTACAATCACCAAACTTGCCTCTATATTTTACCCAATTGAACACCAAGGTGATTATATTATCCGTCAAATTTAGCGAAGACGTCCTAACCTTATCGAAGACTTTCGCATTCCTAGCTTTCCAACCGCACCAAAGAAATCCGTAAATGATAGCAATGAAAATCGTTCTTTTCTTAGGACACCTACCCCATTGTGCAACAAAACCCACCAACTCAGCCACCGAATTGAATTGTTGATCAGAAATTTGACACCAATTCAGGATCCAACCCAACGCACCTCTAGCAATCGGACAATTGACAAGTATGTTGTTAGATTCATCCATCCCATCGTTACAAGAATGACAAGACGAGATCGCACAATTTACTTTTCTCATAGTCAAAGCCATCGAAATACCATGATTAACCATGTATGACCATTATGAAAATACATAGCACAAATACCATGTATGACCATTATGAAAGTGGACTCATTTGATATGAATCCTAAATTTTCAAGGTTTACTATCCAAATCCAAAAAATCGATCGTCTAAGAACAACTTTTAAGATTCATATATTTTCTGGCTATCTTAAATCAAGTTTTAAAACTCATATTTCTAACAACCTTGATAAAAATCCAAACAAATATCATATAGCCTAGAGACAATTCCGAAATGAGGTCATAAATGATACGAAGCAATTCAAACACATGTAACCACTATACAGGATTTGAAGTCACGTATTGGTACTTATCCTTTATAAACATATCCAATTGTACATACCAATAAGAAGATTAGAACTAGTAGACGCATATCATATATGTTCCTAGGTGCAACATAGACCTTCATGTAGATACATCAAAATAAACTAAAGACTTTTGTGAAAAACCAAATTAACCAAAACCACAAATACCTCTTTCCATGTACATTAATAACCATAAAAGTTCAAACACTTAAAACCTCTTTCTTCCCTTTTCAATTGAGTCAAAATCTCTATAACAAAAAAACACATAGATTCATGCCCAAAAAAAAAACAACAAACTTACACTAAACACATTTAAGAAAACATCATCTAGCATTTAAATGCACCTTCTTTGGGGAACACAAGATCGAACCCGTTTCATTCTTGTTTGCTTCATTCTCAATTTTCTCAAGCTCATCATCATCACTATCTATATTGTTTGGATCCGATCGATTCTGGTGGGCCCTACGCCTCAAAAGATACACATTGAAATAGTAGCTCACCATAGCCCGCATACTTTTGTTCTTAAAATTGCGCTTTAATTCATCCCAAAAACTCCTGCCCGAAGAGGACGGAGTCGATTTTATTATCTCCTCAAACTTCTTCTCTTCATCTAGTGTCCAACTTATCGCGACATTTTCACCCATCTCATTAAATTTCCATTTATAGAAAGCAGACCCGAGTTCGAGTTTGCCTCGGTTTCTTTTTTCGGAAATATGAAACTTTACGCATTCTAACGAGCCTTGAAACTGGCAGCCACATGAATCTTGCCTGCCCTTTCCGATTCGGTCAAGCTCGAGCAAACTACTTCTTGTTTCGCCTTTTTGTAAGGGCCAAATTTGGGTGCCCAGCCATTTGGAGTCGGGTGAGTAATCGGGTTCGGGCAGTTCGGGCAGTTTGGCTTGAAATGAGCGGCCTAATGGGGTGCGTTTTCGCTTTAAGTTGCAACCGTAGAACGAATGTTCTTCATCTCGGTCACGGTCACTCGGGCTGCCCGAAGATGACTCAGGGGAATCTTGTGTTGGGGGTTTTCTTGAAGGGGGGATTGATTGGGTTTCTTTAGCTGTAATGAGCCTTTGACTGAATCTTGATGTTGACTTTTCTGTTCGGTCTTCGTACATTGCCGGATGCATATGATTTTTTTTCTGCAAAAGATACAAGGGCATTTTAGGAATTTTACAGACGTCAAATACTTTTGTTAAACCATGTGGATGTTTGGATGTGCGTTGAACAAAAACGAATTATAGTGAAAATTACGGAAATACTTTATTTTTCCAACAAAACTGTAACAGTTCCAGATATTTTTTGAAATTGACCATTTTGATGTTAAAATCAACAAAATTTGGTGTTAAAATCAACTTTGTAACATTTGTTACTTGTAATATTATAATATAAATTAAGCTGATATAAATTTATGATATATGTTATATTTTATTTTTATGTTTCTAACTTATTTAGAACAGTAATGCTATTTTAATAATTTAAAACACAATACATATAATAATAAATAACACATAATTGAAAATTTACAATTTGTAATTCGAAATTAATTATACATGAATAATTTCTTTTTGTCATCATTGTCTGATAATAAAATCTAATAGATTACTGTATCAAAAAGACGTTAGTCAAATTTTAAAAACCTAGTAATTAATGCACAAAATAAGTACATTATATTTAAGGCCTAATTTCCAAAATTATTTTCACCAACTACAGTTTTGCATTACACTACCTACATACATACGTACATTATATTTAATAAACGAACCATGTAATTAAATACATAATTTTTATTTTAATGATATAAATATTTTGATTATATTAGATACATTAATTATTTATAAAAATCAAACAAAATGAAGACGCCAATCTATTATATGTCACTTCTAGTCATGATCAATGTCAATTGTCAAAGACAGATAAAAGCACCCCTGCTTTATACAAAATGATTAAAAGAAAAATAAAAGCAATGACAAAAAACTTATTCTTAACAATTTAACAAAATTTAAAACATTATCTTAATTTAAACTAGTAATAATAATCCGTAAAATCATGAGAAAAAACGCATGGAATATTAAACATGTGAATATTAATGCTTACACAACATCAATGCAAAGTTGTTGCTTATGATTATTTGATATTTTCACTAAGTTCTATTACATTCAATAATTCAAAAAGGTTAAGTGTAAGAAATAATAATTTACTTTTATTAGTTGTTTATATTTTGATAAAACTTTCAACATATAATATCCTAATAGAAAACAATAAAAAGTACAATGCTATAACTAGCTAGATTTTTCAAAATACAATGTCTTAATAACAAAAAAAAGTTCCAAAGAACACAACCAAACACCCTTTATAAATTTGTAATTGTGGAAAAAGGCAAACAGATCATTTATTCCACCTATACTTTTTCTTTTTTTTTCCCAGTTTAGAATTTGCTAATCATATAATCTTTAAAGGACAGTTTACAGGAAAAAGAAAACCATTATATTTTCTGCTTAACCACTAATACTTTATTTTTCCAATCAAACCATAAAAATTCAGACATTTTCCAAATTAACCATTATGACCTATTATTACATAATATCAACTCAAAATGGTTAAATTGGAAAATGTAAAAAAAATCTTAATATGGTTTTGATCGGATAAAAATAAAGAATAAGTTGTTAAACCACAATAACGGCGTCTCTGTAAATTGCCTTATTAAACAATAAAGTTTCATAAATTCAAATAGCAAAATTGATATGTTATATACAAAGCTAATATCAAAAACAAGAAAATATTAAAATTAAATCGAAAAATACCTGCCATATAACTTTAGCCTTGGAATCAAGATCAAGTTGCAAAAGTCTTGCTTCACGAGCTGATAAAACCTGTTTCCAAACATGTTCACCTCCATAAGCCTTCCATTTATTCCTTTCAGGTATAATCCCAATTGCAGGGTCACAAGGGTCTTTTGCCACTCTTTTCACCCAATCCAACAATGGCAAATATCTTTCTCTTTTCCTCTTTTTACTCGACTCATTTTCTTCAACATCAAATCTTTCAACAATATTCTCCAAATCTATAACTTCTGATTCTTTCTTCACACTTGTATCAACAAACTCGTTGTAATCTTTCATCTCAACATCCAAAAAGAATTTCCGAGGATCAAAATTCATGTCTGAATTATTCACTGAATCTTTATCTTTAACAATTTTACAAAACCATTGTTCCAATGACTCAAGATACTTTAAGTAAACCACCTTCAAGTATGCAGAATCACTCGAATTGAACCCGATTTCTTTTGCTACCAAATCCCAAATCCCATATCTGGAAACACTCTCGTATCCACCTTTTTCTCTCACACACAAATAAAGCGTCAACAAATCAATAGGTTTACCATCTCTAAGCATTGGGGGAAAGGGTGTGAAACAATTATTTTGACAGATCTCTTTTGAGAACCTAGAAACAATTTGATTGAATGATTTAGTGAACTTAGTGTCGAATTCACCACATTTTATAGAAACCCCAATTTTGTGAATCTCTTCTAGGGTTCTAAAACAATCTAATGCAGACCCATCTGCTAGCTTTGACCACCCTGCCATTATTCAAGTTTTTCAAACCCTAAACAGACAGTATAATAATAGATCGTATGAAATAAAACAGGATTACGAGAAGCAAAACAAAATTCTACAGAAAAATAAAATAAGGAGTTACCCAGATGAGTTCATTTACAAATCTAAACAAAGCGTATAATAGATCGTATAGAAATCAAACAGGATTGCATGAACTAAACAAAATTCTACAAAAAGAAAAATGAAGTGAAAAACAAACAAAGAGTCACCCAAATAAGTTCAAATTAACAATCTAAGGGTTTTAAATCTGGTTTTTAGGGCTTGAGATGAAACGAGGGAGGAAAAAAATTTAGACGATTTTGAACTCCCCGCCCTTTCTCTCTCTCAAGAAACGCAGATGGGAAGAGAGAGAGGGCTAGAGGGGAGGGTGGAAGAGACATTTCAAGTTTTTTTGAACAGAAGAAGATACGAAAAAAAGAAAAAATTCAAAGAATTTTGTCACGAATTTTCAAAGGGGAGAAACATTACCAGTTTTTTGTGCTGCGTAGAGGGGCCTCGTCTTTGTGTCTTTCCTTCTCTTTAGCCCCTTTGGGTTTTATTTATTGAAAAGGGGCTTTTTGGGGGAAGATTGAAAGAGGGGTGAAGAAGAGATGTGATGGGAAAATTAAAACTAGGGCTTTTTTTTTCAAGTATTGGGCAACAAAGAATGTTTATTTATAGTGGAGCTGATGAATCTAATCATCTTCTTTGTTTCACAAAGAGGAAGGGTATTTTGGTAAATTCACTTTGAGTATTTGGCAAAAACATAATTGGCAAGTGGAAACAAAGGTTATAAAACTTATAAAATACTTAAAAGCAAATTATTAGGCTATCTTTTTATTTTTCGGATTTGATTTATCAAATAACATCGTTGGTTTTATAAACTGTTATTGATCATTGATTTTTCCTGAAAGAATTATAATTGTAATCATAAGTTCATGAGATAGTATGTCCCTTGTCAAAATAATAATTATCAAACTTAAAAAGACCTATAAAATTATTGTCCTTGTTATAATTAACATGGTTTTTCGTAATCTATTAGTACCTTATAAATTATGTTTGTGGTTAAAACATAGATTTATCATGTTAATGATGATGAAATATCCATATCTAGCTTCATCTTTTGATGTTGAGAGCAATATATACCTCTTACTTATAATTAGACATGGTGTTCACACATTACTAGTTACCATTTTTTCCACCCAAGCAATATTCTCTTCGTATATTAGAGATCTTTCTCTTATTTGGGAGAACGGACTCTACTCCCTCTATCTAATGATATGATCTAACTTGATCGTTGTAGTATGCTTCTAGGACATATGTTATAGGATAGCTACAACGATCTATTTTGCTAATTTGTTGGTTTTGTTCGATGATGACGGTGTTAAATGTGTGAAAAAAAAAGTAGGTTTGGCCATTTCCCAAAAATAGGATTTTTCCCATTTTTTTTTTCAACAAAATTAGCGGTTTTATACATTCTAAAAATAAAAAATTGTTATACATTTATATTCTCCTTCGTGGCATATTTGTTCTAGCATTTAAAGTCCAAAACCAACTTCAAATGAATTAGAAACTAATTACCAAAGTAAGACGCTGATTAAGTGGCTAAATGTCTTTTAAGTCATTACATATATATGGAAAGTGAAAAGAAAATGGTTTTACATATGGCGTGTTCGATACGGAGCGTTTGGGAGTGCTTGAGAGCTTCTAGCTTTTAACTTTTGACAAAACGCTCCGTTTTGAACAGAAAATCTCGTTTGACACAACAAACTTCTAGCGTTTAGTTTAAAAAAAACACTTAAAATCCAAATGATACTTCATGTAGCGTTTAACAAAACATTACAAACTACAAACTACCCGTTACAAGCTACACACTACCAGTTAGTTTTGTCGAACACACCCATAGACTTTCTAAGCGTTGTAAGACTCATTGTAACAACGTGAATTTCCAAAACAATTTTTCATTTTTAAACCATACTTTTAATCATCAAAAACAATATCAAAACATAAAGTATCCAATGTCATCATCATAAAAACAATTCCCAGTATCTCAAAACATAATCTCTAGGAGTGTGTACAAATTATGTCGGCGTCTTCCCGCGATCCTCGCTAGTACCTAAAACACATAACACAACAACTATAAGCATAAATGCTTAGTGAGTTCCCCAAAATACCACATATAACACATACGCCTTTCTAGGCCATAACTCTATGGGACCTTCCGGTCCAAGTGTCTCGGGGGACTTCCATCCCGAATCCCGGTAGACCTTCCGGTCTGTAATCTCCTGACCTTCCGGTCCAATCCTCTTGACCTTCCGATCCATATCATCTTGACCTTCTGGTCCTTATCATACATAACGCATACATATCACATATCATATACCACATACATCTCACAGCATATAAGACCTTCCGGTCACACATAGGTACCCTTCCAGGTACAGTATAGTGAGAAGACTCACCTCAATGAAGTCGGATAACTCTCATGCTCAATGTCCCGACCTAGCCTCCTCCCATCATTCAAATAACATCCCCAATCAATACTCTCTCATAGTCTCATCTCTAAAGATTGGGTAGAAGGCCATTCTACCCCTTCCTAAACTTTCTTGAATCAGTCTTGACCAGAACCCTAAGGTCAACGAAAGTCAACGGTCAAACTTTGACCCGACTCGTCGAGTGCACATGGGCGACTCGGCGAGTCCATGCGGGTCCTCTGAACCCTTCTAGCCCCTCTTGGCTCGTCGAGTCATCCTTCCACTCGACGGGTTCCTCCTGTCACGAATCGCGAGGCAACCCCGACTCGACTCGTCGAGTCCACTTATGAACTCGGCGAGTTGCTTCCATGGCCACACTCAAATGACCTTCTAAGGTCATATCTGTTTCTCTAATCTATATATCTGACCTTCCCAAGCATGATAATCATGTAAAGGTCGAATCTTGGTACACATGCAACACACCCAAAGCTTCTTTTGGTGAAATAACCTCTAAAATGGCCTCCTAGGGTCATAACTCAAAAGGTATGGCATAAAGCAAAGTGGTAAGGACTCTCTGGACCTCTTAAGGTCCAGATCTATGAACCAACTCGTCTTGGGACCTCACATACTCCAGATTCAACTAAAAGAGGCATAAAGAAAACCCTAGATTTCACTAGAATCATTATAAACACGAGAATGGCACAGATTGTTACCTCCAACAGCTTCCTCTGACCAAATAGAAGTGGATCCAAGCTCCTCAACCTGCCTAGCTTGTTCTACCTCCTTCCTTCTTGCTAAAACACACAAGAAATGGTGAATTAGCCTTCCTCTTGCACCACAAACGATCTCTCTGCTCTCTAGGGTTTCTCAGGGGAGTAATGGCCGCAAATGACGGCCATAAGGGCCTTTATATATGGCTCAGGCCCTGAGATTTAGGGTTTCTCTTAACAGCGCGGACTCGTTGAGTCCATCCATTCTGACTCGTCGAGTCCGTTCATTAATCCATTCAGCACAAACGATCCTACTCGACGAGTCTATGCCCCAACTCGTCGATTCCCTCCCTTTTACTCAAAAAAATAAATGATCAAACATAATACCTGGAAATTCGGATGTTACACTCATAAATGTGAACCATAATATACCTCTACCTCTCGTTTACATGCGATGGGGTTGCAAATGCATAAAAAATTTGACTTCGATTATATGAACTAGAGGTATGCAAAAAATCGTACAAATTGCCCGCACCGCATAATGTGGTTTTGAACATTTTGCGGTGCGGTTTGAGGTTCATAATTTTTGTAAACCATATTATGCGGTGTGGTTTGCGTTTTATGGTTATAAAATCGCGGTTCAAACCGCACCACACCGCATAATTAATATTAATATATAAATTTAATTATTATTATTATTATTATCATTATTATTATTACGTATAAATTAAAGATAACATTCTAGATCAATATAATTTATATGGTTATGATTGATCACTATACTTACTCTTTCCTTCTTCTTGCTTGATAGAATATTTTGCATCATATATAATTAAATTGCCATGTAAGTTACGTATAAAAAGACTAATAAGTCATTCCACCAAAAAGCATGGGGCGTGAGGAGTGGCAAATTAAGTCATTAAAGACACGTTGTTTTTCTGAATCGTTCATTTGTTCTTCATCAACACAATCTGTTATTCATTCATCTGGATCGTTCCTTTGTTCTTCATCAACATCATATATTCTCCATCAACGTCATATGTTCTTCATCAACGTCATCTGTTCTTCATCAAAAAAACATCAACGTCACCTGCTCATCATCAAAAAACATCGACACTTCATAAAACATTAATTCTTCATCAAAAATCTTCGTTATGTCATCAAAATGTTGTGATTCATCATCAAAAACATTTATTCGTACTATTAAGTGTAAGTCGTGATTCAATCTTGTCCAATTTCGTTGATGTCAAGCAAAATCGATAAACATAATCCATATTTATCGATGTCACATCATTTTGTGATCATTAGTCATCGAAACTTCATCAATCGAACCTTCACCAATATCAATAAACAGATAGAAATCGAAAGTGCATCAACATAACCATATATTTGAAGATTTTTTTTTAAATCGCTTTTCAGGCTTGAAAAACTTCGTTTTTCATTAAAAAAATCACAATTTTTTTTTATCTAAACCTACTGATTACTGATAGGATTTGATTTGTGTTGTAATTATTGGCTTCAATTCTTAATTTTTTACCATAATTATATAAGTTAATTTATTTGCACACTAACTGTTCGATGAAATGCATAAAATAAATATATCACGTAATATTCATAAGTGAATATGTCTTTACACGAGAATCAATGTATGTCTTTTAAAAATACAGAGCAATTATGTAATTCATATGTGAATAACATATAAAAAATATTTTCACATGAAAATACATGTAATATTCACAAATGAATACATGTAATATTCATAAATGATAATGTATTTTTTTTGAAAAAAAAAAACATTGTTTTGAGGTCCTAAGCAAGTTTGTAATTCATATGTGAATAACATATATGAATTATATCCGCATGTGAACATATATAATATTCAAAAATGAATATATATATATATATATATATATATATATCAAATGTGAATATATATGTATTATTCACAAATAAATAAAACTGTCAATAAAACCGAGGACTACAAAATATATAAAATTTGTAACAACTCAAATTTTTCAAGCAAATTTTTCATTTTTAAAACATAATATTTTCCATTAAAACAAGGCATAAATAGTTTAATTATTCGGTCAATACATTTATTCAAACTCCCAAGATCCTAAAAATCTTCAGTGTGTATCGATCATGCCGGCGCCTTCCCACGGTCCTCGCTAGTAGTACCTGAAATACATACATACACAACAACTGTAAGCATAAATGCTTAGTGAGTTCCCCAATATACACTTACACACATACACCTTTCCAGGCCCTGACCTTCTGGTCCTCATTACAACGCCTTCCGGCCCATAACATAATCGCCTTCCGGCTCATAACATATTGCCTTCCGGCCCACATATCATACATAGCACATATCACACTTAACTTACCACATACAACATACATATCCATATAACACTTAACTTACCACTTATAGCATACATATCCATATAACACTTAACTTACCACTTATAGCACATAAACATAATACATAACATACTTGACCTTCCGATCACACAGTCAAACCCTTCCGGGTACAGTATAGTGAGAAGACTCACCTCGTAAGTGCTGAAAGCTAGCAACTCCTGAAATCACTCGTGCACAAACCGACGAGCTACAACCCTCCTATCACATTACATAACTCATTAACACTCATATCAGCTAAATGTGACTATCCCTAAGAAATCAGACTTAGGTCAACTCTGGTCAACGGTCAACCCGACTGGACTCGGCGAGTACCAAGGCGACTCGGCGAGTCTAGTCGTCCTCACAGATTCCTGAATATTCCCTTTCTACTCGTCGAGTATACCTCTTGACTCGACGAGGTCCTCGTGGAAGAATCGCGGGGCCACCCCGACTCCACTCGCCGAGTCTGATGAACAACTCGGCGAGTCCCAGCACATCTTCAAGCTACTCGCCGAGTCTGAAGAACAACTCGGCGAGTCCATGCCATGCAGACGAGTAACTGCTTCCTGGGATAGGTCTCGTCCCGAAGTACACATGCATGGGACCTTCTGGACCTCTAAAGGTCCTAATACAAGACTATAATCGTGGGGTAACAAGGCATTTCTTCATCAAATCACTAAATGGGTTCCATAAACCCTAATTTCATAATTACATCAAAATAACAGAGCAAACACGAATTCTTACCTGGATGATGTGTTCTCTGTATTCCCAACCTCAGAATGTGACCCCCTTGCTGCTCTTTTAGCCAATCCTCCCCCTTCCTTGCACACCCACTCTTCTCTAACCAATAATGGCCTAAGATCCTTGCTCCTGCTGCACTTAATCGATTTAGGGTTCCTCTCAGAAGGCAAAACGAACAATGACGGCCAATGGACCCCTTTTATACGTCCCAACCTTGAACGGTTAGGGTTTCTGCTGAACAGCGTCGACTCGCCGAGTCCATATCTGGACTCGTCGAGTCCAGTCGCGGACCCGCGACCAAGTCCGCGATCCTACTCGGCGAGTCTAGGCACCAACTCGCCGAGTACCCTCTTAAATTACCCCAAAAACATAATTTTAATAATACCTGAGGTTCCGGGCTGTTACAATTCTCCCCCACTTGGATTAGACTTCGCCCTCGAAGTCTCATTCTGCAAATAGTTCCGGATGCTGCTCCCGCATTTCACGCTCCGGTTCCCAAGTCATTTCTGATCCCTTACGGTGTTGCCATTGAACCAACACCAGTGGTACTTCCTTATTCCTCAGAACCTTGATCTTCCGATCCCTGATAGCCACTAGTCTTTCCGCGTAATTCAGGCTCGCATCCACCTGAATATCCTCCAATGGAACCACTGCCGACTCATCGGCTATGCACTTCCTCAACTGCGATACATGAAAAGTGTCATGGATCTGACCCAACTCCGCTGGCAACTCCAACCGATAGGCTACCCGGCCTACTCTTGCAATCACACGAAATGGCCCAATGTACCGGGGCCCCAATTTGCCCCGCTTCCTGAATCGAATCACTCCTTTCCAAGGAGAGACCTTCAGGAGAACGAAGTCGCCGACTTGAAATTCAAGCTCGGATCGGCGTCTGTCTGCGTAACTCTTCTGTCGGCTCTGGGCAGTCAATAATCTTTGTCTCACTTGTTGAATCTGCTCTGTCGTCTGGAGTATGATCTCCGTGCTGCCCATCACTCTCTGTCCCACCTCCCCCCAGCAAATGGGAGTCCGACACCTCCTACCATACAACAGCTCGAAAGGTGGCATACCAATGCTCGAATGATGGCTGTTGTTGGAGGAGAACTCTGCCAATGGCAAGTACGCATCCCAACTACCCCCGAAGTCTAACACACACGCTCGGAGCATGTCTTCCAGCGTCTGTATTGTCCGTTCGCTCTGACCGTCTGTCTGGGGATGGTATGCGGTACTAAAATGCAATTTAGTACCCAGCTCCTCATGGAATTTCTTCCGGAATCTAGAAGTAAAGCGCACGTCACGGTCTGACACAATTGAGATCGGCACCCCGTGCCGAGACACCACCTCTCTAACGTATATCTCCGCCAATTTCTCCGCCGAGGAACTCTCACTGATGGCAAGGAAATGTGCACTCTTTGTCAACCTATCCACGATCACCCAAATTGCGTCAACTCCCCTAGCAGTCCTCGGCAATTTGGTGATAAAATCCATAGTAATCTGCTCCCACTTCCACTCGGGGATCTCCAATGGCTGTAACTTGCCATGCGGTCTCTGGTGCTCAGCCTTAACCCTACGGCAGGTCAAGCACCTCTCAACGAACCATGCCACGTCCCTCTTCATACAGGGCCACCAATATTCCTTCTTTAGATCCAGATACATCTTTGTAGCACCGGGATGGATCGAGAATTTCGATTTATGAGCCTCTTCCATCAACGTAACACGCGTACCTCCCACGAACGGCACCCAAATCCGACCCCGAAACGTCATAAGGCCTCGACCATCCTTGACAAACTCTGAGACTAACCCCACAACCCGCTCCTTCTTCTGCATTTCTGGTCGCACAGCCTCAGCCTGTGCCCTACGAATATCGTCCAATACAGGAGTCATCACGGTCAGTCTCAAGCACACATCTCGCAATGGGGTGCTCTCCGCCCTGCGGCTCAATGCATCGGCTACCACATTAGCCTTGCCTGGGTGGTACAGGATCTCGCAATCATAATCCTTGACCACATCCAACCACCTCCTCTGACGCATATTTAGGTTGGGTTGATCCATCAAATACTTCAAACTCTTATGGTCCGTGTATATCGTACATCGAACCCCATACAAGTAGTGGCGCCAAATTTTGAGAGCGAACACTACTGCCCCCAGTTCTAAGTCATGCGTGGGATATCTCGCCTCATGAGGCTTCAGCTGCCTCGATGCATAAGCTATCACATGACCCCTCTGCATCAACACTGCACCCAATCCCGAAATCGATGCGTCGCAATATACCACGAAATCTTCCATCCCTTCTGGGAGAGCTAATACCGGGGCTTCGCACAATTTCTGGCGAAGTGTCTCAAAGGAGGTCTGCTGCTCGGGCCCCCATGAGAACGTAACACCCTTCCGGGTCAATCTGGTGAGTGGCACTGCAATCTTGGAGAAATCCTTGATAAATCTCCGATAATACCCTGCCAACCCAAGGAAACTTCTGATCTCAGAGGGTGACTTCGGCACCTCCCAACTCATCACCGCTTCAACCTTGGCCGGGTCGACCAATATCCCTTTCTGAGTAACCACATGTCCTAGAAACTGGACCTCCCGCAACCAGAATTCACATTTGGAGAACTTTGCATAAAGCTTCTCCGACCTCAATACCTCAAGGACCTCCCTCAAATGTTCCTCATGCTGCTCTCTCGACCTCGAATACACCAGAATGTCGTCGATAAATACGATCACTGACCGATCCAACATCGGCCTGCATACCCTGTTCATGAGATCCATGAACACAGCCGGGGCATTGGTGAGTCCAAAAGGCATCACCACAAACTCATAATGCCCGTATCGCGTTCTAAACGCTGTCTTCTGGACATCTTCATCCCGCACTCTCACCTGATGGTAACCCGACCTCAGATCGATCTTGGAAAACCAAGATGCTCCCTGCAACTGATCGAATAGATCATCGATCCTCGGCAACGGGTAACGGTTCTTGACCGTTAGCTTGTTCAACTCCCGGTAATCAATGCACATCCGGTGTGAACCATCCTTCTTCTTGACGAACAAAATAGGTGCTCCCCATGGCGAGCTGCTCGACCGAATGAATCCCTTCCCCAGCAATTCCTGGAGTTGCGAGGACAACTCTTGCATCTCTGGAGGTGCAAGACGATAGGGCACTTTAGCAATAGGTGCTGCCCCCGGAACCAGATCAATACTAAACTCTACTTGCCTCAAAGGCGGTACTCCCGGCAACTCCTCGAGAAAGACATCTGAAAATTCGCGCACCACCGGAACTTCCTCAACTGACTTCGGCTTCTCGGAAACCTTCCGCGTATCCATCACATACGCCACAAAACCTTGACAGCCCTGCCGTAGACACTGCCTCGCCCTAGCGGCCGAACAAAAAGCTGATCCCGAACGGGTACCCTCGCCGTACACCGAAAGAACTCCCCCTCTAGGGTCTCGTATAGTCACCAACTGACGCTCACAGTCGATAACAGCGCCGAACCGGCTCAGCCAGTCCATGCCCACGATGACACAGACATCCCCCATCGCGATAGGAATCAGGTCAATCGGGAATCCAACCCCGAAAATCTCTAGTACACAACCCCGAAGAACCTCCGTAGCACAAATCACCTTCTCGTCAGCTATAGAGACTCTCAAAGGTCGACTCAACGACTCACGACCAACACCAATATGCTGACTAAAGGCTAAGGACACAAAGGACCTACTCGCACCCGAGTCAAATAACACTAAGGCAGGCACAGAGTTCACAAGAAAAGTACCTACGCATATAATAACATAAGCATAACATCTTGACATTAAAATAAGTACATGAATTAAAACATACCTGCCACAACGTCGGGCGCAGCGCGGACCTCCTCCGCAGTCAGCTGAAAGGCTCTCCCACGAGCCCTCGGGGCCTCGACCTTCACCGGTCGAGTCTCAGTAGTCCTGACAACAGGTGCAGATCCCTGACGAAGCTGAGGGCACTCGGCCTTCCGATGGCCGGTCTGGTTGCAATGAAAGCAAACCATAAATCCCTTGGGACACTCCCTAGCAATGTGTCCCTCTTTGCCACATTTGTAGCAAGCACCGGCTCGACACGCCCCATCATGGCCCTTACCGCACTTTACGCAAGTGCGGTTCTTCGAGCCTCCCATCCTCGAATCGGCGGACTTGATCCGCTTAGCTGCCGGCTGAGACTGAGCCGGTCGCCGGTCTGCCTGCTGAGACTCGGCCTCCTCCCTGGCCTGAGTCTCTAACTCGATCTCACGCTTCCTGGCATTCGCCTGAAGCTCAGCAAAAGTATGGTAAGTGGAGTTTGACACAAACTCCCGAATCTCCCTCCTCAGAATACCCAAGTACCGGCTCATCCGAGCCTGCTCTGTGGCCACTAGCTCAGGGCAAAACATCGCCCTCTCGTGGAACTTCCGCGTGATCGCCGCCACCGAATCAGTACCCTGCTTGAGGGCTAAGAACTCCTGAACCAATCGTTCCCGCTCCACCGGGGGAACGTACTCATCCCTGAACATGGTAGTGAACCCCTCCCATGTCACTGCCGCAGTCTCTGCTAAAGTGAAGTTCGCCGTCACGAACTTCCACCAGTCCTTGGCTCCCAGACGGAGCTGGTTCAAAGCGAACCGTACCCTCAGGTGCTCCGGGCATGAACAAGTGTAGAAGCACCCCTCTATATCTGCGATCCACCTCATCGCAGCAATCGGATCCTGCGTTCCGTCGAACTCTGGTGGCTTCGTGTTGCTGAACTCTCGGAACAGCAATGAATCACCCCCCTGTGGCCTAGCAGCGGCCACAGCTGCGGTAGCTACAGCGGTTGCAGCCTCAGTCAATGCGGCGTACCGCTCGTCGAACGTCTCCATAAGGGTGGTCTTGATAGACCCAAACATCTCCGGGATCTCGGCCCGGATCGCCGCCGCCACCTCCTCGTGGATCATCTGACGAATATCCTCGTCACTCACACCGCTCGTACTCGCCCCGTGTCGCGGTCTAACCATGGTATCTCTGAAATACAACATAAAATTATCAGAGATTCTATCAAGTGTAATTGCACTCGATAACGCGACCCTACCCCGTCCCCGACATCCAGGGATTCTTACTTGGGTCTCCCACTTACCCGGTGTCCTCGGTAGTACGGGCCCAATACTACCGACCACACCGCATCAGTGTTCATCCCAAGTCCTCCTCCCCAAACTTCGGATAGTGAGTACTCTACTTCTGATACGCTCAAGCTACCCGCATACCAGCAAAGCATCACATATAGGCAACTTCCCTAGACTAAGGCATCACAAATCAGGCCACTCCAGTCCTAACATGAATACCTAGTCTTCTAGCATGCATGACAATTCATATCATATAATATTGTAAGGTATTTTGGGGATCTTTTACCGTTCGGGCGCTGACTGATCGTACACACTGCTTCTTTCTTGCTTACCACAAAACCATTTACAAAAGTTTATGCCTTTATTTGAAAAGTTTCCTCAAATCCTCAGTTTGAGTTCAGTTACCCCCGAAGGTGCACCCGAATCCCTCAAACCAAGGCTCTGATACCAATTGTAACAACTCAAATTTTTCAAGCAAATTTTTCATTTTTAAAACATAATATTTTCCATTAAAACAAGGCATAAATAGTTTAATTATTCGGTCAATACATTTATTCAAACTCCCAAGATCCTAAAAATCTTCAGTGTGTATCGATCATGCCGGCGCCTTCCCACGGTCCTCGCTAGTAGTACCTGAAATACATACATACACAACAACTGTAAGCATAAATGCTTAGTGAGTTCCCCAATATACACTTACACACATACACCTTTCCAGGCCCTGACCTTCTGGTCCTCATTACAACGCCTTCCGGCCCATAACATAATCGCCTTCCGGCTCATAACATATTGCCTTCCGGCCCACATATCATACATAGCACATATCACACTTAACTTACCACATACAGCATACATATCCATATAACACTTAACTTACCACTTATAGCATACATATCCATATAACACTTAACTTACCACTTATAGCACATAAACATAATACATAACATACTTGACCTTCCGATCACACAGTCAAACCCTTCCGGGTACAGTATAGTGAGAAGACTCACCTCGTAAGTGCTGAAAGCTAGCAACTCCTGAAATCACTCGTGCACAAACCGAAGAGCTACAACCCTCCTATCACATTACATAACTCATTAACACTCATATCAGCTAAATGTGACTATCCCTAAGAAATCAGACTTAGGTCAACTCTGGTCAACGGTCAACCCGACTGGACTCGGCGAGTACCAAGGCGACTCGGCGAGTCTAGTCGTCCTCACAGATTCCTGAATATTCCCTTTCTACTCGTCGAGTATACCTCTTGACTCGACGAGGTCCTCGTGGAAGAATCGCGGGGCCACCCCGACTCCACTCGCCGAGTCTGATGAACAACTCGGCGAGTCCCAGCACATCTTCAAGCTACTCGCCGAGTCTGAAGAACAACTCGGCGAGTCCATGCCATGCAGACGAGTAACTGCTTCCTGGGATAGGTCTCGTCCCGAAGTACACATGCATGGGACCTTCTGGACCTCTAAAGGTCCTAATACAAGACTATAATCGTGGGGTAACAAGGCATTTCTTCATCAAATCACTAAATGGGTTCCATAAACCCTAATTTCATAATTACATCAAAATAACAGAGCAAACACGAATTCTTACCTGGATGATGTGTTCTCTGTATTCCCAACCTCAGAATGTGACCCCCTTGCTGCTCTTTTAGCCAATCCTCCCCCTTCCTTGCACACCCACTCTTCTCTAACCAATAATGGCCTAAGATCCTTGCTCCTGCTGCACTTAATCGATTTAGGGTTCCTCTCAGAAGGCAAAACGAACAATGACGGCCAATGGACCCCTTTTATACGTCCCAACCTTGAACGGTTAGGGTTTCTGCTGAACAGCGTCGACTCGCCGAGTCCATATCTGGACTCGTCGAGTCCAGTCGCGGACCCGCGACCAAGTCCGCGATCCTACTCGGCGAGTCTAGGCACCAACTCGCCGAGTCCCCTCTTAAATTACCCCAAAAACATAATTTTAATAATACCTGAGGTTCCGGGCTGTTACAAAATTAAAGATAAAAAAAGTATTTGATAAGAATATATATTTATTCATATACAAGTAATCTTTTTAGGTTAATAAAATAATTATATAAGCATAGATATTTTTATTAATGTTATATTTATTTGTGAATAAATGATAACTTTTTTTCGGAAAATTATAAAAATAGAAAAATGTCATTTTGAGGCCCTAAACAGCCCCAAATGGTCGAAAAACACCGTACGTCACAGCAAAGCTGTGAGTTTTGTAAATCGCACCATTTTACATCAAATATGCGAATTCCGTCCAATTTCGAGACTAAACTTCATTGCGGCAAATTGTTTTGATGATGTCACTAAATTTTCATTGCTACTAGTGATGACAACATTATGACATGTTATTTATTCATATATGAATAAAGTTTAGAAATCATTACGACATATTTACTGATGATCTTACTAACTTCAATCTCACTAGTAAAACTATCATTGTAATGTGTTATTTTTATTTATGTGAATAAACTATACATGTGATTTATTTATTTTGTGAATACAACCTTTATATATAAAAATAAATAATACACTATAAGAATTGGTTTGTGATTAGTTTTTTTGTATATTGTAACAATATTATTTTACATGTAAAATCAACATTATACTAAGACAAACAACATTGTATTGGTTAATGAATATCATTTGCATTTAAATTAAACACGATCAAAATGAAGAATATATTAAATTGTATAACATTTACACGTGAATATAAAAACATATTGTCTTCGTCAATGATATCTTCTCATTTATGTCAACCACCGGGATATGAATCAACCATTGATTGAAATGTCATTCTTTTATTGAGTTATAATGATACCCGAAAAACATGTGAATACCCATAAAAAATGTTAAAAATATACTTTTAGCTCATAATAATAACGATTTATCACATGGTATATTCACACATGAATGTATAATCATATGTGAATATTATATGATATATGTTGTTTATATTGTATATTTACATGTGACATTACATGGTATATTCACAAATGAATATTACATAGTATATTCACATATGAATATTATATGGTATATTCACATATGAATATTATATGGTAGATTCAAATGTGAATATTATATGATATATTTACTTGTGAATATTACACATTCTAGTCACATCTAAATATTGCATGGTATATTCATTCATGAATATTACATAGTATATTCACATATGAATAATATATAGAATATACACTTGTGAATATGATAGAGTATATTCATATTTAAATATTAAACGAAGCATTCACTTGTGAATATTACATAGTACTTTCACTTGTAAGTATTAGATGATATATTCACTTATGAATATTAGATGATATATTCATATGTGAATATTACACAGTTTATTCACATATGAATATTACACAGGATATTAACATATGAATATTACAAGGTATATTCACAAATATATATAATTTTTATATGTTATTCACATATGAAAAACATATAAAATTGTATATTTGTTTTGTGTTTTAATAATCATATACTGATTAAGGTTGCAAAACATATTCATATGTGAATATAACGTGGTAATTTAGTTCATGCCTTTCATCAAACAGTTGGAGTGCATACAAGTAAACTTTTTTAAAAATGATAAAAACATGATACTTTGACTACTTAAAACTTACAAAATAATAGATTGATAGAGAATTATATGAAATTTTTCAAAAAAAAAAAAAATGATTTGATGTTTTTCTAACCTTAATTTCGAAGTTTTGTTTGATGATCGATGTTGAATGAATGATATGAAGTGAAACTGTTGTTGATTATTGATGATGTTGATCTAATGACACTAGGAGTATAATTAATCGTAGATGTTGAAGATATGCTCGTATTCAAGCATTATTGAAGGTTGGATTGAAAGAACCAAAAAAAAAAATTGTCTACTGTTAAATGATGTTGATGAACGTGTTTTTGACGAAGATGGATGAGTGATTAATACTGGATGATGTTGATCGAGGATTTAATTGAAGGAATCTAGATGATCATTGAAGGTTAGAGAAGAAATTTGAATGATGAACGATCGAGTAGTAATGAATTTGAATTGTTATCAAATTATCCACAGTTACGTATATGTGATTGAAGGATATCATATCATATTTACAAGTTTGCCACCGTGTATTTTATGTTAAAATGTTAATTAAATGATTGGCTGAGAATGATTCCTCTATTTTTAACATTTTTTTCTCAATTGAACCCTCCTTTATATATATATATATATATATATATATATATATATATATATATATATATATATATATATATATATATATATATATATGTATATATATATATATATATATATATATATATATATTAAAAAAATAAAAAACTTTTAATAGCGATAATGGCCATTTTTCTCTGGCTCGTCCTGAACATTTGAGGATGTTTTACATCCTCAGGACTGCCTAACACACAAAAAGCACACACTTAGCTAAAACAAATTTTAGATTCTTCTTTTTTTAACCTATTTAGTTGAAGATCTAATGTGTTTTAATTGTATCAATCACCTTAAAAGAATATAACTTAATTGTTACTAGATTTTAATTGTATCGATCACCTTAAAAGAATATAACTTAATGGTTACTAGATGGTTATTCATAATTGGTAAATAGCGGTCGGCAAAGAATAACTAATGTCAATAACTAAAAATATGATTCAACGATATACCATATCAATTATTATGTTATCTTTCTTGGAAAATTAGTTTTACTAACTTAAAAAATGTTTTTTTTCTCCTTTTTTAACATGAATTTCAGATTCTAAATATAATCAAAACGGATTAATGGGTATATATTTGTGTTATCTTCCGTGATACATTCGTTTTGATATATTACACGTTCAAAACGGATTAAAAATGAATAAGAAATTACTCGTCAAAATAAGACAGTTGGAAGAGAATAATAAATGGGTTAAGTGGTTTTTAACTCATTGGTGGGAGTATGAAAAGAAAATGAGTTTGTAACTATAAAGACTAGCATTTGTATGACTTATAGAATCAATGCACTCTCTTATACGTGCAAAGAGGGATACAAATGCACCACCGATTGACCAGAAAAGTTCAAGGACATTTTTGCAATTATTTTCCTTTTTAGTTAACAATTACAAAACAAAATTAAAAGTTATTAATCATGATTTTAAATTTTTATTTCTCAATTAATTATGCTCTTTAAATTGACTGTTAGGATTTCGTTTTTAATACATCAGTTACATATTGTAGTATATATATTGTTGTAACGTCCGTAATTTCGGACTACATGTCTAAGGTATAATAATAATAATAATAATAGTAATAATAATAATAATAATAATAATAATACATTTTAACGAACCATTAAAATTTTTGATCAGGGTAATTGTTCTTCGTATGTGTTGCGAGCCAATAAATAATTATCATATACACATTAAGTGGACAAATATTAGGATCATTTAATATTGTAGAAAACCTTAATATAGAATTTATCGTTAAACGATAAATTAAACATTAAATATTAAATATTATTTAGGAAAAATGATTTTAACAAAAGTTGTAGTAGTCGTGATTATGAGCATGTGGATATAAAAAATGCTTAAATCAAACTTTATATGAGGAAGTTATTATTTATCTAAGTTTCGCGTTTGATACGACAGAATGTATGTATCATAAAAAGTGAATTGGATATAGGTTACTTACTAGCCTAAGTAATCTAAATGAAAGTCTTGGTGTTCGTTAATAGGAACATGTCGATATAATGAACGTCAAAATCTGACTTGGTATGAAGGAGTTATGATTTTTCAAAGTTTTGAGTGCGACCTAGTACATCAGTGTGCGACACAGAAATCGAAATTAAAATTTGTTAATTTTTAGCCAAAACAATGTAAACAGAAGTTAAAGATCTCATAAATATGAATCCATCGATATAAAGACAGTCGAGAACGAAGCTTGTATTTGAAGGATATAAGTGTCCCTAAGTTTCAAAACACAGGCGAAATCTGTTCAGATTTGCAAAATTGAAATAGAATGAGAATTAGCCGATGGAGACTACATGAAGGTTGTAGTACTCGTCGATACAAAGTCAGGGATATAGAGAACGTTGAAAACAAAGTTCGTATGAAGAACTTATGAATTTCGCAATGTTATTTATAGTTTAAGCCTCCTTGAACCATAAAATGAAAAATAAACTGAAAATTAGCCGATAAGGTCAAAATTAAAGTTGTAGTAATAGTCGATAGCTACGCGTGGATATAAAAACCATCGAAAACGGAGTCCATATACGAAAGTTATGAATTTTAGAAAAATAATAGTTCGACTGTCCCAAATATTGACACGTGGCGCAATCATAAGACACCCTTCTTCCCAAAGGATTTCAACCGAATTGTGACATGTGGTGCTCTAATTTTGTGACACGTCATAGGGCGTAGCGTGTCCCTATTTATTTCCTATAAATTGGTTCATTTTTCTTCACTTTTGGTTGCCAATTCCTTTCATTTCTCTCCCAAACTTTCCCGAGGTCTTGAGGCTCGAATCTAGTAGTTCTTAGGTGTTAGTAGCGAATATCTGGAGCGCCAGAGAACCCCAAGAAATAAAGCTTTCGGTTTTGAAGTTCTACATGAGTTATGTCCGGTTTTTTGTCAAACAACTTGTAACTTGAGTTATGTTTATCATGCTTTAAGTTTAACTTATATTTATGTTTATAAACATTTTTATGAACTTATAAATAAGATCTATCAGTAATACCAGTCGTTATACTGACCGATCTACTTACGAGAATGATGACAAGGCTAGATCAGTGAGGTGTTTCAAATGGATTTCCCAAATAGTATATCGTACCAAACGGATCCTACCTCTGATACGATCTTAGCCGGTTGTTTCTTATCAACTATACGTCACTGTTTCATTTGGGATTACTGATTAATCTGATAAAAACTTATAATGATTAAACTTTATAAATATGAACAAATACTAAGGCTTAGTAATATTCGTGTTTAGGTCGTTTTAAAAGGGAATCTGAAGTGTCAGTCAAAGATCTGACTTTCCCACGACTCTTCCACCTAAATCATGTGAGTGCATAGTTACTTTCATGAACATGACTTAATACCAGTATTTATTAAAAGTATTATATATTTGTTGAAAGTTTATATGTGAAATTAGATGCTTATTATTTTGAATATTTGTTAAACGTGTATTTGATAAAATGCATTGTGTGACCCAGTTATGGTTAATTATTTGTTAAAATGTTTATATGATATTATTACATGATGATCTTAAAAATAAGTATTATTACTTTAAAATATTATTTCTTGTTAAAATATTTGATACTATTTGTTAAAAATATACACTAAGTTACGATAAGTGTCATTTAAACAATAGTTAGTATTAAAAGTTGATTACAAGGATTTTAATCTTATCTAAGATTCAAACTATGAGATATAGAGAATATTTAGATCCTGTTGAGTTGGATAAAAGAATAGTTACATACTATATTACGATACTATGGTATAAACAGGAAAATGGTTTAAAGATCCATTATAAGTATAATAGTCTTACCTAGTAATAAAATAATATTTATAAAGGATGGTTAGTTCAATTAAGTTTGGATTTTAGGTAGCATCATATTAATGGTGTGTGAGAGTGGAACAAAGATTAGAACTATATTCTATGACAGTGTCGATGTACGGTTTATGTACTGGAGTACGAATAGTATTCCTTTGGATAGCCAGATATGGTGGGTCAAATCAAGAAACCGGAGGGTATGTTTGGTCATCTAAAAGGGCAGCACGACAACAATTGACATTCTAGATAGTATTATGAATTACGTTGCTAGTGTGGGCTCATTACCCACAGATGTAGATGAAATGGGATACCATATTTTATCAAATACTTTGATTGCTTAAGTGTCTTTATGACTTATACCAACCAAGGGAGCCCCCAACTGTGTAGTCAAACCATTACTCTAAACGATACATCAGACGAGTTGATTTTTCCCGATAATCATAGACTGGTAATTATGAGAATCGGTTGGGATGGGTATGTATGAGTGTAATGTTTTATAAATATCTAAGTTACAGGATATATCTATATTTTTTTGTAACAGTTGGTTTTAAAGGTTTGATAATTATAAATTATTATCATAATAATATTGTGGGATTGAAAACCTATGTGTCTCACCAAGTTTCCCAACATGGCCTTCTCAATTTAAATGCATCACAAGTAACAGGGTTAAAGCTGTTGGACCTTGTTTAGGATGTCGAGGGATTAAGAGACAATTTGCAATAGTGTTCAGGACCATTAGGTCAATACGTTGTAACAATGTTATGTATTGATTATGACATCCTTAGAGTTTTTGTATTTTGAAACATCTTTACTCAAATATATTTTAATAAAGCGAAATAGTTTCCGCAAAATGTTTTACTATACTGGGATTTGTACGCAAACAAAAGTGATATGATTTTAAAGCCTAAAGAAAAGGTTTTTTTTTGTTCTGAAAAATAGGGGATGTCACAATTGGTATCAGAGTATTAGTTTAAGCGAACAAGGAATAGTGAATATTTCTATATATAAACTTAGAGATTAAGCAATGATGATGAGAAATGTGTCTAGTATATTTTACGTTGTCTACCTAAATTAATATTAAAAAGACACAAACAATAGAATATTTTATGGTACATGCCTTAATTAATATTAAGTCCTAATAAAGTTATTTTATAACATGCCTAAGGTTGTATACCTTACTTGCTATTAGGTACACTAACATACTTTAGGAGTAATGTCTTATACGTTAATATGTGCTAAATGTTATATGTTATATGTGACATCCCCAAATTCACAGCTATTTTAAAATTTTTATTTATGCTTATTTAAAAATCAGAGTATCTATTTTAAAGAATAGTATTGTAGAATTTGTTCCCAGAAAACATGATAAATATATTATCAAAACATGTCGAAGAAATGTATTTTGTTTATATAAAAACATTGAGATGTCATCGTCAATACAAAAACATAAGCATAAACAGACCTTACATTCATTTACACTAATGATTTACATCTCCTTTAATCTTTCAATGTAATGTAGCTTCGTATCGACACCTGTGATACAAATAAACCGAGTCGATCAGGTTGGGAAATCTAGTGAGTACATAGAGATTTCAATCTCACAATGCTATATATATATATATATATATATATATATATATATATATATATATATATATATATATATATATCAGAACTCGTAATATACAACTCCACCTCATATAAGCAATTTTACCCCACCCCGACGATCCTTACAACGACATGATCCATACTCTCGGATCTAAGATTAACAGCTTTACCTAATCCCGATCAGATATATCTAATACATGCTCTCGAATAAAAAATGGACGGATTTATCCATGCTCCCGGATCAGGTATGTCTAATCCATACTCTCGGATCAACGATAAATATCTATGTCCTTTTCATACTCTCGGACTAAGGACGGATGATTATGTCTAATCCATGCTCTCGGATCAATGACAAAATTTAGAGTTCTACCCTCCGTGTATATTGTTGGATTAGTGTCTAAGTCCATAACTATTTTGGTATGTACTTGACCCGATTATGAGCATGGTCCTTTTGGGTTACCTTCACCATAGCAATATGTAGGATGAATTAAGGAGAGAAAAGTTTGATTATGATTTATTAATATATTATGAGAATAATATATTAAAGGAGAAATCATATTGTTTAACTAATATTAATCAAGAATTAATTAAGAATTAATTTTGTGGCTAAAAGAGATTAATTAAACTTTGGGGACTGGATTTGTAATTATAAGATAATTGCAATTAGGCTATGGATTACCTAAATAATATAGGTTGGACGAATTCTATGGGAAGCCCATAAGGAATTCGTCCAAGGGATATGTTAAAGGAGTCCATGGGCTTCTTAGGGCTTAAGCAGCCAGATTAGGGTTTCCTAGTTGTAAACCCTAATAGCCTAGATGTATATAAAAGCCCTCTATGCACCAAAAACGTGGCCAACACTTGGATTAGGGTTTCCAGCCGATTTTGGTGCCTCCCCTCTCTTCTCTTCTTCATCTTGTTGCTTAGTGGTGTTTGTGATTCCATTAGAAGTGCAATATTTGAGGCACTAAGCTTTCTGAAGCTAAGGATTGATTGTTATTGCTATATAACAATCAAAGGCCAGATCTAAACCCTATTTTATGTTAATATGATTAATTGTATGCTAGATGTAGGGTTTATAGCTTTGGATATTTAATTGCATGTTCATTAGACAAACTAGATCCAAAAGCTATTAGGGTTTGCATGTACACCATATGAATGATGTATGCTCAAAATCCATCAGTGGTATCAGAGCATAGGGCTGTTTGTTAGTGAATTTGATGCTTGATTGATCAATTTTTCTGCATGAAAAATGAAGTTTTTTGCCCTCTGCCTTGCTGACTCGGCGAGTCAGTGGATGAACTCAGCGAGTCAGGTCGACTCGGCGAGTCCATGGATCTGGCAGGTTGTTTTTGCGATTTTCTTGCCTATTTTGCTGTGGGATAATTACCAAAACAGTTTTAATTGATAAAATCCGATTTTTTTTTATTGATTTTGGGTGAACATCCTTACCAAAGTAGAAGATAATTGTGAAAATTTAGATAATCTTTTGTTTTATTAGATAAATATTGATTATTTGTAATTAGATTTGAATTATCTTTTGAAAAAGTTTCAATTTTCCCCTTTAGGCTTTATAGTTTAAATTTGAACTTAAACGTTTTTGTTTTTGAAATTTAAAAGTTAAACTCAAATATTTTGAAAAGTTTCAAAACTTGCCCTCAAGTTTTGGAATTTAAAATTTTTGATTAAAAGTTTAATTTTGAAATATTTAAATTCTAAACCCTAATGTTTTGAAATGTTTCAAAACTTGCTCTCAAGTTTTGGAATTTAAAAGTTGATTAAAAGTTTAATTTTGAAATGTTAAATTCTAAAACCCTAGTATTTTGAAAAGGTTCAAATTACACCCTCATGGTTTTGTTAAATTAATTAAAGGTTTAATTAAAAGAGAAAGTTAATAAAACCACCTAGTGTTTTAAAAGTGTAAAATACACCCTATACTATATATATGTAACATTAAAAGTCTAATATTCTATATATGAGTAAAGAGTCAGTCTTACCGTTAGTAGGCCTCATTCACAAAGCTGGTCTATAAGGGGTGCTTAGGGAAATTGCCTATAAAATGACGATTGAATGGGTATCCACTCTTACCCACCGCACTCTTAACTAGTGGAGGGTCGTTAGCCGAACAGGTTGGATAAGATAGAAACCTTCCATTATAAGTATAATGAAGTGCAAAGTAACTAAATGCTTTTACAAATTCCCAAATCATTATAAGTATTGGGTGTTTTATTAAGGACTCAATCAACTTAACTTGAATTTTCTCCCGTTTTGTAGATGTCTAATTCTGACAATCATGGTCTTCCCAAAATCCCTTGGAACAAGTTTTCCAAACGAAGATGATATTCCACGATATGATCGAGGAACAAGAAATCATACTTCACTTCCTCCACCTCCTCTAATTGTTCTCCCTAATCCACAAGTTCGAAGGCTTGAAAAGTTCAAGCTCACTCAAGCCCTACTGGCAATTAAGCATGAAGATGGAAACTCTGTGTGTGCACACGTCTTAGAGATGAAGGTACACATTGACAAGTTGGGTATGCTGGGTGTTGTCATCCCCAAGAAGTTGACTGTTGACTGGGTTCTTCAATCACTTCCTGAATCATATAGTGAGTTCGTTAGAGAGTACTATATGATGGATCACGACGTGAGCCTCATTGATCTCACCTATTTGCTTATAGCTGCCGAATCAACAATGATTTGGCGTGCTGGTCAAGCAAATTTTACTGGTGAATCAAACTCCTAAACTTCAATGGACATTGAAAATGATGACATTGGAGATCCAGAAAAGGTAAACTTTGAGATAGTTCGTTGTGTCATTCCAAAAAAGTCCATTTGCTTTTATTGCCAAGAGAAGGGGCATTTGAGACGAAGCTGCCCTATTTACCTGAGATCTAAGAGATAGGAGAGTCAAGACGTATGGCTCTACTTTAGGTAAAATCCATTATCTAACTCTTTTAAGTTCCTATTCTAGATTCTTAATACATGATGTGATAAGATTACATTTTGATGTTTTGTAGGATCGAAGAAAAGAGAGGAAGCTTAAGGGAAGATGTGAGCTGAATCTAATCATGAAGAAATGGATTTCGATCACATTTCTTGAAGATTAGATTCTTGAGCTACTACTTGGAGTTAGAATAGATTGCTGAGAAATATGTAATAACATAGTTTTTCAATTGAATTGCATTGTAAGGACAAATTTTTCCGCAATAAAATAAATTTTGATTTTATCTTATTTATTTATCCTTGCAATGGTGTGTATGAAAAATTGATGTTTGAAGGTTTCTATTATGAGCAATAATGGATTTGATTCTTAATTATGTTATTTGTGGAGATGTCAAGAATTTACCAAATAGGGAGAGTTTCTCATCACCCAAGTTTCAATTGGACAGAAACGTGGAATCATACAACATGGTTGCGTGATGAATGAAAACTTTCATATTTGGAAATTAGACTAATTCTTTGACAAAGTGTCAAGTGAAGGACTAGGAGATCGAGTACACTAGGTTGTGTGTTGATCAAGTCCACCACAAAGAGAGATAAGATATTCGTCATGATTTACTAAAAGTTTAGTAGATATGATTATACTTATAAGATTAAGTGTAATTCTGAGTTGATTGAAAGAGTTTCACTGAATAGCAGAACGAATAAAGAAGAATCAAGTGGGCAGAAAGATAAAAGTTTCCCTATTCTAAGAAGAAGGGAGAGTACCTTTTATTGTGTTTTATGATAAAGTCTTAATGATTAAGAATCATATCTCAATTGGTCCTCTAAGTGAGTCTAAGTACATTTGTATGTCTAAGAAGAGGAACCCGGAATTATGGAAATGGTTAAATCAAGAAGTCAATCATACTTTGTTCCAATATCAAATCTTAGAGTCATACTCCAAGATTGCGAATTGAGTGACAAGTCTTAAGTAGGTTTATAACACTCATCAAATGTGGAATTTGGAAATGTTTTCTTATTCTTGCACATTTGAAATTGGTAACTTGTGATGTCTTGGATAAGACAGAGACCAACTAGGACCAATTGTGTGAAGTGTTAGTCTTGATAGGATTTCGCACTAACTCTTGAATATTTGTTTAGGAAAGTTTCCTGACAAGAGAGTCATATATGTCAAGAGGTCAGTGGGAGTTTTAATGATCTTGAAAAAGGTTTCAAGAACACATCAAGAATAAACCTTATCGATCATCACTAGCACACGACTTGAGGTTTACAACCTATCGTGTTGACATTATTTTGTTTCTGTGCCATTCCAATTGGGTTAATTATGTATGTGAGTTCTATGAGTTCTCATTTGAATGCATAAAGACAAAGCACCTTGATCGATGGAAAGTACATTGATATGTAAGGATAAGTTGCTAAACTACTTGGAAGACATGGTGGGCACTCGTATTACCATAAGGTAAGAAATCAAATTAAGAAAGTTAAATCCATATGAGTTTGGATTTGTCGCAAACTTGGTTTTGGCAAATTCACATGGATAGGAACACATACACCATAAAATCTAAGTGTCATAAGATTCCATCCTTCATGAAAATGACTGTGAGGAAATGCTTTCACTAAGAGAAATTTTAAGAAGATAGCAATTGTGAAAAATTGTATTCTCAAATTCGATTATGGTTATGGCATCCCTTTCCATAGTTCGAATGGTGAGATTTGGCAATTGGTCTAAACATTTGGGACTTAGTAACATAAGTTTTGAATTTCTTTAAGATACACATGTGATCTTTCTAAGGCAAAGGTGTATGAGTTTAAGAAGCTTAGATAAAGGTTTATCAAAGCATCAGGTATTTAGAAATATGAACTTAAGGAATTCAACAAGCATTATTTTCTGGAAGTTCAGATGTTTTCTAAATACATGTCAAAGCTAGTGGGAGAATAAGTGTTATGCTTATATGATAATAATCATCATGATAGTGGGAGCATAAGTGTTATGCTTGTATGATTATTATGGCAAGTATTGCAAGTTAGCAATATTAATTATAGAAAAACAAAGATTCAATTTGCAAAGTTGCATGGGTTGAAAAGTTGTTTTGCTATAATTAAGGGAGAGAATATTATACTTTGTTTCAAAATCTAAAGCTTAGATTGAGAAATTTTAATAAATTTAGTCAAAGGATACATAATGTGTTCTTAAATTTCGATTATGATTACGACATCCCTCTTCATAGTTCGAATTGTGAGAACGTGACACATAAAATATTATGGCAGAAGATTGATAAAGTATCATATCTTTATGTAAGACATTATGCATCGTGTCTCATATGCTTCGGGTATAGGATCGATTGCAAATGCTATAATATTTGACCATTCTAAAATTTTCCAAATGTCTAGCACATTAAGAGGGAAAAAGGACTAGAATCAGTTTTGACTAAAATAATTAAACAACTATCATGGGACAATCCAAAGTTCGCTGAGGATGGGTCGCTTATGAGTAGTTGGAAGTATGGTATTGGATGGACCATATCGACATTATTATGAATAGATAAGATTCTATTAAGAATGAGTTGTCATATGACAAATATGGAAGTGTTTCCATATTGGGAGTTGGATATTGAGAGTCTATGTCTAGATTAGAAAATTTTATGCAAGAAGGATGTTCAAAGGAATGTACTTTGAATGTGAGACTTCACGTCTATGGAATTGTCTTGTAACAATTTCCGATAGAGTATTATGTAATTTCATTGGCCAAGTCTTGGTGACTTTTGTGCTATGACTTTGTGAAAGGATCGTTGCATAAAATGTTAGAATCTAGCATATTATAGTAGTGGCAAGAACCTTGTGTTCTAACACTAATGATAAGGATTGGGAATTGTGAAATGAGCATCATTGGAAAAGTTTTCAATTGATCTATTTCACAAAGTAAGGACCATAGGAAACATAGTGTGCATGCTTTGTGCATGGGACAACTATTGTTGTAATTTGAGTAATAAGTTGATTTTCTGAAACAGTAAACAATGAATAATGAGTAATCAATATGGTGTTTAAAAAAAGTGTTTTATTTGCTCCCACAAGTTTGGGTCCATATAGGATTAAGTATTATTGTTGTGTTTCAGTTTGTATGTTTTGACTCCCAGAATAACTGGGTTATTCGAACCTCCCCAGTCGGTCATACGTTGGAAGTAAGTATGAAGGAAGACTGTCATGAAGAGCCTGTAGATTGTCTGAAGAGTTTAGACATAACACAAGTTAGTTGCAGGGTTCATGAGTGCTTTGATAATATTAGAGTATTGGATTAAACCCACGCTCACTTGGATCACTTCATGGATTTATCACGGGTGATTAGTGAGTCGATAATATTGTATATTCTTGAAACTGAGACGTGTGAGTTGTTATTTGTTGGTCGGTTGCACATTGATAATAAGAAAAACGCACCAGTAACTTGGTGTTATAAAACTTATTGTTATGTGTGATCTGATCAGTAAATGCAAGCGAGCATTTTAGTCGAAATTTATCCATTCCTTTTACTCAAAGTGGGTAAAAGCGATATCTGTGGGCCCCTCGATGATTTAGTGATGACACCTAAGCGCTTGGCCTAGCCGAGACTAAGTTGATGTGTTCAATTGTAGTCTGTTGTCAGTCGTCATAAATCGGAAGTCGGGAAACAGTTTAGAGAGAACGATTAAAATTCATGTCTTATATCTATATGATATATTGAGAATGGAGGAATATATAAACCCTTATCTAAAGGACACGCTATCTGATAAGATCAGAGTTGACAACGGCTTTTGAAAGCTACAATTGCTGATCAGGTTCTGAAGTCATATGGAAAATAGTTATTAGACTTATCCAAGTGGGAGACTGTTAGATTAGTGTCTAAGTCCATAACTATTTTGGTATGTACTTGACCCGATTATGAGCATGGTCCTTTTGGGTTACCTTCACCATAGCAATATGTAGGATGAATTAAGGAGAGAAAGGTTTGATTATGATTTATTAATATATTATGAGAATAATATATTAAAAGAGAAATCATATTGTTTAACTAATATTAATCAAGAATTAATTAAGAATTAATTTTGTGGCTAAAAGAGATTAATTAAACTTAGGGGACTGGATTTGTAATTATAAGATAATTGCAATTGGGCTATGGATTACCTGAATAATATAGGTTGGACGAATTCTATGGGAAGCCCATAAGGAATTCGTCCAAGGGATATGTTAAAGGAGTCCATGGGCTGCTTAGGGCTTAAGCAGCCAGATTAGGGTTTCCTAGTTGTAAACCTAATAGCCTAGATGTATATAAAGGCCCTTTATGCACCAAAAATGTGGCTAACACTTGGATTAGGGTTTCCATCCGATTTTGGTGCCTCCCCTCTCTTCTCTTCTTCATCTTGTTGCTTAGTGGTGTTTGTGATTCCATTAGAGATGCAACATTTGAGGCACTAAGCTTTCTGAAGCTAAGGATTGATTGTTATTGCTATATAACAATCAAAGGCCAGATCTAAACCCTATTTTATGTTAATATGATTAATTGTATGCTAGATGTAGGGTTTATAGCTTTGGATATTCAATTGCATGTTCATTAGACAAACTAGATCCCAAAGCTATTAGGGTTTGCATGTACACCATAGGAATGATGTATGCTCAAAACCCATCATATATCTCACTCGTACTCATAAGAAAATACTACCCAATATTCCTCTTAATTAATTTAGGTTTACTTTGTATCCTAAATCATCATATATTGTCAGATATGCTCTTAACACGTATTTCAGGCAATATCAAATATTTCACACATAAACATATATTTAATACTTTAATTCAATACTTGTATTAAAATCATGTTCATGAAAGAGACTATGCACTCACTTGTTAAAGTGATGACTCCAAACTCGGGCAGCTCTTCGCTTCTAGCAATTTTATTTTCCTTCGACTAAAACCTAATATCATTATCACTAGATTTTAGTCTAATATTTATTGTGACTAATTATTAACTCAAGGTCTACGAGCTATATTGTTTTTCTCGTATTAATAAAGTGTTAAACAATACTTTTCAACTACTATGTACAGACAGGGGCCAAACATAAAACACCGGAGGGCGAGACCATTTTGGCATTTAACTTGTTCTGAAATCCAACAACCATATGCGGCCCTTCAAACCAGATTCCCCGTACCACGAGCAGTTAAAATGTATTATAATAATACTTTGAATAAATTATAATACGTAGCACATATATTGTTTATAAGTTCATGATAACGATAATGAACTTAAACATAAGTTATACTTAAAGTAGGGTAAGCATAACTCATTTACAAGGGGGTTTAGCTAGGAGTCAGGATCTACGGGGGCAAAACTTCTGAGCCGAAAGCTATTCTTCTCAGAGCCTTTTGGCGCTCTGGGACTCGCCTCTAGCACTTGGGAAGTATTAGGGAAGAGTAGGGGTTAAGAGGAGTAATTGAGAGAGAAAGAATAGGAAAGGTGTGAGAAAATGAGGTGATCCTCGCACCTATTTATAGACTGGATCCTTCGGACTAAGTTGTGAGCATGAGGCCTTATGCTATGCGAACCAAGGCCAGGTGTCGGCATCTAAAGCAAAGCCGTGGAGAGAAAGCGAGGGTCAGGATTGCGCCACGTGTCAGCCTAACATCTTCTCATAGTTTAATTAACTTCTAAGTTCCATAACATTCGCATATGAGCTCCATTTTCAATGTTAATTATATCCATGTGTAGGTAGTGACGTGATCTACAACTTTCGTTTAGACTCCATCGGCTGATTTGGACCTTATTTTTAAAGTTATATTTTAACTGGATTAGACAGATAAAGTCCATTAAAAATTCATAACTTTGTCATCTGACGTCCGTTTTTCTCTGTGTTTATATCGTTGAGCTCCTATTAGCGAGATCTTCGATTCTCGTTGAGTTTGTGTCGGCTAAAAATCGATCAATCTAAAATTCGATTTTCGGGCTGTATAATGTTATGCCAAATCTTAGAAAAATCATAACTTCCTCATACGAAGTCAGATTTGGACGTTTTTTTATGTACGTTCTCATTATAACATATACTACGACTTTCGTTTAGATACCTAAGACTAAAAGGTAATTTATCAAAAATTCACTTTTTATGTTATGCGGTGTCGTGTCGGTTTCGCCGTAAAACTTTGACGGGTCATAACTTTTTCGTTATAACTCGGATTTCAGCATTCTTTTTGTGTACAGAACCCTTGTGACATATACTATGACTTAGTTAAGATTATGTATTCTAAATAATATTCTATCAAAAAGTCGTTTTTAACGCTTATTATCTCTAAATTGACTCGCCCAAATCTGCAGGCATTACAATTATCTCCCCCTTAGGATGATTACGTCCCACAATCATCAATGAAACAGGGCTTGTATAATGACTCCATACGTTATCTTTTCATCCTAGGTAATAATTATAACTCTTATGTCCTTTCAAAATGAACATCAAATTCTTGGACTCCTTGAATGCTGACAGTGCTCAATCTTGCACCCAATCTTCATACTATGTTGGATTTTCAATCGTAACCTTCAAGTTACAAACCTAGTCTTTATTGGAGACTCTTGCTCCTTCTTAAACACACTTAACTTAAGATAAGCTCTTTACTTCAATTATCATAACAGGCCGATGAGTCATGTTCTAATGACCTCTCGTCGTATGATGCAACGCTTAGACTCAAGTCTTTTAAAGTCATATTCCGGAATGAAAGATACCTTCCTTCATGTTCTAATGTGATATAATCACATTCTAGCTTATAACACTTCTATCTATAGGCTTATTACTTAACGGCGACCACGATGCTTCAATATTTTTGTTTAAGTCGGATACTACATCGAACTTGGCTCTTTGAACCACGTATCATACTTATCTTAGTTCAGACTCGATTTGACATGACCACTAGGGTCGGAATATCAATCATCTTCTTAGTCATTAGCGACACGATGGTAACAATAGACATGAACAAAAAAAATCAATTACTATTGCCTTGTTAGCCTTGTGACTTTCCCTGGTCCAAATATGAGTCATGTGCTTCCAGTAGTATAGGCCTCTACTACCATTCACACCAACTCATACTCGTCCCAAGTATTGTCTCTGAGTTCTCCAAGTCACCATACAAGAATTTCACGTAATCATTTAACACATCGGATAACATAACTAAGGTTTATATTATTTCTTGAAACGATTACATTGGTGTTCAAGTTCACCCTACACTATGCCTCTTATATTAGGCTACACCAAACGAAACTATCTATATGACTACTTTATATATCCTTAATCCTAATCCCTTGTATCTTTTCCTGCTTCATCAAGGATCATCTGGAATGCTCTTGCCTTTGGCTTCGGCGATACATTTGGATTTGTTGCTCCTTCCCTCTTTGGGCAGTCTTGTTTGAAGTGTCCTTCTTCACTACACTTAAAGTAGGCTTCTTTCTTGGTCGTGCATTCATTAGCATAGTGACCAATCTTCCCGCATTTAAGGTAAGTCATTTCTTTGTAGCATTTCAGAATGTGTTTTCTTCTGCACTTGTCACACCACTTTTCTTTATTGTTATCCCCATACATTTTGTTGTTGGGGTCAGACTTCAGGAACTTATTTCTCTTGTTGGGTCTTGAATACCCCTCAAACCTTCTATTCTCTCTTACCTCAGCTCTGTCCATATCATTTTCCCTAAGTTGGGTCTCCACATTCTTGGCTGCTCTAACGCCTGTCTTCAAAGTAGTTGCCATTTTTACCATTGCACCAAAGTCTGCTAGCAATCTCTAACGCCCACAGATTCGGGCTAGTCAATTTAGAGACAATGAGCGTCAAAATGATTTTTTGATGGAAGATTATTTATAATAAATAATCTCATCCAAGTTATATTATATGTCACAAGGGTTCCATACATATTAAAACGCCGAAATCCGAGTTATTACAAAGAAGGTATGACCTATCGAAGTTTTACGGCTAAACTGGCACGACACCGTGTAACGTAAAAAGTGAATTTTTGATAAACTACTTTTTAGCCTTAGATATATAAATGATATTTGTAGTATACGTTAAATTGAGAGCGTGCATAAAAAGAACGTCCAAATCTGACTTCGTATGAGGAAGTTATGAATTTTCTAAAATTTGACATAGTAGTGTGCAGCCCAGAATTCGAATTTTAGATCGGCCGATTTTTAGCCAAAATCATCTAAACGAGAAATGAAGATATCATTAAGAGGAGTTCAACGATAAAAGACAGTTGAAAGCGGAGCTCGTATGCGAAAGATGTGGACGAAACTTAGTCCCTACTCTTCGAGCGCGTCGAATTCGATACAGTTTTGTAAATCTGAGATAGAATGAGAATTAGCCGAAATGAAAGTCTTAAGACTCATTAATACCAATGCGTGAATATAAAGAAAATCAATAATAGAGCTCATATGTTAAAGATATGGACGAAACTTAGTCCCTACTCTTTGAGCGCGATAAATTCGATACAATTTTGTAAATCGAAGATAGAATGAGAATTAGCCGACGAGGTCTAAATGAAAGTTGTAGTACTCGTAAATGCCAACGCATGGATATAAAGAACACAGAAAACAGATCTCGTACGCAGAAGATACAGATGAAACTTAGTGCCTACTCTATGATCAAACCCCTATAAATAAAGGATGAATTCTTCATATTCTCCTCACACCATAAGCCTTTCTTTCTCTCTCTAAATTCTATCTAGACTCCCAAAACCCCTCTAAATTACTAGTAACCTCAAGGTGATAAAGTAAAGCCCAGAGCCCCCGAAGGCTCCGAGAAAAAGAGCTTTTCGGCTCAGAAGCTCAACTCCAGCGGAGCCCGGTTTCTATCTAAACCCGCTGTAAGTGAGATACGCCTACCCTACTTTAAATACAGCTAATATTTAAATATAATAACGCTATTATGAACCTATAAATAAGATTTATCAGCGATTCAAATTAGTTATACTAATTGAACTATTTACGAGAGAGGCGTCTAGAATGGTCACGTTGGGTTTGGTTGTTGGAGTTCAAAAAAGCTATATGCCGAAATGATCCTGCCTCGCAACTGTCCTGCCTGGCTGATCCTTACTTAATAGATCATGAAGTATACCTTGAGTTAATGATGAATCTAGACTAATAATTAGTCTCAATAAATATTAGACTAAAATATAGAGGTAATAATACTAGGTTTCGTCGAAGGAAATTATTTTTAAGAAGTGAAGCGCTGTCTGAGTTCGGAATCATCACTTTAACAAGTGAGTGCATAGTCCCTTTCATGAATATGATTTTAATACAAGTATTGATTGAAGTATTAAATATATGTTTTTGTTTGAAATATTTAATGTTGCCTGAAATACGTGTTAAAGAGCATGCCTAATAATATATGATGATTTATGATAAAGAGTAAACCTAAATTCATTATGAGGAATATTGGGTAGTATCTTCTTATGAGTACGAGTGAGATATAAATGGAGAATTGAACTTTAAATTATGTCATTGATCCTGGAGCATGTATTAGACATAGTCATTCGTCCCTAGTCTGAGAGTATAGATTGGGCACAATCATTTGTCATTAATCCGGGAGCATAGATTAAGACATAGTCAGTTGTCCTTAGTCCGAGAGTATGGATAGGACATAGTTACTTGTCATTAATCTGGGGGCATTGATTAAGACATAGTCAGTTATCCTTAGTCCGGGAGTATGGATACGACATAGTTATTTGTCATTAATCCGGGAGTATGAATTTAGATATAGACAATTGTCCCTAGTCCGAGAGTATGGAATGGGCACATTTATTGATCTGAGAGCATGGATTAGATCCAAGAGTACGGATTAAGTAAAGAGATAAATTTTACAGTCTGAGAGTATGGATAGTTTCGTTGTGAGGATCTACGGGGTGGGGTAAGACTTGCTTATATATGGTGAAATTGTATACTTTGTGGGTTCTAATATATATATATATATATATATATATATATATATATATATATATATATGTGTGTGTGTGTGTGTATGTGTGTGTGTGTGTGAGTGTGTGTGATATAACATTGTAGGATTGAAATCCCTATATACTCACCATGTTTCCCAACCTGACCCACTCAGTTTATTTGTATCACCAGTGTCGATATGAAGCTATATTACACCGAGAGATTAAGGAGATGTAGATCACTAGAGTTAATGAATGTAAAGTCTGTTTATGCTTATTTTTCTGTATTGACGATGACATCCAAAAGTTTTAAAATGAATAAAATACATTTCTTCATAAATGATTTGATAACATATTTATCATGTTTTTCTGGGAACAAATTCCTCAACACTTTTCTTTAAAAGGTTACTCTGATTTGAAAATAAAACACAAACAAATCGGTCTTTTCTAGCCATGAAAATGGGGATGTCACAGTTGGTATCAGAGCATTAGTTTAAGTGAACTAGGAGTAATGATTTATTTCTAGACTTAAATTTAGAATGCTAAGCGATGATCGTGAGGAGTATGTCTAATATACTATAGGAAGTACACCTAAATATACACGAACACTAGCTCATTTAGGGAACATATCTAAATTGCTTTTATGTGCTAAATGATTTGTGATACTTTATGATGTTATTGTTTGATTGGATCTATGGTCTGTTGCCGACTGGATCAGAAACTTTACGTGTTCAGAACTTCAGATTTCTAAACGTTTAATTACAATATTAGAACTGGCATGTAGTTTTTCAAAGTAATAAGGAGGAATACGCGTCTAAACCTTCATCTATCTATATCCTCGTCTCGATACACCAAACGACTGCTTTGGTGTGCAGAACATCATCGTGAAGACTCGTATTGAGTACATGGAGGAAATGAGAAGGCTTACGATACTGAATGGTACATATCGTAAGATATAATGAGAGCAATATCTTTCCTTTAGAATACGTTTAAATAGGTAATACGTCTGTATGGGAGAAGTACACTTTCGATTGGCGAAAAGAAAGAATTTTTGGTATAATCCATGAAGTTATTATTGGATTAATGTCTAAGTCAATAACTGTAATTGGTAAGACTTGACCCGACCCGGCATGGTCCATTTGGGTTGCATGGCATCATGCATTTGGATAGACTATAATGAGAGAAATGACACTTAAGGTTTGTTAATATATCTTTCCTTTAGAATACGTTTAAATAGGTAATACGTCTGTATGGGAGAAGTACACTTTCGATTGGCGAAAAGAAAGAATTTTTGGTATAATCCATGAAGTTATTATTGGATTAATGTCTAAGTCAATAACTGTAATTGGTAAGACTTGACCCGACCCGGCATGGTCCATTTGGGTTGCATGGCATCATGCATTTGGATAGACTATAATGAGAGAAATGACACTTAAGGTTTGTTAATATATTATAAGTTCTAATATATTAATAAGATTATTAATTAGTATTGATCAAGAATTAATCTAGGATTAATTAAGTGATCAAAAGAAGACTAATTAAATATATGGGTTGATTGTGTAAATCATCCATACTTGTATAGTGGGCTAAGACTACATGGATTATCAAGTTAGGCTAAAACCCATAGGATGCTCCATGGTGTATTTGTACCCATGGATCATGGAAATGAAAGGCCATGACAATTAGGGTTTGCATGGTGTAAGCCTAACTATATAATGATCTTATTCATGGAGAAAATAGGCCACTATGTGTGAGTGATAGGGCTAGCCGATATTCATGAAGTGTGGAATTCTCTCAAGTCTTTCCAAGTGCATTTGGTGTTGTGTGAACCATTTGAGGTGTCACACTTGGGGCACTAGGCACTCAAGCTTCATGAAGACATTCTACATCAAAGAGGTATGTAATTCTAACTTAATATATTCATATGAAGCAATGTTATTATGCTAGTTAGGATGAATACCTTGGAAAGTTCATATTTGCATGTATAATAGAGAAAACATAGATCCAATGTATTTAGGGTTGCAGGTACACTTAGGAGTGTTAGAATGCTCAAAACCCAACATGTAACGACCAAAAATACAACCGATTTTAAATTTTTCAAAAACATCTCAATTCCAATAATTCTTTACAAAAAGGTTTTCAATACAAAATATTTATCGTATTCCCAGAATCATAACACCACAAAATTATGAGGAGCGGTACGATCACGCCTTCGCCTTGCCACGATCTCCTGAAGAACCTGAAAAACATGAAACCACAACTGTAAGCCCGAAAGCTTAGTGAGATACCCCCAAAATACCAACCACAAATACCATACACGTATAACATGCCATAACATATCCGATCACAGAACAACCATGCTCTCCGGGTCTACTGTGTGACTGGTCCGCCGCACTGGCCAACAGTCCACCTGGTCCACCCTCTGAGTCAATCTGCATACATCGAGTCTGCAGTGTGATTGGTCCGCCCGCACCGGGCCTTCAATCCACCTGGTCCACCCTCTGAGTCTACAGTATGACTGGTCCGCCCGCACCGGGCCTTCAGTCTGTCTGGTCCACTCTCCGAGCCTTCGGCACGTCTGGTCCGCCCCTAACGGAACCTATAGCCTATCCGGACCGTTCGCTGGGCCTACGGGACAACCGGTCCGCCCTGGGTATCTTGGCCTACTGCACACAGCAGGACCCGCCTCAACCCAACTCCAGTCCAAACATCCATGTGCACATATACATGCAATCATCTAACAATTCACAGTCAATAAGCAGATCAACAGATCACATAACATACCACCATCCTAACCAGGATACCGACCTAGCAGGTCACTAACATAGCATCTCCCTATCTCTTAGGATACCGATCTCAATCAGGTCTCTAGCATATACCATCCTAACTCACAGGATGCAAACATGTCAAAGCAGTAACATAATAACAACTACCCGGATCTCAATCCGATAAGGGCCGGCCTTGGTGCCTTAGACCCCGTTGATATAGTGAGGATAACTCACCTCGAAGCTGCCGACTGAACAGATAATCCAAGCTAATCCGATCACTGATACGATCTCCACCACTGGTCAACCACCAATGTGCTGAACTCAAAACAACAAACAATAATTACCAAAATGCCCTTGGACACCATTGGTCAACCCTTGGACAAAGACAAGGTCAAAGTCAACTCCTGACTGACCCTACTCGCCGAGTCAACCCTATGACTCGCCGAGTTCCCATACTCAGACTTCACTCCATCCGCGACCTAACTCGCCGAGTCACCCCGAGACTCGCCGAGTCCAACAACTCAGAGTCCACTCGCACACAACTCACCGAGTCATCCCTTGACTCACCGATTCTCGACTCAACCAGAGAATATCGGAACTCTTCGACAAGACTCGCCGAGTCCGAGAACAGACTCGCCGAGTCCAAGGCTATCATCAACCTACTCGCCGAGTTACAGGTTATCTTCATCCGACTCGCCGAGTTGTTCTTCCAACTCGTCGAGTCCCAGCTCATCTTCAAGCAACTCGCCGAGTTCACCCATGTGACTCGCCGAGTACCACCGATCTGAATCCTTTCAGAAGCATTATAGGCCATGCAAATGATCCAAAACATAGATCTAGCCTTATACAACTCATCCATCACGTAAAGTGGCGAACTTTACGTGAATCCCAAGAGATCTAGGCCTTATCCACTTATAACTAGGGTTTGGGACTTGCAAGCTTCACTAAACACTCCAACACAGGGACTTTCATGCTCTCTGATTCTCCTCCCTTCCGGATCTGATGTAGCAACCTCAGATCTAACCCCTAGACTTCCATTTACATCCTTAGACAAGATCTCACAAACCCCAAATTGAAGAAACAACATACAATCAGACCAAGAACGAGATATTACCTCCAATGGGCGCCCCCAACTGCAATGAAGTTGATTCCAAGCAAAGCCCCTTGCCCCTAAGCCTTCAATTCCCACAAAATTCCTTCAACAAACTTCTCCAATGCTCTAATCCCCTCAACAATGGAGCTCCTCTGCGATTTAGGGTTTCTGGAACTCAAGAGGGAAGTAAAGAGGCCGGGGAAGGAACATAATGTTCCTTATATAGGGCTCAACCCCGAGAATTAGGGTTTTCTCCACCCAGCGCCTACTCGCCGAGTCCATCTCATCGACTCGCCGAGTCGGCTACTTAACACGCTACCAAGTCGCAACTCTACTCGTCGAGTCCAGCCATGGACTTGCCGAGTCACTCTTTCCCAAATAACACTTTTAGCCCTTCAACTCTACTCTTGCTATTTCGGGATGTTACACAACAGTGGTATCAGAGCCTAGGCTTGCTTTCTCTCATACTTGATGCAAATACATTTTTTGAAGCCAAGAAGCTGTCCAGACAGAAAACTCGACGAGTTTCTTCAATAAACTTGACGAGTTCATTGTTTAATGCATGAACTCGATGAGTTTTGGCCCTTGATAGCTTGTCTTCGTGTTTTTTGGCTGGAATTGGACTAGGAACATTACCCTAAGTTGTTTTTGAACTTATAAACTTGTTTTTGAGGTGGTAATGTTCATGCTAATCCAATTTCAAAGATAATTGTCAATAGATTCATGTTTTGTATTAGTTTAAAAGTTATGCTAATTAAATGAAAAAGTTTGATTTGAATCATCTTGTTCTTATGAGTTGCTTAGATTAATAGGAAAGTTATGTGAAATTGCTGTTTTCAATCCATTTTAATCTAAGAGATGATTCTAAAATGTGTTTTGTATAACTTGTCCTCAAGTTACATGAAAGGTCACATTTAAGTTTTATAAAACTCATTAAAGTTGGCAAAGGTTAAAAAAATGAAGAGTCTTGTCATCAAGTTATGGAGGTTCAAGAGTCACTTTATTAAGTAATAAAATGTGTAACCTTAATTAATTCCACAAGTTACAAAATAAAGAAAAGTTACATTCTTTTAGTAGTTTAAAGTCTTCCATAACTTTTCCTCAAGTTATGGAACTTGAAGAGTTTTTTTAATTAAAACTACTTTAAACACATAATTTATGGAATTAATTAGTTTTGAATAGTTTCAAAACTTGCCCTCAAGTTTTGGAATTTGAAAAGTATTCACTTATGCATACTTTAATTCCAAGTTAGACCTTAGAATTTTAAAAGTTAAAATTCAACCCTTATACTTTATAATATTATAAGTTAATAATATATATATATATATATATATATATATATATATATATATATATGTATGTATGTATAAGAGTAAAGTCAGTCTTACCGTTAGTAGGCCTCATTCACGAAGCCGGTCTATAAGGGGGGGGGGGGGGGGGGGGGGGGAGGGGTATAAACTTACTGCCTATAAAATGGCAGTTTAATGGGTGTCCACTCTCACCCACCGTTTCCTTGACTGGTGGAGGGTCATTAGCCAAACGGGTAGGACAAGGACTATAATTCTCCCTTCATTAAAAGTATTAATGATAAATACTAAGTAACTAAACCTTTTAAAAATACCCAATCTTAGTTACTTAGGAAAAGGTGAATAAGGTGCTAATCCATTAAATTACACTTTGCACTTTGTTTAAGTCGTTAGTGGAGCATGTGTGGTTAACCGGCACACTAACCTGGACTTAATAAGGTAGGCAAAGGGTAACTTAATATTTATCATAGTATCGGTGGAGCGTGTGTGGTTAACCGGCACATCGTGTAACGGTCTAAAAATTTCAATCAATTTAAAATTTTCAAAAACAACCCATTTTCATAAAGTTATTACAAAAAGGTTTTCAATACAATTATTATTAGAGTCTTCCCAGAACCACATCATAAAACACAGTCATGAGGATCGGTACGATCACGCCTTTGCCTTGCCACGATCTCCTGAAGAACCTGAAAACATTAAACCACAACTGTAAGCCCGAAAGCTTAGTGAGATACGCCCAAAATACCAACCACATATACCATACACGCACAATATGCCATATCTTAACAGAACACAGAACAACCATGCACTTCGGGTCTACTATGTGACTGGTCCGCCGCACTGGCCTTCAGTCCACCTGGTCCACCCTCTAAGTCTAGCCATATACATCGAGTCTACAGTGTGATTGGTCCGCCCGCACCGGGCCTTCAATCCACCTGGTCCACTCTCCGAGTCTACAGTATGACTAGTCCGCCCACACTGGGCCTTCAGTTGGCCTGGTCCACTCTCCGAGCCTCGGCACATATGGTCTGCCCTCTTGGGGCCTACAGCCTATCCGGACCGCTCGTTGGGCCTTCGGGATAACCGGTCCGCCCTGGGTATGTCGACCTATAGCACAAAGCAGGACCCGCCTCAACCCAACCCCAATCCAACAACCACGTGCACATAAACATTCAATCATATAACGATTCGCATCCAAACAAACCGACCTAACAGATCACATAGCATAACATCATCCTAACCAGGATACCGACCTAACCGGTCACTAGCATAGCATCATAACTACCGGATGCAAACATAGCAAAGCAAAACATAACAACGATACCCGGATCACAACCCGATAAAGGGCCGGCCTTGGTGCCGTAGACCTTGTCGATATAGTGAGGATAACTCACCTTGCAACTGCCAACTGAAAGATAATACCAAGATGCTCCGACCACTGACACAATCTCCACCACTAGCCAACACCAACACTGAACTCAAAACAAATGCCAATAATTACCAAAATGCCCCAGGAAGTCAAATGGTCAACCCTTGGTCAAAGTCAAAGTTAAAGTCAACCTTCTGACTGACTCTACTCGCCGAGTCAACCCGATAACTCGTCGAGTCCCCAAGCTCAGAACTTCCCTAATCCGCGACTCAACTCGCCGAGTCACCCCGAGACTCGCCGAGTCCAACAACTTTGAGTCCCCTCGCACTCAACTCACCGAGTCCTCTCTTGACTCACCGATTCACGGCTCAACCAGAAGAAGGTTAGGACCTCACAAACAGACTCGTCGAGTCCAAGAACAGACTTGCCGAGTCCAAGGCTATCTTCAACCAACTCGCCGAGTTTCTTCCCACCTTCATGCAACTCGCCGAGTACACCCATGTGACTCGCCAAGTGCCACTAGCTCATAACCCATACAGAGGCTTTCCAAGCCATGCAGGGTCTCAAATCCATAGATCTAGTCTTATACAAGCCATCCATCATGTAAAGTGGCAAACTTTACGTGAATCCATGTAGATCTAAGCATTTACACTCTAGGGTTTGGGTTTGGGATAAAAGGGCTTCATCAACCATTCTTGGGCAGCACCTTTACAACAAATAGGATCATTACCAGCATGGATCTGAAGTTTCAGCTTCAAATATAGCTTCAAAACTTGTAATTGAATCCACTCAATCCAAAATCCCCAAAATAGCAACTAAGAACAAATCAAGAAGAAGGAAACTCAAGGTAACAGATTGTTACCTCAGAAATGATCCAAAGGAGGAGTAGATCCCTGATCTACAATAATATCCAGATGCTAGCCTCTTAATCTTCAACCTTCTTCTTCTCAAGTTCTCTTCCCAAGCTCTAATTCTTCATCAATGGAGGTTATACACGATTCTAGGGTTTCTGGACTTCAAGAGAGGGTAAAGAGGCTGGGGAGAGGGTATAATGTCCTTTAAATAGGGCTCATCCTTCGAAATTAGGGTTTTCTCCACAAAGCACCAACTCGCCGAGTCCAACCGCCAACTCGCCGAGTTGGCCACTTAACACGCGACCAAAATCGCGACCCTACTCGCTGAGTCCACCCATGGACTCGCCGAGTTGCCCTTTCACATTTACACATTTAACCCTGAACTTGCACTTCTGAACTCGGGATGTTACAATTCTCCCCCACTTAAATTAGGCTTCGTCCTCGAAGCCTGCAGCAACACAACTCCATAACTACTCTCGCAATACACCACTTGGCATTAACCATACCAGGCTCCTCAAAACACAACCACCGAAGCCCAAAACCCAACTTTCCCTCTTGCGGTGTCCTGACCACTGCTTCAAGCCGGCCACCGACCTCATCCTCTGATAACCACACTAATCAACCGAGTTCCACTCCATGATACTTCACTCACTCCAAATCACAGCAATCACTCGACCCATACGAGTTAGAAATAACCCTAAACCACCGGAATCCCATGCTGAACTGGCTCTAGCATCCTCGGGTTGGGAAAACCCGATACACCGACGATACCTCTAAACATCCCCCAGGATGAATTTTCCACCACATACATAACTCCTTCATCAAAATCAAACTGGAAATTCAAGATTCCATTCCTGCATCCCTTCCGAGCCTCTTGGCTCTACACCAACGGAATATCCTTCCGCGACCTCGGTAGACATCCGACCCGGATGTGATTCCATACCACCACCGCAACACACTGCTCAACAACCACAATTGGAACACCCCAATCATAACTCCGCACTACTGCTATCACTTCCGTGAACTTACACTCCATCTCGGAGCTACATTCCTTTCCCTTTCCTTACCAAGGAAATCCACTTGGCTGCCTTGACACTACCACAAGTGCCACGGTGCTCACCCAATACTACACCATTTTCTTATAGCATAACCGCTATCCTATGCACCACACATACTCTGAATACGCTCGCAGGGACTCCCGAGTCTATGCACTACCTCCACTTCTCATGATCAATATCTGGGGCCAGACATTCTGATGCTATCACATCGCGACATACTCGCTCCATTTCCTCATACCGATCTACCAATACATGCAGAGTCTTCAGCATGACTGGACCGCCTTTCCAAGCCTTCAGCCCATCTGGACCACTCTCAGAACCTTCAGCAGGTCTGGACCGCCCTCCAGGGACTTCAGCCTGTCTGTACCGTTCTCCGAGCCTTCGGCTTGACTGGTACGCCCACCGGCCTTCAGTCTATCCGGACCGCCCAACTAGCATTCATCATCCCGCGTTATCCCTCCAGGAAAATTCTCCCATGCATACTGTTCTAGCCCTCTAGGGGTTTCGAACTCTATCTCCATTCTACATACTCAATCACCGCCCGATCCCAGGCCTTCCACAATCAATCACCCTTGGTCTGCATCCCGCCCTGTCTATCTGACACTTGCTCATACCAGCCTACGCTCGGCTAACAGAACCACTGTTGAATCCCAACAGCTAAACAACCTCTCATGCTTATCGATCTTTCGGAGAATTTTCCAATTCTCCCCCACTTAGAGCAATGACTATCAACCACCAGTCGCCATCACCGACCTTCCTTATCAACTTTACACAACACAACCCTTACACACGAACTGGTTCCCACTAGAACGAGCAACCTTCACAAAATCACATATCGGCACTGATCCTCTCAGACTCGAAAGAAACCCGACCTCCAGCTAACCACTTCTCAGACTGCAGATGTCCCCCGACATTCAGACCAAAAGCTAGATTCTCACTAATAAACCTCATGAATGATAACCAACAAAATTCCACAACACCAAACCCATAACCCTCAAGGAACAACGAATACAATACCAACAAAATCACAAAACGAGCCTAGCAGATACACAATACTCCATAATAATCACAAGATAATAAGACATCAAGAAAGAAACATACCCGCAACTGCATATGGCACTGCCCTGACGTCCTCTGCTGTAAGCTGAAAAGCACGACCCTGAGCCCTTGGGGGCTCCGCTCCACCCTGACCTCCACCCGTAATCCTTAAAGTGGCCGGTGCTGGAGCCTGCACTGGTCCTGCAGCAAGCTGTGGATAGTTGACCCTCAAGTGTCCAACCAGATGGCAATGATAACAAATCCTCAAATCCCGAACCGGGGCTGTCTGCCGACAATCCCTCGCATAGTGCCCCTCCTTTCCGCACTTGTGGCATGCACCACCGGACCTACAAACTCCGGTGTGACCCTTCCCACACTTCCCACAAGTGTGGCTGCTCTGATCTCCCAATCTAGAATCAACGGTCTTGGACCGTTTCGGCGCCGGCTGCGACTGCACCGGAGCCTGCCTCAGCTTTCGCAACTGCAACTCAATCTCCAACTCACGCCGCCTGGCAGCCTCCTGCAACTCCAACAAGGTCTCGCACCTCTGTGTAGACACAAACTGCCTGATGTCCCTCTTGAGCATACTCAGATATGGGGACATCTGAGCCTGCTCTGAAGCGAACTCAGGGCAAAACATCTCCCTCTCTGTGAACATCCTGGTGATCTCCGTCACCGACTCCGAATCCTGCTTCAGCTCCAGGAACTCCTGATCCAACCTCTCTCTCTCTCAACTCGCGGAACATAACGAGTGCTAAACATCTCTCGAAACTGATCCCAAGAAACCACAGCCCTCTGCGCATCCGAATATGACCCCGTGGTCAATCTGCACCAATCCTTCGCCCCGAGCCTCAACAGGTTCGGAGCACACCTCACCCTCTGATCAGCAGGGCATGAACATGTGAAGAAACACCCATCCACGTCCGACAACCATCTCATAGCAACAATTGGGTCCTGAACTCTATCGAAGGTAGGGGGCTTCGTATTATCGAAGTCCCGATACTGAAAACCTCGACCGGCTCCTCCCCTGCTGCTGCTACAGCCGTTGTAGCCGCTGCGATAGCCGTCTCTGTGAGAGCCGCATAGCGCTCATCAAAATACTCAACCATGACGGTCTTGATCGACCCAAACAGTTCCGGCAACTCGGTCCGGAACAACGTAGCAACCTCATCATGCAGGATCTCACGAATCCTAGCATCCAAATCGCCTATGCTCATCTGACCAATAACCTCGGGTGGTACTGACCCACCTTGACCGCCCTCTCTTGCTCCTGATCCTGACCCGGATCCGCTCCCAACATGCCTCGTAACCACCATACTGAAAAACATCACACGATCTCAGATACTTCCCACTAACTCGGGAACCAACCCCCATGTAACATCAGGGATTTCAGGTATATTAATTAATCTTCTTATTTTGAGTTTTGTGAAGGGACTCGGTGAGTTGGTGCGTAGACTCGCCGAGTTGAGACGCGGGTTTTCACCCGGATTGATGCCCGGACTCGGCGAGTCTGCGCCGTTTAATGAAACCCTAATTTCTCGGGTTTGAGGCCTATTCAAAGGGCCTTATGGCCGTCATTTGCGCTCATTAGCCCCTAGAGTGAAACCCTAGAGTATTTGAGTGATTCAAGTGAGGGAAGGAGCCATTGTTGATTCTTGGAGTTGTTGTCTAGCAAGGGAAGAGAAGATCTAGCCAAAAGGAAGCAAGTGAGGGATGGATTCTTGAAGAACTAAGGTCCAGGACATCACATCTGAGGTACCATTCGAATCCTTCTTTGTTATTGTGATGTTCATATAGATTTAGGTTTTTGAACCCATTTGTGGCTAGATCTAGCATCCTCATGGTCCCTTGGCGAGTTATGGCTCTGAATCTAGACCCATAGAGGTCCAGAGCACCTCCTTACCCAAGCTTTATGTGCATCCATGGAGGTTTTAGATTGGGATCTATGTATTTGAGGCTAAACCTCCATTAATGAGCTATTTGATGCTTAATGAGCACCAAGACTCGGACTTTACGTGGTCAATAAGCTTAAGGGGACTGGATCTATAAGTTACTAGAGTGGATCTGACCTTAGAAGGTCGTTTGAGGTTGTGCATGGAATGCACTCGCCGAGTCCAATCCCAGACTCGGCGAGTTGGTGCCGGTTGCTCAAAGACTTCGGACCAGGGACTGGGTAACCGAGTCGGGTGAGTGACTCGGTGAGTTGGAAGAGATTCAGAGGGAATCGGGTTCCTGTAGGGACTCGGCGAGCCCACGCCAGACTCGGCGAGTCGGGTCAACCGTTGACCGTTGACCAGGGTTGACTAGTTTGACTTTATAGTGTTAGTCAGACAGAGTCAAGGTGGTATTAAGTAGAGTTATGCTTGTGTTGTAGGAGGACGATAGCTCGGGAGATCGAGCACTAGTAGTTACGAGATTTACGAGTTACCAAGATACGCGAGGTGAGTCTTCTCACTATACATTACCTTGAGTAGGTATTTCGAGTTGACCAGAGGGTCTCATGTGCTATGTATGAGTTTATGTGTTGTCTTAGAGATTTCGTGCTATGTGTTATTTGCATGCTGCATGATTATATATACCGGGCCGGAGGGCCCAAAGATACTGACCGGGCCGGAGGGCCCAACGAGTTATGACTGGACCAGAGGGTCTGACGAGCTGCGGGACTAGAGGGTCCCGCTGAGACATCTTGACCGGAGGGTCGGGTTTAGCCTTGAGTGGCGTACTTGTGATATGTGGTATTTTGGGGAACTCACTAAGCATTATGCTTACAGTTGTTGTGTTTGATGTCTCAGGTACCAGCGAGGACCGTGGGAAGGCGACGGCTTGACTTGTACACACCCATACCGATGGAGTTATGTTAGAGAGATATTGGGATTTGTTTGAAAACACTGTTGTTATGATTTTGAGATTCTGATATGATATACATTTTGTGGTTTAAAACTAAAAAATTAAATTGAAAATTTTACGTTGTTACAAGTTGGTATCAGAGCCTTGGTTTGAGGGATTCGGATGCACCTTCGGGCGTATTTGAACTCAAACCGAGGATTTGAGGAATTTTCAAACAAAACTAAAATTTTCTAAAAAGAAAAAGAGGTTTTGGAACCAAGCAGAGTGGAAGGTGTGTACGGTCAGCCAGCGCCCGAACGATGAATCCCTAAAATACCCTTACATTATATGTTATGAGTTATGAGATATTATGTTGTGCATGCTAGAGAGGCTAGGTATTCCTATTAGGACTAGAGTGGCCTGATTTGTGATGCTTTAGCCTAGGAGATTGTTGCTGGTATGAGTTACTTTGAGAGTGAGTAGGTAGCAGTGAGGAGCTCGTGAGAGGTCTACTGAGGGTAGCCAATGCATGTCGAGAGTAGAGTATTTATGACTTGGGATCCTAGGAGGAGGACTTGGGTTGTATATTGATTCGGTGTGGACGATAGTATTGGGCCCGTACTATCGAAAATACCGGATTGGTGCGCAGTCCAAGTAAGAATCCTTGTGGTAGCAGAAGTTGAGAGTGATTTGTCGAGTGTGAGTATGCTCGAAAGTGTCCCTAATAGTTCTTATGTTGTATTTTAGAGATTGATCATGGTTAGGACACGCCATACCACCGAGGGCAGTGGGGTGAGTGATGAGAAGATCCGTCAGATCATCCATGAGGAGGTGGCTGCCGCCATCAGAGCCGAGATTCCGGAGATGTTTGGGTCTATTAAGACCACACTGATCGAGACGTTTGACGAGCGTTACGCTGCTTTGACTGATGCTGCTGTTGCTGCAGCCACAGCAGCTGTTGCTGCTGCGAGACCCCAGGGTGGTGATTCGTTGTTGTACCGAGAGTTCAGCAACACGAAACCACCAGAGTTCGATGGCACACAGGATCCGATCACCGCCATGAGGTGGATCTCAGACATGGAGGGGTGTTTCTATACGTGCTCGTGTCCGGAGCACTTGAGGGTGCGGTTTGCCCTCAACCAGCTTCGCTTGGGGGCGAAGGACCGGTGGAAGTTTGTGACCACGAGCTATTCGACAGCTGAGCTGACTGTAGTGACCTGGGAGAGGTTCACTGCGATGTTTCGTGACGAGTATGTTCCCCCGGTAGAGAGGGAACGTTTAGCCCAGGAGTTTCTGACCCTCAAGAAGGGGACTGAGTCGGTGACAGTGATTACGAGGATGTTTCATGAGCGGGCACTGTTTTGCCCGGATCTGGTGTCCACTGAGCAGGCTCGCATGAGCCGATATCTGAGTATTTTGAGGAGGGACATCATGAGTTCGTGGCGAACTCGACTTACCAGACATTTTCCGAGCTCCAGGCAAATGCCAGGAAGAGGGAGATTGAGCTTGAGACACAGGCGAGGGAGGAGACTGAGTTGCAGAGGGGTGATCGACGACTGGCATAGTCGCAGCCGGCCGCCAAGTGGGCAAAGCCCGCTGATTCGAGGACGGGTAGTTCGAGGGGCCGCACTTGTGGGAAGTGCGGCAAGAGCCATGATGGGCCGTGCAAGACTGGGGTATGCTACAAATGCGGGAAGGAAGGACATTTTGCGAGGGATTGTCCTAAGGGGTTCTCGGTTTGCTTCCATTGCAACCAGACCGGCCATCGGAAGGCCGAGTGCCCCCAGCTTCAGAGGTCAGCGCAGGGATCTGCACCTACGGTTCGAGCTACTGAGACCCGGCCAGTAAAGGCCGAAGCACCGAAGGCTAGGGGGAGAGCCTTTCAGTTGACAGCGGAGGAGGTCCGCGCAGCACCTGACGTCGTGGCAGGTACATATTCTTTATTTATTTATGCTGAGTTTATATTGTGATGATTATATGTTATGCGTAGGTACTTTTCTTGTGAGTTCTGTACCTGCATTAGTGTTGTTTGACTCGGGTGCGAGTCGGTCATTCGTTTCTGTGACTTTTAGTCGACACATTAGTATTCTGAGGGAGGCGTTGAGTCGACCTCTACGGGTTTCCATAGCTGATGAGCGTGAGGTATGTGCTACCGAGGTGATACGTGGATGCGTACTAGAGATCTTCGGAGTGGAGTTTCCGATTGATTTGATACCAATTGCCATGAGGGATGTTTGTGTTATAGTGGGCATGGATTGGCTGAGCCGTTTCGGGGCTGTCATAAATTGCGAGCGTCAGTTGGTGACGATCCGAGATCCTAGTGGGGGAGTGCTGACAGTTTATGGCGAGGGGACTCGTGGTGGTTCGATTTCCTGTTCGGCCGCTAGAGCGAGGCGGAGTTTGCAGCAGGGCTGCAAGGGGTTCGTAGCCTATGTGACGGATGTACGAGAGGCCGCTGGGAGGCCAAGTTCAGTGGATGAGGTGCCGATAGTGTGTGAGTTTCCAGACGTGTTTCCTGAGGAGTTGCCGGGTGTGCCTCCCGAGAGGCAGGTGGAGTTTCGTATCGATTTGATTCCCGGGGCTGCGCCTATCACTAAGGCGCCATATCGGCTAGCACCACCAGAGATACAGGAGTTATCCTCACAGCTGCAAGAGCTGTTGGGGAAAGGGTTCATCCGTCCCAGTAGCTCTCCCTGGGGAGCGCCGATCCTTTTTGTCAAGAAAAATGATGGTTCGCACCGAATGTGCATCGATTATCGGGAGCTGAACAAGTTGACGGTCAAGAACCGTTATCCACTACTGAGGATCGATGATCTATTCGATCCGTTGCAGGGGGCGTCTTGGTTCTCCAAGATAGACCTAAGGTCGGGATATCACCAAATGAGAGTTCGGGATGAGGATATCCAGAAGACGGCGTTTAGGACTCGTTACGGGCATTACGAGTTCGTGGTGATGCCCTTCGGGCTCACCAATGCACCCGCGACTTTCATGGATCTCATGAACAGGGTATGTAGGCCGATGTTGGATCAATCGGTAATTGTATTCATTGATGACATCCTGGTGTATTCGAGGACCAGAGAGCAGCATGAGGAGCATTTGAGGGAGCTCCTCGGAGTTCTGAGAGCGGAGAGGCTATTCGCCAAATTCTCCACGTGCGATTTTTGGTTACGGGAGGTCCAGTTCTTAGGGCATCTCGTTAACCAGAATGGGATATTGGTTGACCCGGCCAAGATCGAGGCTGTGATGAGTTGGGAAGTGCCGAGGTCACCTGTGGAGATCCGGAGCTTCTTAGGGCTGGCAGGCTACTATCGGAGATTTATCAGGGACTTCTCCAAGCCAAATCCGAATATGCGGCAGAGGAGATGGTTGGATGTGGTAAAGGATTATGATTGCGAGATCCTGTACCACCCGGGCAAGGCTAATGTGGTAGCCGACGCCCTGAGTCGTAGGGCAGAGAGTGCCCCATTGCGAGACATCTTTTTGAGGTTGACGGTGATGACCCCGATTTTGGACACCATCCGAGGGGATCAGGCTGAGGCTGCGGGATCAGAAAATCAGAAAAGGGAGCGGGTGGTTGGTCAGGTATCGGAATTCATTATGGATGGTCGGGGACTTATGACTTTTCAGGGTCGGATTTGGGTACCGTTTGTGGGCGGTGCGCGTACTATCGTGATGGAGGAAGCGCATCGATCGAAATTCTCGATTCATCCCGGGGCTACTAAGATGTATTTGGACCTAAGGAGAGAGTATTGGTGGCCATGTATGAAAAGGGATGTTGCATGGTTCGTCGAGAGGTGCCTGACTTGTCGTCAGGTTAAGGCCAAGCACCAGCGTCCGCACGGTAAATTGCAGCCGCTGGAGATTCCCGAATGGAAGTGGGAACAGATTACCATGGATTTTATCACCAAATTGTCGCGGACGGCGAGGGGAGTTAATGCGATTTGGGTGATCGTGGATAGATTGACGAAGAGCGCTCATTTTCTAGCCATCAGCGAGAGCGCTTCTGCGGAGAAATTGGCGGAATTATATGTGAGGGAGGTGGTATCGCGGCATGGGGTTCCGATGTCGATTGTTTCAGATCGGGATGTGCGTTTTACTTCCAGGTTTTGGAAGAAGTTTCATGAGGAGTTGGGTACGAGACTGCATTTCAGTACCGCATACCACCCGCAGACGGATGGACAGAGCGAGCGAACGATTCAGACGCTTGAGGATATGCTCCGAGCATGTGTTTTGGATTTTGGAGGGAGCTGGGACACCTACCTACCTTTAACAGAGTTTTCGTATAACAACAGCCATCATTCGAGCATTGGTATGCCACCCTTTGAGCTGTTGTATGGGCGGAGGCGTCGCACCCCCATCTGTTGGGGAGAGGTGGGGAAGCGGGTGATGGGTAGCACGAAGATTGTACTCCAGACGACCGAGCAGATCCAGCAGGTCAGGCAGAGGTTGTTAACCGCGCAGAGTCGCCAGAAGAGTTATGCGGACAGGCGTCGGTCCGAGTTCGAGTTTCAGGTCGGTGACCTTGTGCTTCTAAAGGTCTCTCCTTGGAAAGGAGTGATACGATTCAGGAAGAGGGGCAAGTTGGTACCCTGGTATATTGGACCCTTCAGGGTAATTGCTGGGGTAGGCAGGGTAGCCTACCGGTTGGATCTACCTGCTGAGTTGGGGCAGATCCATGATACCTTTCATGTCTCGCAGTTGAGGAAATGTATTGCCGACGAGTCGGAAGTGGTGCCGTTAGAGGATATTCAGGTGGATGCGAGCCTGAACTACGCAGAGAGACCAGTTACGATTGTGGATCGGAAGATCAAGGTTCTGAGGAACAAGGAAGTGCCTTTGGTACAGGTTCAGTGGCAGCAATGGAAAGGATCCAAGTTGACCTGGGAACCGGAGTGGGAGATGCGGGAGCAGCATCCAGAGTTATTTCAGGAATGAGGCTTCGAGGGCGAAGTCGGATTCTAGTGGGGGAGAATTGTAACATCCAGGATTTCAGGTATATTAATTAATCTTCTTATTTTGAGTTTTGTGAAGGGACTCGGCAAGTTGGTGCGTAGACTCGCCGAGTTGAGACGTGGGTTTTCACCCGGATTGATGCCCGGACTCGGCGAGTCGCCTTGGTGGACTCGGCGAGTCTGCGCCGTTTAATGAAACCCTAATTTCTCGGGTTTGAGGCCTATTCAAAGGGCCTTATGGCCGTCATTTGCGCTCATTAGTCCCCAGAGTGAAACCCTAGAGTATTTGAGTGATTCAAGTGAAGGAAGGAGCCATCGTTGATTCTTGGAGTTGTTGTCTAGCAAGGGAAGAGAAGATCTAGTTGTAAGTCCCCAAAATTGCTTGTGTATCAATCAGATCCAATTGATGGTGCGGAATCCCAATCAATTGGATGATGTCAGATCAAAATAGAAGAGAATGAGAAGAAGAAGAAGATGAATCTAATGATGTATTCAATATGAATTATGTTCCTTACAATAGATTATCTCTCACACGCACTTCTTCTATCTAACTTTCTCTTTCTACAAGATGCTCTCTTCTCCCTTCTTTTTCCAACCGTACACTCACACGCACTCCTCACCCTATATATATGAGATATGGGCCACCAGCAGCACACGAGTGTATAGCTGCACACGTGTGTGCGGCCGCACACACATGTGCAGCCGTACACAGCCACAATATTACATATTATATTAAAGAAAAAGTATATTTTCCTAGAAAAGCAAAGTATAAACCATATTTTTGACCCAACAATCTCCTTGGTTTATAGCTTTCTTTTCTAATTGGCCCAACATGCTCCCCCTACAAAGTAGATGGCTTTTCTTGTTAATCTTTGTTGGGAGCTTGGCTTCAGCATTAGTCTTCAAATTGATTGGGTGAGGAGGCTTGATGTACTGAATCTTGAAAGATAGAGCTTTCAGCTTGAGAATCTTTAGAGAGAACAGAGAGAACGAATCTTCTGGATCACTTCAACAGGTACAAAGATAGCAGCATACTGATTGAGGAGGATTCAATGCAATCTGTCACATATTCTTCAATTTCAGCTTCACCTTGCTTCTGGGGTTGAAGGATGGAATGTCGAAAGAATAATCTTCATTTCTTGTTCCTCCGAATGCGAATTCTTCGATGCTCACAGATGAAGCCTTGGCTCAGAAATCTTCAACACAAACTCCATGAGTCTTATCTATACCTGAAATCACTTTTCAAGACAAAACAAAACTAAAAGAAAAATTAACACACAAAATAAAAATAGAAACAAAAATATTTTTGGATTTTCTGATTTTTCTGAACAAGAAATAACACTATTTTTGGATTTTAATTTTCTGATTTTTGTTTGATTTTTGAATTATTTTTAATTCTCCCCCTAAAATTTATGCATAGAGAAAAACTATGAAAAAATTTAATAAAAATAAAATGATATCTAAGTTTAAGAATGATTTGGGATCAAAGTTTTTTAGACAGCCTTTATCCGCTTGTCGGTACCTTCCATCTTCACGTCTTTGTTTGGTCGATCGCCGATATTGTTGTCCACTTAAACACGAAAAATTGTGACAAACTTAGGACATACTATAAGTGACAAGACAATGTAATCCTAAGTTCTTAGATATTATATCTGATCCTAGGTTTCTAGATACTATATCTTAAGGACCATTCAACTGACGACGATCAGGGATATTGTTGTCCACCTAAATTGAGCAGCAAGATCTATAGACAATCTTTGAGTGTTCAATTTTAATTGTACTGGAACATGTTTCCTGCTTCCTGATATGCTCCAATAATCAAGGACTTCCAGAATACTCCTTACATCGGGTGAGCAGACAATCATTAAGAGAGAAGATAGATTTAGAATGCATATGCTATACACCCAGGTCAGATCTCTTCCAATCACGCAGAGGGTGAAACATATGACTAACTGAGGTTTTAGAGGCATTGAGAATTAGAAGGTTGCATATGCTGTGTACCAGGTCGGATTGTTAGTCACGCAAAGGAGACAACATATGGCTAACAGATAAGAGGAATTTCATATATATAATATGCAGAGAAATAGATTTACATATGTTGCAGTCCAGGTTGGATCCTTCGATTACGCAGAGGAGGCAACATATGACTAACAGAAGAAAGAAAGAAAATGATTTTCTACAGACCTAATTTATCGGAATTTACCAGTCACCCTATCCAACCGGAATTTAAGACAAAATCCACACATCGAGGAAAAGTTAATCCATGGTTCCAGATACGGGTTCATTTAATGTGATGAGTAGATTCCTATATATATCTCCCTGCTCAACCTATCCAAGCGTCGTATTGTCAGGCTAAACGAAACTAACTAGGTCAAGATTTATCAAGTCTCTAGATTCCTTAAGTTCATCTGCAGCTAGTCAAGTCCATTAAAATCCTTCGTGCCTACCAGCGCATCGAACCAGAGCATAGACCCTTCAACTTTGGGTACATTATGCAGACTCAAGTTGTCTGTTATCACATTATCATATCACTTCCCAAAACATCTCCCTCAAGCACATTCTATAACCAACATAATTTTTTTTTATTTTTCTAATTTTTATTTATTTATTTTTTTTTTGAATTTTCTAATTTTTGTTTTGTTTTTATTTCTCCCCCTAAATTTGTGCATAGGAGAGAAACGAAAGTAAATGCGCAAATTTAAACTATCCTAAAACAAAAATTAGTCTTTGAAGCCAATCAGAATAAGATAAAATCAGGAGTGTAGAGAAGAAAAGTCAAACCGTAAGTCACCGATTGAATTTGCATCCAGAAGGTCTGAGAACAACATGCGTAATCTCAGAACAGATCCAAAAATTCTTCATGTCGTTAAGCATAAACCCCGTGAGTGATCACTTCCTTTCTTCCCTTCCCGCAAGGACACATACTCTCCAACAATGTTCTGAGTGTTGTACAGTTGAGAGATGTCCCCTATCAAGTGCCAGGAACAGCCACTACCAACAAACCGAAGTCTATGATATGCCTCCATAGCTGCTTTAGCACAGAGCGGGATCAGTTGGTCTTTGGAACCCAGTCCATTTTGAAACTGGGTTGACCTTTGTCATCCTTGCATGGTACTCTCTCCCATAACATATCCTGCTTATCACAAATAGAAGATGTGGAAATGTTAGAGTCATTAGGTGATTTGGGAGAGTGAGCCTTTGGAACCCATTTGTAGTTGGGTTTAACCCATTTCTTTTTCGATCTGATGGGTGGCTCGACACTTGATTTTGTAGTTGATGTCAGCTGTTGAGATGACTTTGATTTTGGCTTCACGGGAGCATCTCTTGTATTTGGCTTCTTGGCCGACATTCCCTTCTTGACCTTGGGATTTGATTTCTTGGCCTTTGGAGTTGAACTCTTGCCCTTCGTGGCATTCCAGTTGCTATTGTCTGAATGTGGCCTCGAAGGGTTTCTTTTTGTAGAATCTCCCACTTTGCGCGTTTTGTCAGCCTAGTGCATAGTAGGGAACGTATGCGCGATTTAGACAGTTTCAGGCAATGTGTCCAGGTGTTCCACAGTGAAAACATGTCTTTTTCTTCACTGTGGAGTTGTTTCTTCCTTCCCCTGGTGGCGTGTCTTTGCCTTGTCTCTTGCTTTTCCCACACGCACAGCTGCAACAGGTCGACTGTTTCACTTGACTTGGTGGCCTCTACTTCTCAACAGTAGGTTGATCAGAAGCAACTGAGTTCGAAGCAATAGATTCAGAGTTCAAGGAGATGTTGGTTTGTTCAATGGTCTTCTCCTTGTTCTCATCCTCTGCTACTTTACCTGCACATGAAGTAGAAGCATTAGTATCGTTCAGCTCAGCACCCTCAGTTGGCCCTGATTGTTCAGTCTTAACTGAATCTGGAGTAGGGGTTTGGCCATACTGAGTAGGCATTTCTTCCTCATTGATCTCAAAGGGTGGGTTATAATTGTGATTAAAAGGAGGTGGCACACTGTGATACCCTAGACCCTTGGTTTGATTATCTTTAAAACTCAATTGATTTTCTACTAAGGACTCGACTATCTTACTTGATGCAGTATAATTTTTGAAACTAGCATCTATTTTTCCACACTTTATTTTCAAAGCGTTAAGTTCTTTAGTTACAGCAGCAAGTTTGCGTTTAATATGATCATAATTTTCACACTTGTTGCTATAATCTTCTTGTAATTTCCTAAAGTCCTTAGTCTTGGCCTCTAATTGTGCTTTTAAAGGTTTTTGACATTTCCTTAGAGTATAGCCTTCGTATTTAAGGTCCTCATTTTCCCTTTTTAATAAATCGATTTGATCGCGAAGAAATTTAATCGTAGATTTACAAGATGGAGTACATAAAACTTCATTTACCGGAATTGATGTAGAACTCATTTTCCTTTTTTTTATTTATTTTTATTATATTTTTAAAATTTTTTTTTTATATATTTTAATTGCCCTTTGACTTAAAAACCGAGAAAGTCAACCTTAAATGTCAAATTTAAAAATTCAAACTCAAAAGTCAAACTTGAAAAGTCAAACCGAAAAGCCAAATTTGAAAAATTAAAAGTCAAACGAGAAAGTCAAAATTTAAAGTCAAAGGTCAACTTTTAAAAGTCAAAGTCAAAATTTTAAGGTCAAAGATAAAAATAAAATCAAAAAAAAATTTAAAAACAATAAAATTTGGGTTGAAAAAGGATTTTAAAAATAAAATTTTGAATTTTTGGTGTTGAAAATGTCAAAATTTGAAAGTTGCAACCGAGAAAACTACCTTATGTTTTAAAAAACCGAAGGAATGAGATGTTAAGGCGCTTGGTTGTTGGACCGAGGGACCCGGGTTCGAATCTCGGCAGCCCCAATACTCCCCCTATTATTTTTAATGAACGCGTCGAACACTTAAGCTGACCGCACACACCGAGCGAAGCCGCACACGCGAGAAGCTGCTGAGCCGCACGCACTGAGACGGCCGCACACGTCCGAGCCGTACGCACCGAGCCGACCGCACACTCCCGATCCGCACACACCGAGCCGCACTCCTTCAACCAGCAGCACACCTACAACTGGGCCGCACACCTTCAACATATTCGCGAAAAAAACGACGTTTTTCACTCTTTTTTGCTCTAAAACTCGATCAAAAACTCGTTTTTATGAAAAATGCAAAGAAGTAACCCTCCTTATTTTTGCGAGATCTATCCAAAAACGTTATTCTCTTTTCAAAATCAGATAAGTAAGCTCCAGATCGGACAAAATTGATTGATACAACCAAGCTCTGATACCAATTGTAAGTCCCTAAAATTGCTTGTGTATCAATCAGATCCAATTGATGGTGTGGAATCCCAATCAATTGGATGATTTCAGATCAAAATAGAAGAGAATGAGATGAAGAAGAAGATGAATCTAATGATGTATTCAATATGAATTATGTTCCTTACAATAGATTATCTCTCACACACACTTCTTCTATCTAACTTTCTCTCTCTACAAGATGCTCTCTTCTCCCTTCTTTTTCCAACCGTACACTCACATGCACTCCTCACCCTATATATATGAGACATGAGCCACCAGCAGCACATGAGTGTATAGCTGCACACGTATGTGCGGCCGCACACACATGTGCAGCCGTACACAGCCACAATATTACATATTATATTAAAGAAAAAGTATATTTTCCTAGAAAAGCAAAGTATAAACCATATTTTTTACCCAACACTAGCCAAGAGGAAGCAAGAGAGGAGTGGATTCTTGAAGAACTAAGGTCCAGGACATCACATCTGAGGTACCATTCGAATCCTTCTTTGTTATTGTGATGTTCATATAGATTTAGGGGTTTTGAACCCATTTATGGCTAGATCTAGCATCCTCATGGTCCCTTGGCGAGTTATGGCTCTGAATCTAGACCCATAGAGGTCCAGAGCACCTCCTTGCCCAAGCTTTATGTGCATCCATGGAGGTTTTAGATTGGGATCTATGTATTTGAGGCTAAACCTCCATTAATGAGCTATTTGATGCTTAATGAGCACCAAGACTCGGACTTTACGTGGTCAATAAGCTTAAGGGGACTGGATCTATGAGTTACTAGAGTGGATCTGACCTTAGAAGGTCGTTTGAGGTTATGCATGGAATGCACTCGCCGAGTCCAATCCTAGACTCGGCGAGTTGGTGCGGGTTGTTCAGAGACTTCGGACCAGCGACTGGGTAACCGAGTCGGGTGAGTGACTCGGTGAGTTGGAAGAGATTCAGAGGGAATCGGGTTCTTGTAGGGACTCGGCAAGCCCACGCTAGACTCGGCGAGTCGGGTCAACCGTTGACCGTTGACCAGGGTTGACTAGTTTGACTTTATAGTGTTAGTCAGCCAGAGTCATAGTGGTATTAAGTAGAGTTATGCTTGTATTGTAGGAGGACGATAGCTCGAGAGATCGAGCACTAGTAGTTACGAGATTTACGAGTTACCGAGATACGCGAGGTGAGTCTTCTCACTATACATTACCTTGAGTAGGTATTTCGAGTTGACCAGAGGGTCTCATGTGCTATGTATGAGTTTATGTGTTGTCTTAGAGATTTCGTGCTATGTGTTATTTGTATGCTGCATGATTATATATACTGTTGGAATAGTGTCTAAGGCTGCAACTATATTAGGCAAGTATTTGACCCGGTTGTGCATGGTCCTTTTGGGTTGCCTTCACCATAGCAACTTGATAGGATGATTTATTAAGAGAGAGTAAATATTATTAATATATTATGAGAATAATATAAAGAATAATATATTGTTATTTGATTCATATAAGTCATAGAATTAATTAGAATTAATTTGGTGACTTAAAGAAGTTGATTAAATAAAGGGGTATAAACTGTCAATTGTTTGATAGTTAAGCTTTAGACTGTAAATCCTTATAGATATACAAGGGACGAATTCTAGAAGCTAAAGGATAGCTAAATTCGTCCAAGGCTTATCTATGGAAAGGATTTGGATAGCCTTAAGGGAAGATTATCCAATTAGGGTTTAGGTTGTAACCCTTAAGGAGTCTACAAGTATAAATAGACCCCATGGCTAAGAGAAATCGACACCTCTCCAAAAGTAAGAGAACCCTGGCCGATTTCCTCCCCTCTCCTCTCTCCTAAATCATCTTTCTTGCTATTGGTGTTTGTAAGCCATTAGAGGAGTGACATTTGACACTCTAGAAGCTCCAAGACCACAAGATCAACAAGGAACTCAAAGGTATGGTTCTAGATCTGTTTCAATGTTGTTATTTAACCTAATTAGCCATTAGAAGTCTTGGATTCAAAGCATGTTTAATTAGAAAGCCTAGATCCAAGCATTAGGGTTTTGCATGCGCACATAGGAAAGTTCTTATGGCTAAAACACATCAGTGGTATCAGAGCCTAGCTTGGTTTTCATTAAATTGTTGCTTGATTAACTAAAACAAACCTGCAAAATTCAATTTTTTGGTTTCTGAGTCATGGACTCGGCGAGTTCCAAAGTGGACTCGGCGAGTAGGCCTGACTCGGCGAGTCCCTTTGTGCACTCGGCGAGTCCAGGCGTCAGGAATGGCCAGATTCGGGATTTTTTCATATTTATCTTATGGAAACTTACCTTAATCATAATAGATCAATCTAAATCCGATTTTTTGATATATATATATATATATATATATATATATATATATATATATATATATATATATATATATATGACTATTATCTTGATCTAGTTAAAGGTATTTATCAACTAATAAAATATTTAATTTCCTTATATGATAATTAATTAATTATTTTAATTATTTTGGTAATTATCTTTCAAAGAAATCTTGAATAAAATCAAATATAGATAATTAGAATATTAATTGTTAATTGGAATTATTTGTTATTTGATCCTCCATGTTTTAAATGTTTAAAACTTGCCCTCAAGTTTTGAAATTTATAATTGTGATTAGAAGTTTTAATTTAGACAACTTAAATTTCAAACCCTAGATTTTAAAAGGTTTAAAATACAACCCTATACTAATATGATATTACTAGAATAATATATATATGTATAACTAAATGCTAGTCTTACCGTTAGTAGGCCTCATTCACGAAGCCGATCTATAAGGTGGGTATAAGGTTGCGGCCTATAAAATGGAGCTTAATGGGTGTACACTCACACCCACCGCTTGCTTGATTGGTGGAGGGTCGTTAGCCGAATGGGTAGGATAGGGCAACCTCATCCTCTCATTAAAAGTATAATTAGTAATACAAAGTAACTACACATTTTTTAAAATTTCCCAATCTTAGTTACTTTAGGAAAAGTGAATTGATGCAATCCCATGAAATTACACTTTGCACCCTTGCTAAGAAGTTAGTGGAGCGTGTGTGGTTTACCGGCACACTAATTGGTTCTAAGCAAAGGTGACAAAGGGTGATTCATTGTTTATCATAGTTCGATGGAGCGTGTGTGGTTTACCGGCACATCGAATAGGTGATCGTTACAATGAAGGCACCATGTGAATTTGCATGGTAATTCACACCCGCTTTGTGATCCTCGGTATCCCAGTCACAAACAAGAGGGGCATATCGAGATTTAAACATGCCATTGAATAGTTTCAATGAATCTCATCCGAACCTAGGAATTCTCAATACACTTAGGACTAATAGTTTAAGTTTTGTGATAGAGAATTAGTGAATCGTCATCACTTACCTTCAATTTATTTGCATGTTAGATTACGGCATCCCTTTTCTAGTATGTAAATGTTATTGTTGGATCCTAGCCCTAATTTTTCTTATTGGGTGATAATTAGGGATTCTTGTTCTAATCTATCTTTGTCCTTTTTCTTTTGTAGATGTCGAACGCAAACAACGCTGCTGCTAGTTCTTTCACGTTGATGAGCCTTTGCCAAAAGGTCACCTTCAATGGAACGAACTTTAGCGAATGGATAAGATACATTCGCACCATTGCTCGCTATGAGGATAAGGAGTATGTCCTCGATGAGAAGCTCGAGAAAATCAACCCCGAAATCGCTACTCCAGCCGAAATCACCACTTTTGAGACTCATGAGCGAGATGCAACGAAGGTACATTGCATCATGATTGCCACCATGATCTCCGAATTCCAAAAGTCCTACGAGGACATGTACCCGTACGAGATGCACCAAGACTTATTGGAGAGATACCACCAAAACGCGAGACAAGAGCGTTATGAGATTTTCACCAACATGATTTCCGCTAAGATGGGTCATGGAGAATCCCTTACCGTTCACCTGCAAAAGATGCAAAGGTATGTTGACCGCCTTCGCAAGTTAAATGTTGACTTCGGTGAAGACTTGGCGATCGACATGGTGCTTCACTCTTTGCCTCCGATGTACAACCAATTTAGGATGACCTACCACATGAACAAAGAAGAGGTCACCCTAAGCAAACTCCAAGGTCTCTTGAGGGTCGCTGAGAGCAACTTCAAGGACAAGTCTGTTGCACCTACTCCCAATCCGACTACTGCTCCTGTCTTGGCTATTGATCAAGGAAAGGGAGAGAAGAGGAAGGCTTCATCGAAGAACTATCGCAAGGTCAAAGCCCGAGATGGTGCCTCTTCAAGTGGGACCAAAGTTGATCCCGCTAAGCCCTGTCCTAACCCGAAGGAGGCAGAGTGCCACCACTGCTACAAGATAGGACATTGGAAGAGAAGCTGCCCAGAGTACCTGCAAGCAATCAAAGAAGGAAAGATCAAGCCATCTTTCGCAGGTATACACACAATTAAATCTAACAATTCTAATCATGCTATTTCATGGGTTCTTGATACCGGTTGTGGTTACCACATTTGTTCTAATGTGCAGGGACTAAGAAGAAGTAGGGATGTGGAGCAAGGAAGGATCAATCTAATCATGGGGAACAGAAGATCGTCGCCTGTGACCAAGATTGGAGTGTATTCTTTAGTGCTTAGGAATAATTTGGTTTTAGATTTGAACAATTGTTGCTATTCGCCAGAAATGGCTAGAAACATCATTTCATTTCATGGTTTATATAGACAAGGATTTAGATTTTCTTTTAATAATGAGAATGGTTCTATTTTAGCTTATCTAAATGGTGTCTTTTACTTTGAAGCTATACCATGTAATGGAATATATGAAACTGTTATGATTGTTGATAACTTAGGAAATGATGTTTTGAATATAGATTCTTCCACTAGTATGGATAAAGCATCCTTGTGGCATTGTCGTCTTGGACATGTCAACAAGAAACGCATAGCCCAACTCCAAAAGGATGGAGTGTTGGAGTCATTCGATCTTAGGGAAGATGACACATGCGAGTCTTGTTTACTTGAAAAGATGACTAAATCACCCTTCACGAGTACGTGTGAAAGGGGTGAGGGTCTATTGGACTTAATACATACCGATGTATGTGGACCGTTTAGATCAACCACGAAGGATGGGAACCGCTTCTACGTGACTTTTACCGATGATTGTAGTAGATATGGGTATATCTATTTAATCAAGCAAAAGTCAGAAACCTTTGAAAAGTTCAAAGAGTTCAAGAATGAAGTGGAGAATCAATTGGGCAGGAAAATCAAGATGCTTCGATCCGATCGAGGAGGAGAGTACCTAATTCTTGAATTCCACGATTATCTCAAGGAGTGTGGAATAGTTTCGCAATTGATGCCTCCTAGTACACCGCAGCTGAATGGTGTGGCAGAAAGGCGTAATCGAACCTTATTGGATATGGTTCACTCTATGACGAGTCGTGCTTCACTACCTATCTCTTTTTGGGGGTATGCCTTAGAGACTGCCGCCCATATTCTTAACCGAGTCCCTACTAAGAAGGTTGCCAAAACACCTCACGAGATGTGGACAGGGAAAGCTCCCTCGTTGGCATATATCAAGGTTTGGGGTTGCGAGGCTTTCGTAAGACGAGATACTCACGACAAGCTCGAACCTCAAAGTGAGCGATGTATTTTCATTGGCTACGCGCAGACATCCTTTGGATATCTCTTCTATAAACCAAAGGACAATGTTGTCTTCGTTGCGAGGAGAGAAGTTTTCTGAGAGCGAGAACTCATAAGCCAAGGAGACAGTGGGAGGCAAATCGAACTTAAAGAGATTCAAGAGTCGATAGATGAAGGAACCTCTACCGCTGGCACTCAACCCGAGGAGGAAACTCTGGTTGAACCGATTGACGAGTCCTTACCTCTTAGACGTTCCGATAGAGTTAGAGTTCATCCCTAGTTTTATGGTTTTCATATTACTACCGAAGGGGACACGTATATTAGTGATGGTACACTAGTAAATCTTGATGAACCTAATAGCTATAAGGAAGCCATGGCAGACCCGGAGTCTGCGAGATGGAAATAGGCAATGGATAGCGAGATCCAATCCATGTATGATAACCAAGTTTGGAATTTGGTTGATTATGTGCCCGGACGTAAGACCGTTCGGTGCAAGTGGATCTTCAAGAAGAAGACCGACGTGGATGGAAACGTACACACATATAAAGCGCGATTGGTTGCGAAGGGCTTTACTCAAACTCCCGGAGTTGATTGTGATGAGACCTTCTCGCCAGTTGCGAAGATTAAATCTATTAGAGTGATGCAAGCTATTGCCGCATTTCATGATTATGAGATTTGGCAAATGGATGTCAAGACCGCTTTCCTTAACGGGAAGTTGGCTGAGGATGTTTACATGGCTCAACCAGAGGGGTTTGTGGATCCGAAGCATCCGAATAGAGTGTGTAAGCTTGAGAAGTCCATTTATGGACTTAAGCAAGCGTCTTGCAGATGGAATCTTTGCTTCGATGAGAAAGTCAAAGAGTTTGGATTTGTACGAAGCGAAGACGAATCTTGTGTATATGTCAAAGCCAGTGGGAGTATAGTAAGCTTCCTCGTTCTATATGTCGATGACATATTACTCATAGGAAATGACATCCCGACTCTGCAGGAGGTTAAGTCCTGGCTCGGGAAGTGCTTCGCTATGAAGGACCTCGGAGAGGCTTCTTACATTTTGGGAATAAGGATAGTAAGAGAGAGAAGTAAGAGACTAATTGGACTTAGTCAGAATACTTACTTAGAGAAGGTACTAAAACGTTTTAGTATGGAAAACTCAAAGAAGGGAGAATTACCGATACAAAGTAATGCCAAGTTGAGTAAGACTCAAAGTCCGAGTACCGAAGCTGAGATAGCGGAAATGAGCCGAGTACCATACGCTTCCGCAGTTGGCTCAATTATGTACGCTATGACTTGTACTTGCCCTGATGTAGCCTTCGCTTTGAGCATGGTTAGCAGATATCAAGAGAATCCTGGCAGAGCACATTGGATTCCGGTGAAGAACATCCTTAAGTACCTTTGGGGGACGAAGGAATGGTTCTTAGTCCTCGGAGGGTGTGATAACTTGAAGGTGCGAGGGTATAGTGACGCCAGTTTTCAGACCGACAGGGACAACTACCGTTCGCAGTCGGGCTGGGTCTTTACCCTAAATGGAGGAGCAGTGACATGGAAGAGTTCCAAGCAGGAAACCGTAGCTGATTCAACGTGCGAATCAGAGTACATTGTAGCGAGCGAAGCGTTGAAGGAGGCAATATGGCTAAAGAACTTCATCGGTGATCTTGGAGTTGTATCTGCCATAAAGGAGCCCATGGAGATTTTCTGTGATAACGAAGGAGCAGTTGCCTTGACCAAGGAACCAAGGGATCATGGTAGATCAAGACATATCGACAGAAAATATCACTTCATCAGACATCGTGTAGAAGAAGGACAACTCGTAGTGAAGAGGATATCATCAGAAGATAACCCAGTAGATCCGCTTACGAAGGGACTGAGTAGGGTTAAGCACTTGCAGCATGCTAGGAGTATTGGGTTGAAGGATGATATTAGCATAGATTAGATAGTATTAGAAACATGTAATAGATAAATGTAATTAACATTTGATGATTAAATAAAGGAGTTTTATTTATGAGTAATGTTACTATCTTATGTTAATTGTTTAACTATTGTTTCACTTTCATTGTTTTAACTTCCAGAATAATTGAGTTTATTAGAAATAATCGAATTGTTCAAATTGACCACAATCGTTCATATGTTGGAAGTAGATATGAATGAAGATTGTCATGAATTGTTGTGTAGATTTGTCTAAATGGTGTTAGACATAGCAAAGAGTTGCTGCAACGTTCATGAGTGCTTATGAACTAGTTTTGAGCATTGGAACAAACCCGCGCTTACTGGAATCACCTTATGGAATACGATATAAAAAGGTGATCTCAAGACGATAATATCATATAGTCTTAAAACCTAGATATATGGTTTGTTATTTGTTAATTGATTGTACATTGATAATGCAAAAACGCATCAGTAACTCGGTGTTATAAAACGCATTGTTGTGTATAGTTGGTTAATGAATAAGTAAATGCATATAAGTCGAAGTTTATCTGTAACTTTTATCTAAGAAGGTAAAAGCGATATCTCGGCCGCTCGATGATTTGATTTGACTTATGTGTCGGGCCCGGTTAGAACTGAATTGATGTGTTCGATTAAGTTCTATGTCAAATGAATCAGAGATCGAGAAACCTAAATGCTTGAACAACCATTCCATAGGAGTGTCAGCATGATATCTAACAAAGGACTATACGTTCCCTTATCTAAAGGACAAGATTGATTAGATCAGAGTTTGACAACGTCTTTGAGAGCTACGATTGCAAACCGAATTGTACTTGTGCATATAGTTACTAGACTTATCCAAGTGCGAGACTGTTGGAATAGTGTCTAAGGCTGCAACTATATTAGGCAAGTATTTGACCCGGTTGTGCATGGTCCTTTTGGGTTGCCTTCACCATAGCAACTTGATAGGATGATTTATTAAGAGAGAGTAAATATTATTAATATATTATGAGAATAATATAAAGAATAATATATTGTTAGTTGATTAATATAAGTCATAGAATTAATTAGATTTAATTTGGTGACTTAAAGAAGTTGATTAAATAAAGGGGTATAAACTGTCAATTGTTTGATAGTTAAGCTTTAGACTGTAAATCCTTATAGATATACAAGGGACGAATTCTAGAAGCTAAAGGATAGCTAAATTCGTCCAAGGCTTATCTATGGAAAGGATGTGGATAGCCTTAAGAGAAGATTATCCAATTAGGGTTTAGGTTGTAACCCTTAAGGAGTCTACAAGTATAAATAGACCCCATGGCTAAGAGAAATCGACACCTCTCCAAAAGTAAGAGAACCCTGGCCAATTTCCTCCCCTCTCCTCTCTCCTAAATCATCTTTCTTGCTATTGGTGTTTGTAAGCCATTAGAGGAGTGACATTTGTGACTCTAGAAGCTCCAAGACCACAAGATCAACAAGGAACTCAAAAGTATGGTTCTAGATCTGTTTCAATGTTGTTATTTAACCTAATTAGCCATTAGAAGTCTTGGATTCAAAGCATGTTTAATTAGAAAGCCTAGATCCAAGCATTAGGGTTTTGCATGCGCACATAGGAAAGTTCTTATGGCTAAAACCCATCATATACCGGGCCGGAGGGCCCAACGATACTGACCGGGCCGGAGGGCCCAACGAGTTATGACTGGACCGGAGGGTCCGACGAGCTGCGGTACTAGAGGGTCCCGCTGAGACATCTTGACCGGAGGGTCGGGTTTAGCCTTGAGTGGCGTACTTGTGATATGTGGTATTTTGGGGAACTGACTAAGCATTATGCTTACAGTTGTTGTGTTTGATGTCTCAGGTACCAGCGAGGACCGTGGGAAGGTGACGGCTTGACTTGTACACACCCATACCGATGGAGTTATGTTAGAGAGATCTTGGGATTTGTTTGAAAACACTGTTGTTATGATTTTGAGATTTTGATATGATATACATTTTGTGGTTTAAAAATGAAAAATTAAATTGAAAATTTTACGTTGTTACACCCCAACCTAACCCTAGAGGTCATGGTCTCTTTGATACGCATATGGGTCCTGTGCTTTCAGTAGTACAGGCCCATACTACCTTCCACACCTACCCACATTTCTATCAAGTATTACCACTACACCCTAGTGAAAAACATACATAACAAGCACTCAACCCTTACTCCTAGAGGAAGGTAGTACGGACCCATACTACCTTCCAAGACCCGAAAGCAACACAATGAGCATCTACGATAGTTATTGCGGGTTCTTAGGAGAGAACGGCTTTATGCTAAGTTCTTGAAATGCAAGTTTTGGTTACGAGAGGTTCAGTTTCTAGGGCATCTTGTTAACCGGGATGGGATTTTGGTCGATCTGGCCAAGATCGAGGCCGTTATGCAGTGGGAGGTCCCGAGATCCCCCTCCGACAACAGGAGCTTTTTGGGTTTGGCACGGTACTACCGGAGATTCATTCAGGATTTCTCCAAGATTGTAGTACCCTCACTCGTCTGACGAGGAAGGGGGTGGATTTCCGATGGGGCCCTGAGCAGCAAAGGGAATTTGAGACCCTCATGCAACGGTTATGCGAAGCCCCAGTCTTGACCCTTCCCGAAGGGGTGGAGGATTTTGTGGTGTACTGTGATGCATCCATCACAACATTGGGAGCAGTCCTCATGCAGAGAGGTAGGGTTATCGCCTACGCATCGTGGCAGCTGAAGCCGCATGAGTCGAGATACCCCACACATGTCCTGGAGCTGGGAGCGGTAGTATTCACTCTCAAGATTTGGAGACACTACCTCTATGGGGTCCGCTGTACCATCTACACGGACCACAAGAGCTTGAGGTATATTATGGATCAGCCAAACCTGAATATGCGGCAGCGCAGGTGGCTGGATGTAGTCAAGGACTACGACTGTGAGATCCTTTACCACCCTGGTAAAGCGAATGTGGTTGCAGACGCCTTAAGCCGCAAGGTGGCCGGACCATCTGTCCCAGTATCATGCATGAGGATATCACTGGATTCCAAACTCGTGAGCTTGCTCAAAGGAGCTCAGTTAGAGGGTATGCATAGAGAGAGTTGGAAATCAAAGAAGATAAAGGGTGAAAATGCCCGATTTGAGCAGGACAGCCGGGGATTGATCACCCGTTATGGTCGGGTCTGGGTTCCGATGGCTGGTGGAGTCAGGCAGATTATATTGGAGGAGGCTCATAAGTCTCGTTTCTCCGTTCACCCGGGGGCAACCAAGATGTACCGGGATTTATGTTTGAGCTATTGGTGGCCGTGCATGAAGTGAGAAATCGCTGAGTACGTGGAGAGATGTCTGACCTGTACGATGGTCAAGGCTGAGCATCAGAGGCCGCACGGGAAGTTGCGGCCTCTTGAGGTTCCTATGTGGAAATGGGAGCAGATCGCGATGGATTTCATCGCCAAGCTACCGAGGACGGCAATGGGTGTCGACACTATATGGGTCATCGTTGATCGATTGACCAAGAGTGCTCACTTTCTCGCCATTTGGGAGGGATCATCAGCTGAGAAGTTAGCTGAGTTATACGTCCGCGAGATTGTCGCACGGCATGGAGTTACAGTCTCTATTATCTCGGATCGTGATGTTCGTTTCACCTCTCGATTTTGGCAGAAGTTCCATGAGGAGCTGGGCACACGACTGCACCTCAGTACATCTTATCATCCGCAGACAGATGGCTAGAGTGAGCGGACCATACAGACGCTTGAGGACATGCTGAGGGCCTGTGTTATCGATTTTGGTGGGAGTTGGGACTCCTACCTACCTCTCGCGGAATTCTCATACAATAACAACTTTCATTCCAGTATAGGTGCCCCGCCTTATGAGCTCTTGTATAGGAGGAGATGTCGCACCCCGGTCTGTTGAGGTGAAGTGGGTCATAAGGTTATGGGTCGGACTGAGGTAGTTCCGCAAACTACCGAGAGGATTCATCAGATCAGACAGAGACTTCAGACTGCTCAGAGTCGCTAAAAGATTTATGCTGACCGACACCGATCGGAGCTGGATTTCCAGGTTGGAGACATGGTGCTCCTGAAGGTCTCACCCTGGAAGGGTGTGATTCGTTTCAGGAAGAGTGGAAAATTGGGTCCCCGGTTTATTGGACACTTTCGAGTGATAGCCAGAGTTGGCAAAGTAGCCTATAGACTGGATCTTCTGGAGGAGCTCAGTCAGATACATAACACTTTTCACGTTTCCCAGTTGCGGAAGTGCATTTTGGATGAGGATGCAGTGGTATCGCTGGATGATGTTCAGGTTGATGAGCACTTGAACTACGTGGAGCACCCGGTGGCTATTTTGGAAAGGAAAATAAAAATTTTGCGTAACAAGGAAATACCGTTGGTCAAGGTGCAGTGGCGGCACTGTAAGGGATCCGAGTGGACTTGGGAGCCAGAGTCCGAAATGAGGGAGCACTACCCAGATCTTTTCGCAACATCCGACTTTGGGGACAAAGTCTAGATCAAGTGGGGGAGAGTTGTAACACCCCGAACCTAGCAGGTATATTCGAAACTCGCTTTCTTTTGATTATTTCCTTTGATAGTCCTCGGAAAAGTATGTTGAGTCCCGGGGAGTATAAGGACTAAAGTTGAAACTTTGGGCCAAGGAGGGAGTATGCTAAGCGTACATAAGGGTACGTTGGGCGTACTCACGTCAGGTGAAAAACCCTAATGTTCGGGGTTGGGACTATATAAACACCCTTATGGCTCATTCTTTTGCCCTACCTCAGCCTCCATACCTCAAAGAGCGCCCCAAAACCCTAGTTTGTGTGTGAAGAGTGTGTTAGTGTGCATCTTGAGCCTTGGAGAGTGGAGGTATTGCACCAAGAAGCTAGAGGAGGAAAGCAAGGCCTTAGATCTGAAGTTGGGATATACCATTAGAGCTCCAGAAGGTAAAAAGATTGAAACTTTATGCTTATATGCTTTAGATCTATACATTCTAGCTTTATGAAGGTCTTATGGTCCCTAGATTTCCCAAGATGATGCATGTGAAGTCCAAGACAAACAAGTTGTCCTTTCAGACGTTTGGAGAGGCCCTAAGTGATAAAAATTGGTCCTTTTTAGCTAGACTTGATCCATGCATGTGATAAGAAGGTCTTTATGGGTTAAGACTATGAGTTAAGGACTTTTTGGACGTCGAAAGTGATAAAGTCCGAAACTTTATGATTCCATGGCAAGGGAAGGCGTGATGTGCACATCCCCGATTTTATGATTTTGGATTTCTGGGAACTCTAATATGAAAACATTTTGAAAGCAATTAGAACTTGTTGATGTTTGAATAACTTTTATTTGTATAAAAATGGTTTTGGAAGGTTTAAATTTCTTCAAAAATTTTTTGGGTTGTTACACTATGTAATATTATATGCTTAAAAATTATCCTAATATTATATGTATGAATTTTGTGTTATAAATTATGCAACATATAAATTGACATCATTAAACGATATATGTTGTTTATAAAAGAATACATACATACATTGATACATTATATATGTTGTTATACTTCATATATCGACATACATTATATTAGTATATTTACTATTAACAAGGATATCGAAATGAAAGTCAAGTTGTTTAGAATTTAGACATTTTTAATTTACCCGGACAATTGATTTATATTGGAGATTGTATTTTCTTAAAAAGTTTGAATAATTATTGAAATTTATGATTATTTAACTAGACATATAAAGTTAAGTAAAACTGTTAACATATTTTATGAAATGTTGTGCCCAAACGACCCAATCCATATTACCTTTACAAAAAAAAATTAGAAAAAAAAAACAGCTATATATTCAACAATTAAAACAATGTTATTTTTTTCTTTCAAAAAAATCACTCATAATTTTAAAAGGTTTTAGAAAAAACAATTCATATTTAAATAACCATTTTAAAAAAAATAAGGTTTTTAATTTTTTTTTTCTTCAAAATACAAAGTTGCTAGAATTTGTTTTTTTTTATTTAATAGATTTCTTCATCAACAAACGTTGCTAGAATTTAACAAAAATAAATAATTTGCTAAAACATAATATAAGAGGAAGTTTGTTCATATTTAGTCATTGAACTTTTTTAGAGGGAAACGAACTTTCGATTTTGTTCACATTTAGTCACTAAACTTTTTTTCGTTATCTATTTGCCACTAAACTATTGAAATTGTTCACATTTTACCCTTATGACCGGTAACCGGTCATAAGGGTAAAATGTGAACAGTTTCAATAGTTCAGTGACAAATATATAACGAAAAAAAGTTTAGTGACTAAATGTGAACAAAACTGAAAGTTCGTTACCCTTTCAAGTCATTATCCCTTTTTTAAATATATTTTTTCGTTACCAAGTGTTTTTCAAAGGTCATTACAAGTCAAATAAGTAGTTCACCAAAATGTTGCTTATAGTAATTCATACATTATGCAATAAAAATTGTAGTTATGAAGGATCACATTACTACAACTTGTGCACATCATTTACATACATAAGCCAATAACACGCAACGACTAATTTACATAGCCGATCCATAAATATTGATACAGATTAAGTAAGCGTTCAGTTTTAGTCACTTCAGCTGTATGAGGATAAAACTAAACGCTTATCTAATCTCTACCAAATGGTAGAAACAAAACAACTATGATAACCCAAGTACAAATCTTCATGACCAATCAATCTAGCAACCTTCAATGGTGAAGGAGAATTGCTTTGAACATTTCTTTTTTAAAGAGTGCTTCTATAGAACTTCAAAGTCCATTTCCTGATATAAGAAAGTCACATTTTATTATTAGTCGGTTATTGTTGGTTTTTTCTAGATAAAGTGTTGTCTGAATAAAAAATATTTAAGAAACACGAAGTCGTGAACCGAAGTGAAATACTCAAAGCAATGTTGTTTATGTATAAATTTAAATGATTAATTATGCTAAAAATTAGAATAGTTATAATGCTTTCATGGTTTCCATTGAAAAAAAAATGAATGTGTGTTTAACATATGTGATTTTATATAATTTTTTTTAATAAAATGATTATCTGATTCGAATTTTAAAAGTGATAATACCTGACTGCAAAATGGGCAAGTGTGATTTCTTTCCATCCACTCGAGAATGCACGAAAGGTGAAATTGATGGTTACATTTTGTTATAATTCTTGGATTCTCTTCATTATACTCTGCATATCATCAATGTTTGAGTTCAAATTTACATATTATCAACTTTAAAATTTTCAGAAATAGCAAATATACTTTCATCTATTTGTGTATCATAGCATCCTGATTTTATTTCTTTCTATACCTATACCTATGAATTTTTTTTCTTATCAAGACAATGTACTTTGAAAAATCTACTCAAGTATAGTATTGTACTTCATATTTCTTTATAATTAGAACATTAAACTTCGATTTTTTCAAAAGTTTCTGTATTTGGATGACATTGCTATAATTCGGTAGATTTTCAAAGTCTAACATTGTAATAGGAGTAATCAATAGTAGGATGCTACAATAAACAAATCAAGAGAACTACATCGTTGTTTCTTGAATTTTAACGCTAAACACACAACCTTTGTCCCAAAATCGAAAACCATTTTGACTTTCAAGAGTCAAACCTATTACTCTTTGACTTTGAAAATCAGCAAGCTCCATTTTTTAGATGAAAACAACCGATATATTTTTTTTTCAAATTTTTTAACAGCAGGCGATCCCAAGGTTGAAGACTGGGATTCAGTCTTGAAATTTCCGGATTAAAAATGGATTTTAGTAATATGGAACAGAGTAAATACTAGTTTGACCTAAAAAGTCAAAGTCAATATACCTTCAAAACAAGTGGGACAAACATCCTCCTCTTCTACTTTCGAAGCATCAAGAACTTTCGATATTTGAAATCCAACATCAACCTTCTTTGTGGACTCGACAAAAGGGGTGCCACCCTCGGCTTCATGGTCTAATTCCTTAACATTCACCGGAATCGGAATCGGAATCGGTTTCTGATAAGCAAGATCACAAAAGGCTTGGTCATCAGGAGCGTTGTTTGTTGATTGTGGAATTCCTAAGACCACATCGAACGGAATCGGTGTTGGCGGAGATCGATAAGTGTCCGGAATTGACATGTCAAGATTTACATCGATATGTAGTCTCCCAGGAAATGGACCATTGTGGGGTGATGATGTTTCACTTTGCTCTAAAGGTGGTGGACACTACAATTGGAGTAAAAAGAACGGTTTTTTAGTAGAATTTAACGTTTGATTCGCAAAATGATTTTCAAAGGAATGTAATTTTTCAAAGGAATTGCAAAAAGGAAATCAATAATAACTATTGAATACTTTTAAAACTTTCACTTGTAATTTATCTTTTTTAGTTTTTGTTTATTTAAATATGTATAATAGGGGTATTTTCGTCTTTTGATATAAGAAAAAAGAAATAATGGAATTGAATTCCTCAACTCGAATGGTAAAATCCTCAAACATGGATATTTTAAGCAATCTCCTGGAATTCAATTCCGTTAGTTTGGCAACCAAGCTAGTTGTGGAATGGAATTCGACATTCCCATTATCGATTTAGCCCCTTAATTCTTGTAGTGATTAAACCATCACTCCGTTTTTTTACCATTTTAAAAACCATTTTCAGATATAGAAAAGCACGATGTGATTATTTATCGATATAGCCACTTAACTATTCCTTTAGTGGCAAATCGATAAAAATAAAATATTCAATGACTAAATGAGATAAAATGGTGACATTTGTGCCTTTTTGAAGTATAAAGAAAAGAGAAAAGATCCATACGTAGTAATAGACAGGTGTTCCTTGGAATTGGAATTTCCGAGATGAAGAACAACAACCTCCCATTTTTGGTTTTCTTTTATAAATTCATAAAATCTTTCCTGCTATTTTCCAAACCTACAATGGGTAAAGAAACTTATTATTGCAATACATATAAAATTACTTAACTACCCCTAACCCTAAACACATAATTATCGGATTCTAAATCTTGAAGTGGGAATAATCATTTCAACGAAACACATCCAACAGATAATCAAAACATACAAGAAAACACACATAAAGATTTTAATAAAAATCGCTATATTTCATCAGAAAACACCTTGAATTACATACATAAACACATAGACACCAATGAGATCGATCTAAAAGGAACAAAATTTCTGAGAATTTAACTCACAAGGACACAACCATTAGTTAAAAATCAAAGTTTTAAACCTCATAAACATTTGGCATATGAATACACATAGATCATTTTTACATGAACAATTAATCTCAAATCTACAAACATTTCTAACTAAAATTATAAAATCTCATCAGGAAAAATCATCAAAGAACACTAGAAGAACAAATCTCCCAAAATCAAACATACTAATTCAAAATTCAGTCAATAACTCAGCTCATAAGCATTCGAAACCTGAATAATACTAATAAAAAAAACGTATAACCTTCAAACACCATACGAGAATTACCCATCAAGTTTAGATAATCAAAATCCTAAAACAAAACATACCCAGCGCAAATTTCAGTAAGATTTTAAACTTCCATAAACAAAAATCATAATTACCTAACAAAAGGCCTTACCTTTTATGTATCAGTTGATGAAAACGGCGAAGAAGAGGGTAGTGAAGCGATGAGAAGGGTAAAGCAAAGGGTTTTTGTTAACGAAATCCCACTACTGGTTTTGAAGTGTTTAATTTTAATAAAAAGGAATAAATAAAAAGAGGGAAATTTTCGGTGGAAAAAAGGGTTAGAGAAAGACAAACATCGAGTCAAAAAGACGGAATTTGATAGCCATTCTTCAGGGCGAATGTTGGCACTGTCGCTCACTGTGTTATACAGTACAACTCTGAAAGTGAAAACGTTGGGTCCCTCTTGCTGGCTGCTTTTCAATCAAGCCGCCAAAAAAAATAAAAAAAATTGGCTTCGCCCGGGTTCGAACCGGAGACCTTCAGTGTGTTAGACTGACGTGATAACCAACTACACCACGAAACCGATGAATATGTTATCCACAAAATCCAAATAAGTTAAAAGCATACGGAAAAAATAAAAAACAAAGAAATGACTTCAACCGAGTGTGAACCGAAAAATGAATCAAATAAATGGCTTCGCCCGGGTTCGAACCGGAGACCTTCAGTGTGTTAGACTGACGTGATAACCAACTACACCACGAAACCGATGTTGTGTTTTTGAAACCGGACGTTAATATTAACTGAGACTTGTATACTTAGCTCACTGAGTCCTTTTCATATATTGGGTTTGGTTCAGGAATAATTATGGGTTGCATGTGATACAAAATATTGTATCAATGTGATGTTAAATAATGTAGCTTCATTAGCTAGGAAATTTGGATAATACAAAAATAGTTTGAAGAATTATGTTTCTTTTTGGGAAAAGGTATAGGAAGTACGTTAAATAAAGCAAATTTGGTTTAAGGTGGAAGTAAATATACATATCATGATATGCTTCAGTTTCAATTGTCTTTGAACTAAAACTTAATGAAGTTCAATTTGATCGAGTTTGATCTGGAATCAAATTCATGAGCAAGTTTGGTTCAATGTGGAAATAAAAATATACATATCATTATATGTTTCGGTGTCAGTTGTCTTTGAACTAAAACTTAATAAAGTTCAACTTGACTGAGTTTGACTTGGAATCAAAGTTATCTTTTTGTAACTCTAAACATTTTGGTACGTATTAAAATTCTAAATTACTCTTTGAAGTATTATATGAATAATATAAAAATGTTAACACATTTTTTCTCGAAAAAATCATTTTATATTGGAGAATACAACTTTTTTTTTTGCATGTATAAAATAAAAGTGCCAGACAAAGCTAGCAAAAATCAATTACAAAATTCAACCTATAACTAACTTTTTTAATCAAGAAATCCAACTAAGAATTATGTTATTATTTTTATACATGATCTATTGAAACAACCAACTTTGAATCACATCAAACAACACGTTCTTGGTATTTTTTTAGCATCAAAAATGATATTATTACGATATCTCCAGATCACTGATAATAACGCCATAACGATAGAATCCAAAACAAGCCTTTTGGAAGCCTGAATATTTTATGTATCCACCCATCCAAAAATGTCTTCCACAGTTGAAAACAAATGAATGTTCAAATCGGCCCGATAAACGTATGATTGTTTGTTTCTAGAAATTGCATACAACTTAGACATAAAGATGAGTTCAAGTCAACACCCCTATGAGCCAAGTTTGAGAAAATTGGAAGTCTATCCAAACTAAAGCCTCCAACAAAAAGTATTAAGTTTTTCTGGAGATACACTTGTTCCAACGAGTAGAAATATTAGAATGTGGCAAAGTGACATCATCAATATACTTACGTGTTTCATTGACTGTAAAAATCAGATTGTTCCCAATTTTCAATTCCAACTATCCTTTTGGCATGTAATCTGGACTGAATTGAGAAACTCCTTAAGCTCCCGAAACAAGCTCAACTCAATCCTTCACGTGATCTAATGTCACAGTTCTAGCTCCACATCCTACCATTCCATCTATATTTCACCAAACAATCCCTATTATTTTTTAGAATAAAAAGTCTATGGAATCTAGTGAGCAAAGAATCCTCCCCTAACCAAGAATCTTTCCAAAAAAAATGGTAGATCCATCGCCAACTTGACTCTGCATAAATGAATTAAGAATGATCTCTTGTGCCATGAAAATAATTTATAGAATCAATTATACGAATCCAAACCCTGGTCAACGGTCAACCTTTGACCCGACTCGTCGAGTGCCCTCGGGCAACTCGGCGAGTTCACTCGTGTCCACCCATACCCCTCTAGTCCTGCTTAACACGTCGAGTCTTTCCCTTGCTCGACGAGTGACACCTGTCTTGAATCGTGGGGCCACCTCGACTCAACTCGTCGAGTCCAATTTTGAACTCGGCAAGTTCTATCGCGTACTTACGACCTCTAGATCCCTTCTGACTCACCGAGTCATTCCCCAACCCGACGAGTCACCAACTGTGTGATTTATAGGGAAACCTTAAACCTACTCGTCGAGTATGTTCTTGGACTCGGCGAGTCCATGTCATGCACAAACCCAAATGACCTCCTGAGGTCAGATCTGTTCCATTAGTCCATAGATTCGACCTTTCCAAGCATGATAATCACGTAAAGTTTATATCTTGATGCACATGCATCATCTACTTGATCCTATATGATTTTTTAGCCCCAAATATCATAACCCAAGGTTAATACCCCCATTGGTCTTCATAAAGCTTGATGAGTAATGCTCTTTGGACCTCTATGGATCCATATCTAAAGCCTCATCACAAAAAGGGACTAATTGGACATCAAATCTAACCAATAAAAGGGTCCAAGAAACCCTAAATCCATATGATCATCATAACAACAGAAGGGAAGTGTAACGCCCCATTTTATTTAAATAAATTAATAAATATGAGTCCCGGGCTAATGTGTGAAGAATTTTGATAGTTGGGGGTTGTTTAGTAAATTATAGAGTTTATTTGAGAAGAATTTTAGAAGTAAGGGTATGCTTGGTAATTATTAGGATTTAAATTGTAAAGATTTTGAAATAATGGGGGCTAATGGGTAAGTTTCGAATTTAGTTGGAAATGAATTTGGTGGGGAGGGACTAATCTTGGATAAAGGAACGGAAGTTTGAATGGACACGGGATATACCTGTATCCCTTATCTCCCCCGCATCGCATCTTCAACCCTAAGGGATATGCCTCCAGCCGCCACCCCTCCTACTCTCTCATCTCCGGTCATAAGAGGTCGCCGCCATGCCATGGAACTGCAACCATCGAGACGAGCTGCCAGCAACAACGTGAGTCACCGAGAGTCTGTCGAAGACCGGGAAGAAACCTTCAGTCGCTGTGGTCGTTGCTGTCGTGTCATACGAACATCGCCATTGCGATGCTGGCTGCCGTTATTTTGTCGCTGTGTAAGTATTGGGCTGCCGAGAAACCTTCAGCCGATTCTTCTCTTTTTCCCTCTCGTTCCTTTTGTTGGGTTGATGCCATGTATAGCGGCTGTGGTCACCGGTGGGCCGTGAACCACCGTTTCAGATTGCTCCGACGATAGCAGCCTCCTAGTCGGCTGTTTAGAGCTTGGTTCTTGGATCATTTCAAGAGGACCGCTACCACCACCGTGAGGTGGTGGCTGTTATCACGAAAGCCGCCGCTGTGCTGCCTTTTTAGTGTGATGCCGCCACCGTGAGCCACCAAGGGAGGGTGGCTGGACCTTTGTGCAAATAGAAATCTTGTAGGTGTGTGTGTTTTGTTGTAGAAGGTGTTAATGGCCGGAAAACGGAATAGATGCCCACCATGGCCGCCAACCATGGTGGCTGCCGCCTTGTACCACCGCCGACCACCACTAGGGTGGTTGTGTGTGTGTGTTGGTTAGTTAGTGTGTGTGTGTATAAAGCATTGTAATTGTAATTTCCAAAAGATTAATGAAAAGATATGGAAAAACACCACCTTAGGGTGGTGGCCGCCGCCGTGTGCTGCCATTTACCACCACTATTCGAGGTGGTAGTGGGTGGTGCCCCACTAGCAAACCCTAATGGGCCTAGAGATTAGTTTTGGGCTTATTGGGCCATGTTTGGGTGGAAAACCCTAATTATGAGTTTTGGGCCTTAGACTAATTGGGCCACTTGTGGGCCATTGGGATTGGATTGTGAATTAAGCCCAAACTATTCCATGTCATTTATCTAGTAGATTAAAGGACTTAATGGATTAAGTCCTTAATGGGCTAATTGAGAAAATACTAATATTTGAGAGATTATCAGCACGCGAGAATTATTTAATAAGTGAATATTAAATAATAATCATTAGCAGAAATTAATCAAAGCAATAATGGACTTAATGGATTAAGTCCCTAGTGTGTTAAGTCCTTAGTGGGTTAAGTAAGAAACACTTAACCCTAGTTATCATTTGATGTGAAACCCTAATTTCACTTGGGCTTTGTGTTGGGCCATCCGAGAATAATCAAATGGACTAGAGTAATTAGTTGGGCTTTAGGGTAAGGCCCATATGAAGGATTGGGCCTAATTTGGAAAATTGGGCCATAGATGGGCCATAGTTGGGGCCTAGATGGTTGTATGATATTGGGCCCTAGAATGATACATGTTGGACTGGATTGATCAATTGGGCCTTAAGGGAAGTCCATGTAGAGGTTTGGGCCTAATTTGGAAAATTGGGCCATATGTTGGACTTTGATCCCTAGTTGACTTTGGGCCTATGGATTGGGCCTTGGGATTGGGTAAGCCAAGCTAGGGGTAATGTAGTAATTATCCAAAGCATGTATTTTTAGTTATGTGTTAGAACCCAATTATTAATTGGGTGTTATTTGGTGTTGACAGTTCGGGAATCTGTCAGCCAGCAACTGGGGTGGAGTTTGCGGGACTTCAGCAGTGTGGGATTGTGTCAACGGGACTTCAGCAGTGTGAGGTGAGTTTCCTTCCAGTAGGAATGGGTCTACGGCCACAATGCCGGCCCGTTTAGTTAGCAGTAGTTCCGGACTTCAGTCCGATGCAGTAGTTCAGTATGCTTGGTGTCTTTGTGATACAAACATGGTATGAGTTATGTGTTCCGGACTATGGTCCGATGCAGTATGCAGTATATGTGTTTATATTATATGCTATGATTATGTTATGCTATGTTCAGTTAGTTCTGGACCTCGGTTTGATGCAGTAGTTAGAGTGCTCGATGTCTTTGTGATTCAAGCATGTTTCGTGTTATGTGTTTCGGACTCTGTTCCGATTCAATATGCAGTATATGTATTCATGCTAGTTGATATTTTATGCTATGTTATGTTCAGTCAGTTCCGGACTTCGGTCCGATGCAGGGGACAAGGTCCCAATCAGTTCCGGACTTCGATCTGATGCAGAGGGCAAGGCCCTGGTTAGTTCCGGACTCCGGTTCGATGCAGTTTCCGAACTTCGGTCCGATGTAGAGGGCAAGGCCCTGGTTAGTTTCCGGACTTCGATCTGATGCAGAGGGCAAGGCCCTGGTTAGTTTCGGACTCCGGTCCGATGCAGTTTCCGGACTTCGGTCCGATGCAGAGGGCAAGGCCCTGGTTAGTTTCCGGACTTCGGTCCGATGCAGTGGGCAAGGCCCAGTAGATGCTTTATATGTTATTGTATGGTATGTGGTAGTTTAGGGGAGCTCACTAAGCTTCGTGCTTACGGTTTTCAGTTTTGGTTTCAGGTACTCAGTTTTCAAAAGAGGAGCTCGGGAAGATTGCAGTACACACACCATTTGTTCAGCCTGGGATGTTATACTCTTATATGACGATTGATGAACATGGTTTTATTACTAATTTTAAAACGAAATTTTCAGACTGTATTTTTGGGATGTTTCAAGTTGGTATCAGAGCCTTGGTTTGAGGGATTCGGGCGCACTCCCGAGTGTGTCTGAACTCAAACTAAGGAAGTGGTATAGATTTTTCAAGAGAAAAACCATGGTTACAAAAGAATTTTGAGAAAAGAAAACAATTTTAGAAAAAGTATAAAGAAAAGAGTTTTAGAAAAAGCGAAAAGAGTTTTGAAAAGAGAAAAGGGTGTGGTACATGCAATCAGCCGAGCTCAAGTAAGTACTCCCAAATTACCCATACAAGTTTATGTTATGATTGTCAGTTTCAGTTTCAGTAGAACAGCATGTTAGAATAGGACTAAGGATCTGGGAGGATGCCTTATGTGCTTGCTTTATATGTTCCAACTTTATGAGAATTGCATGCTAGTATTGAGTAGAGAGTTGTAGGATAGCCTGTTTAGGTTATGCCTGATAGTATGAACTTAGCATTGTATGCTAGTACAGTTTCTTGTCATGAGAATAGAATTGCTTGAGTGGTTTCCTGTGTCTGAATGTTGCTTGCTTTGTGCTTTGTGGGACTCTGAGTTATGGGAGTTAGCCATTAGGTGAATACTTTACGTCACATGTGATCAGGGTTGAATAATCTTATAGTGCTGGATTTGGCCCTATTGCGCAGCTCTTGTCTGAGTCTAACCATTGTAGGGACGAGTCTTTTACTCGAAGGATTATCTGAGCCTCGTCAGATGTGATGGTATTCAGGTAATGGCTAATTGGCATTACAAGGAGACCTTTAGCAGCTGAGGACTGGTTTGGGTGGAGGCAGAGATTTCCCTAGGGCAAGCCTAGGAAGGTAGTAGCAGAGATCAGTAGCAGTAGAGTGACTTGGTGGAGTCGAGGCAGTTCTTGAGGAAAGTACGGATAGATGTGGAAGGTAGTATGGGCCCATACTACTGAAAGTAGAGGATCCGTACTCGAATCAAGGAAGGCTGAGATGAATCCAGGGAACTTGTAGTGTGTGAGATCCCTCGAGTTTGGATGAGTATTGTGATGTTAGTGATGACATGTTGTCGAGTATAGTGACGCTATGTGGTAGACCAGATGGTAGTTCTGGTGTCGACAGGGGATCAGGCTCGGACTCTGGAGCCGGGCAGATTGATGATCAAATGAGGGAGTTCATTTCATCTGAGAATTTCACGCAGTATCATTGACTAGACTCCTGTGATCCTCAGTGTGATCAAGGAGGGCATTATAGAGATTTGTGATGAGAGGACGAGTGCATTTTGCACTGAGATAACAGTCATGATAGAGACCTCTACGTTGATGTTTTGAGAATTTAGAGTTTGTGAGGCTTCAAATTGTCATGGGGGTTAGCGGACCCATTGTTAGCAGTAGATGGTTGGCGGATGTCACCAACGCTTTTCGTACCAGACATTGTCTCGAAAGGAGACAAGATCTAACTTACTTCCTATCTCCTGAGGGATAGAGCACGAGATAGATAGGAAGAAGTTGGTAGTGAGTTGAGTGATGATGCGGTTAATGCTATGTCATGGGATGACTTTTAGACAAGATTCTGGGCAGAGTGTGCCTAGGCGATTGAGGCGCAACAGTTGGCGCAAGTGTTGTTAGATCTCCACCAGAAGACTGAGACTGTGGCAGAGATCACTACCAAGTCTCGGGGAAGAGCTTATATGGTACCAGTATGCAGCAGATGAGGAAATGAAGAAGGTAAGTTATCAAAACATATTGTAGAATGATAGCGGAGAGATCATGAGTATCTCGGGGTGCAAGACCCTGAATGATATGACTTCTGGAGCTTGAGAACGGGATAAGGACTTGGAGCACATTGGTAAGAGGGAACCAGATCAGTTGCTCATATTGAAGGGTCTCGAGAGGAGACCCAAGATTTCGGATTAGCTTTCGAGAGACTAGTAGGACCAGATTCGGTGTAGCACTTGCGGGAGTAGGGAGTACAACATCATCTTGGTTTATTCCAAGACTGAGGAGTAGCACGAGAAGCACCTGAGGGAGGTGTTAGAGACTTTGAGGGGGGAGAGAATTTTCGCAAGGTTCTCTAATTGTGAGTTCTGGTTGCGCGGGGTGCAATTTCTTGGGCACCTTGTCAATCAGAAGGATATTCTAGTCGATCCGGCCAAGATAGAGGCCGTGATGCAGTGGGGGATTCCGAGGTCTCCAATTGAGATTCGGAGCTTCCTAGGTCTAGCGGGTTACTACTGGAGATTTATTCGATTTTTTAGAAGTTGTGTGATCTTTTGGATTAGCTAGTGTTGAAACACTAGCAATGGTAAGTGTGGTTTCTAGCAGATTGGTCATGGGTGGTGAGAAGGATCGGGAATTCTTCCAGTTTTGTGTGCGATAGGGCATTAGCTGAATCAAAGTGGTGGAGAATCGCCCAAGGATTCAGAAGCGGGAGCAGTTTCGAGACTAGGATAAGTTTCACATCTTTATTGGGAAGGAAGATAGCCCAAGCGGTTGTATGGTTTGAGGATAGTGTGAGATGGAAGTTCGGAAAAGCTTGCTAATAAGGAAATCGCATTCTCGGAATGGTTGCTAGCAAGCCTTAGGGAATCCGGTTGGGGATTCCAGTCAGGACAGGAGTTCAGCTGAGTGCGGGTCAAGCGCATATTCGACCCAGTATAGATAGTATCAGAGTGTTATAAGTTTGTGAGTGTAGCTGTAGCATTCACTAGCAGTCAGATAGTATCAGAGTGTTGTAAGTCTGCGGGTGTAGCCGTAGCATTCACTAGCAGTCAGATAGTATCAGAGTGTTGTAAGTCTGCGGGTGTAGCCATAGCATTCACAAGATTAGCAGATAGTGCTAGAGTGATGTAAGTCTGTGGGTGTAGCCGCAGCCTTCACTAGGTTGGTAGATAGCGTGAGTGCGTTGTTAGGACGCGGAAAGATCAGTAGTACCCACCAGTTTGGGTATAGCAGTGAGGAAATGGAAATCCACGGATTGGATTTCGGAATTTCCCAAACGGATGAGACCTGGTTAATCCAGTGATAAGATTATAGAAGCGTCGCTATAGAGATGAGAGCAAGGAAGCAGTGGACTGCTTAAGGTCATTTATGACATAAGGCTACAATTGGTGATGTAGAAATCGCGTTTAGCCTTGGGTTTGGTGACGTCAGGATTCGACGCATGGAACCAATCAGTTAGAGCAGAAGGCCGTTAGGGCCACAGTGATGAGATAACTAGTAGTAGCTAGATCCATAGAAGGATTTCATTCAGAAGTCGTGCGAGGCGGCTAAGTAGGGAGTCCTTTGGCTCTGTAGTTGGGCTGGAACCTGATAGTTCAGATGATTGGTGGAAAATTGAGACCAGGTAGGTCTCGGTAGATGTTGGGAAGCAGCCATGTGGCAACATATAGTTTCAGGTAGTTCAGTGTTTCAGGCGGTTCAGTGTTTCAGGCGGTTCAGTGTTTCAGGCAGTTTAGTGTTCAGGCAGTTTAGTGTTTCAAGTAGTTCAGTGTTCAGATAGTTCAGTGTTTCAGGCAGTTACAGCTTTTGTGCAATGTTAGTAATTGTGCCCTAAGTTGCAAGTACAGACAGGATAGCTGGTTTATTGGGAAGTGACAAGTCACTCACAGCGGAAATAGCTGAGCATTGGCCAAGTATAAGTGATCTACATGGATAATTAAGTTTGTGAACCTGTTTTGTAGTGGGAATTTTCAAGCTAGCAGAAGTTGAGTAGTCAGTTGAGAGATAAGCAGGCTGGTTTCATCGATAATAATTTTGGTATGAGTGGTCTGTCAGGGAATCAGACCATCTCAAGGCAGCAGATATCAGCCGGAATAGATGTGATCTTGTCGCGAGGGTTGGTTACAGTTACCCTAGAAAGGCTAGGGTGTGCCCAGGATGGTGACCGGGTTACTAGAGTGGTTTGAAGTGAAAGGAATGATTTCGAGGACGAAATCTAATTTAAGTGGGAGAGAGTTGTAACGCCCCGTTTTATTTAAATAAATTAATAAATATGAGTCCCAGGCTAATGTGTGAAGAATTTTGATAGTTGGGGGTTGTTTAGTAAATTACAGAGTTTATTTGAGAAGAATTTTAGAAGTAAGGGTATGCTTGGTAATTATTAGGATTTAAATTGTAAAGATTTTGAAATAATGGGAGCTAATGGGTAAGTTTCGGATTTAGTTGGAAATGAATTTGGTGGGGAGGGACTAATCTTGGATAAAGGAACGGAAGTTTGAATGGACACGGGATATACCCGTATCCCTTATCTCCCCCACATCGCATCTTCAACCCTAAGGGATATGCCTCCAGCCGCCACCCCTCCTACTCTCTCATCTCCGGTCATAAGAGGTCGCCGCCATGCCATGGAACTGCTACCATCGAGACGAGCTGCCAGCAACAACGTGAGTCACCGAGAGTCTGTCGAAGACCGGGAAGAAACCTTCAGTCGCTGTGGTCGCTGCTGTCGTGTCATACGAACATCGCCATTGCGACGCTGGCTGTCGGAGGCGCTGGCTGCCGTTATTCTGTCGTTGTGTAAGTATTGGGCTGCCAAGAAACCTTCAGTCGATTCTTCTCTTTTTCCCTCTCGTTCCTTTTGTTGGGTTGATGCCATGTATAGCGGCTGTGGTCACCGGTGGGCCGTGAACCACCGTTTCAGATTGCTCCGACGATAGCAGCCTCCTAGTTGGATGTTTAGAGCTTGGTTCTTGGGTCATTTCAAGAGGACCGCTGCCACCACCGTGAGGTGGTGGCTGTTATCGCAAAAGTCGCCGTTGTGCTGCCTTTTTAGTGTGATGCCGCCACCGTGAGCCACCAAGGGAGGGTGGCTGGACCTTTGTGCAAATAGAAATCTTGTAGGTGTGTGTGTTTTGTTGTAAAAGGTGTTAATGGCCGGAAAACGGAATAGATGCCCACCATGGCCGCCAACCATGGTGGCTGCCGGCCTTGTACCACCGCTAACCACCACTACGGTGGTTGTGTGTGTGTGTATAAAGCATTGTAATTGTAATTTCCAAAAGATTAATGAAAAGATATGGAAAAACACCACCTTAGGGTGGTGGCTGCCGCCGTGTGCCACCATTTACCACCACTACTCGAGGTGGTAGTGAGTGGTGCCCCACTAGCAAACCCTAATGGGCCTAGAGATTAGTTTTGGGCTTATTGGGCCATGTTTGGGTGGAAAACCCTAATTATGAGTTTTGGGCCTTAGACTAATTGGGCCACTTGTGGGCCATTGGGATTGGATTGTGAATTAAGCCCAAACTATTCCATGCCATTTATCTAATAGATTAAAGGACTTAATGGATTAAGTCCTTAATGGGCTAATTGAGAAAATACTAATATTTGAGAGATTATCAGCACGCGAGAATTATTTAATAAGTGAATATTAAATAATAATTATTAGCAGAAATTAATCAAAGCAATAATGGACTTAATGGATTAAGTCCCTAGTGTGTTAAGTCCTTAGTGGGTTAAGTAAGAAACACTTAACCCTAGTTATCATTTGATGTGAAACCCTAATTTCACTCGGGCTTTGTGTTTGGCCATCCGAGAATAATCAAATGGACTAGAGTAATTAGTTGGGCTTTAGGGTAAGGCCCATATGAAGAATTGGGCCTAATTTGGAAAATTGGGCCATAGATGGGCCATAGGTGGGGCCTAGATGGTTGTATGATATTGGGCCCTAGAATGATACATGTTGGACTGGATTGATCAATTGGGCCTTAAGGGAAGTCCATGTAGAGGTTTGGGCCCAATTTGGAAAATTGGGCCATATGTTGGACTTTGATCCCTAGTTGACTTTGGGCCTTTGGATTGGGCCTTGGGATTGGGTAAGCCAAGCTAGGGGTAATGTAGTAATTATCCAAAGCATGTATTTTTAGTTATGTGTTAGAACCCAATTATTAATTGGGTGTTATTTGGTGTTGACAGTTCGAGAATCTGTCAGCCAGCAGCTGGGGTGGAGTCTGTGGGACTTCAGCAGTGTGGGATTGTGTCAACGGGACTTCAGCAGTGTGAGGTGAGTTTCCTTCCATTAGGAACGGGTCTACGGCCACAATGTCGGCCCGTTTAGTTAGCAGTAGTTCCGGACTTCAGTCTGATGCAGTAGTTCAGTATACTTGGTGTCTTTGTTATACAGACATGGTATGAGTTATGTGTTCCGAACTATGGTCCGATGCAGTATGCAGTATATGTGTTTATATTATATGTTATGATTATGTTATGCTATGTTCAGTTAGTTCTGGACCTCGGTTTGATGCAGTAGTTAGAGTGCTCGATGTCTTTGTGATTCAAGCATGTTTTGTGTTATGTGTTCCGGACTCTGTTCCGATGCAGTATGCAGTATATGTATTCATGCTAGTTGATATGTTTATTCTATGTTATGTTCAGTCAGTTCCAGACTTCTGTCCGATGCAGGGGACAAGGTCCCAATCAGTTTCGGACTTCGGTCCGATGCAGTTAGTTCCGGACTTCGATTTGATGCAGAGGGCAAGGCCCTAGTTAGTTCCGGACTCCGGTCAGATGCAGTTTCCAGACTTCGGTCCGATGCAGAGGGCAAGGCCCTGGTTAGTTTCCGGACTTTGTTCTGATGCAGAGGGCAAGGCCCTGGTTAGTTCCGGAATCCGGTCCGATGCAGTTTCCGGACTTCGGTCCGATGCAGATGGCAAGGCCCTGGTTAGTTTCCGGACTTCGGTCCGATGCAGTGGGCAAGACCCAGTAGATGCTTTATATGTTATTGTATGGTATGTGGTAGTTTGGGGGAGCTCACTAAGCTTCATGCTTACGGTTTTCAGTTTTGGTTTCAGGTACTCAATTTTCAAAAGAGGAGCTCGGGAAGATTGCAGTACACACACCATTTGTTCAGCTTGGGATGTTATACTCTGATATATTTGACTGTTGTTAAGATATTTTGAGATACATTCTTTATGATTCTTATATGACGATTGATGAATATGGTTTTATTACTAATTTTAAAACGAAATTTTCAGACTGTATTTTTGGGATGTTTCAGGAAGCCGAATTACTACCTCAAATATGATGCCCTGAGCTCCAAATCCACAGAATGGCAACCTCCTTTGCTTCCTCTTGGCTAGAACCTCCTTTTTCTTGCTAAAGAACACCCCAAAGGTCAAAAATGACTCCCCCTCTCTCTCTCAAAACGCTCAAGCACTCTAGGGTTTCTCTCAAGGGACTGATAGCCGCAAATGACGGCCCTAAGGGCCTTTAAATAGGCCCTAAATCTGAGAGATTAGGGTTTCATTAAACAGCGCGGACTCGCCGAGTCCGGTCATGATCCGGATAAGAAATTCGCGACCCTACTCGGCGAGTCTAAGCACCAACTCGCCGAGTCCCTCCACAAACTCCAAAATAAATTAATAAGATAATATACCTGGGGATCCGGATGTTACAAGTGACTTACTGTACTAGGTAATTTGGGTATTTTTTTCAGATTAGGGTACTTTGGTAATTTTGTATTTTATATTGATTAAGAAAGGAAAAGTAACATTTATTATGGTATTATATTATTGCATTTTATAAAAAAGTATTATGTTATTAAATTATTTTTTAAGTAAATTTACTGTTAGTGACATATATTTAAAAATCTATTATGTTATTATATTATTGCATTTTATAAAAATTATATATGAAAGGAGTTGTGGTATAATCTTATTTTATATAATAATAGTTTATAAGGTATGCAGTATTTAATTGCGATAATTTAAATTTTCAATTAGGTTATGTAAATCCTTTTTGTGGGCTTTGGTTATAAAGGATTGTAACACATAATTTGTGGGCTATGGGAATTATCAGGGATTCCTTGTGTTCATGCAATAGCTGCAATGTTTTACAATCAGCAAAATCCAGAGGATTTCATCAGTCCTTGGTTTTCAAGTGAAAGATTCAAGGAGAGTTATGCTACTTTTTTACAACCTATGAATGGTAGCAACCTGTGGCCAACAACTCCTTATGAAAAACCTTTGCCACCTATGTCTAGGCGGATGCCTGGGAGGCCTACTATGAACAGGAAGAAGCATGCCAGTGAGAAAGGAGACAACGGATCTAGGAAAAGAACTGTTAAGTGTAACAATTATCAAGAGTTTGGACATAATAAAAAGTCATGTAAGAATCCTACAAAGGAGCTTGAGCCCAAACCAAAAAAGAAGATAGGAAGACCAAGTGTGGAGAAGATTGAAGGTACTTCAAAATGACCAAGAAAACAAAAAAAAAAAAAACTAAAGTTCTAAGTGCATATTCACAAGTAGTTGCTGATTTGAGGGAGTCTAGATACATTTCCCAAGAAATTGAGGAGCTAATGGGTACAAGGGATGATGTTACCCAAGAAACTATTACCCAAGAAACTGTGCAACTACCAACAATGGATGATGTCGCATTTGAAGCACAAGGCATTGAAGAAACACAAATGGATGATGTAACTTTTGTACCTGAAACTATTGCACCTGGTTCGACCCCGGCCGAACCAATGACATTGGACTAATAGAGTAGAGGTGATTGTATTTTTGTAGAGGGGGTGGGGGTATTTTTGTATAGTACCATTAATATGACCATTTTGGTCTTTTTGTTGCAACTTATTATTTGGCCTTTTTGTAAGTGTTAATGATGGCCAAGTTCACACCCACATGTTATTTAGAAACTGATCCACTTTGGATTAACATTCCCCTTTGTAAACTGTTTATGAAATGTTGTGTACTTTGTTTATTTTCTACATTCCTTTTTGTCTTTTTCTTATTAGGACATTCTACTTTCAAATATCTATCAAATTATATCATATTAGTTTATAATAAAGGCCCAATAACAGCCCCCATATTAACAATTTTTTTTAACTTAACAACCCTTATATTAACAGGGTTTTTTTTTTTTAATAAAATTACGCTTTTAGGAAAAACCAATTTTTAACTTAACAGCCCCCACACCATTTTCTGAAACAACATTTTTTTTTGTAGATAAAAAACTACAAAATTTAATAATGAATGAATGTAAACCTTAAAAGGGTAAAATTGGAAACTGAAAATAACATATATAGAAAAGTACTTATATTCTCATACAAAACATAACCAACTATTTTGTCATACAAAACATAACCAACCTTAAGATGACCAATGTCAAGACAACCTTAATTCATCAAAAGTAACACAACCTTAAGATGATAAATGTCAAGACAACTACCAAGAATACCACAATCCTAACATACTTTACTCTTCGTTCTTCACATTCTAAACACGGCTTTTTCTTCAACTTTAACTTTAATTCTTTGATCTCATCTTCCATACCCTTCATATCATGGTGCATATTGAAGAGTAGATCCTTGTACCTTTGGGTTGTAAGTTCATCATCAATCCACATGAAATACTTGCAATTCATACTTTCATCCTGCAAAAGAAGCAACATTTACATATCATTACATGGTATAGCTTCAGGTTTATATTTGGACATCCAAAAAAAATTTTACAAACATTTTACCTTGTAATTTGGACATCCATAAAATCTTCTACCAGGATTCTTTGCAGTCCATGATGTAAACATAGGAGCTTCTTCATTACACTTGCACAATTCAACTTCACCATTCCTTACTATCCTTCTACTTCTGATGCTCTTGATACTTGAAGAAGATGACATTTTTGTGGACTAACAAGTTGGTGAATCAAGCAAAAAATGATCAATTCAGGTTTATATTCATATATCAATTCAGTTTTATAAACCTGAATTAACATCAATAAACATCAATTCGGTTTCATATAACAAAGTTTTCAACACATTACAAATATGTGCATACTAAAAAAGACTTTTTGTTAGACTTGTGCATACAAAAAAAAAACTGAATTTGACATTCAAATTATATTGTAAGGAACCTGATTTTGGCATTCAAATTATATTGTAAGTGGTAATATAAATATAACTCATTCGTAAGAAGTGTGGAATCAACTTTGTTTCTAGCGCCAGGAACCTGATTCTGTAGTTCTATATGTTTCAAGCAATTGTATTTCATGTTTCGCAAGAAACAAAACAATCTTGAAAGGAGTGTGGAATTTGTTGGTTAAAATAAAATCCAAATAGTTGTTGATGGGGAATTCCTTCGCAGATAGAGGAGAAGAAACCCACTTTACAAATCAGTTTTTTTAGTATGCACAAATCTAGATTTTTAATTAAATTGATTTATAATCATGGGAATCTAAGCAATAAGAAGCTAAGAAGTCAAACAAAATCGGGCTGAACAAAGCGTGAGACCGAGAAAAGAACTTACTTTATTGATTCCTGGATGCCATAGCCTTCTTGTGCGATTTATGGAACTAAGAATCGGATGTTATGGCTTTCTTGTTGTGCGATTTCAGAAAAAGCCCTAGACTTTCATATCGACTTGTGTATCTTGAAGTGAACGAATGAAACCTAGTGAGTGTAGAAGAAAAGAAAGGTACGCAAGAAAAGAAAGGGTACGCAGGAGGATACGTTCGTGAATCGTGATACCAGCTATTGACTAGTCAACCGGTTATACTTAATAAATAACAAGGAACATCAAAAGGTGTGGTCTTTTTAGGAAATAAATAAAGTTTTTGGTTTAAATAGAAAAAAACTGCAAATATAAGGTCTATTTTGGAAAAAATCCTTTTTCTATGTAATTAAGGGGGTGTTTGGATTAGATTTTTAGCTTATTGCTTATAGCTTATTTGTGGTGGGAATAAGCAATAAGCAATAAGCAATAAGCATGGGGAATGATGCTTATTAAAATTAGCTTATTTAGCCTAATAAGCTGGATTTAATCCAAACACTCAAAGTAGCTTATTGTGGGAATAAGCAATAAGCACCTCTTTTTTTCCTATCCAAAGACCCCTAAGTTTTCTCAACCAATAAAAAAGAAATCAGTACTACATATACTTCATAAATAAAGTCAGTTGTCTATAATTTCTGTAGTTATGTTTGTGTCGCTAAAAAAAAGGGAAATATACAGACTTCCATTAATTTCAATTGAAATTTTTAATTAAGTTGTTAGGTATGTTACTGAATTCGTATACCATCAATGACGAGATAGTTGTGCCATATTCCCGATTGTTCATTGAAGATTCCATTGTGTGTATTTGTTTCACTCCAAAAGTCCTTAAAAATGTCCATGGCTATTATTGTGATTTTAGCATTCCTTTCCCTACAAATTGGAAAAACAACCATCAAGTCGTCATATGATCTTAATTAAAAAAAATGTTTATCTTTTATTTTTGTGAACTGAAATGTCTTTTTACGGATAAGCAAAAAACTATTTTGACTACTAAAGTGACTATGCCAATTATTAACCTTATTTTGATAGTGTAGACTAAAAGAAATGAATTTGTTTTTTAATATAAGTAAACCTGATATATGCTTGAGTCTTTTCTCACACCATACATGTGCGTTCCAGAAAATAGTAATAAAATGATAAGAAAAATACTTATATGAAGTCAATTCCTTTTACCATTTTCTTTCTTACCTAATTAACATAATTTTTTATATAATAAATGTAAATTCCTTGAAACAAAAAATGATATAAATGTCAGGTGTTGATGCATTGTAATCATGTGATGGCTTAGATATGCTGCCAGTTCAACTGCAACTTCAATAGCAACACTATCTATAACATTGTTTAATCCCTATAAATAATCATATGAATTAGTAAAAACGGATTGAAAAACCTTTTAAGTGCAGAATTAATTGTGCAAATAAGAAAGTGAAACATGCACGACACAAGTCATTTACTGTAAAAATCACATTCATTTGTAGCCTGTATAAAATTATAGCAAGGTATTTAAGGTTGGATGAAATGTAATATAATTACTAAATCTATTCTAGACCTTACTTAGTTGATACCTGTGTGGTTGTGACAACTCCCTTTGACAGGAAGCTCTATACCACTTCTTTTGATACATTCATGCCCCTGCAATTTTTTACAATTCACTATCCTGAATATGTACAAAAGTTGCTGAATTAGTACACTGATGTTACATTAACCTTCCATAAAATAAATACTTGTAAAATAATAACAAACCTTCTTTATGGTTCATAGATTTCCAACAAGGGAGATAAATTAGGTTTGAACTGAAGTTTGACCATCAGTGTTGTAAAAATTGCATGCGTGGCTTCTATTATTCTGTAACTTCCAGAAATTTTGGTGTGATAATTGACCTGCAAAATTGAACTCAAATTTTCATTAGTAGCCTATTGTTTGTTAAAAATCGTAAGCTATTACAAAAATTGTAACTTGATTTTTGGATATAGGAACATACATTTGGTTGGCATGTTGTAAGACTTCCTGATGAAACATCCCAAAATACGACCCAAAAGTTTTTGTTTAATCATTACTGAAATCATTGTATCAATACCATAAAATAAAATCCATACGCCAATATCTCAAAACCATAACAAGTTTCACAAGAACTGTATCAAGACTGAATCAAATCATATCAATGAAAAGCTAAATTAACTCCCAGGACAAATTGAAGCTGTGGTGTGTGCGATGTCATCATCCCGAGCTCTTCCCTTTACTTGCAAAAGTACCTGAAACCAAAACTGAAACAGTAAGCACGAAGCTTAGTGAGCTCCCCAAACTACCACATATCATACAATAACATATAAACACATACTGGGCCTTGCCCACTGCATCGGACCGAAGTCCAGAAACTACATCGGACCGAAGTCCGGAACTGACTAGGGCCTTGCCCTCTGCATCGGACCGAAGTCCAGAAACTGCAACGGACCGAAGTCTAGAACTGACTAGGGCATTGCCCTCTGTATCGGACCGAAGTCCGGAAACTAACCAGGGCCTTGCCCTCTGAATCGGACCGAAGTCCGAAACTGACTGCATTAGACCGAAGTCCGGAACTGACTGAACATAACATAGCATAAATATATCAACTAGCATGAACACATATACTGCATACTGCATCGGACCAGGGTCCGGAACACATAACACAAAACATGCTTGAATCACAAAGACATCAAGCAATCTAACTACTGCATCGGACTGAGGTCCAGAACTACTGCTAGCTAAACAGACTGGCATTGTAGCCGTAGACCTATTCCTACTAGAAGGAAACTCACCTCATGATGCTAACTGCTGAACTCCTGAATGAGAAATCCCCGACTGCTGCTCTTGCTGCTTCCCAGCTATCATGGGAAATAAAATACTAAATCCGAATAGGGATTCTCGTATGGGTAAAATGACCATTTTACCCCTGTTATGGCATGGGTCACAACATGGCCCCAAAAACCCTCAATTCCTTCTAAGCTCGTCCATGGCCCCACTAAAGGCCCATTATTGGCCCAATTTGCTCCATTGGGCCCAAAGCCCTTTATTGGGCCTTACCCAAGCCCAATACTAACCTTTGGCCTATATTACAGAATTCTGAAGGCCACTAAGGCCCAAAGACCCTAGGTCCCAAAACTCAGCCCACATCGAGGCCCAAACACTCGAAGCCCAAACTGGCAGTGTACACGGGGCGTACACCGAGGTACGTTGAGCGTACTGGCTACTGGCTGGTACGCGGTGCGTACCTCCTTGTATGCCCAGCGTACAGCCTTGTTAAGCCAAAGTCTCATTAAGTGCTTAATAATCCGGGTCAGAAGCTAAAATCTTAGATCCAGGTCTTATCCCACGTCTGAAACCATAAAGTTGCTTACTTGATGGCTTACAAGACTCCCTTAAGCTCAAACTTCTAAAAACAACCATTTATAACCAAGAAGGTGGCTAGATCTCATGCATGGCTTCATGAGAGCCTCAAAAATCGAAACTTTATTGCTATGGGGGCACTTGAGCTTCAAGGATAGCAATCCCAAGCTCCAAAAACGAAGCTGTATGATAAAGGTCCTTCCTTTGGACCTAAAAGGTCCAACTTCCAAAAACTCTTAGATCTAAGCTTACAAAAGGAAAGTTGGTAGCTTTATACCTCTTTTGAATGCCAAATGAATGAATGATCCCAGATCTATGAGCTCAAGGTGCTCAAGTTCTCCTTCTTCCACTCCTCTTCTTCTTTTTCCCAACTTTTCTTCACAAAAATGAGCCCAAAAGATCAAACACACACACACAAGGAGAAAGGGACGAACTAGGGTTTTCTGAGAGTGAGGAGGTTGATGGGAAAACAAGGAAAGTGGCTATAATGGGGTTTATATATCCTTAAACCCCTAAAATTAGGGTTTTTCCTCTGGCAGCGTACGCTGGGCGTACCATATGGTACGTTGTGCATACGCTTCTCCTCCCCGCGTTTCACTAAGTCACTACGCCCAGCGTACAACGGATTTACGCCCTGCGTACGGCTTATGGGCATACTATGGCTTGGCCCAAAACAAGAGGCCCAATCCCATATACAATTCTATTATAACCCCACATAAAACTTGAGAATCTAAATAAATTTATACCTCGGAAGACGATCGTTTCAAATCTCCCCCACTTGAATTAGACTTCGTCCTCGAAGTCCGTTGCCACTGAATCTGAAAACAATTTCGGGTAATGCTCAAACATCTCCTCCTCGGATTCCCACGTCCACTCTGAACCCTTCCGGTGCTGCCACTACACCTTCACTAGCTGAACTACCTTGTTCCTCATGGTCTTTGTCTTCCGGTCCAAAATCGCGACCAGTCTCTCAATGTAATTCGGGATGCTATCAACCTGAATGTCTTCCAAGGGTACAACTGCTGACTCGTCCACTAAACACTTCCGTAACTGGGAAGACACTGGTTCCTATTAAATTACGGGGTTACACATGCTCGTTCGGAAGAACCGAAGAAGAAGATGGAAAATATTGTAGTATGAATCCGACATGGAAAGTAGTGGATTGAAGAAATTCGTTACCTTTTTGTATAGATGATCGATCACGCGTTGCTCATTCGGAAGAAGAAGATGTAAAAGAAATGTAGTATGAATCTGATATGGAATGCAGTTGATTGAAGAAACTCGTTACTTTTTGTACAGAGGATCGACTAACGCAATCTTAAATGTTTGGGATTGGAAAGATTAACAGGAAGAGAAGGGACCGATACTGCCATATACGATAATTTTACATGCTTTCATCACGAGGGATGAGATAAAGTAAAGATTTGGGGATTTTTGGACAGCAATTAATTTTATTTCTTTGTGGATGATGTGGGTGGTACTATTGTGGGGAGGAGAATCGTGATAGTTACAGGGGAAGGAAATCGATGTGTCGTTTCAATTACGGTTGTGACGGGAATGGATTTATGGTTTCAATTTACATCATTGCGACGTTTTGTAGTTCGATTATGTGTCTTGTATTGAACCATGTAAATTTGAATTTAAAGGATGGAGGAAAACAACGTTTTCATATATAATAATGATATATATATATATATATATATATATATATATATATATATATATATATATATAGAGAGAGAGAGAGAGAGAGAGAGAGAGAGAGAAAAGTTCAATAGAGAACCATAAATATTGGTTCTTCAAGGAACCAAATATTTATTTTTTTCAATTTATAAAGAAAATTTTAAAATATTTAAATTCATATATAAACATTGTGAATGTGAAAAATATTTTTCGGATTCACGTTGTGAATTTTCAAAGATTCACATTGTGAATTTGACGTAAAAAAATCGAATTTTATATCATTGGAAAAAAGATAAAAAGTTATGAATTTCTATATTTTTAGTTTTTTTTTAATAAAAAATAAGTTCTAAAAGTTGAAAAAAAAATTGGTTCCTTGGTTAATTATGGTTCTCTATTGAACCACACCATATATATATATATATATATATATATATATATATATATATATATATATATATATATATATATATATATTATTTTGTTTTTAGTAACTATTGTGTGCCAGAATGCATAAATCTGGATCAACAGATGGAATTAATCAATAGACATGATTTGAGGGTGTATGATATTACAATGAGATAACATGTACCATATAATCACACAAATTTTAGCAAAATGACATTTTGGACAATTAACTACATTTATAAAAGGAAATTTTTGGATTTTTAGGGACAATTAATTCTACTAATTTTAAAAATCTAAATTTTTTTAATTAATTCAATTTTAATTCTAACTTAATTTGTTAACATAACCAATTTTATTCTATCAGAATATTTTTATTTTGTCAGAATGCGATTCTGTTAGAATAACAATTTATGACATCCTTTAAAAATACATTAATAAAAAGAAAACATGAATAAGTACATTATGAAACAATATACAAAATCGATTCTTGAACTAATAATATATCAAATAATTACATCTATAATTCTGATACAAAAAGAACATTCTTGAATAATGTCAACATTCTTAAAGAATAACAAGTGTAGTTTTTAAAAAAACAACATTTTTAAACTTTGAATGTGATCAATCTTTGATTCATTCTTCACGTCATTCCTATAATGTCTTCAGTCATTCCTATCACAAATGCATCCAAAACATCAAAATCAAACAAAAAACACTAAGTCATTCTGAAAGAATAATGCTGCTAAGATTTGTTTTATAACTTCTGGCGAAATACATTCTACTACAAGACACTCTTGTTCTCCATATTTTCTTTCTTCTCCACATGAATGACAAACTCTTCAAAACCTAAAAAGAAAAAAAAAATCATCAAAATCTAACAAAAACACTAATCCACCAAATGAACCGACAAAATATATGACATTTTAATAGGCAAAAAAGATTCTAAAAGAATCATTAAAATGACAAGTTGTAATTCTGAATAATTTGGCAGAATACATACAACATTATAAATTTTGGAAGAATACATACAACATAGTAAATTAGCAAGTAACATAAATTTATTTCATGACCATTCCTTTAGTTAGGCATGTCGAAAATTATGATACCCGAATAAAAAAAAAACTTCAGTAATTCTGTTGTAATGCATGCCACATGGTCAAACTCTCTTTCAGGCATTTCCACAAACATTTGTTGTGCACTTCTTCTCACACCTAAAACCAATTAAACCAATCTTAATCAGCAATAATAAATTGAGCAAATATGTTAGAAAAATAGTCATGATTGTTCAAAGAAACGCATGAATTATACCTCTTGGAACAAATTTAATAGATACAAAAAATAAAGCCAATGATAATAGTAAGATTCAAAACTTCAAATTATGGTGCAAACCTGTAAAAAGGAATAAAAGAATATATGATTAAACTCTCAACCTCCACACCTATATTTACCTGCAAAAAGGAATACAAGCATAACTTCATCTTGGAGTTATTATCTACAGTTAGATCAAAAAAAAAGTTTTTTACCTTTTGATAACATTTAACTACTTGTTTATGCTCGTTTGCACCTTTTAAAGCTTCTAATGTGAAAATCATCTCAAAATAATATCCGAAAAATCGACCAATTGCACCTTTTAAAGCTTCTGTTATAACTCCAACGATAAAAACAGAGAACAAAATCCTTGTGGTAATTAATCAACACATGAACATAAAATTAATCTAATTCAATCGATTGAGGATAATGAGAATGAAGTTGAAAGATTTGATCACTCAACACTACATGGTAAATATCATAAACATTTATTCAATGAAGATAGAATTCCAGGAAGATAGTAATTGGCAATAAAACTGAATATAGCTACTTGAAGGGACATGAAATAAGAGAAATCAACATTGGAATTGTGTTTGTGTGTGGAAGATGGAGAAGATTAAGTTACTGGAACAAATCAAAATGGGATGGTGCTAGGCTTCATCGGATACTTGAGATCGGCCATCATGTCTTTTCCAATAAAACGATGGAAAGGATGGAGAAGACCTAGAATCCCCATGATCGCTATTAGGAGGACCGAAGGTGGGCGGTGGATACAAGGAGGAAGGCAGCCGGCGACATAATAGGTGGCAACGAAGGGGAAGGAGTAGGTGGCGGCGATCGGTGATTGAACGTGAAACAAAAATGTCGATTCCTTTTTGTGTTCTGGTGGATTTTGTAAGGTAAAAAAACTGATTGCAATTTTATAAGGACTTAATTTGATTTTAATTTTGGAATTTATTTAATATACATGCAATATTACTAACTTACCCTTATTGATTTATTTAAAAATTTAATTTGTACTAAATTCTGATTGGTTCATATATGCACACAATACTTGTTGAAAACATTTATATATATATATATATATATATATATATATATATATATATATATATATATATATATATATATATATCTTTACTATCTTATAAAAGAAATCTCACTATTTCTAAAAATAGATTGAATATAATAATATTATTTTTTTAAGATGTTCAAATCAATAAGCTAATAGTACAAGTAGTCATCAATAAAATAATATTAAATTTTAACCTGTGTTTTGAATCCTTATATTTCTCAACAAATTCTATCTCCTTCCCTAAATTTAGGATAATTCAAAATTTGAAACCATCAGAAAATACATGTTGATTCAAATATCCCTCCTGCAAATGGCTCTTTCTTAACAGGTTTTTATTTTAATCCTTGTAATTGATTTCATCATTTTTAATTTTTTGTATTTTTATCTTATAAATATATTGGGTGAAGGCTTTATTATATCAGGTTTGTTCCTAAAAAGGTTTTTACTATGTTTCTTTAATGTGTTGGCTTTGCAGGTTCAAAGAACTCAACCAAGAGGATCAGTTAGAGCATTGTATTATCATTAATTTGTATATTTTGACATCTTACTTTTGCAATAAAAAACGGTTAAACACAAGATTTGACATGATTAAGGTAGTTTGTATATTATTTATCTTGTTTAGTCTGAAAATGAAACCTTTTTCATCATTGGTCCTTATAATATCAAGTTTCATCACATTGACTTCCTGATTACGGTGATTATTGTCCTTATTATAACGTTTTATATAGATTTTGTTCAATATTTTAAGGTTTTGAGAACCTAAATCAATATGAATCCTTGAATTACATACCATCGTTGAAAATGTTTTAATTTGTGACCAAACTTGGTTTAAAATCACAATGAACAAGTTGACACCTGAGTATTTTGGCCTTCTCAAAAGCCTATTTATCGACTTTTGAATCACAACACCTAATATTCTAAAGGTTTATTTTTATAAACTATTATTTATATATTTTAACATTTTACTTAGTAGGACATTAAATTAATAAAGGAATTAAGGAAAACGAAAAAAAAAAAAAAAAGTACGAAAAACAGTACAAGTGGTTTGGGTATGTATAAATGGAAGTAATAACCATTTAGGGGGTGTTTGGCAAAAAAGCTTATTGCTTATTAGTTTATTAGCTTATAAGTTAATAAGTAAGTGTAGGGTAACTTATGAAAAAATGACGTATTAGAGGTTCCCCACCGGAATAAGTTATTTTAATCCAAACACTTTTTTAACTTATAGGGATGTAGAACCTAATAAGTTGTTTTAAAAAAGATTAGCCAAACACCCCCTTAATATGGTATGATAATGCTCTTGAAAAATAGATGTTATTTAATATCCATTTCTCGAAGTGAACACAAAATGATTTTAACTCTAAAGAGATCAAATTATTCGCCGCCCGCCGCTTTGCACGGGTAGACGGTTAGTGTGTATATATATATATATATATATATATATATATATATATATATATATATATATATATATATATATATATATATATATATATATATATATATACCGGCAAAGTATCCAACAATTTATGAATATCCAAATTAAACCCAACCAAAACTAAATTGATAGAAATTAGCAGCAGCGTAGTGAAAATTCAAAAGCAAATAAGCTAGAAACATCTATAACCAGAATTACCTTATTTCGAATCTTATTTAATAGGTGTAAGAAATAAGGTAAATTATAAAAGTATTTGTAAAGAATTGAAAAAATAAAGATGTGAGAATCGAACAGTGACCTTCTATTTAGGATAAACCAAGCTAAAACTTTTTTTTTTTACTTTAAAATGCAGCATATAAGTTATAAATCTTTCTTAACCTGATTTAAATAATAATAATAATAATAATAAAACTACTGTGCATTATAATGTAAATTGTATAGGAGTATATAATGTTCGAATATATTTTCATAACAAAAAAGCTGTAGGGGTAAAAATGAAACTTTTGCCATTTGAGAACTTGTACTTTGCTCTTTCCGTCGGTTTCCTCCCGCTCCTCCGCCAAATCGCCGGCTTTGTCCTCACTCTCAACTCCATTATCTACTGAGAGAAAAAGAATAGAAAGTCGATTTAAGATCAAAATTTTCTCAATTCGAACTCTTTGTATCCAGAGACATTACCGGATATACGATCACAATCGATCTGTAGAATCAAGTCAAAGTTTCTACAGGTATAGATGGGAGTAATCGATTTGATAACAAGAGTAGATGTAATATGCAAGAAGTACGAGAAATACGACGTCGACAAGCAAAAGGATGCCACCAACAATATCAATCGGAACGATGCATTCGCCGGACTTTACACCGCCATTGAATCCGATCTGAATCAAGCTGTGGAGGTAATTAGATCTTTACGATATCAAAAGACTTTATTATCACGTTGTGTATGTTGTTTAAGATGTAGTTTTGTTTTTGGTTTGTGTAGAAATCGGAGGTTGCTGCGGCGGAAAAGAACAGGGCCACGGCGGTGGCGATGAACGCCGAGATTCGACGGACGAAAGCTCGGTTACTCGAAGAAATTCCCAAATTACAGCGTTTAGCTTTCAAAAAGGTTTACATGCTCGTAACTTAAATATTTAAGGACATATATATTTACATTACTTCTAACTTATAATTAAGGAATAAGCGAATTTTACTTCTTATCGGAACATTCGTTATTTGTTTCTTTTTTATCTTTTCTTTTTAAACGGCTTCCATTCGCACATATTAATTTAAACATTTTGTAAATTTCCAATATGGTTAGGCCAATACATTAAACTAAACGTTATAGTTAAAGTTAAAGGTTAATGCCACAAAAATAATTATTTATGAGAAATTAAATAGCTTCTTATTTTTTGTTCTTACTTTTTTTTCTGTCTATTTAAAATAATGACAAGTGTATAAATTTAAAATAGTTACAAGATAGCAGAACAAAAGGTAGAAGACTATTTAATTTCTCATTAATTATATGCTCTTTAAATATTTTAACAACTTTGATTTTTGTTCTTTATATTTTGATTTTTTTTTTGTGCAATGAAGCGATTACCATGTTATGATGGTGTATCCTCTTTGTTGATGTTGAAATATAATAATACACATTTTAGTAAAGTTTGGCCTATAATAAAGATATTCTTAGTTGTACTCGCTCGCCATCTATGATATTTATTAAATTCACGATCTATTTATGTCTAATCAATAGTAAAATACACCTAGTGTACTATAACAAAGATATTCCTAGTTGTACCCAATCACCATCTAAGATATTTATTAAAGTCGTGATCTAACTTTATGTCTAACCAGCAATAGAATACATATAGTGTACTCACCAACTAACACACCCCATCCTGAAGGAGAAGTTGTGTGTTTTATTCTTGCCTTCAATGCATTCATTTTTCATTTGAAACTATTACGTTTTAAAATATCTATTGTTGACTAATTCATGACTAAAAATAAATCAAAAATAATCCAAAACATAATATCAAATAAGAAACAAAAGAAAACGTTGAGGCTAAATAGGAAGTAATAAGTAAATGTTATGATTTGAAAATGAGAAAAAAAATCCACCATTATGTAAGATTTCAGGGTCTTAGAATATCAATTAACTTGGATAATTTATGGGATCGTGATTGCAATCATTTCCAAAATCTGTGATTTCGACCCTTTTGTCTGAGGTATCACAAAATCTGATTTGGAATAATCCAATAGATGCAATTTGGAAATCAGGCCACTTTCAAATTCGAAACACAGAAAAATATACCTTGTTGTTTTGTATTCTTTTGAGATAGAGAGAACCATAAGTATAACTTTCAAGAGTAAGTTTTGTAACCCGTTTTCTGGAACATGTAATATGCTCTTATACAAGAAGGAAAAATAGTTGGTGGTAGCTACATGCAGTTTGGAGCCAAAACAAGTGGTTAGATATATGGTTATAAGACATAACCAATTCTGACATCACAATGATGTCACCACCGCTAGAAGCTTTGCCCATTGGACCCCGCTAAGGGTGCTGCCCCTAAACTCTACGAAGAGGCTACAACCCCTTGGTACCCTACACCCAGGGGCGTTACCCCCAGACCCTTGTATTCCCGAGTTCATTATCACATCGAGTGTGTACATCGCACCTCCAAGCCTGGTTAGTAAATTAAACTCTGCCTATCTCATTATTAGTAATAATTACACCAAATTATGTTGATAACATTAAAATCACCAACATTCCTCCCCCATTTTAGTATAATCCTTAATTAACTAAAATCAAACACAAAATCAAATTTATGCATAAATGAAAATATCTTGAAATTGAATTTTCACATTAGTATAATATACATGTCAAACACTCGAGTAACTGAAGGATTAAACTCATCAACTCATTTGAGTAACTGAAGATACTATACACATAAGTTAAACACAATATATAATGTTTCATACTTGACACTATTACATCCATGTGTCCTATACATTCATGAGTACATAAAAGCCTAGCCCAATCTTTCTGAAGCGACATCACTTCACACTCACATATGTAGTCCTTTTATATCATGCACCTATTAATGCACTTTTTCAAAAGAACTATTAAGAACTTAATGAACCTACTTTAACAATACAGTTTATAAGCACATACCTTGGGATGTAGTAAACAAATGTGCTTCAATCTCCATATGTAAGCTTTCCACATTGAATTCAACTTCTAACATTATATTAGAAGGGAACTTGGTATCTCACCCATAGAGATATCAAGTGGGCCTTAAAACCATCCCTATAACAGACTTCTTTACCAAGTCTCTAGATAACCCCTTCATCAAGTGATCAACTAAGTTTTTTTGAGAACGAACAAACTCAACAGAAATGATACCGTGAGTAATGAGCTCACGTACCATAATGTGCATAACACCCAAATGTCACGATGTTCCATTATACACTTGATTTTATGCTTTTGCCAAGGTGGAAGCACTATCATAATGTATAGAAATAGGTGATATAGGCTTTGTCCACAAAGAAATTTCATATGTCAAATTCCTTAACCATTATACGTCTTTTCCAGCAGTTGCAAAGGATACAAATTCAAATTCTATAGTTGAAATTGTGATGCATGTTTCTTTCTTAGAATCGCATAAAATGACACCTCCACCAAGAAGAAACATCCAACCACTTGCAAAAAGAATGGTCCTCAACATTAATGATCCAACTAGCATCTGAATATACTTCAATAACTGAAAAAAGCCCTACATAAGTCAAACCAAAATCCATGTTTTTCTTTAGATACTTCAACACTCTCCTTGCCGCTTTTTAGTGATGAGTACTAGGATTGCTAGTAAACTTACTTAGCTTCCTACAACAAATGCAACATCAGTCCTTATTTTGGCCATAACATACATTAAACACCCAATAACATCTGAATACTTGAAACTGCTTCACCAGTATTTGACATAAGTTTCATACTTGGATCAAAAGGTGTACTTACAGGAGAACAATCAGAATAATTGAACTTCTTAAGCACTTTCTCAATGTAATGAGATTGTGAAATTGAGATTCCTTAATGTTCACGCTTGATTCTTATTCCAAAATTGGATCAAAAGGTGTACTTACAGGAGAACAATCAGAACAATTGAACTTCTTAAGCACTTTCTCAATGTAATGAGATTGTGAAATTGAGATTCCTTGATGTTCACGCTTGATTCTTATTCCAAGAATCACTTCTACATCCCCCATATCCTTCATGGAGATCTGAGATGATAAAAACTCTTTGGTCATGTCATCTTGCCCTTGATCAGTACCAAAGATTAACATGTCATCTACATACAAGCATATGATCACTCCTTTGCCAGACTCATCAAACTTATTGTATACACACTTGTCTGATTGATTCAACTTGAAACCATGTGACAAGACAACATCATCAAATTTCTGATGCCACTGTTTCGGTGCTTGCTTTAGCCTATACAATGATTTAACTAACTTGCACAACTTATGCTCATTTCCAGGCATAATAAAACCCCCCATGTTGTTTTATATACACCACTTCCTCTAAATCACCATTTAAGAATGTTGTTTTAACATCCATTTGGTGAATCATCAAATTACAAATTGTTGCTAAGGCAATTAGCAGTCTAGTGGTATTTCATACGACTCTGTTATTTTTTTTTTCCTATAATACATTAAACACAATTAAATTTAATAATATATTTAATTTAAACTTTAAAAAATCTATTGTTTTCCCATTCAAAAATGACATTGGACACCATCCTGTTATGATCGAGTTTAACTTAATTGAGTGCCAATCAATCTTATTCTATTAAATTCTTTGTTATTGATTCCTTATTCTCCACCATAAAAACAACCAATTCATTATGTCTTAAATAATAAAATTTTACATAAATAATAAAATGATAATTTATTAGTTTAAATTGTTAAAAAAAGTATCTTTCATGAACATAATTGGTATTTGTCGTTTTAATTTTACATAATAATAGATTCTTAAATGTAGTATTTTTGTTAAAAAAAAGTAGTACTATAATTATCATGCTTTTTCTTATAATTCTAATAATTATGTTTTTAGGAAATTATTATGTTTAAGGATTCATTATGTATAATTTTTTTTGAACGACAAAGATATTATAAAAACACCAAACTAGTAAGAAGCTAGCCGGAAAACAAAAAAAAATACAAAAACATGAAAAAAAGATTAAACAATAATAGTCATAGGATCTTTTAACCACCCAACCCAATTCAAGGACACCCTTCTCCTTCTATAATTAACCCAAAAGAACGATTGAGTAACAATCTTATCAAAAATCGTCCACCACGTAGTTAAAAAAATCACCTCTAAATAAACCTTTTTAGACTCTTATAACTAAAAAGAAGAAAGCCAAGCGAGCCAGTCTTCAAACCAAGCCACCACTAAAATATAAATATTCCACCATCTACCAATATAGAACATACTAAAAGAAGTTATGTCACAAAGAAAAAACATGCGGTTTACCATTTCCACATCTTCATCACACAAAATAGACGAAATGTCGATTCCCCTCATCTCCAAATTAGACCTGGTAGTTTATTCAGTCTCAGCCGCCAACCAAAAACATTAACCTTTATAGGCACCATTTTAACCCAACTAGTAGGAGAGGACACTGATAACAAAAATCTGTCTATATGACTACGAGTAGAAGCAAAACTAAACACACAAAACCATCCAACGACCAGACCAATCTATCCTTGATATCAGAGAGTATAATGGAAGACAAAAGTTGATTAAAATCGCGCCACTAAGGATTCTCAGCTCCCCCATCTCTATTCAATCTACGAAAAGAACCCACACACCCAGCATGGGACATCTTGTCTTTCATGATAATTTGTTTATACAGTTCCAAAGAATAAATCCTAGGAATATCTTGTTTAAGAGAAGAATTCCCAATCCAAATATCCTCCCAAAAACTGACCCAGGAGCATCACCAACTCTCTTTTTGCACGGAGACAAAAGATCAATCCCTTTAACCTTAAGATTTTCCATAGATTTCACCACTTAAATCCAAGGAGAACCAAAAGAAGTAGAAGAATGCTTTCTTAGGCCACCATCATTACCATGTATGATTTTCACAACCTTAACCCACAAAGCCTATGTGTTATTGAAAAAATGGCAAGCCTATTTAAAGAGGAGAGCTTTATTCAAAGCAAAAAGACGACTAACACCGAGACCTCCAAATTGTTTTTGTGTCATGACTTTATTCCAACTGACCCAAATCATTTTATTTTCACCCAAATCAGCCCCAGTAAAGAAATTATTCCTTATGGACTCCAACTTGGAGAGCACACCCATCAACGCCTTATAAAGAGAAAAATAATAGGTAGGCAAAGCACCCAAAATTGAATTTAACAGAGTCAATCTTCCTCCAACTGATAAATTTTTAACTTTCCAGTTAGAAAGTTTGGAAATGACTCTTTTCATCACTTCAAACCAAGCACCAAAAACCAAACCAAGATAAGGAAACAAAGTCTTTATAGAAGTACAACCTATAAAAGTAGCTATTTATTCAACCAAAACGCGAGACACACTAATACCCACTAATTTACTTTTATTCAAATTTATTTTAATCCCAGAAGCAAGGTGAAAGCAATGAAGAATACAGATCAGATTAGAAATTTTTGAGTTTTTCCACTCAACAATAAAGAGTGCATCATCTGCATAATATATATGAGACACAACCAAGGGAATGGTAAAACCAATGGACAGACACGAAAAAAGACCATTCTCCATAGCTTTATAAAAAGTAACATGGAGACCCTCCTTGATAAAAAAAAATGAGAGAAAGCAGATCACCTTAGCGTAAGCCTTTGAAAAATTGAAACTATGTAGTGGGAGAACCAATGTACAAGATTGTTGATCTTGTACATAAGATATTTGATTTATTGTATACAAATAAAACAAATGGCATGTTAGTTTTTGGCACCCACAAACGAATATTCAAGCTGAGATTAACAACTTAAAAAACGATATGGTATAACATTGTACTTTCTAACGTAGTTCTGAGGTGTTTCACTTCAAAATATGTTGCTTTTTTTGCACTTCTCTAGATGCATGGTCATTTAAAAGTGATATTGTCATGTCAAGCTCTTCTCCAAAATTTCTTCATTTTTTGTTTTCCGTTTTATTTTCAACTTTTTTCCTACACCGTTCTCCATTAATTTTCTTATCTTTGTTCCTTGGATATTCAATGTATCATTAAACGGTTCACATAAGGTAACTCATATTAGTGGAGTCCCAGACTCTTTAATATAAGAAACATCTCAACCTTTAATCCACTATGTAAGTATTCCTCATCTCAAGAATTTGGTTAAGGTGCTTGGTATCAATAAACCAAAATTGACCTGGATAAACCCGAAAAAACTGAGAAACCAAGAAACCAAACCCATGGATTGGGTTTGGGTTCGGTTCCATTTCTTTAAAAGCCGATTATATCAGTTTCGATTTATGTTTTTGGTCAAAACTGACCCAAACTAACCCTTACTCACCCTTATGAAATTGTGTTGAAAATTTAATGAGATTATATGTAAGTTAACAATTTTTTATTATTTCATATTAGTGGGAAAAATAAACTTTATGGTTTTATAAGGCTTTCGTTGCCTTAAGCCTTTACATATTTTAGTGAAGGTTACGGGATGAACTAAGACAAAATGCATGCAAGGTCGAGCCGAGTCGAGGACACGAAACATGAGGTTAACCAAGAAGGTGCACTTTAGGCGTTGAGATCCGATAAAATTCTAATTACATAGGTCTGGGTTGACTCGAGTTTGGATCGATCTGATCAGAGTTGACTAATGGTTGACTTTGTGTACAACCTTTAGAAAGTCTCCGGATCTTACTAGTCATTGAGAATCGAAGAGCTTACGATTATGGTTAGGCTCGGGTCGGATCAGGTTATGACTGATTCGATTAGAGTTGACCGATGGTTAACTTCGTGGATAACCTCCACGAAGTTTCAATAGATTATCAATCACTAAGACCTGAAGAGCTTTAATTTGGTTGGGTTTGAGTCGGATGGGGTTTAGATCGACCGACAAAAGTTATCCTATGGTTGACTTTGTAGATAACCTCCAAAAAGTTTTTATAGATCGGATAAACTCATTGTTTGAATTTAGTTAACCTCAAGTTTGCATTCAGATAACCTTTGTATTTGAATTTGAATTCAAATTACTTCAAGGTTTTTTGAAGTCGAACTAAGATATCAATCCACTATTAACCGGACCCTTTAGGTCCCATTATTCACCACCAAAAACCAATATATATATATATATATATATATATATATATATATATCAGCTCTCCTTTCCCCTCCACAATTCATTTTTCTTCCAATTTTTTAGTAATCATTTTGCATATATCGGTTCTTCCATTATTATTGTAACGAACAATAACATCATTAACTCCTAGGCTTCTATGTTGTAGATTACAACCTTTAGAATGCATAAAAATCTTTAAGTACAAGAGTTATTTGATGTAGTTACAGTTAAAATTTTGAAACTTCCTGGTTGGTTTTAATTTCAATTTCATCTTCTTAATTCATTCGACAATAAGGCAGTCTCCTTATACCTTTATTATAATTATATTTGATCACCAATGATTGAATTGATTTATGGACGAAACTTAGTAAACAAATAATAACAACTGAACATATTATTTGCGACTAATTGACATATAATTCTCGATATTACTTATCGGGTTGTCTGCTTTGGACTCTACTAACAATTTGGAATTAGTTCACAATTCTAATAATCATATACTTTGTCTATTAAGTCTAAAACAAAAAAATCTTATATATATATATATATATATATATATATATATATATATATATATATATATATATATATATTATGATTAATTTTCAGACAAAAAGCCATTGGAATTTCTTCTATAAATTTTAGACTGATGAATCAAGAACATGTCAAACTTGACCGTTTTGAGAGTCAAAACTACTCCTGTTGGCCTGACAAGTTAAGTTTATGCTTGTTATGATTTATTTTCGTCTTGTTCTAAACCCTAAATTGCCCCAATTTCAGTTAATACGATCACCGAAATAGGAGATGCTCTAGATTGTAAAACAATTTCTGACTTGGAAAATTACGAGCTCTATATAGAGTCTAAGGACTTATGTCTTGGTTACATCAATAATTCCTTGTCTAATCACCTCTATGATCTATATGCACCATTCCTAGATCCTAGTGAGCTCCAAAAAACCTTAGAGCTCAAGTACAAATCACACGAGGAAGGTACTAACAAGTATCTTGTGTCTAAATAATTAGAGTTTTAAATAGTCGAAGAAAGACCACTCTTAGAACAAGTGCATGAACTCCGGGTCTTCGGTAACAAGTTGAACACACTTTTTATCTCTTTATCGGGGGATCTTCCAGGTAAAGGTAATTATCACAAAGTTGTCTCCCTCCTGGAAAAGACTTCTCCACAATGATCAAGCACATATATAAAAACTACTCTTTGAATGATCTGTCGAAGCAACTTCGAGTATTAAGATAGTTTCTTCAAATATCAATATATGTTTTTAAGGTACTGTAATTTTTTTTTTTGTACTATTATTAGTTAAATGCAATTTTCCAATTAATGTTACTTATTTGGTTAGATTGACAAATTGTTAGAATATATATATATATATATATATATATATATATATATATATATATATATATATATATATATATAGAGAGAGAGAGAGAGAGAGAGAGAGAGAGAGAGAGAGAGAAGTGAATATACCCTTAAGGGTATATAAACCTAGATACTCAAACTAACTATTTTATATTGTTTTGCATCATACATATACATTGTAATTGTCCAATGTTCTTATAATTCAACTTTTAATTTGATTTACTTCTAAGATTTTTATAAATTTCACATTTACCTTCCTCTTATATAATTTTCATTTTCAACAATAATATATATAGCCTATGAGGTGTTCTACAAAAAGATGTGATATAAGAAGAAGACAATACTGAAATTTTGAAAATCTTCAAAGTAAATCAAATTAGGGGTTGAAGTATAATAACATTATAATAAATATATCAAACAAAACGATTAATTATATTGAGTTTGGGTACCTAAGCTTATATACCCTTAATGTTATATTCACATTTCCCATATATATATATATATATATATATATATATATATATATATATATATATATATTTTAACAATTAGTTTTTTTACGAAGAAATAACTATTAGATTTTATTCTTAGCTATTAAATAATACAAACAACTACCATTTTTAAATAAAATATTTATGTTTAGACCTTTTATTTATATTATATATTTATACTATTGATGTAAATTAATTAATTATGGTACCTAGTTTAGCAAATGTAAATTTATTTACATACATAAATTTAATATTTTAAAATTGTCATTGCTTCTAATTAAATTTCTTAACATTCCTTAATTCGTATCTTTAAAGTTTTAGCAAGTATTATATATATATATATATATATATATATATATATATATATATATATATATATATATATATATATATATATATATATATATATATATATATATATATATATATATATATATATATATATAGGTTTAGGTTCTATGGAAAACAAAAAACCCTAAAAAAACCCCTAAAAATCATAAAAATGCATAAAAAAATACCTAGAGATCACAAAACTTTTTTTTGACATTTTTTAAGAAAAAATCTTAGCTTTTTATAAAAATTCTCTGAAAAAAAATAAAGTATTGATTTTTTTTTTAATAAAAAAAAGTTTTTTTTTTCAATTTTTTTTTCAGCGATTTTCTTTAAAAAGCTGCGATTTTTTCTTAAAAAATGTCAAAAAAAAGTTTTGTGATCTCTAGGTATTTTTTTTATGCATTTTTATGATTTTTAGGGTTTTTTTGTTTTCCAAATAACCTCTATATATATATATATATATATATATATATATATATATATATATATATATATATATATATATATATATATATATATATATATATATATATATTTGATTTGTACTAAGTTTTGTAACTTATAGTAAAAAATTATTAAGAAGTATATTCTTATAAATAGTTAGTTGATGGAAGTCAAAAAATTATTAAAAATATGTTATAGCTTAAAGAAAACGAAAACATGGTTTAAGAATTAAGAGATATGGCCGTAAGACAAGTTTTGCATGAGCCATGTTTAGCATGCGACTAGGGACATGTTAAAGCGCTTGGGTCGAAAGCCCAATTCGTGATCTATATAGTCTATATGCCACTCGTTTTTGCTTCGAACAAAGGATTAATTAATTCACGAATATAATATTTAAAATTATTATTATTTTGATTCTTTTTTAATATTTAGTTATTTCATATTTAAAAAAACTCATACATTTCAATTTTATGTTCAGAAAAACATTTATATTAGTTTTTAATTTTCATATATAACAAAATTCTACGCATTTGCAAGAAATAACCATGATTCTAAAAAGCGCATCATAACGCGAGCATAACATAGTCGTTACGAAAATGTCCATGATGAGTTTGTTAAGCGTGACATCCAAATTACGTGTCAAAGTGCGTCATATCACGTTATTGTGCGAGTTTTTTTCAAAGTGCAGATTTTTTTTTTGTTTTTTCTGATCAGCTCTAAAATAATTGAGTGTTCGTTAATTTTTTTTATATTAAAGATTAATATAACAATTCAAAAAACTTTATATATTTAATAAAAGTCAATAAATATATTATTTATCTTTATTAATTTATATAAAATAATCACGCCTTGTAAAACGTCATGGTTCATCAATGTTTGACATTACTTAACTTTGACATTACCGTCAAGTCCATACCGCACATTATTTAGAACATTTGAAATATCCAACTAAAAATGTTACGTCAATTTACTCTAATGTGTTTGAAGACATGTGTATACCTACATCTACTTTTCTTTCTTATTTCATTTATGTGTATGGAATCAACATCTTATTTTTTTTCCCTAACTAATTGATATTAGCCTAATAATATCCATGTCATATTAAAACAAAGAGTAAATTACACGAATGATCCTTATGGTTTAGAGTAATTTACGTGTTTGGTCCATAACTTATTTTTTAATTTGGAAGGTCCCTACTGTTTGTTTTTGTTACGCTTGGTCCCTATCTTACCTAAAAAAAACTATTTTGCCCATGATTTTTTAATTTAGGTAAATAGACACACCCCTAACTCCACCCCCTCACCTTACCTGACTTTTTTTTTTAGACACGACAAACTAATCTAGTCCTAATCTAACCCTAAACACCACCTACGTCTCATAGTGAGACTTGAACTCATGACCTCTCATTCGAGAAAGTCACTCCTTACCGCTAGGCCAAAGGCGCTTTGGTCTTACCTGACCTATCCCACCAGTTTTTCCTATTTAAATAATAGTTTTTTTAGGTAAGACATGAACCAAACGCATAACAAAAACAAATAATAGGGACCATTTGCATAACAAAAACAAACAGTAGAGACTTTCCGAATTAAAAAAATAAGTTAAGAACTAAACGCATAAATTACCCCAAACCATAGGGACCATTCGTGTAATTTACTCTAAAACAAAATGTCACACCACATTTTGAGCCATCCATTTTTCTTTAAGCCCCGTAATTTTTTTAATTTTAAAAGTAAATCTTAATATAAGGTTTTCATGAATATAAAAGTAATATAAGAGTTTTGATATATATATATATATATATATATATATATATATATATATATATATATATATATATATATATATATATATATATATATATATATATATATATATATATATATATATATATATATATATAATGTTGTAGACATCGCTACTCGATAATTGTTCGGTTGACTGCGAGTACTGAGTGCTCAGGAAGTATTCAGATTCGGTAATTCATGTAGAAATATTTTTAGGAAAATTATATATATCAAAATCATAAGTTAAAATCATAAAATAGATTGAAATATATAACAAATTAGATAAATATGAATACACAAAAATTAATATATATATATATATATATATATATATATATATATATATATATGTGTGTGTGTGTGTGTGTGTGTGTTAAATAATAAATCATTAAGTATATTATACATATTAATCACCGAGTTGACCGAATTTTACAACATTCTCGTTTCAATAAGGGGCAGATCGAGGAATACTCGGATTCTATAACTCGTCTCCGTAAGGGGCAGAATAGGGAGTACTGTACCGAGTAATCGGTCAACTCGACAAGTCTTACAACAATATATATATATATATATATATATATATATATATATATATATATATATATATATATATATATATATATATGGAACAAATAATAAACTCCTATTGTTGATGTTTTTAATAGACATACTCTTTGGTGTATTTGTACTTTTCTAAGTTGTGATTATTAATTATACTAGACGAATGCCCACGTGTTGCGCAGAAACATCTATATAATTGAAATCTTTACAAATATATGTTTTTTTTAAATATAACAATAACATTGTTGTTAATTTGATATAATAACTCATATACTAAATTGATATAATATATTGATTATTTTGAATTATATGATAATATATATACATTTATTATAACTGTATAATCTCAACCATTTGAATGACTTCTACGCGCAAGTTACACATGAATAAAATTAAATATAATATATGACTTAATGTTATTTATAGTCTTTGTTATTGTTAATTAATTTTTAAAATTTATTTTTTTAACGTTTTAATTTCTGTCATTATAATTATTTAAAACATCAGACATTGTTTTTTTATTTTAAAAGTAACAATATAATCATTTATATAGAGTTATTTTTAACTATTGTTATTGTAAGTTATTTTAAGCTACTTATTTGAAAATTTTTAACAATTATAGAAATATCTTTAGGAAATAATTTAGTTAAATTGATATTATAATTTAGTTTTTGCATTTAGCACTACAATTTATCACTTTTAACTATTCATAAAATATTCATTATGTTTTTTAAGTGAAACTGAAATTTATATTTAACTTGACACTGTAATGTTATATTTAAATTAACAGTATAAGTATTTTGTCCAAACTGTTCCAACGTTGTAGCTTTAAATTGATAATGGTTTATATACAACAACATATTAAATCTAATAACTTAAGTATAATATGTTAAAAGTTAAAGGAATAACTTTATAAGTAGAAGTAAAGATAGTATTTTAATGTTGAAATTTAGTTTATTTATGATTACACTTTAGGTTTGATATTTATTTAATCTTATTAACCAAATTATAATCATTATTAGAAGAACATTATAATTTATCACTCTTAACTATTTACAAAATATTATTTGAGTTGTGTAAGTTAAAATAAAATTTATATTTAGCTTGGTCCTGTAATGTTATATTTAAGTTTATAATTTAAATATTTTATACAAATTGTTCAAAAGTTGTAACTTTAAAATGATAATGGTTTACATCCAACAATATATTAAAACTAATAAATTAAGTATATTTTAAAAATTAACTTTATAAGTAGAATTAAAGATATTCTTTTAATATTGAAATTTAGTTTATATATGATTACACTTTAGATTTGATATTTCTTTAATCTTATTAACCAAATTATAATTAGAAATAAATTGAAAAGTTATGGGAGTTTCAAATGAATGTGGTGAAAGGAAAAATGAATGAGAGTTTCAAATGAATGTGGTGAAAGAAAAAATGTTTCCTTTATAATATAGTATGTGATATTTTAAAAAATAACTTTATAAGTAGAAGTAAATATATTCTTTTAATATTGAAATTTAGTTTATATATGATTACACTTTAGATTTGATATTTCTTTAATCTTATTAACTAACTTACAATCATTATTAGAAAGAAATTGAAAATTCATGGGAGTTTCAAATGAATGTGGTGAAAGAAAAAATGAATGAGAGTTTCAAATGAATGTGGTGAAAGAAAAAATGTTTCCTTTATAATATAGTATGATATGATATGATATGATTTATACTTTTCTAGGTTTATATACGGTTCTTCCTATGTACGTTCTCATTTATAGAAATCATGGGACCAGGATTGTTTGATTTATGTCAATTTCCGTTACACAATTCAATTCATCACATCAATACCGATTAAAATATATATGATGTAGGTAAAAGGTCTTTCTAAGGATGAACTTCAGGCACGAAATGAGTTGGTCTTAGCACTTAAAGAGAGAATTAAAGTTGTCCCTGATGGTGTAACAACCAAAACTCAACCGATAACTGGTTTGGAATCATCAAGTTCAAATAGAAAAATCATATTTGACTCAATGCAAGGTGATTATTGGATGTGTATGTTTTGTGTTTAGTTTTTAATTATATATCAATATTTTATTTTGATTACTGACTTATGGTAATATCAGATGAAACGTTTGATAACAACTACTACCAACATACTGATGACACCAATAAATTTAGAGAAGAATATGAAATGCGAAGATTGCAACAGGTATGTACAACTTAATTTGAATTTGAGTCAATTATCAAGATAACAACATGAAATTACTATTTAGGTCAATATTTGATCTAAAATTGACCATTCCCTTATGACTATTTGCCTTTTTTCATATCTAAATATATTACAACATCCACAAAATTAAAACATGTTCCGTAAGGTTAGTTTTGAAACAATTGAATTTTATAAACTAGCAATAAGCTAGAAAAAAAAATTACAAGATGATTGTCAAAATTGGGTTTTGAATCTCGGATGAAAACAACTGAACTCTTCCATAATAGATGTGAAGTTTTTTTCATTGTTTCAAAACAAATTTTTTTTTTCTCTAAAAGAACTCATATTAAGGATGCTTTAATATATCTCTTGAGACATCAATATTGACAAATACTCAATGAATTTAATTATATGTAGGACGAAGGGTTGGATGTGATTGCAGAAGGACTTGGTACTCTGAAAAACATGGCTCAGGACATGCAAGAGGTATGGTGATATCAATCATTTGTACGCAATAAAAAAAGTTACATATATATATATATATATATATATATATATATATATATATATATATATATATATATATATATGATAAAAATAATTTAAATTTTAAGTTTTTTAATGGTACAGGAAGTTGATAGACAAGTGCCATTGATAGATGAAATTGATGACAAGGTAATCTTATTTTCGGGTTGAAATGAACCAAATTAAATCTTAGTTTTATTATGTGAGTATCTTAATTTAACGATTCTTATAGTTTAATTAAGATTAAATAAGAACGGAAATTTTTTGTAGGAAGGTAACAAATTTTTTATATACATATTGTTTTAGCAGACAAACGAAATGAATAATTAGATGATTCAAAAGTAAAATGATTCACAAGAAAAAATTCCCAAAAAAACATCTTCATGATTCATTTTTAAATAAATAAAAAAAATTCACTTTTATTATAATTTTGGTGAATATCAACAAAATCATCGTAAAAGTAAATCGTCGAAATGTTTTTTCGGAATTTTTTTTTGGTGAATCATCTTATTATCGATTCATTTATTTTGTTCGTCAAAAAATAAGCCGAAAAAAATTTCTTACATTTCTACCAAAAAAATTTTCTTACCAAATCTATATCCCACTAAACACTTAATCTGGATTCATATATATTCTTTAATAAATACATATGACTATTTCATTTTGACTTTATTAATATAATGACTTAATGAGTTAAGCTAAAAAAACATGACTTAATGAGTTAAGCCAAAAGAATATGACTTAATGTATTTAGACACCAACCGTTTACGTATACCAATTTCGATTTTTTTCTACTTCTCTCATGTTAAAATCGATAAAAAAAATTTCTACGCCAACATGCCAACCCGTGATCTGGTAACCAAAACACAATACGATTGTCAGACCTAATATTTAGTATTATTAAGACAATTTTTTAGTTTAAAAATGAAATATACAAGATTTTGTCCATACGTACATCATTACCCGTTCATGTACCTTATGCATAAAAAATTTAACCGAAAAATAAAAGAAACAACTCCTAATCGGATCAAACTCAATCTTGATTTCATATGATAAAAACTAACCTTGTGATTTATTTATTTTTAGAGTAAATTACATGGGTGGTCCTTTAGCTTTACAATTTTTTCCTGATATGGTCCCTAGGAAAGTTTTTCCTTGAGATGGTCCCTTTGGAGCAAATATTGCACAAGAAAAAGGTCCTTATGACTAAATTGTTAATATATTCTGGTAAGTAATTGTAAATGATAAAAATACCCTTTATTTTTTGCATACAAATGGTCCTTATGACACACACACACACACACACACACACACACTCTCTCTCTCTCTCTCTCCCAATTTCACCACCACCACCACACTCCGATCATAGCAACTGTGATTGAATCCGGGTTGATTACGTAATTCTCCATTTATTGATAAAGATTAATTACATCTCTAGGCATCGAGTTATTGACATACACAACTATCATTACATTCCAAGGAATTAAACTCTCTTTACCGTGATTCGTGAACATTTCTTTCATAAACACCTCGTTGGTAGACGGGGTAGAAATTGTTACAGCAGGGAAAGGCTAGCCATGGTGCCTACATTAGATTTTTAAGGTAGAACATTGCATCATCGTCTTACAAATCTCCAACGCATCATCAAACATCCGAATTTGGGCGTATGAAGCTACCATAACATTCCAGGAGATGATATTTTTACTATACATTTCATCAAACACCTAGCGTCCTTCCAGTAACCGGTTACATTTTCCATACATTGTAATCAATCCATTTCCTACATAAAGATTTAAATGCATACCCTTTTTTTAGAATAGAAACATGGGTTTTTAATCAGACCCACAAATTCTCAGATAGGGAACATCCACCCATTTCATAGAACATACCTCGACACTCCTCCTTGTCATCATTACTATCATCCAAACTCCAACTCCATCACCACTGGCACCTCCACTAGCATCTATTCCTGCAGCGGCATCTACGTATCTTAAACTTAAACATCCGGATCAAAGCTTCCACCAAACGGAACATCAAATAAGATGGGAAGACGAGATCCGATTACCTTTTTTTTTTTTTTTTTTTTTTTTTTTTTTTTGCGTGAGAAGAGAGATCGGTCTTAGTTGGCAGTTGTGTGGTGCATTGCAACCCCCTCCTTTCATGCCATCGTGTTCAAATGATTGATTAGCACTGGACCGATAGCCATATTAGTCTTCTGATTCCCAATCTTCCTTTAGGATTCAATACAGAATCCAAGAACACATTTGGAGACATCAAGTTACCAATATAATCTATTAAGATTCTTCTGACATGGTTAGTCACATATAATGTTATGACCAAGCCATCATGATGGAGATCCAACACATCTTCTCTATAATATAGAAATGTTCATTTTAAAGGACTCAACGTCTCTTCTCTTTGACCATGTACCTTTTTGAATAAGTCTTTAACCATGCATTGATCAATGCAAGAAATATGATGCTAATGCCACGATGTAGCTAGTTCAAGATATTGTGTCATTCAAGATATTAGTATAAATTCAAGTTGGTAGGCATAATAAAGTAAAGATGAAAATATTACCCATAACTTAAATGTAATGAAATTATTAAGAAAAAAACATGGTGTTAAAATCAAAATTTTCGGTAAACTAGCTAAGTTACTTTATTGTAATTTGGGCAGATTGATTATTGGAGAATAGAAAGAACCGATCATTTGGTTGATATGCAACAAAATTATAATAATAATGACATAATTGAGAAAAAAACAAGATGATATCAAAATCAAAACTTTCGGGAAATTTAGTGACTTTTTTACAATTTAAAATGACAAAATAAATAAATGCTACTATATTTCGGTCAATTTTATGGTTTAATTACTATATTTAGTTCTCAATGAAAATTATTTAAGTTTGACAATTTTTTTTTGTTAATGTCGATCGCTTTGACATAGATAAAAAATTTGCTAGGATTTAGTGTCAAACTTTAGTGTCTAACATATTTATCAAAATCATTAAACTTGTTAAATTTTTTCTTGTTGTCACCGTTTTAACTTGGTATAAATGTTAAAATGATCTGACATAGAAAAATACAGTGTTTAAATCACAAGATAGCTAAAATATAATCACTTTTATCTAATTTGCCATTTATAAAAATTAAAAACTAAACTACATGATTTCCATTTTTTTATCCGTAAGAAACACAATAAAATTCTGTAGTCACAGTGTCACACAACCATAATTCCAGGTCGAAAGGGCTGCTTCCGATTTGAGAAACACCAATGTTAGACTCAAGGATACAGTAACAAAGGTAACAAATTATATAAATCTTTTTTGAGATTCTTTTATTTATTTATATATTTCTTTATTTAATTGCATGTGTCGGTGAATATTTTTTAGTTGAGATCTAGCAGAAACTTTTGTGTGGATATCATACTCTTATGTTTAATTCTTGGGATCGCTGCATACCTATACAAGTAAGTTATATTTTTTGGTAGAGAAATTAAATTACCTCATACTTTTATTCCTATAAGTAATCTTACCTATTAAAAGTATAATAAATCATCATCCAATTTAATTTTATTTGATATATTCATAATATAACCTGAATTGGTTAAAACAATATGAAATGATAACACTTATCATAATTTTATTAGATATAAATATTTATAAGCATAAAAAATAGGAATCAAATTAATTTCTCTTCTTACTCAAAACATTGCCCTTAAAATAATATTAGTCTAACATATGATAGATTTTTATCAGACTTATGTAGTTCGACTACATCTAACTAAATACACATTTATTGTTATTGCAGTGTATTAAAGTGAATTTCGCAAGGCCAAGATACAATATTTGATGATTCGGTACTTTTATTGTTGGGTATGAGAATGACTAAACGTAAATGCTTTATATGTAATTTTTGGAAGGCAGGATTTTATAGAAAGTCGGAACTGTTATAGTTTGTGTCTTATTTTGCTTGATTTTATTTAAGAGACCTCATATTTTCACTGAAGTTTTTTTATCTATCCATTGAAAAAAATAATAGAGAGACAAATATACCTTCATTTACTCATTTAATTCATCCAACTTGTCTCTTTCTCCGGTTCTTGTTATTTCTCCTAAACCTCCATTTATTTTCAACAAGTTAGTGAAATTCATATATTATATGGGTTAATATATATATATATATATATATATATATATATATATATATATATATATATATTAAAATATTATGTAAAATTTAATAAAATAAAAAAAAAAACTCATAAAATGACATGTGGAAAAAAATTAATTCAAAATAACATTTGTCAAATTGAATGAAAATGCAACAAGTGGTAAAAAAACTCTTCATTTATTATAGAGAATTTTAAGAATTGTATCAGACCCACTTTCAAATCGAAATGTCTTACTTTGGGATTAGTTCAAATCTACGTAATCGATAATTTACATATATCTCCAATTTTCCTTTTTGCAAAACTTACTAAGATTATCGTAAACCACAGTTAAGTTTATGGGTTCAAATTTGATCAAAATCAAACATTAAGCTACATATGATTTCAACAAATACTAAACGTCATTAGAAGTTGGAGTGCATCTCATTCTTAGAACATAGATTGTCATTTTTGCCTAAAAATGTCTATAATTATGGGAACAACATTTAGAAAGGTGGAAGAGTTAAGGAACAATGAGTTTATTTGTTTGTAATGAAAACAATGGATTCTTTTAAACGTGGAAGAGTGTTACAGGACAAAGGATTCCCACTTAAAATCCACCATCTTCCTCTTCTCTGTAATCCTTAATTCCTTACACTTCCACTCCCCTCAATCATCACGTTCTGGTAATGTCACGTACATTCGGGTCGAAAAACTTATGTTACTTCAACATCTGTGTAATGGTAATGGATCTGAGAACAAGGAGAAAAGGAAAGACCGTTGGAAGTTAAATCGAAAACTAGGTTTGTTGTTGTCGGTTGATCATCGGTGGAACGACATGGGTTCGAAGGGAAAATGTGATGCACAATTTTCGGCTGTATTCTGTTCCGATAAGTTTATTACATTGCAGGTTTGAAAGAGGAAAATTGAGCGTATTGTGGTTGTGCGTCTGTGTTTGGAAAGAAAATCAAATAAGCTCCTAAAAAATCTTTAGAATAATTAAAATACGTTGTATAATTAAGTAAGTGGTATAATGGTTAATTACTAACAAAAGTATGTGGATCGATAAAAAAAGCAATGGATTTATTAGCAACCTTTATATAATCACCGGAAGTTTGTTTGTCAAAAAATTTATTAACTTAAGACTTTATATATATATATATATATATATATATATATATATATATATATATATATATATATATATATATATATATATATATATATATATATATATATATATATATATATATATATATATGGAAAAGTTAAATAGAGAACCATAATTATTGGTTCTTCAAGGAACCAAATATTTTTTTCAATTTCTACAGTTTATTCTTTATCGAAAAAAAAAAATCTAAAAATATCTAAATTCATATATTAACATTGTGAATGTGAAAAATATTTTTCGGATTCACGTTGCGAATTTTCAAAGATTCACATTGTGAATTTGACGTAAAAAAATCGAATTTTATATCATTGGAAAAAGGATAAAAAGTTAGGAATTTCTGTATTTTTAGTTTTTTTTGATAAAAAATAAGTTCTAAAGGTTGAAAAAAAGATTGGTTCCTTGGTTAATTATGGTTCTCTATTGAACCTCACCCTATATATATATATATATATATATATATATATATATATATATATATATATATATATATATATATATATATATATATATATATATATATATATATATATATATATAGGCTTAGATTATTTTATTCAAACTAATTATTGTACATCTATCGTATGCTATGAAAATTACTAAGAGAATAAGTTGTTTAGCAATACGAATACGTTCAACCTTACAAGAATATCATCATTTTCATGCATTCTAGTTAATTTTTTTTTGTTCTCACATATCGTTTTTCACTCATTTTAATTTTGACAGAATACGACCCAATAAAATATTCTGACAGAAATGAGAATAATAATAATAAGTGTATAATAACCTTATAGACGATTTAATTAGTGAGAATGTGTGTTAATGACAATAGTTATGTAAGATTGAACGTATTTATATTAGCAAACAACATATTTTCTTTATCATTCTCATAACATACGATAGATGTGTAACACCCAAAAGTTTGGAAAGTCAAGAAAAGAAAGAAGACCTCAATTTTAAGGAGAGACTCGGCGAGTCCATGGAGGGACTCAGCGAGTCCGAGCGGGATCCGGGTTGAGGTGTTAGCGACCGACTCGGCGAGTTGGGTCTGAACGAGGAAAACCCTAAATCCGGGACTTGGAGCCTATTTAAGCGTCTCATTCTCTTTCTTAGGGTTCCTTTAGTGCCTCTTTACCCCCAGAACATCAACCCTAGCCGCCATATCCGTTTTTGAGCTAGATCTTGCATCAAAGAGAGCACTATAAGCGTGGAGAAGGAAGAAAAGCCTTGGAAGAGCAAGAAGAGACTGTAGATCCGAGATCGAGAAGACATTTCAGATCATTTGGAGGTAATAAGCTGTTGATTGGACTCCCTTTGCATCTAGATCTATTCTTATGTGTGAGTTTTGGTCATTATTGGTATGTTTTGTAACCATTTCGGGTTGGAGGTTCAGATCTGGGGTTGCTACCTCAGATCCATGTTGGTTTTGGTCTTGAATCCCCTAAAGTATCAGCCCTTGGTATGTTGAGGAAGCATGTTTGCCATAAACCCTAGTTTAGTGTGTTTTGAGCATAGATCTCTCAATCTACACGTAAAGTTTGCCACTTTACGTGGGGAATAGGCCCTAGAAGTATGGATCTATGAGTTGGAAGTTCTGTTTGGCTCGAAAAGCCACTGCATGGATTGAGGACTGGATAGACTCGGCGAGTCCTTCGAGTGGACTCGGCGAGTAGCTTGAAGATGAGGAGGAACTCGACGAGTAGGATGAACAGCTCGTCGAGTCGGTTGAAGTTAGGCATGGACTCGGCGAGTTGGATGAACAACTCGACGAGTTGGTTGAAGATTGTCTTGGACTCGGCGAGTCTGTTCTTGGACTCGGCGAGTCAGGTCGCGAAACCCTAAACCCTTTTGAGTTGAGACTCGAATCAGTGAGTCGGGTGGTGACTCAGCGAGTTGGGCAGGACAGGACTTGGAACTAGTGGGACTCGGCGAGTCATGGACTGACTCGGCGAGTCGGGTCGCGAATAAGAAAGTCCCTAAGCTTATGAACTCGGCGAGTCTTTAGGAAGACTCGGCGAGTAGGGTTGACCTGGAAGGTTGACTTTGACCAGAGCTGACTTAGTAGACTGTCAGACTAAGTGTTATATGTATATTGATAGCTCAGAGAGCTAGAGGAGCAGCAGTTCAGGGGATTGTCGAGTAGCAGCCAGAGATTTATCTGCAGGGCTCAACAGTTCAGGTGAGTTTCCCTTCAGTAGGAACGGGTCTACGGCCACAATGTCGGCCCGTTTAGCTAGCAGTAGTTTTCGGATGTTGATCTGATATAGTAGTTAGTATGTTTGATGCCTTCGTGGCTCAGACAGGATTTATGTGTTATGTGTTCCGGGCTACGACCCGAAGTAGTATGCAGTATACATGTGTTCATGCTAGTTGATATGTTTATGTATGTTCTGTTCAGTTAGCCCGGACTTCGGTCCGATGCAGGGGACAAGGTCCCAGTTAGTCCGGACTTCGGTCCGATGCAGGGGACAAGGTCCCAGTTAGTCCGGACTTCGGTCCGATGCAGGGGACAAGGTCCCAGTCAGTTAGTCCGGACTTCGGTCCGATGCAGGGGGCAAGGCCCCAGTTAGCCCGGACTTTGGTCCGATGCAGGGGACAAGGTCCCAGTCAGTTAGTCCGGACTTCGGTCCGATGCAGGGGGCAAGGCCCCAGTTAGCCCGGACTTTGGTCCGATGCAGGGGACAAGGTCCCAGTTAGTCCGGACTTCGGTCCGATGCAGGGGACAAGGTCCCAGTCAGTTTCCGGACTTCGGTCCGATGCAGGGGGCAAGGCCCCAGTTAGTCCGGACTTCGGTCTGATGCAGTGGGCAAGGCCCAATATGTGCTTTATATGTTTTTGTGTGGTATGTGGTAGATTGGGGGAGCTCACTAAGCTTCGTGCTTACGGTTTTCAGTTTTGGTTTCAGGTACTCGGTTTTCAAAAGAGGAGCTCGGGAAGATTGCAGAGCACACACCATAGTCAGTTAGCCTGGGAATGTTTGACTCTGATAATGATATTATGTTTTGAATTGAATACTCAAAAGTTATGTTTGACTTATGATATGTTGTTATAAATCTATTTTTAGTAATGTTTAAAAGAAATTTTTAGTCATGATTTTTGGGTCGTTACAAGTTGGTATCAGAGCCTTGGTTTGAGGGATTCGGGCACGCTCCCTAGTGTGTCTGAACTTAAACTAAGGAAGTGGTATATAGTTTTCAAAAGAAAAATCGTAGTTACAAAAGAATTTTGAGAAAAGAAAACAATTTTAGAAAAATGTAAAGAAAAGAGTTTTAGAAAAAGCAAAAAGAGTTTTGAAAAGAGAAAAGGGTGTGGTGCATGCAATCAGCCGAGCTCAAGTAAGTACTCCCAATTTACCTAAACAAGTTATAGTATGATTATCAGTATCAGTTTCAGTATCAGTTTCAGTTTCAGTTTCAGTTCCAGCTTCAGTAGAACAGCATGCTAGAATAGGACTAAGGATCTAGGATGATGCCTTATGTGCCTGCTTTATGTGTTCAGCTTTATGAGAATTGCATGCTAGTATTGAGTAGACAGCAGTAGGATAGCCTGTGTAGGTTATGCCTGATAGCATGAGCTTAGCATTGTATGCTAGTGCAGTTTCTTGTTATGAGGATTGTTTTGCCTGAGTATGTTTCCTTTATCCGAATGCTGCTTGCTTTGTGCTTTGTGGGACTCTGAGTGATGGGAGTTAGCCACTAGGTGAATACGTCACATCACATGTGATCAGGGTTGGATAATCTCAGAGTGCTGGATTTGGCCCTACTGCGCAGCTCTCGTCTGAGTCCAACCGTTGTAGGGACGAGACTTTTACTCGAAGGATTATCCGAGCCTCATTATATGTGATGGTATTCAGGTGGTGGCTAATTGGCATTACAAGGAGGCCTTCAGCAGCTGAGGACTGTTTGGGTAGAGTCAGAGGTTCCCTAGGGCAAGCCTAGGATGAGAGTGGCATAGATCAGTAGATGAGTAAAGGGGACTTGGTGGAGTTGAGGTAACTCTTGAGGAAAGTACGGATAGATGTGGAAGGTAGTAGGGGCCCATACTACTGAAAGCAGAGGATCCGTATTCGATTCAAGAGGGGCCGAGGCAAAATCAAGGAACTAGTAGAGTATGCGAGAAATTCCTCAGCAGTAGTATGTAAATTGATCAGGATTTTGTTATATTTTCAGCATGGTGACGTTGCGCGAGATACCAGTTAGCAGTTCAGGTGTCGAGGAGGGGTCTGGCTCGGGCTTCAGAGCCGGGCAGCTTGATGATCAGATGAGGGATTTCATTTCCGCAGAGATTACGCGCAACATCATTGATCAGACTCCAGTGATTTTCGGTTCGGTTAGAGAGGCCATTGCGGAGCTCATGGACAGTCATCTTGAGGCCTTTAAGGCCGGGTTAGTTTCAGGACAGATTGGGGCTTGTCTAGGTCCCGAATCTTATGGAGTTCAGGGATCCATCAGGGAGGGAGATCCCATTTCTAGCTCCTGCCATCAGGGGGCAGGGGTGAGTGGGGAATTCTGTCTCCAAGAGAGACCATTGCATGATTGGATAGTTGAGGAAGTTTCGCGAGCCTTTCGCGAGGATCTGCCCGACATGGTCGTGAGGATCACTGATAGATTGATAGCGAGGCTTCAGGATCAGACATCTGTTGTTCAGTTAGCAGGCGTTGCCGTTGGGGTAACGCAGGAGCGAGAGTCGGGCAGGGAGTCAGAAGGGAAAAGGAAAATTGATGAGACTCAGGTAGCCACAGGTTCGGGTAAGAGGCCCAAGGGTCCAGATTTGAGGACGAGGAACTATCAGAGCCGCAGCCGATGCGGGAAGTGCGGAAGGACGCACATGGGTGTGTGTAGGCGTAGAAGTGGTGGCGATGCTGGGTGTTTCAAGTGCGGCCAGATTGGTCATTTTAGCAGAGACTGTGTTGTTACCATCGCCCAGGGGCTTGATCCGTTATGTTTCCATTGCAGTCAGAGGGGTCACAAGAAGGCCCACTGTCCAAGTTTGTATCCAGCAGGGCAGGTGCCAGCTCCTGCCCTTGGGACTTCGAGTACCGCCAGCAGTTGACGAGGCCGGGCAAGGGTGCCTACGGCTCAGAGCCGAGTTTTCCGGTAGATTTCAGCAGGGATTCGAGCAGCACTGAGTAATGGAGGTACGTAACTTTTGTTTTTCTGTCAGCTTATGTCATGATTATATTGTTATGGTTCTGCATCAATTTGTGGTATAAGTGTTGTGTTTTCGTGTGGCTTGCTTGTGATTATGTTATATGCCATTTGCATACCTCGGATAATTGGTTGGTAGTTAGGGGATGTGCTCTTATGGAGAAGGTTTCGGAGGATGCAGTAACTATAGCATGGTTGGGAGAGAGTTGGTTCGTTTCGCTAGTTCGGAGTGGTTAGTGTTGGGATGGATTGGTTAGATCCCTAGCTATGGCAGGCTTGGGCTCCTTAGCAGAATGATTATGGAATGGCAGCAAAGATCGGGATCTCTTTTGAGTGTGAAGCAGCAAGGGGTAAGCAGGATCGAAGTGGGGGAGAACCCTCCGGGTATATATGGATAAGAGTCTCGTAGACTCAGAATGAGTGCGCGGCCTCTAAGAAGAAATGGTAGTAGCACAGTGATGGATGGATTGAGAAGTTCAGAATTAGGAGTTCGAGAACTTTTCCCAGCAGTTAGTTCATGTAATCGAGATGGTTAGAAGCTGGTTGGGAATCCAAGATTGGAGGACCACCTGTCGGACGCATGAGAGTCGGAATGAAGATCCTGAGAACGGGTAGCAAGAGATGTTTTCGTATTGGTAGCCAGTGTCTGAGGCGGCATGCAGGTTGCGTAGATTCAGGAGTTGGGAGGGTGGAAACTTCCCAACAATAGCTTCTTGTATCCGGATTAGTAAACGGTTGGTTTGGGAACCAAGCCGAAGGATTCCTCGACGAAGCGCTAAGTATATCAAGGATATAAGATGTCGAGGATGATGCAGAATTCAAAGTCTAAGGACTGTCTTTTTTTTAGAAATCGGGATGAGGAATCACTAGCAGTCAGATAGCAGTAGTAGTGTTGTAAGTCTGCGGGGGTAGCCGTAGCATTCACTAGCAGTCAGATAGCAGTAGTAGTGTTGTAAGTCTGCGGGGGTAGCCGTAGCATTCACTAGCAGTCAGATAGCAGTAGTAGTGTTGTAAGTCTGCGGGGGTAGCCGTAGCATTCACTAGCAGTCAGATAGTAGTAGTAGTGTTGTAAGTCTGCGGGGGTAGCCGTAGCATTCACTAGCAGTCAGATAGCAGTAGTAGTGTTGTAAGTCTGCGGGGGTAGCCGTAGCATTCACTAGCAGTCAGATAGTAGTAGTGGTATTGTAAGTCTGCGAGGGTAGCCGTAGCATCCACTAGCAGCCAGATAGTATTAAAGAGTTGTAAGTCCGCAAGCGTAGTCGCAGCCTTTTATCAGATTGGTAGGTAGCATGAGCGCGTGTTAGACACGGGAAAGCAGTTGTACCCACCAGTTCGGGTGCAGCAGTGAGGATATGGGAATCACGGGTTAGCTTTCGGATTTCCCAAAGGGATCAGTTACGGCTAAGTTAGCAATTTGGGCTTTGGATCGTCACATCAGTTATGAGATCAAAGTCGCAGTGGACCGTTGGGGTTCGGGTATGTTGTGGGCTACCGTCAGTCTGGGAGCCAATATGTTGTTAGTTGTGGAATTGATGATGTCAGGATGTGACGTATGGATCCGATCGGTTGGATCGGAAGGTTGCGAGAGCCACAGTGACAGAATAACTAGTGGAAACTAGTCCTAGAGGAAGATTTCGTTCAGAAGTCGTGGAAGAGACTAAGTGAGGAGTCCCTTGACTCCACAGTTGGGTTGGAGTTCAGTGTTTCAGGCAGCTCAATGTTTCAGTCAGTTCAGTGTTTCAGGCCGTTCAGCGTTCAGTCGGTTCAGCGTTTCAGGCAGTTTAGTGTTTCAGGCATGTTCAGTATTGCAGGCAGTTCAGTGTTTGGAAGGTTTCAGGGTTTTGGGTCAGTATGGTATTTGCGTTGGAATGCAAGTGCTGACGATATAGTTGGTTGATTTGGAAATGGCAAGTCCCTCTCAGCAGGATCAGTTGAGCCTTTTTGCCGAGTATAAGTGATCTGTAGGGATGGCTGGGCAGGTAGCTTTTCATTCAGGAGGGAAGGCTCGAGTAAGTAGGAGATAAGTAATCAGGTGGGATAAAAGCAAGCTGGTTCCAGCAGCATCGTTTCGGTATGAGCGGCAGGATGGATAGAACAGTTATAGATAATCGAAGTATCTTTAGGAGTCGCTGGAAGAGACTAGGAGTTTGCGATGGAGTGTAGTGACCGGTGGGAGTCCGGTAACTCAGATATAGGGAGATTGGTTAGACCAGAGTAGTCTCAGTACATCCGGTAGGCGGATGGGAGGCAGCAGGATTTTCAGTTGGAGGAAGTAACGTTGAGGAGATTATGGGAAAGAGAAGGATTTAGTATGTTCTATCGGTAGTAATCGGCACTGTGAGTGGCCGGAGTGATGGGCAACAGGGTGAGGGATTCTCCAGACAAAGAGTTGGAGGCAGTTCGCAGGCAGTTGATCATAGCAAACTTCGAGGACGAAGTTTAGTTTAAGTGGGGGAGAGTTGTAACACCCCAAAGTTTGGAAAGTCAAGAAAAGAAAGAAGACCTCAATTTTAAGGAGAGACTCGGCGAGTCCATGGAGGGACTCGGCGAGTCCGAGCGGGATCCGAGTTGAGGTGTTAGCGACCGACTCGGCGAGTCGGCCAAGGAGACTCGGCGAGTTGGGTCTGAACGAGGAAAACCCTAAATCCGGGACTTGGAGCCTATTTAAGCGTCTCATTCTCTTTCTTAGGGTTCCTTTAGTGCCTCTTTACCCCCAGAACATCAACCCTAGCCGCCATATCCGTTTTTGAGCTAGATCTTGCATCAAAGAGAGCACTATAAGCGTGGAGAAGGAAGAAAAGCCTTGGAAGAGCAAGAAGAGACTGTAGATCCAAGATCGAGAAGACATTTCAGATCATTTGGAGGTAATAAGCTGTTGATTGGACTCCCTTTGCATCTAGATCTATTCTTATGTGTGAGTTTTGGTCATTATTGGTATGTTTTGTAACCATTTCGGGTTGGAGGTTCAGATCTGGGGTTGCTACCTCAGATCCATGTTGGTTTTGGTCTTGAATCCCCTAAAGTATCAGCCCTTGGTATGTTGAGGAAGCATGTTTGCCATAAACCCTAGTTTAGTGTGTTTTGAGCATAGATCTCTCAATCTACACGTAAAGTTTGCCACTTTACGTGGGGAATAGGCCCTAGAAGTATGGATCTATGAGTTGGAAGTTCTGTTTGGCTCGAAAAGCCACTGCATGGATTGAGGACTGGATAGACTCGGCGAGTCCTTCGAGTGGACTCGGCGAGTAGCTTGAAGATGAGGAGGAACTCGACGAGTAGGATGAACAGCTCGTCGAGTCGGTTGAAGTTAGGCATGGACTCGGCGAGTTGGATGAACAACTCGACGAGTTGGTTGAAGATTGTCTTGGACTCGGCGAGTCTGTTCTTGGACTCGGCGAGTCAGGTCGCGAAACCCTAAACCCTTTTGAGTTGAGACTCGAATCAGTGAGTCGGGTGGTGACTCAGCGAGTTGGGCAGGACAGGACTTTGAACTAGTGGGACTCGGCGAGTCGGGTCGCGAATAAGAAAGTCCCTAAGCTTATGAACTCGGCGAGTCTTTAGGAAGACTCGGCGAGTAGGGTTGACCTGGAAGGTTGACTTTGACCAGAGTTGACTTAGTAGACTGTCAGACTAAGTGTTATATGTATATTGATAGCTCAGAGAGCTAGAGGAGCAGCGGTTCAGGGGATTGTCGAGTAGCAGCCAGAGATTTATCTGCAGGGCTCAACAGTTCAGGTGAGTTTCCCTTCAGTAGGAACGGGTCTACGGCCACAATGTCGGCCCGTTTAGCTAGCAGTAGTTTTCGGATGTTGATCTGATATAGTAGTTAGTATGTTTGATGCCTTCGTGGCTCAGACAGGATTTATGTGTTATGTGTTCCGGGCTACGGCCCGAAGTAGTATGCAGTATACATGTGTTCATGCTAGTTGATATGTTTATGTATGTTCTGTTCAGTTAGCCCGGACTTCGGTCCGATGCAGGGGACAAGGTCCCAGTTAGTCCGGACTTCGGTCCGATGCAGGGGACAAGGTCCCAGTTAGTCCGGACTTCGGTCCGATGCAGGGGACAAGGTCCCAGTCAGTTAGTCCGGACTTCGGTCCGATGCAGGGGGCAAGGCCCCAGTTAGCCCGGACTTTGGTCCGATGCAGGGGACAAGGTCCCAGTCAGTTAGTCCGGACTTCGGTCCGATGCAGGGGGCAAGGCCCCAGTTAGCCCGGACTTTGGTCCGATGCAGGGGACAAGGTCCCAGTTAGTCCGGACTTCGGTCCGATGCAGGGGACAAGGTCCCAGTCAGTTTCCGGACTTCGGTCCGATGCAGGGGGCAAGGCCCCAGTTAGCCCGGACTTTGGTCCGATGCAGGGGACAAGGTCCCAGTTAGTCCGGACTTCGGTCCGATGCAGGGGACAAGGTCCCAGTCAGTTTCCGGACTTCGGTCCGATGCAGGGGGCAAGGCCCCAGTTAGTCCGGACTTCGGTCTGATGCAGTGGGCAAGGCCCAATATGTGCTTTATATGTTTTTGTGTGGTATGTGGTAGATTGGGGGAGCTCACTAAGCTTCGTGCTTACGGTTTTCAGTTTTGGTTTCAGGTACTCGGTTTTCAAAAGAGGAGCTCGGGAAGATTGCAGAGCACACACCATAGTCAGTTAGCCTGGGAATGTTTGACTCTGATAATGATATTATGTTTTGAATTGAATACTCAAAAGTTATGTTTGACTTATGATACGTTGTTATAAATCTATTTTTAGTAATGTTTAAAAGAAATTTTTAGTCATGATTTTTGGGTCGTTACAAGATGTACAATAATTAGTTAGAATACTTGAACCTAACTCTCTCTCTCTCTCTCTCTCTCTCTCTCTTTCTTTCTCTCTTTCTCTCTTTCTCTCTCTCTCTCTCTCTCTATATATATATATATATATATATATATATATATATATATATATATATATATATATATATATATGTGTGTGTGTGTGTGTGTGTGTGCGTGTGTGTGAAATTAAATATACTCCTAGTTTTTATTCCTACAAATCTTCCTATTAAATCAAACGCTAGAAAGTTGTAGTGCCAACGATGTTTTCTGTTCAAAGCGGAGCATTTTGTCAAACGTTGGAAACTAGAAGCTCTCAAACACTCCGTGCCGAACATGCCTTAGATTATAAAGTTCTATGCATTGATTTTGTGGGGATGACATCTTTCTAAATAGTTAAATCAAAAAAGAAAAATTCCCATGGTTAAACCAAATAATTAAGAACTATTTTGGTTTTTATTGAGTTTGACTTTTTATAATTATAGATTGTATTAAATTAAGTATATTTATAATACAATTAGTTTATACGACTTTTTTTTAGTATTGATGGTTGTTTAAATTACCAGTGAAATAAATAAACCGTAATTTTATTACATTTGATTAAAAATTTATAAGACACCATAACTATTGAAAAAGGTTTTGCCAAAATGCTTACATAGGCAATGAATCTAAATACAAGAGTATAGAGAGTAACTTAGGGGCTGTTTGGATTGGTGTAATGCTAAGGAATGTAATTGAATTCTATTGTAGTTGAATTCTGCTGGAATTGAATTCTGTTGCACGTTTGGCTGCCAAATTTTGAGTTGTAATTGAAATCTATTCTCATGTTTTTTTCTGTTTGGATTGATGATTTGTTGAAGGAATTGGAATGAAATTCTGTCAAATGACAATAATACCCTTTATTTGTTTTTTTTTAAATTGCTTTATAGTTTACATAAAAAAAATTTCTAAATAAACCAACAATCAAATTTAATACCGATTATAAACATATATAACCTAACAATCAAATATAACTTCCATTCTAGAGTGTTTTCCATACAACTTCCAAAATGATAAACCAAAATAAATACATGTTAGATAAGTTTGGAACATAGATGATATCCATGATATCACAATTTACAAAAAATGAGCAAAGTATCTCAAAATGATACACCGAAATACTATATGGTACATATCATTCTTCCAACATGAGCTTCACAAAAGTTTCACGTTCTTCACCTTCCAAGTTCCAAAAAGTCAACAGTACTGCTTCCGGCTCGTGCATTATCTTTCGACTTGCTTTAAACTTATCCATTTGATCCATTGATGGAATCTTCAAAATTTCAGAAGTCACCATAGAAGTTTTCTTTTGTAACTCCACTTCAACATTTAAAGATTGAGACATGGTGGCCGATGTGATGGGTTTTATACAAACAATCCTATGTGTGCATGCAACCCTAGAATTGGATCTATGTTTTCACTATTAGATACACAGCATTATGAACATATATAGAAACCCTAATATGCCCTAGTGTTTTCGAAATACACATAGAAGGTTAGATCACATACCTCTTGTTGTTATATTGCAATAACAACTCAAATCTTCAAACCCTAAGTCTTGAAAGCAAGTTCCACAAGTGTAGTACCTCTAATGGCTCACAAACACCAAGAGCAAATAGAGAGGCAATAGAGAGAGGGAGGAGGTATGAAATCGGCCCTAAGAACCCTTTAGAAAGGCTTGGACGAATTCTTATGGCCTTAGGGGTCTTTATATAGGTGTAGAGATTAGGGTTTTAGTTCTTATCCTTATCTAGTTGCTTGCCTACCAAGTAACCATAAGATAAGCCTTGAAAACCCTTATCCTTATCCTTTGGATGATTTCAAGGATATCTTATCCGTTGAATTCGTCCAACCTATATCTAGGATAACCATTACCATATTTTGTAACTATCACATAATTACAATTCAGCCCCTCTAGTTTAATTAATTACACTTGATCACTAAATTAATTCTTAATTAATTATTGACCAATATTAATTAAACAAATATGATTTCTCCTTTAATATATTATTCTTATAACATATTAATAAATCATAATAACCTCTTTCTCTATTATTTCTCCAGTCAAGTTGCTTTGGTGAAGGCAACCCAAAAGGACCATGCACAATCGGGTCAAGTACTTGACAAATATGGTTACGGGCTTAGACACTAATCCAACAGTCTCCCACTTGGATAAGTCTAGTAACTATAATAGTAAGTACTACCCGATTAGCAGTCGTAGCTCTCAAAGACGCTATCGAACTTTGATCTTATCAGTAACCTGTCCTTTAGATAATGGATCATATATTCCTCCATTCTAGATATCGTATAGACGTGAGACATGGATTGAAATCATTCTCTCAGTCTATGTGTTGTTTCCCGATTTCCGATTTACGACGAATGACTAATTGAACAAATCAAATTAGCCCTAGCCCGGCCGGGCATTTATGTTTTTCATCACTAAATCATCGAGGGGACCACAAATATCGCTTTTATCCCACTTTGGGTAAAAGGAACGGATAAACTTCGACTTAATGTTTGCTTGCACTCACTCACCATATCATACACAACAATAAGTTTTATAACACCAAGTTACTGGTGCGTTTACATATTATCAATGTGTAACCGATTCGCAAGATACAACTCACACATCTCGGTTTTAAGAATACAAGATATTATCGTCTCACCAATCGCTCGTGATAAAATCCATGAAGCGATCCAAGTGAGCGTGGGTTTAATCCAATGCTCAAAATCATATTCATAAGCACTCATGAACGTTGCAGCAAACCTTTGCTATGTCTAATACACTTTAGACAATCTACAAACCAATTCATAACAGTCTTCATTCATACCTACTTCCAACATATGAACGACTACTGACCGTTTGAATAATTCAATTATTCTTAATAAACTCAATTATTCTGGAAGTCAAAACATGCAAAGAGAAACACAATGATAATACTTAATCTTATATGACCCCAAACTTGTGAGTATAAATAAAACACCTTTATTTAATCACCATATTGATTACTCATTATCCATTGTTTAATGTTTTAGATAATCAACTTTATAACTCGAATCATAACCACAATTGTCCCATGCTCCAAGCATGTACACTTTGGTTTCCTATGGTCCATACTTTGTGAAATAGATCAATTGAAACTTTTCAAATGCAACTCATTTCACAATCCTCAATCCTTATAATTAGTGTAAGAATACCAAATTCTTGCCATCTTTTAGAATATGTCAAATTCTAATATTTTATGCAATGATCTTCTTGTGAAGTCAAGGCACAAATATCACAAAGACTCGGCCAACGAAATCACAAGGTACTCTATCAAAATTGTTACAGAACAATTCTATAGATGTGATGTCTCTCACTCAAAGTACATTCCTTTGAACATTCTTTTGCATAAAATTTTCTAATCTAGACATAAATTCCTAATTTCCAATTCCCAATTATGGAAACGTTTCCATATTTACCATATGACAACTAATTCTTAACAGAATCTTATCTACTCATAATAATAACGATATGGTCCATCTAATACCATACTTCCAACTACTCACAAGCGACCAATCCTCAGTGAACTTTGGATCGTCCTTTGATAGTTGTTTAATTATCTTAGTCAAAACCGATTCTTGTCCTTTTTCCCTCTTAACGCGCTAGACATTTGGAAAAATTTTAGAATGGTCAAATATTATAGCACTTGCAATCGATCCTTTACCCGAAGCGTATGGGACACAATGCATAATGTCTTACATAAAGATACGATACTCTATCAATCTTCTGCCATAATATTTTGTGTCACGTTCTTACAATTTGAACTATGAAGAGGGATACCGTAATCATAATCGAAATTTAAGAACACACTATGTATCATTTGACTAAATTTATTTAAATTTCTCAATCTAAGCTTTAGATTTTGAACGAAGTACAATATTCTCTCCCTTAATTATAGAAAAGCAACTTTTCAACTCTTACAACTTTGCAAAGTATAACTCTTGTTTTCTATAATTAATATTGCTAACTTGCAATACTTACTATAATAATCATGCTCCCACTTACATGATGATTATATCTTTACCAGCATAACACTTATGCTCCCACTAGCTTCGACATGTATTCATAAATCAGCTGAACTTCTAGAAAACAATTTCTTAAGTTCATATTTCTAATACTAGATGCTTCGATAAGACTTTATCTAAGCTTCTCAACCTCATACACTTTTCCTTGGACAACTCATATGTATATGTCTAAACGATTCTAGGACTCATATCAACAAGTCTAAAATGTTCACGCCCATTTGCCATTTCCCACAATTCGAACTATGAAGAGGTATGCCGTAATCATAGTTGAATTTGAGAAACCCAAATTGTACCCCAAAACCATGAATGGCAGAAACATTCTGGGGTGGAGGACGTCATGTACAGTATCACAACAATGAATAATAGTAAACAAGCAACAACAACATCATTGCATTAATAATATAATTTCATACATGTGTGTTCTGTCAAGTTATATAGACACCAAAATATACATATCATAATAAAAGACGAGTCTTGAACGAACTCCATCTTCTCAAAAGCCTTGCACCTGTACCTATCTATTGGTGACTTGAGAATACAAGTTATTTTGAAAGCGAGTATCAGCTTTAAAGCTGGTGAGATCATAAGTATATAGTGTCTGAGTTTGTATGAAAGCATTTGTAAGATGTTTGTAAGATGTAATGTATAAGTTTTGTAAAGTTTGTATTTGTTTGAACACTCCTAGAAAACCCTATGTTTCCTACTAAAAGTATAAAAGAAGTTTCGTAAAAGCATTTGATATGTAAAAGAGGTTTTAAGACAGTTTGAAGTAAAACAGTTTGAAAGCAAGAGATTCACTTGTTGATAGTTATTAATCACATGTGATTGAGATAATAACTATACTTGTATTCCCCCCATAAAGCATTTAAAAACATTTAGAAACATTTAAAAGGTTAATTCAAGGGGTATGAACTCACCTGTAGTGAGTGGATTGGATTGAAGTGTCGGATACGATGCTAGGTGACAAGTGGAGACTTGTACACACACGACGAGCCTAGTTATCATATAATCAATGTATATATATATATATATATATATATATATATATATATATATAACTAATTAGGCACTTTATCTCTAATAAATTAAGTTTAGACACTCTAGAACATGGGAACACGTTGTTTCAAGTGTTAAAGATCACAAGGGTTGCAACCAAGTGTTGTAGGGCATAGCTAGTGAGTGTAGGGTTCAAGGAAAACTCCCTAAGGGAGTTTATGGTTCTAAGGTCCTCAACAAATGAGTTTACGGTCGTAAACTCATGGGTTTACGACCGTAAGCTCATAATTCCATGACCATTTGATGTTTTGAGGCTTAACAAGACCCTAAGAAGCATTTCTACTTGATGGTTAAGTCTTTGGAAGAGTTTAGGGCACCATTTCACTCCTTTGAGGAGTTTATGGCCCCAAGGCCATTTCCTTTTGGGTTTACTACCGTAAACCCATATGGAAAGTGGTATTTTCATGCTTTCAAGTCCTAAGCACTTCAAGGCAATAGTCTAGGTTAGATTTTAGGCATAAGGAAGAAATAAGGGCCACTTATACTCACTTTGAGGTGTTTATGGTTTTGGGAGCTCCCCAAACCGTAAACACATATAAATGGGGAATATTTGTGCTTTTCTTATGATAAACATATCAAGGAAGGATCTAGACAAGTCCCTAAGGCTTTGTAAAGGACTAGGGCACCCTAAGGCATCCTTTGGCACCTTACTTGGTGTTTACGGTTTTGGGACCCTCCCAAAACCATGAACACCTTATTCTTGGTGTTCTTGGGGTATTTACTTGTTGTAATGATGTATAATAGGCCTTACAATACACTAGGATGAGAGTACTTACTAGTTAGAAGCTCGAAAAGGTGCTAAGGGACCAAGAACACTAGTGTGTGTTCTTGGTGTTTTGGAAAACTAATCAAAACACAAAAATGGATGGATGAAATGATGTATAATCACTAGTTGTTATGATATATCAACTAATCAAGTCGAGAATTACTTACATTTTTGGGAAATCGGGCGAAAACCGGGATGATAGTTGAGAGTGTTTGGAGTTTACTCTTGAGAGTGGAAATGACAAGTGAAGTGTTTTGGGGAGTAAACTCATGGTTAAGCATGAGTTTACGGTTTTTGGGGTAATTTACAATCCAAACATAAAAGTTTGGCCATGAACTTCTAAATTACGTGGTATTCGTGGTTTTGAAATTTCAAGACTCGAGACGGCACATCCTTTCACCCGTTCGTTTAGAGAATAATTATTATAATAGTCAAATGAACTTTAAATTTGTTAAAAACAAATAGAAGTGAAATTGACTTATAATATGAAGTGATTGACTTTTAGGGTTTGACCGAATGAAAATTTCGGGTTGTCACATCATCCCCCCGTTAAATGGAATTTCGTCCCGAAGTTAAAGTCTAAGCAAATAAAGTATTTACAAATAACTAGGCGAATAGATGAGGATATTTCAATTTCATTTGATCCTCGCGCTCCCACGTGAATTCCGGTCCTCGCTTGGTGTTCCAGCAAACCTCCACAATCGGGATACGACTTTGTTTCGTTTGCTTGACCTCTCGGTCCATGATCTCTACTGGTTCCTCCAGGAAGCTGAGACTATCGTTGATCTTGATCTCGTCGAGTGGAATAACAAGAGTCTCTTTGGACAGACACTTTTTCATGTTCGATACATGGAAGGTAGAATGTACGTTACTAAGTTCGCGCGGTAAGTTAAGTTTGTAAGCTACAGGGCCGATTCTTGCGAGAATCTCAAAAGGCCCAATGTACCTTGGATTTAGCTTTCCACACTTTCCGAAGTGTATCAAGCCCTTCCAGGGTGAGACTTTCAATAGCACACGGTCGCCCACCTGGAATTCCAACGGTTTCCTTCGCTTGTCAGCGTAGCTTTTCTATCGGTCTCTAGAGGCTTTCAATCGTTCACGAATTTGAACGATCTTCTCTATTGTTTACCGAATGATCTCCGGACCCGTGAGAGTGCTTTCAGGAATTCATCCTTTAGCTAACTAGGTATCACCCACCTCAGCCCAGCACAGAGGGAATCTGCACTTTCGGCCATAGAGGGCCTCGAATGGAGCAACCTTTATGCTCGTCTGATAACTGTTGTTGTAGGAAATTTGACAAGGGGTAAATGAGTATCCCATGCTTTTCCAAAGTCTATCACACAGGCTCGCAACATATCTTCAAAGGTTTGGATAGTTCTCTCACTTTGCCTGTCGGTTTGTGGATGGTAGGCTGTACTCATGTCCAGCCTAGTTCCGAAGGAACTTTGCAACGACTGCCATAACCTCGAAGTGAATCTACTATCTCTATGCGAGATAATGGATAAGGGAACACCATGCAGTCGTACAATCTCCCTAATGTAAGTTCTTGTAAGTTTCTCCATCTTGTTTGTTTCTTTGATCGGTAGGAAGTGTGCAGACTTGGTCAATCTATCGACAATGACCCATATGGTATCAAGTCCACCCGTTGTCTTGGGTAACTTGGTTATGAAATCCATAGTTATCCGCTCCCACTTCCATTCCAGTATCTCAGGCCGTTGTAGTAGACCAGAGGGTTTCTGGTATTCGACCTTGACCTTTGCGCAAGTAAGGCATTTACTCACGAAGGTAGCAATCTCTGCTTTCATGTTAGGCCACCAGTATAACTTTTTGAGGTCCAAGTACATCTTATTTGATCCCGGGTGCACGGAATAACAAGTGTTGTGCGCCTCGTTCATGACCAAGTATCTGAATCCACCTAGTTTCGGGGTCCAGATCCGGTCCATGGAATAATAAGCTCCGCCACCCTTAACCTCCAGGTTCTTATCCATCCCTCTTAGGGATTCACCCTCCACATTTTCAGGCTTCAAAGCGTCGAGCTGAGCTGCCTTAGTTTGTGTGGACAAGTGTGAATGGATAGTCATAGTCAATGATTTGAATCTACGACCAGAATATTCCTTCCGACTCAGGGCGTCGGCTACCACGTTAGCTTTACCCGGATGATGACGAATTTCTCATTCGTAATCACTGAGTAGCTCGACCCACCATCGTTGCCTCATGTTGAGATCCTTCTGGTCGAATATGTGTTGTAGGCTTTTGTGGTCTGTAAAGATAGTGCTCTTCGTACAGTATAGGTATTGTCTCCAGATCTTCAGAGCAAACACAACTGCTCCTAGTTTAAGATCGTGGGTCGTGTAGTTGACCTCATGTGTCTTCAGCTGTCTCGAGGCATAGGCGATGACCTTACCTCGCTGTATCAGAACACATTCGAGCCCTTGATTCGATGCATTGCAATAGACTAAGAAGTCTTCTATCCCTTCCGGGAGGGATAGTATTGGTGCGGTGCACAAGGCTCGTTTGAGCGTTTGGAACGCACTCTCCTGCTTCTCTTCCCAGTCAAAGGCCACCCCTTCTGGGTCAGTGTTGTAAGAGGTTTCGCTATGCGGGAGAAGTTCTGAATGAACCTGCGATAATAGCCAGCGAGGCCTAGAAATTGACGAATTTCTATAGGCGTCTTCGATGCTGACCAGTTCTCAATGGCTTTGATTTTGGAAGGGTCTACGTGTATTCCCTCTTCGCTAACCACGTTCCCTAAGAATTCGACTCGTCGAATCCAAAATTCGCATTTCGAGAACTTCGCGTAGAGCTTCGCCGAACGTAATGTTTCGAGGACTTGTCACAGATGTTGACTATGCTCCTCCTTACTACGAGAGTAGATAAGTATGTCATCGATGAAGACGATGATGAACTGATCCAAGTAAGGATGACACACCCGATTCATTAAGTCCATGAATACTGCGGGCGCGTTTGTTATTCCGAACGACATCACTACGAATTTGTAGTGCCCATAACGAGTTCGGAAGGCTGTCTTAGGAACATCCTCCCCTAGCACTCGTAGTTGGTGATATCCGGATCTTAAGTCGATTTTTGAAAAGAAGTTCGCCCCTTGAAGTTGATCAAATAAGTCGTCGATACGAGGCAACGGATAACGATTTTTGATGGTAAGCTTGTTGAGCTCCCTATAGTCGATGCACATACGTCACGATCCATATTTATTCTTAACGAACAAGACCGGAGCTCTCCAGGGTGAGAAGCTTGGTCTTATAAAGCCCTTGGTGAGCAGTTCGTTAAGTTGATAGGAAAATTCTTGCATCTCTGCAGGTGCTAGTCGATAGGGCGATCTGGCTACGGGGGTAGCCCCTGGAACTAAGTCGATTCGGAACTCGACTTGACGATGCGGAGGTAATCCTGGGAGTTCTCCTGGAAAGATGTCGGGAAAGTCGCGTACTACTGGAATGTTCTGAATGTCTTTCGTTTCCTGGTTCATATCGACCACATGAGCAAGGAATGCTTGACATTCCTTCCGCAAGAATTTCTGGGCTTGAATGCTCGAGATGATGCGAAGGTTCGTGCCGGGTTTGTTGCCATAAACTACTAAGGTTTCGCTTGACAGCAGGTTAAGGCAAACAGCCTTTTCGTAACACTTGATATCAGTACGATGAAGACTCAACCAATCCATGCCGATAATGACGTCGAAACTTTTAATTGAGACCGGCATGAGATCGATAGAAAATGAATGGCTATCTAAAGTTAGGGTACACCTTATGAATATACTGCTAGTGCTCTCTGTCTTTCCATTAGCCATTTCTATAGTGAACGGTTCATTAAGTGCTTGTGATTTTTGCTTAAGGAAATGAGCAAATTTTTGGTTCACGAAACTCCTCTCCGCTCCACTATCAAATAGAATGCATGCATAAGCGTTATCTAGGAGGAACGTACCAGTGACCACTGTGGGGTCGGCTACTGCTTCCTCATGGCCTATGGCCAGGACTCTTGCCACTCCACCGTCAATCCCTGCCTTTGGGCAGTTCCTTTTGTAGTGGCCTACTTCGCCACATCCGTAGCAAGCTTGGCCCACTCCTGCACCGGGGACTTGGTTGATTGGCTTCATCGGAGCTTTACAGAAATGGTCAGTGTGCCCCTTCCTTTTGCAGTTTATACATTGCACTTCCCGGCAGGCACCAACATGATGGAAGTTGCATTTGTTGCACTTAGGCAAACTTCTAACGTACTGCTTTACCGGAGCAGCAGCGGCAGATGCTATCGCAGCATGTAGTGCCACGACCTGCTGCTTTTTGGCAACCTTAGCTTTCTTCTTGTCATCCCAAAACTTCCGCTTGGAGTCAGCGGTTCTTGCAGGTTCTGAGATGGCCAGGGTAGTTATTGTTGTGGCTGGGGTATGAAGCCCATGGTCTATGAGCCGCTGTGTCAATCGCTTGGCACTATCAAATGTAGTGGGGTGTGACACCAAGACATTTCCCTGGTATGGTGGCACCAGCCCCCATATGTATCCCTCAATCTTCTTTCCTTCTGTATGAACCATGTTGGGACAGAGGGCCACCAACTCGCAGAATCTGGCGGTATAAGCGACTACGTTGGAGCCCTTCATGGTTAGGCTCCATAGTTCTTCCTCCAGCTTTTGGATTTCGCCCCTCGGGCGGTACTCCTCAATCATGAGGTCTTTCAAAGTTTCCCAGCCCATCGCATTAGCCACTATAAGAGATAGTGACTTAACATGGCTACTCCACCATGTTAGGTCTTTAGTTTCGAAGGTGCAAGCATGGAACTTCACCTTGCTCTCCTCGGAACAAGAGCAGATTTCGAAAACCGATTTGGTTTTATCGAACCATTGCGAGAGGGAAATGACTCCGCTAATCCCCTTGAAGGACAATGGCTTGTAGTTCGTGAAGTCCTTATAGGAGCACTCTCTCGAGCACACAAGAGCTTCAACCTGAATAGATTGAACAGGGGTTCCTCCTCCAGTGGAACCAAATGAATGATACTGAGACATGGCTGTAGCCACAGTTGCAGCTACAACAACATTTAAGGCTGTCGTATCGAATTGAGGAGTAGGTGGTTGAGGAGGTGGAGGAGGTGGTGTTTCGTTATTAGGGTTTCTCCTTGGATTTCTGCAAGGCGGCATCTTTGATCTATAAGTTTATGAAGATGAAAACAGTGATAAGAATTTAATGGAAGAATTGATGAACATGACTCATGGACTAACTCTTCATAGCCCAACAATACGATTGAATGTAGATCTGGAACTAATAGATGATCACATTTGGATAATAATTCCCATAAGATTAGGTACCTGTCAATATTACTGGAGTTATAGATGTAACAAGTTCGGGAAAAACGGCCAATAGAAAGAGGCCTTACATCATCTAAAATGGGAAAATTTTGACAGTATTAAAACCTAACCAAGACCCAACATGCCTAAGATTTACAACGATAGAGAATTAGACTAGAGTTTTACATAACTAGGTTATATCGAAAAGAGAGAAGTTGATGAGAATCTATCGGTGACGAGAACTACGAGAGTGAGTTCTTGATCCCGACAAGAGATGTTCTATGTCCCTCATGCACTTGTCAGCTCTTTGTTGCTGAGCTCGAAGTTCTCTGACTTCAGCTCGGGTTTTAGCGAGTTCCCTCCGAAGAGCTGCATTGTGAACCAGAGCCCTTTCATGAGCAGACTCTAGTTGGCGAATGTGGACAGTGTTAACACCAGTGTTGGCGTCAATCTCTAAGACTCGATTGATAGATGATTGACCCAGTATTGTGTTCCGAGAAATCCTACGAACCATGATGGGTAGGACTCTGTCAGCAGAACCTCCATCAGTGAGGTTGTAGAAACTTCTGTCTCCATTGTAGGGAATGGGTTGAACCTGCTCATGGCTCCATGTATTCAAGTTTGTTGCCCACAGAGGTGTGGGTCCTTGAAATGCGGGTCGGGGGTTGTTATTCGGGGCTTGACCTACTTGAGGTAGGTTGTTGACTTCGGGCTCGGAATCATATCCATCCGATAAGCCTTCTTCTTGATGATCATCCAAAGGGATTTGATGCTCATCATCGGAATCTGCTTCAAGCCATTCAGCATTGCCGTTGGGTGGAAAGTACGGGTCGTCATGATGATGAAATCCAGCCATGATATCTATGCGAGAAAAGGGGGGTAAGGAAATAATTAATAAACGAGTTAACTAGATAATTATAAGGTGATCTTTATCAGTTACTCCAATACTTGTCTAGGGCATACCAATAAAGACCTTTAGTTCTCGGATAAGTAATTATAGTAACACAAAATCTCCTATAGTATTTTAAGTTTAATATAATGTTCTACTGTTCTTATTGTGGTAGTGTTGGTAAGTTTTTAGACTTGTTGCAACCTCACAACCATCCTTAGGCACATGCTAGTCACTCCTCAGATAATGTAGTTGATCAGGCTACATCTTCCCAGGGTTGACCATATATCTCTAAGTCTACTTGTGTTGTCCAACAATCGTAATACTTTTGTTCTGTCCTAGTGACACCGATTTTAGTATGAATGTAGGTATGTATACTTAGTTAAATATTTTATTATTTAAATTATAAACTCTTAATCAGAGTATTTTAATTCCGCTTGTGTTTATAGTTCGTATATCTTTTATGGGCTGATACACTCAATTCACTATAAACAATGCTCTGATACCAATCTGTCACACCCCAAAACCATGAATGGCGGAAACATTCTGGGGTGGAGGACGTCATGTACAGTATCACAACAATGAATAATAGTAAACAAGCAACAACATCATCCATTGCATTAATAATATAATTTCATACATGTGTGTTCTGTCAAGTTATATAGACACCAAAATATACATATCATAATAAAAGATGAGTCTTGAACGAACTCCATCTTCTCAAAAGCCTGGCACCTGTACCTGTCTATTGGTGACCTGAGAATACAAGTTATTTTGAAAGCGAGTATCAGCTTTAAAGCTGGTTTGATCATAAGTATATTAGTGTCTGAGTTTGTATGAAAGCATTTGTAAGATGTAATGTATAAGTTTTGTAAAGTTTGTATTTGTTTGAACACTCCTAGAAAACCCTATGTTTCCTACTAAAAGTATAAAAGAAGTTTCGTAAAAGCATTTGATATGTAAAAGAGTTCTTAAGACAATTTGAAGTAAAACAGTTTAGTAAAACAGTTTGAAAGTAAGAGATTCACTTGTTGATAGTTATTAATCACATGTGATTGAGATAATAACTATAGTAACTTTACTTGTATTCCCCCCATAAACCATTTAAAAACATTTAGAAACATTTAAAAGGTTAATTCAAGGGGTATGAACTTACCTGTAGTGAGTGGATTGGATTGAAGTGTCGAATACGATGCTAGGTTACAAGTGGAGACTTGTACACACATGACGAGCCTAGTTATCATATAATCGATATATATATATATATATATATATATATATATATATATATATATATATATATATAACTAATTAGGCACTTTATCTCTAATAAATTAAGTTTAGACACTCTAGAACATGGGAACACGTTGTTTCAAGCGTTAAAGATCACAAGGGTTGTAACCAAGTGTTGTAGGGAATAGCTAGTGAGTGTAGGGTTCAAGGAAAACTCCCTAAGGGAGTTTACAGTTCTAAGGTCCTCAACAAATGAGTTTACGGTCGTAAACTCATGGGTTTACAACCGTAAGATCATAATTCCATGACCATTTGATGTTTTGAGGCTTAACAAGACCCTAAGAAGAATTTCTACTTGATGGTTAAGTCTTTGGAAGAGTTTAGGGCACTATTTCACTCCTTTGAGGAGTTTACGGCCCCAAGGCCATTTCCTTTTGGGTTTACTACCATAAACCCATATGGAAAGTGGTATTTTCATGTTTTCAAGTCCTAAGCACTTCAAGGTAATAGTCTAGGTTAGATTTTAGGCATAAGGAAGAAATAAGGGCCACTTATACTCACTTTGAAGTGTTTACGGTTTTGGGAGCTCCCCAAACTGTAAACACATATAAATGTGTAATTTTTGTGCTTTTCTTATGATAAACATATCAAGGAAGGATCTTGACAAGTCCCTAAGGCTTTGTGAAGGACTAGGGCACCCTAAGGCACCCTTTGGCACCTTACTTGGTGTTTACGGTTTTGGGAGCCTTCTAAAACCGTGAACACCTTGTTCTTGGTGTTCTTGGGGCATTTCGTTGATGTAATGATGTATAATAAGCCTTAAAATACACTTGGATGAGAGTACTTACTAGTTAGAAGCTCGAAAAGGTGCTAAGGGCCCAAGAACACTAGTGTGTGTTCTTGGTGTTTTGGAAAACTAATCAAAACACAAAAATGGATGGATGAAATGATGTATAATCACTAGTTTTTATGATATATCAACTAATCAAGTCGAGAAATACTTACGTTTTCGGGAAATCGGGCGAAAACCGGGATGATAGTTGAGAGTGTTTGGAGTTTACTCTTGAGAGTGGAAATGACAAGTGAAGTGTTTTGGGGAGTAAACTTATGGTTAAGCATGAGTTTACAGTTTTTGGGGTAATTTACAGTCCAAACATAAAAGTTTGGCCATGAACTTCTAAGCTATGTGGTATTCGCGGTTTTGAAATTTCAAGACTCGAGGTGACATATCCTTTCACCCGTTCGTTTAGAGAATAATTATTATAATAGTCAAACGAACTTTAAATTTGTTAAAAACAAATAGAAGTGAAATTGAATTATAATATGAAGTGATTGACTTTTAGGGTTTGACCGAATGAAAATTTCGGGTTGCCACACAAATTACATAATGCTATCTTCAAAATCTCTCTTAGTGAAAGCGTTTCCTCACAAACATTCTCATGAATGAAAGAAACCTTATGACACTTCGATTTTGTGGTGTATACGTTCCCATCCATGTGAATTTGTCATAACCATAATCACAAGATAATGTCAATGACAAATCCAAACTCTTATGGATAGGACTTGTTCTTCTTAATTTCTTGCCATCAAGGGTCCCACTATTACTTCCAAGTTATTGAGCAGTCCACCCCTTCATTTCAATGTACTTTCCATTGAACAAGGTGTCTTGCCCCTATACAATCCATTGAGAACTCGTAGAACTCACATATACAGAAAACTCAATTGGAATGGCACAGAAAACAAAATAGTGTCAACACGATTGGTTGTAAACCTCAAGGCGTGTGCTAGTGATGATTGATAAGGTTTATTCTTGATTTGTTCTTGAAATCTTTCAAGACCATTAAGACTCTCACTGACTCCTTGTCTTATCCAAGACATCACAACCTACCAATTTCAAATGTGCAAGAATAAGAAAACCTTTTCCCAAATTCCACATTTGATGAATGTTATAAACCTTCTTAAGACTTGTCACTCAATTCACAATCTTGGAGTATTACTCTAAGACTTGATATTGAAACGAAGTATGATTGACTTCTTGATTTAACCATTTCCATAATTCTCGATTCCTCTTTTTAGACATACAAATTGTACTAAGACTCACTTAGAGGATCAATTGAGATAAGGTTCTTAATCATTAAGACTTATCATAAAATGTACTCTCCCTTCTTATTAGAATAGAGAAACTTTTATTTTTCTGCCTACTTGATTCTTCTTATTCGTTTTGCTATTGATTGAAACTCTTTCAATCAACTTTGAATTATACTCAATCTTATAGGTATAACCATATTCACTAAACTTTAGTAAATCATGACGAATATCTTTGTCACTCTTGTGGTAGACTTGATCAACGTACGACCTAGTGTATTTGATCTCCTAGTCCTTCAATTGACACTTTGTCAAAGAATTAGTCGAAATTTCCCAAATGTGAAAGTTTCCATTCATCATATAATACTTGTTATACGATTCCAAGTTCCCGTCCACTTGAAACTTGGGCGATGAGAAACTCTCCCTATTTGGTAAACTCTGGACACTTCCATAAATAACCTAATTAAGAATCAAATCCATTTTGCTAATAATAGAAGTACACAAACATCAATTTTTCATATATTCCATTGTAAGGATGAACAAATAAGATAAAACCAAAATTTATTTTATTCATAAAAGCAGCGGAAAACATGTCCTTACAATGCAAAATTCAACTGAAAAACTATGTAATCAAATACTCCTCACAAATTTATCATAACTTCCTAAGCTCAAAATCTGATCTTCGAATCCATGCGATCGTAATCCATTTCTTCGTGATCAGACTCATCTTGCTCTTCCATCAAACTTCCTCTCTTTTCTCTAATCCTGGAAAACATGCAAATGTAATCTTATCACATTATGTATAAAGAATAGGAATTTAATGGAGTTAGATAGTGGATTTTATACCTGAAGTAGAGCCATACTTCTTGACTCTCCCATCTCTTAGACTCTTCAGGTCCTTTGGGCAGCTTCGTATCCATTTCCCTTTCTCTTGGCAGCAGAAACAGGTGGGTTCTTCTAGAGTGTCCACGGAAGTATGGTTGGTTGAATTATCAGACAAATATGCTCCATTGCTTCGCCAAATCATTTCTGATTCAGCAGCAATAAGCATGTAAGTTAAGTCAATGAGGGTCGCATCAAGATCCATCATATAATACTCTCTTATGAACTTATCATATGATTTAGGGAGTGACTGAAGAACCCAGTCCAAAGCCAACCTATTGGGGAAAGACGCACCCAACATAATCAACCTATCAATGTGTGATTTCATCCCTAGGACGCGAGCACACACGGGTTTACCATCTTCATGTTCCATTGCCAATAGGGCTTCGGTGATCTTGAACCTTTCAAATCTTCGTTCTTGTGGGTCAAGGAGAACAACGGGAGGAGGAGGAAGAAGTGAAATCAAGCTAGTCCACATTGATCCTTCACTTTGGAACAAGCTTTCACTTTCAACAGGAACACTTTTTCCTTAGGATTCAGGAAGACCACGGTTAGAATCAGACATCTACAAAACGGGATAAATTTCAAGTTAGTTAATTGAATCCTTAATGAAACACCCAAATGAGACATTAAGGCTAGGATCCAACGACATTATTTACATATTAGAAGAGGGATGCCATAATCCAAGATTTCCTTTGAGATTCACTAATTCTTCACCATGAAAAACATGAAGGCTTAAGTTTTAAATGTATTAAGAATTCCTAGATTTCCTTTGAGATTGATTGAACTTTTCAATGGCATGTTTAAATCTCGATATGCCCCTCTCGTTTGTGACTGGGATGCCAAGGATCACAAAGTGGGTGTGAATAGCCATGCAAATCTACATGGTGCCCTCATTGTTACAGTCACCTATTTGATGTGCCGGTAAACCACACACACTCCATCGAACTATGACAAACATTGAGTCACCCTTTTCCACCTTTTCTTAGAACCCAATTAGTGTGCCGGTTAACCACACGCGCTCCACTAACGTTTTAGCTAATTTATTTTTTTATTATACCTTTAATGAGGAGAGGGTTTGCCCTATCCTACCCGTTCGACTAACGACCCTCCACCAATCAAGGAAGCGGTGGGTGAGAGTGGACACCCATTAAACGGTCATTTTATAGGCCATAACCTTATACCTCCTTATAGATCGGCTTCGTGAATGAGGCCTACTAACGGTAAGACTAGCATTTAAGTTATACATATATAATATTAGACTTTTAATGTTATATATAGTATAATGGTGTATTTTACACTTTTAAAATACTAGGTGGTTTAAATTTTATAAATTACACTTAAAATATAAACCTTATCATTATGGATTTATTAACTCACTTTTAATCATACACTTAATTAATTTAATAAAACCATAAGGGTGTAATTTGAACTTTTCAAATTTAGGGTTTTAGAATTTAACATTTTTCAAAATTAAACTTTTAATCAATCAACTTAAATTCCAAAACTTGAGGGCATATTTTGAAACTTTTCAAAACAATTAAGTTTTAATCTCACTTTAAAATTTTCAAATTTAAGACTATTTAAATTAAAATTTTAAATATTAAAACTCTTGATTTAATAATTATCTTGAATTAAACTATTAATTTAAATTATTAAATCATAATGGATTTTCTCGATCATAAAGGATAATTACCAATTAAACAATTGAATTATCCTAATCCTTTTAATCCCTCTAAATTTCGAAAATCATGGGATAGGATAATTCAAAATCTTTAATTACCATATATTACCATTAAAGGATAATTACAAGATATAGAATAATCCAAATCCCTAAAATTTAGGATCATATCTTGGGGAGGAGGCTAATTTCGAATATCATGGGGTTTTTCAAACCCTAGATTTCGAAATCTTGAGGCTTAAGGAAAGGATTTGAAAACCCTTTCAAATTTTCGCAAATTAGGGTATATAAACCCTAATCTCGAAATTTCTAGCCTCCTACGGTTTATTGGCTATAAACCCTAGTATGTCAAGTTCAAAAACTTGTATAATACTAATTGAAAACAAGTTAACCAAAGGCTCTGATACCACTGATGGGTTTTATACAAACAATCCTATGTATGCCTGCAACCCTAGAATTGGATCTATGTTTTCACTATTAGATACACAACATTATGAACACTAATAGAAACCCTAATGTGCCCTAGTGTTTTCGAAGTACACATAGAAGGTTAGATCACATACCTCTTGTTTTTATATTGCAATAACAACTCAAATCTTCAAACCCTAAGTCTTGAAAGCAAGTACCACAAGTGTAGTACCTCTAATGGATCACAAACACCAAGAGCAAATAGAGAGGCAATAGATAGAGGGGGGAGGTATGAAATCGGACCTAAGAACCCTTTAGAAAGGCATGGATGAATTCTTATGGCCTTAGGGGTCTTTATATAGGTGTAGAGATTAGGGTTTCAGTCCTTATCCTTATCTAGTTGCTTGCCCACCAAGTAGCCATAAGATAAGCCTTGAAAACCCTTATCCTTATCCTTTGGACGATTTCAAGGATATCTTATCCCTTGAATTTGTCCAACCTATATCTAGGATAACCATTACCATATTTTGTAACTATCGCATAATTACAATTCAGCCCCTCTAGTTTAATTAATTACACTTGATCACTAAATTAATTCTTAATTAATTATTGACCAATATTAATTAAACAAATATGATTTCTCCTTTAATATATTATTCTTATAACATATTAATAAATCATAATAACCTCTTTATTATTTCTTCAGTCAAGTTGCTTTGGTGAAGGCAACCCAAAAGGACCATGCATAATCGGGTCAAGTACTTGACAAATATGGTTACAGGCTTTGACACTAATCCAACACGATGCTTCCCGAAGATCTTTTCCAAGTAATGCGGCGGCTTTAGATATTCTCTCAATGAAAGGATCAAATTTACGTTTCCTTTTCTTAGTACTAGCACTTGAAGTTTCCTCACTTTGCCCATTTTTTGTATGTGAAATTTCCTCAGTTTGCTCATTGAAATCATCTTCCATTTGCAATAATTCGTCTTCCACATTTTCATTATGTGTCATATCCTCACAATCTTCGGCTCTATTCCCTTGAGCCCTATCTTTTCCAAAAATAATGCATAAGTCATCATAATGAGGAAGCGATTTATTTCTCCATTTTTCAGCTCCTTTATTAAACATGCAACAACAAATTATTATTTTGAAAAAGAATAATAACAGATCAAAGATATATATTAAACATACCTTTACATAAGAATCCCAAACCACAGGTGATTCAACTGTTTCACATCGATTAACACTATCATAACCAAACCCACTTGTGTTATTACCGGTTATCATGTCATAAACAACCTGCCACTCTTTCTTCATAGTTCTGATTCGTGACTCAATATGAGGTTTCGCCAGAATACCCACATTCGGGAGTGAATCTTTCAATGCTTGTCCCAAATGCTGTAAATAACCAGATTTAAAACCATTAACGGCTTTAAACCCACCCGCATTTACCACATTTAACATCGCCTCCACAAGCTTAGCATTTTCATGTGTTGTCGACGTCCTATAATTTCGACTTTTTTCAGCCATACCTACAAATCAACTACAATTATAATATACAAAAAACCAAAAAAAAAAACACCAACTTACTAAAACAAGTATCATGAGACTTTTGTCCCATACACAAAAAAGCTCATCATCACAGTCAACTAAATACAATACAAATAGCAGATTGATAAGGTTCAAATAAACTACAATATAATAGTAATAACGTACAAATAAACAAAAAATAAAATACAAATAACAGAGTAATAAGGTGCAAATAAACTACAAATAACATCATTTTGTTGTATTCCAAGAATCAAACATTGTTTGTGCTAAATTATCTCTAAACGTAGTCCATTCGTCTGAAGTCCCGATGGTTGTGACATTATCATCATTTCCACCCCCATTGTCGCCGGTTCTCTCATCTGGTGAAGCATTGTCTTCAAAAGGATCAATTTCCATTTCTTGCCTTATATAATTATGAAGAAGACAACATGCCATTATGATTCTATTCTTTATTGCAACCGGATAATACGAGTTATCTCTTAAAACTCCCCATCTTGCCTTTAGAATACCAAAACATCTTTCTATTACATTTCGTGTAGAAGAATGCCTCATATTATATAATTCTTTTGGAGTGGTTGGTTGATGTCCTTCACACCAATCATTCAAGTGATACCTTTGACCTCTATAAGGGGCAAGGAAACCTTCTCCGTTTGTATATCCAGCATCTACTAAGTAACAGCCTAAACATACATTATAGTTAATATAACATGGATGTGTAATTGATAGTTAATTTATTATTGATAAGTACCTGGTCTTCGAATTTTTAATCCATTTGGTCTTAGCAAGGAATTTCTAAGCACTCTACTATCCTCATCCGATCCTTCCCATCCCGGTAACACATAGATAAATTGCATGTCTTGTGAACAAACCCCCAACACATTTGTAGCTATATCATTTTTTCTTGTTCTATACCTAGGTTTATCTTCAAGTGGCACTAAAGACTTCATATGTGTTCCATCTAAAGCCCCTAGACAGTTCTTAAACCACTTCCATCTTTGATCCATAGAGTCTTCAGTAATAGGTTCAGTTCTCTTAAGCAAATAAGGATGCAATCTTATCACCGCATGACATACTCGACTGCCAAGTCTACTAATTGTTTCTCCCGAATGATGAAAACGACAAGTAAGGACTCGATTCTTAACATTATGTGCAATCATGTGAAGGAATATGGCAACTTGTTCATCAACAGTCATATATCTAGTTGCTTTTAACCCACTTAATGTTTCTAGCATGCAACACAATCTTGCAAAACATCTCCTATTCATCCTAAGTTGTGATAAACACATGCTGTCGCTCTCATAAGCATACCTATGCAATATGGTGTATCGATCGGTATGTGATGAAATACCCCGGATACATAGTCTACTGCTTTTGTATTTGGCTATCAAATTGCATAAGGTAATAAAAACCATACAACCGATACCATAACTTGGTTCCAATATGCCACAACAACTTTCCTTCTCCCTAACCTACGTCTACATGTTAAACTAAGTCGAGGCATAACCTGTAAGAAGTTCAAGTAAAAATATAAAAAAAAACAGGTTCATTAATTGGAATTCAAAACCTATCTCGTAATCAGATAAAAAAAAAAAAACTAAAAAGGTCGACAATTTCCCATGGATTTTTTCCAAGAGTTGGGGTCGCCGACTTTTTTCCAAGAGGCATCAATTTTCCCGCCAACAGAGAAGATGACGAAGAAATAGAAAGGATGAAGAAGAAATCAGAATGAACATTGTGATGGAGATTGGAAAAATTTGAAGGAACCGATTGGAAGTATCTAATTACCGAATCAAATTGAATGAAGATGGCGAAGAAATTAATAGAAAACATGATGAAGAAATCAAATTAACATACCTGTATGATGAATGAAGATGACGAAGACGGCAAGGATCAGTTCATTCGCTGGATTGGAGGTCGTCCTTCACGAAAGGAAGGAAAGAAAGCGAGCAATAAACTGGAATTAGGGTTGCGTTCTTTCTTTTGATGAAAGGAAAGGGGTATTTTTGTCTCAATGAAATATGGAACACGCCTTGTATTTGAAATCTCCTCTCATAGCCAAGGAATCTGATTACACTAGAGAAGGGCATGTTTTTTTCATTTAGTAATTAAATTCCTTATAAAAACCTAGCCAAACACACTTTGTAATTGGAATTCAATTCCAATTACAAAGGAATACAGCCAAATACGTCACAACAAACATGCCCTTAGGTTTTCAAAGAATACTACTTAGGTTTCTTAGTATACGATATCAGTAGTTTCTTGATTTTAATAGGGATAATGACTTAGGATGGTAATAATGTTTCTCATTTGTCCATATTAGGTCTCTAACGTATTTTTTGTATGTATTACACCATTAAGGTTGTTATAACCGTTTAGAAATATTCCCTTTTACCGGTTTCTTCCTGTTAACAGGGCTATTTATAAACGGTTAGAATAACCTTACTGGTGTAATACGCATAAAAAATACATAGGGACCTAAAATGGACAAACAGTAAACATTATTTTTTGTGCGTATTTATTATGTTGAATATATATTTTTAAGATTTTAGTATTTATTTTAATATGTGTATTTCATATAAAGTTGTTGAAATTAAAAAGAATAAAAAGTAGAAAGGTTTGGATTGAATTGGATTTTGTAACCACATCATCCAGTTAACCTCTAGCAAAACAAAACCTCTAGCAATGAGCTAGAGAGAAGAACAAATTAAGGCCGGATTGGATTTTGTAACCACATCATGGATATATGAAAACACATGAAGGTCCAAATGAAGCCAATGCCGAACCCGACTCCAAACCTGATCAGCAACTGAAAACTACAACAACAAATGCTTCACACTTTCTTAAGAATTATGACACACAAGACATAATAAGGAATCTATCACCACCCCCCTTTCCACCAATTTAGCTCTTACCAGAATGCGATCCAAAAGGACACACCATAAAAATGTTAATTTTATTAGGGATAAAACGGTTCCACCTACTAGGCATACTACCCATAGGAAGCGTCATATCATTAACCAATTAAGTGCTGATTTAACAATAAAGATACCCGACGATTCAAGCTCCCAAGACCACTTATCCGACATTTCCCCTATGCGAATAGGATTTAATATATCCACAAGATAATGAAATTGGGTCGATTCAGCCCCTCATCTAATCCCCCGGCACCAATGAAAATTCCATCCCCCCGAATCCCATTATTCACTTACACGAGCATCTTGATTAAAAGGACAAAGCAAAGAGCCTCCCGAACCACTCCCTAAGAGTAATATCCAAGCACCAAACATCCTTCTAGAACCTCGTTTGAGTCCCATCCCCCACCACTCTATACATGGAATTAGAAGGAATACAACCATTCTCATGGAGATGTGTAACATCCAGATTCCCAGGTACCCTATGATAAGCATTTATATTGAATTTGTGAGAGGGACTCGGTGAGTAGGCGCTCAGACTCACCGAGTGGGATCGCGCATCTTTTGGTCTGATTTAATGAGGGACTCGATGAGTCCTTGAGTGGACTCGGCGAGTCCACGTTGTTTAATGAAACCCTAATTTCTTGGGTTTGGGACCTATTTAAGGACCCTTATAGCCACCATTTGCGGCTACCAGACCCTTGAGAGAAACCCCAATAGTGTTTGAGCATTTGTGAGAGAGAAGAAGCCATTATTTGACCTTTGTGGGTTGATTTTGCAAGAAGAAGTTGATTCCAGCTTAGAGGAGGCCAATGAGATTGCATATTTATGGATTTCAAGCAGAGGGCATCATCTTTGAGGTAGCATATCGATCCTATTTCTGTTTTATTAAAGAATCCATGGATCTAGGGTTTCCTATATCCTTTATTGGGTTGATTTGTTGGGAATATGGTCCCTTATCATGTTTAGACTTCAGATCTGGACCCATAGTGGTCCAAAGGATGTTATCCATCTTGCTTTATGTTGAGTTATGGAAGAAATGGACTTAGGATGTTGTATTTGGGGCTATTTCTTCATGTAGAGTTATTTGGACATTGCATGAGTATCAAGATTGAACCTTTACGTGTTTATTGAGCTTGGGAAGGTCAGATCTATGGATTAGAGGAACAAATCTGACCTCAGAAGGCCCTTTGAGTTTGAGCATGGCGGCAACTCGCCGAGTTCATAAGTGGACTCGACGAGTCGAGTCGGGGTTGCCCCGCGATTCGTGACAGGTGTAACCTATCGAGTGGAATGATGACTCGACGAGTCAAGAGAGGCTGAAAGGATTCTGAAAAACCGCATGGACTCACCGATTCGGGTCAAAGTTTGACCGTTGACTTTAGGGTTCTGGTCAAGGATGATTCAGGAGGGTTCAGGGAAGGGTAGAATGGCCTTCTACCCAATTTGTAAGATGAAATCATGAGAGAATTCTGATCAGGATGTTATTTGAATAATAGGAGGAGGCTAAGTTGGGACGTTGAGCACAAGAGTTTATCCGACTTCGTTGAGGTGAGTCTTCTTACTATACTGTACCTAGAAGGGTACCTATGTGTGACCGGAAGGTCTTATATGCTATGAGACATATGAGATGCATGTTGTTATGTGATATGTATGTGCTATATATGTTATGTGTATTATGGACCGGAAGGTCAAGAGATTATGGACCGGAAGGTCAAGAAGTTACGGACCGGAAGGTCGATGCGGGTAGGACCGGAAGGTCTACCGGAATTTGGGACGGAGGTCCCTGAGACACATGGTTCGGAAGATCCTACAATGTTATGGCCTGGAAAGGCGTATGTGCAGTATGTGGTATATGGGGAACTCACTAAGCATTTATGCTTACAGTTGTTATGCTATGTGTTTCAGGTACTAGTGAGGATCGTGGAAAGGCGTCGACATGTTCCCTACACACTCATAGAGATTATGTTTGAGATTCTGGGAATTGTTTTGTTATGATAACATTGGATACATTATGTTTTGATATTGTTTTTGATGATTAAAAGTATGATTTTAAAAATGAAAATTTGTTTTGAAAATTTGCCTTGTTAGAAGTTGGTATCAGAGCCTTGGTTTGAGGGATTCGGGTGCATCTTTGGATGAATCTGAACTCAAACTAAGGATTTGAGAAAGTTTTTCATAAAATAAACAATTTTTCTAAGGGAGTAAAAGATTTTGAGAAAAGCAGAAGGAAGCAGTGTGTATGATCAGCCAGCGTCTGAACGGTGATTTCCTAAAGTACCCTTACATTATGTGTTATGAGATATGTTATGATATGATATACATGCTAGAGTTGGCTAGGTATTCATATTAGGACTAGAGTGGCATGATTTGGTGATGCCTTAGCCTAGGAAGGATTTTGCTGCTATGTGATGCTTGAGAGCGAGTAGGTAGCAGTGAGGAGCTGATAAGAGGTCTACCGAAGGGTAGCCTATGCCAGTGAGATATAGAGTACTTGTGATTTGGGATCCAAGGAGGAGGACTTAGGGTGAATACTGATGCGGTGTAGACGGTAGTATAGGGCCCGTACTACTGAAGACACCGGAGTAGTGCACACTCTAAGTAAGAATCCTTTGGGCACCAAGGAACAGGTAGGGTTGAGTTATCGAGTGCGAGCATGCTCGAGCGAGTCTCTGATATTATTATGTTGTATTTAAGAGACATCATGGTTGGGACACGCCACAGACCTGAGGCGAGCGATGTGAGTGACTAGGAGCTTCGTCAGATGATCCACGATGAGGTGGCAGCGGCTATTCGAGCGAGATTCTAGAGATGTTTGAGTCTATCAAGAACACATTGATTGAGACTTTTGATGAGTGATATGCAACGGTAACTGAGGCCGTGGCTGCTATAGCTACCACAGCTGTGGCTGTTGCCAGGCCCCAGGGAGGTGACTCGTTGTTGTTTCGGGAGTTCAGCAACATGAAGCCACTCGAGTTTGATGGGATGCAAGATGCTATCGTTGCGGTGATATGGATTGCTGATATTGAGGGATGCTTCTACACGTGTTCATGTCCAGAGCATCTGAGGGTACTGTTCGTATTGAACCAGCTTCTCTTGGGAGCGAAGGACTGGTGGAAGTTCGTGTCGGCAAGCTTCACTGTTGCAGAGATTTCAGAGGTGACCTGGGAGAAGTTCACCACCATGTTCAGAGATGAGTATGTTCCCCCGGTGGAGAGGGAACGGTTGGTTCAGGAGTTCTTGAGCCTCAAGCAGGGTACTGATTCTGTTACTGTGGTTACCAGGAAGTTTCATGAGAGGGCGATGTTCGTCCCTGAGCAGGTGTCTTCTGAGCAGGCACGTATGAGCCGGTATTTGGGCATTTTGAGGAGGGACATTCGGGAGTTCGTGTCGAACTCCACTTACCGGACTTTTGCTGAGATCCAAGCAAATTCCCGGAAGAGGGAGATTAAGTTGGAAACTCAGGCCAGGGAGGAGGTCGAGTCTCAGAGGATGGATCGGCGGCCGACACAGTCTCAGCCGGCAGCCAAGCGGGCCAAGTCCGCTGATACGAGATCTGGAGGTCAGAAGGGACGCACTTGCAGAAAGTGCGGTAAGGGTCATGATGGGGTTTGTCGATCGGGTGCTTGCTACAAATTTGGCAAGGAGGGACATATTGCCAAGGATTGCCCCAAGGGATTTATGGTTTGCTTTCATTGCAACCAGACTAGCCATCGGAAGGCCGAGTGCCTGTAGTTACATTAGGGATCAGCACAGGGATATGCACCTGCTGCTAGGGTTACCGAGGTTCGGCCAGTGAAGGCCGAGGCACCAAAAGCTCGCGGGAGAGCTTTCTAGTTGACAGCGGAGGAGGTCCGTGCAGCCCCCGATGTTGTGGCTGGTATGTATTCTGTATTTATTTATGTTCAGTTGAGATATTGTGCTTATATGATGATATGCGTAGGTACTTTTATTGTGAGTTCTGTACCTGCCTTAGTGTTATTTGACTCGGGTGTGAGTCGATCGTTTGTGTCGATAGCGTTTAGTCGGCACATCGGCAGCAGACGAGAGGCATTGAGTCGACCTCTGCGAGTTTCCATAGCTGACGAGCGAGCGGTGTTTGTTGCGGAGGGGATACGAGTATGTGTACTCGAGATCTTTGGTGTTGAGTTCCCGATAGATCTGGTTCCGATAGCAATGGGGGACGTGAGTGTCATAGTGGGCATGGATTGGTTGTGCCGATTTGGGGCTGTGATAGACTGCGAGCGACAGTTGGTGACGATATGAGACCCTAGTGGGGGAGTACTTACAGTGTACAACGAGGGTACCTGATGTGGGTCGGCGTTTAGTTCAGCTGCCAGGGCGAGACAGAGTTTACATTAGGGCTGCAGTGGGTTTGTAGCCTATGTGATAGACACACGAGAGGCCGCTGGGAGGCCCAGTTCGATTGATGACGTTGTGATAGTGTGTGAGTTCCCGGATGTTTTTCCCGAGGAGTTGCCGGGTGTGCCTCCCGAGAGGCAAGTAGAGTTCTACATTGATTTGGTCCCGGGGGCAGCACCTATCGCTAAGGCGCCTTATCGTCTTGCACCGCCAGAGATGCAGGATTTATCCTCGCAGCTTCAGGAGCTGCTGGGGAAGGGGTTTATTAGACCAAGTAGTTCCCCTTGGGGAGCGCCGATCCTTTTTGTTAAGAAAAAGGATGGTTCACACCGGATGTATATTGATTACCGGGAGTTGAACAAGCTAACGGTCAAGAACCGTTATCCCTTACTGATGATCGATGACTTGTTCGATCATCTGCAGGGAGCGTCTTGGTTTTCCAAGATTGATCTGAGGTTGGGATATCATCAAATGAGGGTGCATGATGAGGATATCTAGAAGACGACGTTTAGGACTCGTTATAGGCATTATGAGTTTGTGGTGATGCCTTTCGGGCTCACCAATGCACCGGCGGCGTTCATGGATCTCATGAACAGGGCGTGTAGGTCGATGTTAGATTGTTCGGTGATTGTGCTCATTGATGATATATTGGTATATTCGAGATCCAGAGAGCAGCATGAGGCGCATTTGAGGGAGATCCTCGTAGTTCTGAGATCGGAGAGGCTTTATGCCAAATTCTCCAAGTGCGAGTTGTAGTTACGAGAGGTCCAGTTCTTGGGGCACCTCGTCAACAAGAATGGGATTTTGGTCAATCCGGCCAAGATGGAGGCGGTCATGAGGTGGGAGGTGCCGAGATCGCCCACCGAGATCAGGAGCTTTCTAGGATTGGTCGGCTATTATCGGAGATTTATCAGGGATTTCTCCAAGATTGCCGTGCCACTTACTAGGTTTACCCAGAAGGGTATTGCTTTTTCATGGGGTCTGGAGCAGCAGACCTCGTTTGATACACTTCGCCAGAAATTATGCGAAGCCCCTGTATTAGCCCTCTCGTAAGGGATGGAGGATTTTGTGGTATATTGTGACGCATCGATATCAGGGTTGGGTGCGGTGCTTATGCAGAGGGGGCATGTGATAGCGTATGCATCAAGGCAGCTGAAGCCTCATGAGGCGAGATATCCCACCCACGATCTGGAGTTGGGGGCAGTGGTGTTTGCCCTCAAGATTTGGCGTCATTATTTATATGGGGTTCGGTGTACCATATACATGGACCACAAGAGCCTGAAGTATTTGATGGATCAGCCCAATCTGAAAATGCGTCAGAGGAGATGGTTAGACGTGGTAAAGGATTACGATTGTGAGATCCTGTACCACCCGAGCAAAGCTAATGTTGTAGCTGATGCGCTGAGCTGAAGCGCGGAGAGTGCCCCGATTCGAGGCACTTGTATGAGATTGACAATGATGACTTCGGTGTTGGATATCATTCGGGATGCCCAGGCCGAGGTCGTGAGACTGGAGAACCGTAAGAGGGAGCGGGTGATTGGACAGGTACCTGGGTTTGTTACCGATAGTCGAGGGATGAAGAGAGATGTCGCGTGGTTTGTCGAGAGGTGCTTGACCAACATCCACATGGCAAGTTGCAGCCGCTTGAGGTTCCCCAGTGGAAGTGGGAATAGATTTCCATGGACTTCATCACCAAATTGCCAAGAACCGTACGGGGTGTCGATGCAATTTGGGTGATCATCAACCGGCTGACAAAGAGCGCACATTTTCTTCCTATCAGTGAGAGCTCTTCTTCCGAGAGGTTGGCAGAGTTGTATGTGAAGGAGGTGGTATCGCGTCATGGAGTACTGATCTTGATTGTGTCAGATCGAGATGTACGTTTCACTTCCAGGTTCTGGAAGAAGTTCCACGAGGAGTTGGGTACGAGATTGGATTTCAGTACCGCCTACCACCCCAGACGGACGGACAAAGTGAGCGGACGATTTGGACGCTCGAAGACATGCTCTGAGCATGTGTGTTGGACTTCGGAGGAAGTTGGGACATGTATCTGCCGTTGGCAGCGTTTTCGTACAACAACCACCATTCTAGTATTGGTATGCCTCCCTTCGAGTTGTTGTATGGGAGGAGGTGTCGGACTCCCATTTGCTCGGGAGAGGTAGGGCAGCGTGTGATGGGTAGCACTGAGATAGTACTTCAGATGGCAGAGTAGATACAGTGGGTTAGACAGAGGTTACTGACGACTCAGAGTCGTCAGAAGATTTATGTGGATCGGCGACGATCCGAGCTGGAGTTCCAGGTGGGGGACTTCGTACTCCTGAAAGTATCTCCTTGGAAAGGAGTGATCCGATTCAGGAAGAGGGGCGAGCTGGGGACCCGGTACATCAGTCCATTCAGGGAGACCGCAAGGGTGGGCATGATAGCATATTGGTTAGAGCTACTTGCGGAATTGAGCCAGATTCATGATACCTTCCACGTGTCGCAGCTGAGAAAGTGTATAGCCGACGATTCATCGGTAGTGCCGCTGGAGGATATTCAGGTGGATGCAAGCCTGAATTATGCGGAAAGGCCAATCGCGATTCAGGATCGGAAGATCAAAGTTCTGAGGAACAAGGAGGTGTAACTGGTGCAGGTCCAGTGGCAACATCGGAAGGGGTCCGATCTGACCTGGGAGTCGGAGTTGGAGATGCGGGAGCAGCATCCAGAGTTGTTTGTCGAGCAGGACTTTGAGGGTGAAGTCTGATTCTAGTAGGGGAGAATTGTAACATCCAGATTCCCAGGTACCCTTTGATAAGTATTTATATTGAATTTGTGTGAGGGACTCGGCGAGTAGGCGCTCAGACTCGCCGAGTGGGATCGCGCATCTTTTGGTCTGATTTAATGAAGTACTCGACGAGTCCATGAGTGGACTCGGTGAGTCCATGCTGTTTAATGAAACCCTAATTTCTTGTGTTTGGGACCTATTTAAGGACCCTTATAGCCACCATTTGCGGCTACCAGACCCTTAAGAGAAATCCTAATAGTGTTTGAGCATTTGTGAGAGAGAAGAAGCCATTATTTGACCTTTGTGGGTTGGTTTTGCAAGAAGAAGTTGATTCCAGCTTAGAGGATGCCAAGGAGGTTGCATATTTGTGGATTTCAAGCAGAGGGCATCATCTTTGAGGTAGCATATCGATCCTCTTTCTGTTTTGTTAAAGAATCCATGGATCTAGGGTTTCCTGTACCCTTTATTGGGTTGATTTGTTAGGAATATGGTCCCTTATCATGTTTAGACTTAAGATCTGGACCCATATGTTGGATAAGGTGTCTAAGTCCATAACTATTTCGGGCTTGTACTTGACCCGACCCGGCATGGTCCATTTGGGTTGCATGGCACCATGCAATTGGATAGACTAAATGAGAGAAATAACACTTGGAGATTATTAATATATTATAAGTTCTAATATATTAATAATAATATTTGATTAGTTGATCAAAGAATTAATTTGGAATTAATTAAGTGATCAAAGGATAACTAATTAAATATATGGGTTGATTATGTAAATCATCCATATCTTGTATAGTGGGCTAAGAGGCTCCATGGATTATCAAGTTGGGTTCTACCCATAGGATACTCCATGGATGCTCCATGGGAGTTACAAACCCATGGGTCATGGAAATGAAGAGTCATGACACATTAGGGTTTACATGGTGTAACCCTAGATGTGTCAACACTATATAAGGACCATATTCTCCACAAAATCGGCTACACACAAGTTAGACAAGGAAACTAGAGGGCTTGGCCGATTTTGAGAAGTGTGTGTTATCTCAAGAGTCTTTCCAAGAGCATTTGGTGTTGTGTGAAGCATTTGAGGCATCACACTTGGGGTGCTAGGCTCACAAGGTTTCAAGGAACACAAGCAACAACAAGGTAAGTTATTCTATCTATGATTCAAGTTAAAATTGTTCCCCATGTATGCTAGATAGGAATATAACCTTGGAATTCAACTTTGCATGATAATTAGACAAACATAGATCCAAGGTTATTAGGGTTGCATGTACACTTAGGAAGTGTTAGAATGCTCAAAACCCATCAGTGGTATCAGAGCCTAGGCTTGTTTGTTTGTTATTTGTGCTTAAAAGTTGAAGAAAGTCGAAAATCTTGCTGTCTGACTGATGGACTCAGCGAGTCCATGGGGAGGACTCGACGAGTTCACGTGTATCTTCAACCTACTCGGCGAGTAGGTTTATGCACTCGGCGAGTAGGGTCGACAGAGTGCAGAATTTCGACTTGTGTTGCTGGAAATGGATTAGAATCATTACCCTAAAATGTTTTGGTACTTGAAAACTTATTTTAGAAGGTGTAATGTCTTTTCTAACTCATTTACAACAACAAATTATCAAAATTACAAAGATTAAATGTGATTTTGATTCTTGAAAGTGTTCATATTCATGTTCTTGTTCTTATGATGTTTAGATGATCATAGGAATTATTTGTAACCTATGTGGTAGATTAATTCATGATCATAATGTGTTTTAATGGAGTCCATAACTTGTCCTCAAGTTATGGAAAACCAAAAGTCTCTTGGATTAAAAAACCATTAAAAGAACACAAGAGTTAGAAAAATGAAAAGTCCTCATTTTATTACTCTATTAAACTCATAAGTTACAAGAAATGAAAAGTTTTGAAAGTTTACAAAACTTGCCCTCAAGTTTTGGAACAAGTAAAGTTAAGTTAAAACTTTAGTTCCAACCCCTAGAATTTTAAAAGTTAAAATTCAACCCTTATACTTATATTATTATGATCTAAATAATTATATATATATATATATATATATATATATATATATATATATATATATATGTATGTATAAGAACAAAGTCGTCTTACCGCTAGTACGCCTCATTCACGAAGCCGGTCTATAAGGTGGGTATAAGGTTGTTGCCTATAAAATGGTGACTTAATGGGTGTCCACTCTCACCCACCGCTTGCTTGATCGGTGGAGGGTCGTTAGCCGAACGGGTAAGACAAGGACTTATTAATTCTCATTCAAAGTATGATGAATATTATAAAGTAACTAAATGTTTTATTAAATTCCCAATCTTAGTTACTTTAGGAAAAATGTGAATAAGGTGCTATCCCATGAAATTACACTTTACACTTTGATTAAGTCGTTGGTGGAGCGTGTGTGGTTAACCGGCACACTAACTTGGACTTAACAAGGTAGGTAAAGGGTGACTTAGGGTTTATTATAGTATCGATGGAGCGTGTGTGGTTAACCGGCACATCGATTGAGTGATAAACTTTAAGGGTACCAAGTGATTTGCATGGTTACTTCACACCTCGTTTTGTGATCCTCGGTATCCCAGTCACAAAACTTGGAGGGCACACTCGAGATTGAAACATGCCTTTGAAAAGTTCATTGAATCTCAAAGAATCTAGGAATTTCTAAGAACCATTCAAAAACCTAATACTAAAATATTGCGGTTTTCGTGGTGGAAATTGGTGAATCGTCATTCACCTACCTTTCAAATATGATATAGCTTAGATTACGGCATACCTCTTCTAAGTTATATTATATTGTGATTGGATCCTAGCCTTAATATTACATTTGGGTGTTTTATTAAGGACTCTCTTATATCTAAACTAATCTTGTCCTCTTTCCTTCAGATGTCTTTCAACAATGCTTCTGGCTCTAATCCTAATGGCTCCTTTTCCCTTATGAACTTGTGTGGGAAAGTCACCTTTGATGGATCCAACTTCAATGAGTGGATCAGAAACATCAGGATGATTACCCGCTACGAGGACAAAGAATATGTCCTTGACAAGGAGCTTAAGGAGATTGATGAGTCCACTGCAACTCCTCAGGAGATCGCTGAATTTCGGGCACATGAAAGGGATGCTACGAAAGTGGCTTGTATCATGATGGCCACGATGACAGCGGAACTCCAAAAGTCTTATGAGGATTTCTACCCTTATGAAATGCACCAAGATTTGATGGAAAGATACCATCAAAGTGCACGACAAGAGAGGTATGAAATCATCTGCTCCATGATAACAACCATGATGAAGGACGGGGAATCCGTCACGAGCCACATGCAGAAAATGCAAAGGTATGTGGATCGTTTGCTGAAGCTTAATGTGAACTTCCCGGAGGATCTTGCAATAGATATTATTTTGCATTCCTTACCATCGTGCTATGATCAATTCCGCATGACATATCACATGAACAAGGAAGAAGTCACCCTCAGCAAACTTCAGGGACTTCTCAAGACCGCAGAAACAGGTCTTAAGGGGAAGTCGGTTGCTATCACTCCTACTCAAAACTCTACTCCGGTTTTGGCAATCGGGAAAAGTCGAGGGAGGAAGAGAAAGAGATCTTCTAAGGGTACCAAGGTTCGGACCCTTGATGGCTATTCTTCAAGTGGAACCAAGAAAGGTTTCGTTACTCCTTCTTCTGACCCAAAAGAGGCTGAATGCTTCTATTGCCATGAAAAAGCTCATTGGAAGCGGAACTGCCCAAAATACCAGCAAGATGTGAAGGATGGGAAAGTTAAACCCAACCATGCAGGTATTTACACTATCATTTCTAATAACTCACCCCATTCTAATTCTTGGGTCCTTGATATCGGGTGTGGTATTCACATTTGTTGTGACTTGCAGGGACTAAGAAGAAGTGAGGATGTGGAGCAAGGAAGGATAAACTTGATCATGGGGAATAGGAAAGCTATACCTGTTACCAAGATTGGAGTTTATACTTTATCGCTAAGTAGTGGGTTTAGTTTAGATTTGAATAAGTGTTGTTATTCGCCAGGAATGGCAAGAAATATTATTTCCTTTCATGCTTTGTACAAACAAGGGTTTACCTTTTCATTTAATAATGAAGTTGGTTCTATAGATGTTTTCTATAATAATGTCTTTTATTTTAAAGCATTACCTTGTGATGGTGTGTATGAAGCTGTATCTGTTGTAGATAACTTGGGAAATAATGTTTTGTGTATTGATTCTACTAATAATAACTTGGATAAAGCATCATTATGGCATTGTCGTCTTGGACATATAAGCAAGAAACGCATAGGCCAACTCCAAAAGGATGGAGTCTTGGAGTCGTTTGACCTAAAGTCAGATGATAGTTGCGAATCATGCTTACTTGGAAAAATGACAAAGTCACCCTTCACAGGTTCGTGTGAAAGGGGTGAAGGTTTGTTGGACCTTATACACACGGATGTGTGTGGACCATTCAAACATGCCACAAGGGATGCTAATCGTTATTATTTGACTTTTACTGATGATTATAGTAGATATGGATATGTCTACTTGATCAAGCATAAGTCAGAGACTTTCGAGAGGTTTAAGGAATTTAAACAGGAAGTCGAGAATCAATTGGGCAGGAACATTAAGATGCTTCGATCCGATCGTGGTGGTGAGTATCTTAGTTCAGAGTTCCTCGACTATCTAAGGGAATGTGGGATAGTCTCACAATTGACACCTCCCAGGACACCACAGTTGAATGGTGTGGCTGAGAGGCGTAATCGAACCTTGTTGGATATGGTTCGTTCCATGATGAGTCGAGCTACGCTACCAATCTCATTCTGGGGGTATGCCTTAGAGACTGCCGCCCATATTCTTAATCTAGTCCCTACAAAGAAAGTTGCCAAAACTCCTCACGAGATGTGGACTGGTAAAGTACCTAAACTAGACCACATCAAGATTTGGGGTTGCGAGGCTTTCGTGAGACGCGAGACTCATGATAAGCTCGAACCTCGAAGCGAGAGGTGTATTTTCATCGGTTACCCACAACAATCCTTTGGTTACCTCTTCTACAGACCCAGTGACAATGTGGTCTTTGTAGCAAGAAGAGGAGTCTTTCGAGAAAGAGAGTTTATAAGCCAAGGAGACAGTGGGAGGCAAATTGATCTTGAAGAAATTCAAGAATCAAGCGGTGAAGGAACTTCAAACTCTAGCCCTCAACTTGAGGAGGAAACTCCTGTTGAGCAAATTGACAAATCTGTACCTCTGAGACGTTCCACGAGAGTTAGGAGTGCACCTGAGCATTACTATGGATTCCATATTACTGCAGAAGGTGAGACACTTATTAGTGATGAGACACTAGTAAGTCAAGATGACCCTAACAGCTACGAGGAAGCCATGGCAGGCCTCGAGTCTGCTAAATGGAAAGAGGCTATGGATAGCGAGATACAATCCATGTATGACAATCAAGTTTGGAACTTGGTTGAAAATGTACCAGGTCGTAAGACAGTAGGGTGCAAGTGGGTCTTCAAGAAGAAGACCGACATGGATGGTAAAGTACATACTTATAAGGCTAGACTGGTTGCAAAGGGCTTCTCTCAAATTCCTGGAGTGGACTATGATGAGACCTTTTCTCCGGTAGCCAAGATTAAGTCTATTCGGGTTCTGTTAGCCATAGCTGCATTTCATGATTATGAAATATGGCAGATGGATGTCAAAACCGCTTTCCTTAATGGGAAGTTGGCTGAAGATGTTTACATGAGTCAGCCAGAGGGTTTTGTCAGCAACGAGTACCCTAATAGAGTGTGTAAGCTTGAGAAATCCATTTATGGATTGAAGCAAGCACCTCGCAGATGGAATCTTTGCTTTGATGAAAAGGTCAAGGAATTTGGCTTTTCTAGGAGTGAAGATGAATCTTGTGTGTATGTCAAGGCTAGTGGGAGTATAGTTAGCTTCTTGGTTTTGTATGTGGATGACATACTACTCATAGGAAACGACATTCCAACCCTGCAGGAAGTAAAGTCCTGGCTTGGGAAGTGTTTCGCTATGAAGGACCTTGGTGAAGCTGCCTATATTCTAGGGATAAGAATCTTGAGAGATCGGAGTAAAAGACTAATTGGACTTAGTCAGAGTACCTACTTGGATAAGGTGCTGAAGAGATTCAGCATGCAGGATTCCAAGAAAGGAGAGTTACCCATCCAGAGTAACACCAGATTGAGTAAGACACAAAGCCCTAGCACTGAGGCTGAGATAGCAGAAATGAGTCGAACACCTTACGCTTCGGCTGTAGGATCGATCATGTATGCTATGACGTGTACTCGACCCGATGTAGCTTTTGCCTTGAGCATGGTTAGCAGGTATCAGGCGAACCCTGGCAAGGCACACTGGACTGCGGTAAAGAATATCCTCAAGTACCTACGGAGGACTAAGGACTGGGTTCTTACCCTCGGTGGGAGTGATGACTTGAGAGTTGTAGGGTATAGTGATGCTAGCTTCCAGACTGATAGGGATAATTTCCGCTCTCAGTCGGGCTGGGTCTTTACCCTAAACGGAGGAGCAATTTCTTGGAAGAGTTCCAAGCAAGAGACAGTGGCAGATTCTACTTGTGAATCAGAGTATATTGCAGCTAGCGAGGCAGCAAAGGAGGCGATATGGCTGAAGAACTTCATTGGAGACCTTGGAGTTGTACCAGCTATTAAAGAGCCAATGGAAATTTTCTGTGATAGTGAAAGTGCTGTTGCCTTAGCCAAGGAACCAAGGGATCATGGGAGATCCAGACACATCGACAGAAAATACCATTTCATCAGACATCGGATCGAAGAAGGACTCCTCGTGGCAAAGAGGGTATCATCGGATGAGAACCCAGCAGATCCCCTTACGAAGGGACTGAGTAGGGTTAAGCATCTCCAGCATGCTCGGAGCATAGGGCTGAAGGATGATATAAGTTTTAGTAGTTAGATAACCCAGAAATTTGTAAAGTGTAATTGACATTTGATGATGAATAAAAGGTGTTTTTATTTATGAGTAAAGTGTTGCTATCTCTTGTCAATCGTTTACTATATTTCTTTTGCATGTTTTGACTTCCAGAATAATTTTGTTTGGTATAACATATTATTCAAACCTCCACAGTCGGTCATATGTCGGAAGTAGGTATGAATCAAGACTGTCATGATGGGTTGTAGAGGTCTAAGGTGTTGGACAAGGCTACAACAATCATGAGTGCTCATAAGTTCTGAGCATTGGACTCAACCCACGCTCACTGGAATCACTTCATGGAATTCTATCTCGAGTGATCGTGAGACGGTAATATCATATAAGTCTTCAAACCTAGAGATATGATTTGTTACTTACAAGTTGGTTATGCATTGACTGTACGAAACCGCATTGGTAACTCGATGTTATAAAACGTACTTTTGTGTGTAATTCAATGAGTGGTAGAACAAACATATGAGTCGAAGTTTATCTGTTCCTTCTTGGATTAGAAGCTGATATCTGGGCCCCTCGATGATTTTGTTTTGACCCATGTACCGGGCCCGGTCAGAACTAAGTTGATGTGTTCAATTAAGTTCTATGTCAAACAAATCGGAAATCGGGAAACAAATGCTGGACAATAAGCAAGACAATGTTCCATGTATTTGTCCGGCTGATATCTAGAACGGAGGATTATATGATCACTTATCTTAAAATGGCGTATCATCATCTTCTCAGTTCCGAGAGACCTTGAAAGAGCTACGATTGCCGGTCGGTTCCTGAAGTACTAGAGATATAGTTATTAGACTTATCCAAGTGGGAGACTGTTGGATAAGGTGTCTAAGTCCATAACTATTTCAGGCTTGTACTTGACCCGACCCGGCATGGTCCATTTGGGTTGCATGGCACCATGCAATTGGATAGACTAAATGAGAGAAATAACACTTGGAGATTATTAATATATTATAAGTTCTAATATATTAATAATATTATTTGATTAGTTGATCAAAGAATTAATTTGGAATTAATTAAGTGATCAAAGGATAACTAATTAAATATATGGGTTGATTATGTAAATCATCCATATCTTGTATAGTGGGCTAAGAGGCTCCATGGATTATCAAGTTGGGTTCTACCCATAGGATACTCCATGGATGCTCCATGGGAGTTACAAACCCATGGGTCATGGAAATGAAGAGTCATGACACATTAGGGTTTACATGGTGTAACCCTAGATGTGTCAACACTATATAAGGACCATATTCTCCACAAAATCGGCTACACACAAGTTAGACAAGGAAACTAGAGGGCTTGGCCGATTTTGAGAAGTGTGTGTTATCTCAAGAGTCTTTCCAAGAGCATTTGGTGTTGTGTGAAGCATTTGAGGCATCACACTTGGGGTGCTAGGCTCACAAGGTTTCAAGGAACACAAGCAACAACAAGGTAAGTTATTCTATCTATGATTCAAGTTAAAATTGTTCCCCATGTATGCTAGATAGGAATATAACCTTGGAATTCAACTTTGCATGATAATTAGACAAACATAGATCCAAGGTTATTAGGGTTGCATGTACACTTAGGAAGTGTTAGAATGCTCAAAACCCATCACCATAATGGTCCATAGGATGTTATCCATCTTGCTTTATGTTGAGTTATGGAAGAAATGGACTTAGGATGTTGTATTTGGGGCTATTTCGTCAAGTAGAGTTATTTGGACATTGCATGAGTATCAAGATCGAACCTTTATGTTTTTATTGAGCTTGGGAAGGTCATATCTATGGATTAAAGGAACAGATCTGACCTCAGAAGGCCATTTGAGTTTGAGCATGGCAACAACTCGCCGAGTTCATAAGTGGACTAGACGAGTCAAGTCGGGGTTGCCTTGCGATTCGTGACAGGTGTAACGCGTCGAGTGGAATGATGACTCGATGAGTCAAGAGAGGTTGAAAGGATTCAGAAAAACCGCATGGATTCACCGAGTCGAGCCAAATTTTGACCGTTGACTATTGTTGACTTTAGGGTTCTGGTGAAGGCTGATTCAGGAGGGTTCAGGGAAGGGTAGAATGGCCTTCTACCCAATTTGTAAGATGAGATCATGAGAGAATTCTGATCAGGATGATATTTGAATAATAGGAGGAGGCTAAGTTGGGACGTTGAGCACGAGAGTTTATCCGACTTCTTTGAGGCGAGTCTTCTCACTATACTGTACCTGGAAGGGTACCTATGTGTGACCGGAAGGTCTTATATGCTACGAGACGTACGAGCTGTATGTTGTTATGTGATATGTATGTGCTATATATGTTATGTGTGTTATGGACCGGAAGGTCAAGAGATTATGGACCGGAAGGTCAAGAAGTTACGGACTGGAAGGTCGATGTGGGTAGGACCGAAAGGTCTACCGGAATTTGGGACGGAGCTCCCTGAGACACATGGATCGGAAGATCCTACAATGTTATGGCCAGGAAAGGTGTATATGCAGTATGCGGTATTTGGGGAACTCACTAAGCATTTATGCTTACAGTTGTTGTGCTATGTGTTTCAGGTACTAGCAAGGATCGCGGGAAGGCATCGACATGATCCGTACACACTCAAAGAGATTATGTTTGAGATTATGAGAATTGTTTTGTTATGATAACATTGGATACATTATGTTTTGATATTGTTTTTGATGATTAAAAGTATGATTTTTGTAACATCCCGAAATAGCAAGAGTAGAGTTGAAGGGCTAAAAGTGTAATTTGGGAAAGAGTGACTCGACGAGTCCATGGATGGACTCAGCGAGTAGAGTCGCGACTTGGTCGCGTGTTAAGAAGCCGACTCGGCGAGTCAATGAGATGGACTCGGCGAGTAGGCGCTGAGTGGAGAAAACCCTAATTCTTGGGGTTGAGCCATATATAAAGAGCATTATGTTTCTTCCCCAGCCTCTTTATCACCCCCTTGAGTCCCATAAACCCTAAAATCGTGGAGAAGCACCATTGTTGAGTGGATTGGAGCTTGGAGAAGTATTTGTTGAAAAAAGTTTGGGAGTTTGAAGGTGTGGAGCAAGGGGCTTTGCTTGGATTCGAGTTTCCTTGCAGATTGGGGTGTTCTTTTGAGGTAATATCTCATTCTTAGCCTATTGTTATCTTGTTTCTTCATTTTGGGGTTTGAGGGAAGCTTATCTTGGGTGATATTGGAGTCTAGAGGTTAGATCTGAGGTTGCTACCTCAGATCTGGAATGGAGAAGGGTTGGACTGCAGGAAAGTCCCTGTGTTGAGTATTGGATGAAGCTATCTTGTCCCAAACCTTAGCCCTAATGTGCATAAAGCATAGATCTCTTTGGATTCACGTAAAGTTTGCCACTTTACGTGATGGATGAGTTGTAGGAGGCTAGATCTATGTTTTGGATCAATTGCATGGTCTGGAATGCTTCTGTATGGATTCAGACCGGTGGTACTCGGCGAGTCACATGGGTGAACTCGACAAGTTGCTTGAAGGTGAGCTGGGGTCGGATGAAGATGGCCTGGGACTCGGCGAGTTGTATGAACAACTCGGCGAGTAGGTTGAAGATAGCCTTAGACTCGGCGAGTCTGTTCTGGACTCGGCGAGTCTTGTTGAAGAGTCCCGATATTCTCTGGTTGAGTCGAGAATCGGTGAGTCAAGGGATGACTCGGTGAGTTGTGTGCGAGTGGACTCAGAGTTGTTAGACTCGGCGAGTCTCGGGGTGACTCGAGGAGTTAGGTTGCGGATTGAGTGAAGTTTTGAGTATGGGAACTCGGCGAGTCATAGGGTTGACTCGGCGAGTAGGGTCAGTCAGGGGTTGACTTTGACCTTGTCTTTGACCAAGGGTTAACTAGTGTTTTCCAGGGGTACTTTGGTAATTGTTGTTTATGGTTTTGAGTTCAGTGCATTGGTGGCTGTCCAGTGGTGGAGATCGTATCAGTGATCGGAGCAGCTTGAGTTATCTGTTCAGTCGGCAGTTTTGAGGTGAGTTATCCTCACTATATCGATATGGTTTAAGGCACCAAGGCCAACCCTTTTATCGGATGGAAATCCGGGTAGTTGTCTGTTGTTATGATATTGCGGGATATGGGCCGAAAGACATTATGTTATGGGCCGGAAGGCGTTATATGTTGTGGGCCGGAAGGCATTACATGTTGTGGGCCGGAAGCCATTGCGATGTGGACCGGAAGGTCATGGCCTGGAAAGGCGTATGTGTGCATTTAGTATGTTGACTGATTCGTAGGGTGATGTTATGCTAGTGACCGGTTAGGCTGGTATCTAGGTTAGGGTAATGATATGTTATGTGATCTGTTGATCGATTGCTGGCTGTGAACTGTTATATGATTATATGTTACGTGCATGGTTGCTTGGTCTGGAGTGTGATCCGGTATGCATGGTTGTTCTATGTTCTGTTATGATATGTATGCTTTTTATGTTGTGGGCCGGAAGGCAATATGTTATGGGCCGGAAGGCAATATGTTATGGGCCGGAAGGCATTATGTTATGGGCCGGAAGGCGATATGTTTTGGACCGGAAGGTCGTGGCCTGGAAGGGCGTATATGTGGTTGGTATATTGGGGGTATCTCACTAAGCTTTCGGGCTTACAGTTGTGGTTTTATGTTTTCAGGTTCTCAGGAGGCTGTGGCAAGGCAAAGGCGTGATCGTACCGTTCCTCGCGTTGGTGTTTTATGAAATGAACCTGGGAAATACTCTGTTAAATAATGTATTGAAAACCTTTTTGTAACAATGTTATTAAAATGGGTTGTTTTTGAAAAGTTTTAAATGTTTTGAAATTTTGGTCGTTACAAGTTGGTATCAGCGCCTTGGTTTGAGTGAATTGGAGGAACATTCGTGTGACTCCAGTCTCAAATCGAGGAGAGTTTTCAAAAGAGTAATTAAAAATGGCTTTCAAAAATGAGTAAGGGAGGACGCGGAGGTACGATCAGCCGGAGCCAGTAAGTAACCCCCCAAAATACCATGCATGTTATTTGTTTTTGAGCTTTGATAGAGCAGCATGCTAGTGATAGGCTAGGGATCTTCAGGAATTCATGATAATGTTGCCTGATTTGTGATGCCTGTAGCCTAGGGTCCCTTATGGGAGATTCTCTGTGTTCCTCTAGTGGTGAGGGTTGAGCGTTGTTATGCATGTTTCTCTAGGGTGTTGTGGTAGTACTTCATACAAATATGGGTAGGTGTGGAAGGTAGTATGGGCTCGTACTACTGAAAGCACAGGACCCATACGCGTATCAAGGAAACCATGATCTCTAGGGTTGGGTTGAGAGAGTTGGATCCCAGGCTTGTGGGAAGTGTCCGAGATTTTGTGGTGTTTTTCAGTATGCAGATCCCGAGGCATGCTGGGAGTGGATCCGGGTCAGGATCGGGAGTAAGAGAAGGGGTTCAGGGCGGGTCTATGCCGCCCGAGGTTATTGGTCAGATGAGCTCGTGCGAGTTGGATGCGAGGATTCGTGAGATCCTGCATGATGAGGTTGCTGCATTGTTCCGGGCTGAGTTGCCGGAACTGTTTGGGTCGATCAAGACCGCCATGGTTGAGTATTTTGATGAGCGCTATGCGTCTCTCACGGAGACGGCTGCCGTGGCAGCTACAGTGGCTGTAGCAGCGGCAAGGGGAGGAGCTGATAGATATTTTCAGTACTAGGACTTCGATAATACGGAGCCTCCCACCTTCGATGGAGTTCAGGATCCGATTGTTGCTATGAGGTGGTTATCGGACGTGGAGGGGTGTTTCTTCACGTGTTCATGCCCTGCTGATCTGAGGGTGAGGTGTGCTCTGAACCTGTTGAAGCTCGGGGCGAAGGATTGGTGGAGAGTGACCACGTGGTCATACTCGGATGTGCAGAGGGCTGCGGTTTCATGGGATCAGTTCTGAGAGATGTTCAGCACTCGCTATGCTCCGCAGGATGAGAGGGAAAGATTGGCTCAGGAGTTCCTTGAGCTGAAGCAGGATTCGGAGTCAGTGACTGAGATCACCAGGATGTTCTATGAGAGGGCGATGTTTTGCCCTGAGTTCGCTTCGGAGCAGCTCAGATGTCCCGATATCTGAGTATGCTCAGGGGGATATCAGACAGTTTGTGTCTGCGCAGAGCGAGACCTTGTTGGAGTTGCAGGAGGCCGCCAGGCGGCGTGAGTTAGAGATTGAGTTGCAGTTGCGTGAGCTGAGGCAGGCTCCGGTGCAGTCGCAGCCGGCGCCGGAACGGTACAAGACCGTTGATGTCAGAGTGGGGGATCTGAGCAGCCACACTTGTGGGAAGTGTGGAAGGAGTCACTCCGGATTTTGCAGGTCCGGTGGTGCATGCCGCAAGTGCGGAAAGGAGGGGCACTATGCGAGGGATTGTCGGCGGTCAGCGCCGGTTCGGGATTTGAGGATTTGCTATCATTGTCGTCAGGTTGGACATATGAGGATCAACTGTCCACAGCTTTCCGCAGGACCGGTGCAAGCTCCAACACTGGCCACTTTGAGGATTCCAGGAGGAGGTCAGGATGGAGCGAAGCCCCGAAGGGCTCAGGGTCGTACTTATCATCTTGCGGCAGAGGAGGTTAGAGCAGTGCCGGAGGCAGCTGCAGGTATGTTTCTTTCTTGATGTCTTGTTATCTTGCGATTATTATGGTGTATTGTTTGTCCTGGTATCTTTGTGTGGATTTCGATGCGGTATTCGTCGTTTTGCGGGTTGAGGTTTGGGTTATGGATTTGTGTTTCGGGTTTTCGTCTTGGTATCCGTTGTTCCTTGAGGGTTTGGCATGGTTATGGATTCATGTTTCGGGTTTTCATCTTGGTATCCGTTTTTCCTTGAGGGTTTGGCATGGTTATGGATTCGTGTTTCGGGTTTTCGTCTTGGTATCTGTTGTTCCCTGAGGGTTTGATATGATTATAGTTTGGTGTTTTGTGCTATCGTTGGTTATCATTCGTGAGGGTTATTAGTGGAGATGCAACATTGGGTTGAATGTCGGGTAGCATCTGTAGTCGTGGAATGGATAATTGGAGATCGGATTCTTTTTGAGCGGATTGATCAGTGAGGAGATGTGTTTTGTTGAGGGTTGTTTATGCTTGTGGGAAGCAGTCAGTGTGTAAGTGTTTTCTTTGTGCAGGGTTGTTCTGGAAGGTCGTTGGTGGCGACCGTTGGTTGTTAGTCAGTGCTATAAGTGGGGGAGAATTGGAGAATTCTATGGGAGATCGATGAGTATTTGAGGGTGCTTAGCTGTTGGGATTCAGCAGTGTTCTGTCAGCCCAGAGTATAGGCTGATAGGAGCGAGTGTCGGGCATGCGGAGCGGGATACAGACCTAGGGCATTTGATTGTGGAGGCCTGGGAGCAGGCCGGGATCAAGTTTGAGTAGGTAACCTGGGTTATGTGATCAGATTATTTGTATGCTATATGTACGTGATGTGTTGTACTGCATTATTTCTATGGGATTTATGCTGTGCATGTTTATAGAGTTGGAACCGGAAGGTTCCCAGAGTTAGAACCTGAGGGTTCACAGAGTTTGGGTGCACGGACCCACAGAGTTATAGCCTCGAGTGGCTAATATGTGTTATGTGAGTCGGTCCAGTCATGCTGGAGACTCTGCTGGTATTGTTGGATCAGTTTGAGAATATGGATTGTGTATGTTGCAGTGTGATTGCATTGGAAGGTTTGGCCCCGGGTAGTGATCTTGTTTAGTTGAGGTAGTGCCTGGGCTTGAGAGTCCCTGCGAGGAGAGTCAGAGTAAGTGTGTTGGATGGATAGCGGACACGCTAAAGGGTGGTGTAGCGTTGGGCGAGCACCGTGGCATTTGTCGGAGTGACATTGTGGCCGAGTGGATTCCTTGGTAAAGGAAGAGAGAGAGGTAAGAGGTGTGTAACTCCGAAAGGGAGTGCAAGTTCACGGAAGTGAAAGCGGAAGAGCAGAGTTATGATTAGAGTAATTTGATTATGGTTATTGAGCAGCGTGTTTGAGGCAGTGGAATAGAAGCTCATCCGGTTTGGAATGTCTGCTGAGGTCGCGGAGGGAAATCCGCAAGTGTAGAGCCAAGAGGCTCGGAAGGGATGCAGGGAGAGAGTCTTGAACTCTCAGTGTGATTCTGATCATGGTATGGGGTGTATATTAGTGGTTCATCCTGGGGGATGTTTGAGGATATCATCAGTGTATCGGGTTTTCCCCAACCTGAGGGTGTTAGAGCTAGTTCAGCATGTGTATGCGGTTGCAAGAAGAGAACTCGTGGGAGTTGCTTTGAGAATGAGAATGGGTCTTTCCGTCATCACGGAATGGATAGAGTGGGATTCGGATCTGGGATCCGATTGTTCAAGGATTTCTAGCCCTTATGGGTCGAGTGATTGTTGAGATTTGGGGCAGTGATGCATCTTGGGTAATTCTCGGTTATTAAGAGTGATGATCAGGGGGTACAATCGGTGCCCGGTTTGGTTTGAGACGGTGGTCAGGACACCGTAAAGGAAGGGAAAGTGTGTTCGAGTTTCGATGGGTATGCCTTGAGGGACCTGGTCCGGTTAAGGCCAGGTGGCGCGTTGTGGGAGTATCTTTGGAGTTGAGTTGCTGTAGGCTTCGAGGGTGAAGCCTAATTTAAGTGGGGGAGAATTGTAACATCCCGAAATAGCAAGAGTAGAGTTGAAGGGATAAAAGTGTAATTTGGGAAAGAGTGACTCGGCGAGTCCATGGATGGACTCGGCAAGTAGAGTCGCGACTTGGTCGCGTGTTAAGAAGCTGACTCGGCGAGTCAATGAGATGGACTCGGCGAGTAGGCGCTGAGTGGAGAAAACCCTTGAGTCCCATAAACCCTAAAATCATGGAGAAGCACCATTGTTGAGTGGATTGGAGCTTGGAGAAGTATGTGTTGAAGAAAGTTTGGGAGTTTGAAGGTGTGGAGCAAGGGGCTTTGCTTAGATTCGAGTTTCCTTGCAGATTGGGGTGTTCTTTTGAGGTAATATCTCATTCTTAGCCTGTTGTTATCTTGTTTCTTCATTTTGGGGTTTGAGGGAAGCTTATCTTGGGTGATATTGGAGTCTAGAGGTTAGATCTGAGGTTGCTACCTCAGATCTGGAGTGGAGAAGGGTTGGACTGCAGGAAAGTCCCTGTGTTGAGTATTGGATGAAGCTATCTTGTCCCAAACCTTAGCCCTAATGTGCATAAAGCATAGATCTCTTTGGATTCACGTAAAGTTTGCCACTTTACGTGATGGATGAGTTGTAGGAGGCTAGATCTATGTTTTGGATCAATTGCATGGTCTGGAATGCTTCTGTATGGACTCAGACCGGTGGTACTCGGCGAGTCACATGGGTGAACTCGACGAGTTGCTTGAAGGTGAGCTGGGACTCGACGAGTTGGAAGAACAACTCGGCGAGTCGGATGAAGATGGCCTGGGACTCGGCGAGTTGTATGAACAACTCGACGAGTAGGTTGAAGATAGCCTTAGACTCGGCGAGTCTTGTCGAAGAGTCCCGATATTCTCTGGTTGAGTCGAGAATCGGTGAGTCAAGGGATGACTCGGTGAGTTGTGTGCGAGTGGACTCAGAGTTGTTGGACTCGGCGAGTCTCGGGGTGACTCGAGGAGTTAGGTCGCGGATTGAGTGAAATTTTGAGTATGGGAACTCGGCGAGTCATAGGGTTGACTCGGCGAGTAGGGTCAGTCAGGGGTTGACTTTGACCTAATCTTTGACCAAGGGTTAACTAGTGTTTTCCAGGGGTACTTTGGTAATTGTTGTTTATGGTTTTGAGTTCAGTGCATTGGTGGCAGTCCAGTGGTGGAGATCGTATCAGTGATCGGAGAAGCTTGAGTTATCTGTTCAGTCGGCAGTTTCGAGGTGAGTTATCCTCACTATATCGATAGGGTTTAAGGCACCAAGGCCAACCCTTTTATCGGATGGAAATCCGGGTAGTTGTCTGTTGTTATGATATTGCGGGATATGGGCCGGAAGGCATTATGTTATGGGCCGGAAGGCGTTATATGTTGTGGGCCGGAAGGCATTTCATGTTGTGGGCCGGAAGGTCATGGCCTGGAAAGGCGTATGTGTGCATTTAGTATGTTGACTGATTAGTAGGGTGATGTTATGCTAGTGACCGGTTAGGCTGGTATCTTGGTTAGGGTAATTATATGTTATGTGATCTGTTGATCGATTGCTGACTGTGAACTGTTATATGATTATATGTTACGTGCATGGTTGCTTGGTCTGGAGTGTGACCCGGTATGCATGGTTGTTCTATGTTCTCTTATGATATGTATGCTTTTTATGTTGTGGGCCGGAAGGCAATATGTTATGGGCCAGAAGGCAATATGTTATGGGCTGGAAGGCGATATGTTTTGGACCGAAAGGTCGTGGCCTGGAAGGGCGTATATGTGGTTGGTATATTGGGGGTATCTCACTAAGCTTTCGGGCATACAGTTGTGGTTTTATGTTTTCAGGTTCTCAGGAGGCTGTGGCAAGGCAAAGGCGTGATCGTACCGTTCCTCGCGTTGGTGTTTTATCAAATGAACCTGGGAAATACTCTGTTAAATAATGTATTGAAAACCTTTTTGTAACAACGTTATTAAAATGGGTTGTTTTTGAAAAGTTTTAATTGTTTTGAAATTTTGGTCATTACAATTTTAAAAATGAAAAATTGTTTTAAAAATTTGCGTTGTTACAAGATGATTAATGGATCCTACAATCTTTTGGCAAACACCCCCTCCAGTTCCTATTCTCGAATCGTCCGAAATTTTTTAACCCTAAGAGCTCCGTTGTCATTAAGAAACTGCCACTTTCATTTATAAAGAAGGCCGAGGTTAACAGCATCCAAACTACCAACCCCAAGGCCTACAAGTTTCTTATTTAAAAAGTAAAAATTTACTATTGGGCTTTATAGTTTCATATGGGGATAATGACTTAGGAGGGTAATACGGTTTCCCGTTTGTTCATATTAGGTCCCTAACATATTTTTTGTGTGTATTATACCATTAAGGTTGTTGTAACGGTTTAAAAATAATCCCTTTTACAGGTTTCTTCCTATTAATAGGACTATTTGTAAACGGTTATAATAACCTTAATGGTGTAATACACACAAAAAATACGTTAGGGACCTAAAATGGACAAACAGGAAACGTTATTACCCTCCTAAGTCATTATCCTATTCTAATATGTATTCAACACAAATAAGATGACATAGCAAAAATAGTTAGCTCACACAAGTTGTGATGAAGATGGTATGAAGAAAACAAAATAGGACATCACTAAATTGGGTCCGTGCACCTAAGTAGAATGGTTCGGAGTCCTTGTGCGTGGTCCTCTTTCCAACATGCCTTGGTCATCTACGGTCTACGTGGAACAGGGGTAGGAAGAGTTAAATTTAAGGTTTGTAGCTCTTTTGAGCTCATTTACACCCAAATGTTTCTAGAATTGTTATGTGTGTTCCAAGGTGTGAAAAGTGTATGTTGGGGCTTCCAAATGATGAATTCAAGTGCTAAATGAAGAGATATTCACACCAAACCTTGAGATTAAGGTAATACGTAGTAATCCATCTTTAGTTTGCGGAAATGTTGTCAGAAATGTTGACAAATATATTGTACGCACTAGGTTAAAACCGTGGAACCCACGAGTGTTAATTTTATATAAAATTAAAAAAACGGTTATGTAATAAATTAAGATACCATTAATTTAGAAAAACTTATGAATTTTAATATTGTATTTTTTTAATAACTTTGTAATTTGTAAGTATTTAATTACATATATAAACCCTTCTATTTTGTAAAAGTCATGAGTTTGTATAATGCAACATATTGTTAGTTTTGGAGCTTTATTCTTATAAAATAAATGGAAGTTGTGACACATTAAAAACTTATGAATTTTAATATTGTATTTTTTTAATAACTTTGTAATTTGTAAGTATTTAATTACATATATAAACCCTTCTATTTTGTAAAAGTCATGAGTTTGTATAATGCAATATATTGTTAGTTTTGGAGCTTTATTCTTATAAAATAAATGGAAGTTGTGACACATTTACAAAACAGGCGTGTGAGTTGTAAAAAAATATTTATTCTTAATAAACTTTACTTTTGGTGCATGATTCTTGGGAAGAAAAACAATATTTATAATTCAAAATCGTAAGGATTAATTAAATATTTACAAAAAAATATCAATTTACAATGATAAAAGTTTTGTCAGTAACTTTATAATTTTGTTTTAAAATAAGTATATACATCATTATAAAAAAATAGGTTTTAATAATATATTTGCAAACATTTTTTTGTATATAATAAGAGATTTATGATGTAATTTTATGATCATTATATACAAATTAATCATCTTGGTAAGTCATAATTCATTAAACTGAAATAATTGTAGAAAATTATCTATGTGATATGAATATGCATATACATAAAAAAACATTAAGCACACAAATTAAAAAAATGTAATTTAAAATTGTTTAAAGCTTATCAAACAAAAAAATTAAACATAAGATGTTCATGGTACATACTATGTACAAGTAGATCAAATATACAAGAATTCATTAAAACTTTAAAATGTAATGGTGAACATCTCTATTCTATTCATGGCACCAATAAAAAGCTTCATCCCTTCAATCCTATAAATCTTAAGGAAGATCGAACAAACAAACCCAGATGTTACAAAAATCAAACATATTAAAGTATGTTGTTATTTTTTGGTTTAACGCTTATAAAATAACAAATTGGAGGAGAAAAGTACCTTTTTCTTTCATACATAATTCCATCGTTGCAACACTTTTTTTTGCATCTATAACTCCAACCCTGCATGTTGTTGACCCAATGTAAGCTTGTAATAAGTAAAATTTGTTACTTAAAATATATAAAGATTTAATGAACAATCGAAGTATTAGAAGATTTCAATTCGTATATGATCAAAAAGGTATGTATGAAATAGCAAGATAACTTGAGGATCAATAATGATAAGTGATTAGCCATCAGGTCCGTCTTCCATCTTTCACTTTGGAATCCGATTTCCACAGGGAATAAGATTGACTTGAAGACTACAAACACACCATAAGCAACCGCCCAGGAAGTGATCCCGGACGATCCTCCGGCTGTTAAGTTAGCGAAAGGTTATATATTCGATGGATTATACACGAGAGTCGGAAGTAAATTTTGTGTACTTGCCTTCCTATGGTGTAGAGACATCTATTTATAGGGGTATTGGAAGTGGCAAGCTCTTTCGGATTGACCCTGACATGCTATCTTATCGCATTTATGTTGTAACGACTGAAGGTACGATCGTTGGTACTATACATACCGTTAAACATGTGTCTTGTGGCTATACCAGAATCTCTTGAGCATGTATCCTCGTACATGTTGTATCCTCATAGTTTCAAGATACTGCCATTACTATTTAGACATCATATTGTACCTTCCATCTGTTCCTTATTCTCCTCAAAATTCGTTATGCTAGTTCGGTGTTTTAGTTGGCTTGGGCATCTTTGAACATGCCAGTTTCGGATATCCAGGAAAGGATAGAGGTATTTATGGATCATACCTCATTAAGTCCCCCCAGTTTGTATCTCTACGTATTCGATGGGGTAGGGATGCAAACTTTGGTAAGAGCAATATTATAGCCGTTATGGTCGAATAGTGGTGCAAAACTCCTAAATTAATTATGACATGACGTGTTGACGGTTATATTAGTCCTAATGATGATCCCTACAACCGTATCTTCACCTGCCATTACTTGAATAGGGGTACAATATCCACTAATCACTTTTTCTACCTATTAATCTGTCACACCCCAAAACCACGAACGGCGGAAACGTTCAGGGGTGGAGGACGTCATGTACAGTATCACAACAATGTAATTTAATAAACAAGCAACTACATCATCCATTGCATTATAAGTAAAGTTTTAATACATGTATGTTCTTTCATTGTAGTAAGAAACCAAAAATATACAATTGAAATAAAAGACGAGACTTGTCTGCTCCGTCTTCTCAAAACCTGGCCTCCGTACCTGTCTACTGATGACCTGAGAATACAAATTATTTTGAAAGCGAGTATCAACTTTAAAGCTGGTGAATTCATAAGTATATAAGTGTCATTGCCTTGTTTGTGAAAATCTGTTATGAAGGCTGTTGGGTAGCGTAGCTTCATTTTGTATTGCGTCTTTGAGTTCGGTTAATAGTACAATATTTTGTACTCCGGTTTGGGCATGTCCAACCTTTGAGCTATAGGGTTTAGTATATAATAATATGCTTGCATGCATACTAGGTTAACGATAGAGAACAATAGAATACGATTGATAGAAGGCGATTGCATTACAGATTTCTTTATCATTCTTGTAAACCCTTTTAATCCTCTACAGTTGATGTTCTTTATCGAGATCTTCTGAGGGTTGTTTTATAATCATTCGACACGTTTGATTCATTCTTGAGTTGTTTACTGTTTTCTTGTTCTTGCTGTTTACTCTTTATTTTACCTGTTTAAGATCTAATCGATCTTCAAAGTTTAGATTCAAACTTAACAATTGGTATCAGAGCAGGAGGCTGTGTAATCGATACACTTCTTTTCTGTGAAAAAGGTTTCAATTAGGGTTTTCCGCAATTACTGATATTTATTGAGCCGTCATCTCATTATTGACGTATCTTGATATTTATTATTTTGCCCTAATCTGATTTATTACAAGTCTGATCTTTGAACAGGTTATTCGATCATTATGGACGAGTCGCAATCAAATCCCATTAATATTTCAAACATCATTGGATCAACCACGAAGATTCCCATCCTGTACACCCATGATTATGAAGTCTGGGCGCATCACTTTGAAGATTATGTTATAGGATCTGAGGATAATGGATACCTCATCTGGGAAGCAATTGTTTCTGGACCGTTTTCTCATTCTGCAACCTCAAGGATTATTAAAACTCAAAAGGAGTATAATGATCTTCTAAAAGATGTTAAAGATATTGTGCAAGATGAAAAAGATAAATTTCAGTGCAATATCAAGGCGTTAAGATTGATCAGATTTGCCCTTCAGTCCGACACTTTTAGGCTGGTGAGTTCATGCACGACGGCAAAGGAGATTTGGGACAGGCTGCGTGAATTGTACTCTACAGACGAGGATCTTGAACACTCCATCCAAACCTTACTCTTGTCTGAGTTTGGTTAATTCAGGCAAGGAACCGAAGAAACTGTGACCCAAACGTTCGATCGCTTCAATCATCTTCTCAGCAAGATGATCAAACATGACATTGAAAGGAAGCTTATTGAGCAGAAGGTTACGTTCTTAAATGGTCTCAGATCAGAGTGGAGAGCAGTAGTGTCCACAGTTAAAGCCCACGAGCAATTTAAATCATATTCATTGGCGAAACTGGTGGGCATTCTCAAATCTCAGGAGAAGATCGTGTTGCAGGAGAAGAATGTGGTCTCAAGCCTAGGTTCGTTGGCCTTCTTGTCAAAAAGTAAAGCTGTGATGGAGGACGAAGACCTCAACTTGGAAGATTATGACCTCACGACTGAGGATTATGCTATGATGGTATCTAACCCCAAGAGGTTCATCAAGAAGAGATTTCCCTCCAACAAAAACCGAAATTGGCAGGGAATGTACAGTTCTGAAAAAGTTAAAGATGAACCGAAGGTTGAGGGTGATTCTGGAGTAAGCTGCTACTATTGTAGAGGAAAGAACCACTATGCAAAGGATTGTGTCCTCAAGAAGATGGCTGAAAAGGATGAGAAAAAGGATGAAGAAGCCTTGCTGCAGAAAAAGCTTGATGAGATCAGGAAGAAGAAATCTACCGCTAACCCTTCTATGAATGCTCTAATTGTGCAGGGTTCGGTTGCTGATGACGAGTTCGGTGGCGTGGAGGTTTGGTCAACCGACTCTGAAGATGATGAAGTGAGGAAGCTTTCTCATGGAAAGGCTTGTGTGGAAAAAGAGGAAAGCAGTGGAGGAAGGTGCTTGATGGTTTCTGACGTATCTCAGATGAGGGGATACAACACTGATGGTGGAGATAATGAACCGAAGGAGCAACAGAACTTATGCTTTACAGCCAAACCGCTCAGCGTGCAGTTCAACGAGCTCGATGAACTGATTAAGAAGGTACAATCGGTTTTTTTTTCATTTAAGGTCCCACAATGCTCATATGAAAAAGAACTAAAAAGTGTTAATTCAAGAATCTCTCATCTAGATAGTAGTTTAACTCAAACTCGAGTCACCAATTCTAACCTAACTGATCAATTAAGCAGGGTGTCTTCGAAGAGTGAGGAACGACGCATGTGGATCGAACTGAAGGAGTCGGAATTAGTCAAAATAAAAGATGAAAACATTTATTTACAAAGAGACAATTTAAAGCTTTTGAAACAGCGAAATGTTTTTTGTTTGATTGCTAAAGGTCTTTACACTAATATTACTCAGCTCCATCTGGATTGTGAAATAGGACAAAAGATTCATCGCATGATTTTGCCCTTTCTTGAGTTTAAGGAGGATGAAATTGATGCAGAAGCGTATAATTGTGAGAGTGTGATATCCTCTGAGGACGTTAATCCAACCTATATGTATGGACTGGACAAAATAGAATCTTTCATTAAATCCAAGGACCATAAGGACATGCTTAAAAACCTTTTAGATGAAAATGATAAACTGAAACTGAGAACCGAAACCATACAAAAATTTGACTCTTTAAACGCCAACTTGAGCTCAGAAAACAAAATTGATGTTGAAAATGCATCTGAGCTTAATAAGGATGACAATATGAGTGAAATTTCTATGGAGGACACGGTTGACTGTTCAGAATTCGTAAAAAGCGAACCTGAAAACCACAAGAATCTAATTTCAGAAAATTCAGTGGAGTTCACTCGTATGTCCCAACAAAAGTCCCCGATCCTTGCAGAGAAGGCCGTTGTATATCAAAAGGTTAGAACCACTCCAAATCAAGTGTACAAGGTCACAGGAGTAACCGAACATCAGACTGCTGAACTCACAGCAGTTGTAAACGAAGACAATGCTGATGGCTGCGATGAGTTCTTCTGGTCAGCTCCAATCGATAATGCTGATGAAACGGTAGGCTTATCCGAAAGGACCTCATGGAAAAGTAAAGGTAGATACGTGCCAGAACCCTTGAACAAACCTGTTAACTTTGATGTGCCAAGTACTAGTGGTACGAAAGACATTCCTCAAGAAAATGGAAGTCCGGCAAAGGAAGACACTCCCTCTAGAGAAACTTCCTCATTCCAGAGTGAACCAGCCAAAGAAAAACCAAAACCTAAAGCCAACATCCATCATCAACCGAAGCAGATGAGAAATCAGAAACGTCAAAGGAATCAAAGATACAGGAAGAATCTCTCTGAAAGAAAACAGTTCTGGAAATCCCAGAATTCTTATTTCTCACATCAAGACAAGAACCTAAAGTCTGAGAAAAATCCTGTTGAAACGAAAGAAAGTCACAACAACCAAAAGCAGAGGTTCGGTTCAGAAAATAATACCAACCGAAAGCAAAGGTTCGGTTCAGAAAATAATACCAACAGAAAGCAAAGGTTCGGTTCTGAGAATGACTCTAACCGAAAGCAGAAGTTCGGTTTAGATAACGAAACCAACCGAAAGCAAATGTTCGGTTCTGAAATCAAAAGAAATCAAAACTCTAAGGTCGGTCCCACCAATGATCAAAAGCAAAAGGGTCACCTAGAGTCTCCAGCCAAGAAGTTATCTGATTCTTCTAAATCTTCCAATTCTTCAAACTCTTCAAACTCTTCTCCATCCCGTCCTAAATTCCACTCTGTTCCTTCTCAAAAAACTCAATCATCAGCAGAACAAAAAAGAAAACAGAAGGTTTCAGTGGTTGAACCAGAGTCAAAACCGAAAGCACCAAATCCTAATAAAATTAAAGTTTTTACCATCAAAAAGAAAGATGAAACAACACTAATAAAATGAACATATTTAGTTGACATCTCTCTTACTATTCCTGTACCTGTGAAAGGCTCACGAGGACCCAAGAAACTTAGGGTTCCTAAATCTACTTAATTTTTGCAGGTTATCAGTGACGAGCAGTTTGACGAAGAATGGTACATTGATAGTGGCTGCTCGCGTCACATGACAGGGAGGAAAGAAGAGCTAAGGGAATACAGGTCTCTTTCGAATGGTGGAAATGTCAAGTTTGGAAACAACTCCTTCGGCACCATAAAAGGATATGGAATCATTACTAATGGTGATTTCACGATAAGGAAAGTGGCATACGTGGAAGGACTACAACACAACCTCATTAGTGTATCTCAGCTTGTTGGAGGTATTGGTCTCAAAGTCTCATTTGACGATGAGGGTTCTGAAATAATTGAGAAGAAGACGAATAGAGTTATTCTCAAATCAGAGCGTAAGGGTGAAATGTTTCCTCTGAACCTCAAACCCATCAAAGGAAACCCAGCTATCTACTTGTTATCAAAAGCACAATCTGATGAAAGCTGGTTGTGGCACCGAAGGTTCTCTCATCTCAACTTTTAAGACATCAACAAACTTGTCACTGGAGGTCATGTTCGTGGTCTTCCACTACTCAAGTTCGATAGAGATCATTTGTGTGCTGCATGTGGAACGGGGAAGCAGAGTCGTCAAAGTCATCCATCTATAATAAACAGTAAGGTTGTTGAACCACTTGAATTACTTCATATTGATTTATGTGGTCCATCATCTATCGAAAGCATCGGTGGTAGCAAGTATATTCTTGTTATTGTTGATGACTTTTCGCGTTTCATATGGGTGTTCTTTCTGAAGCTTAAATCTGAAGCGACTCATAAGCTAAAGGTGTTCATCAAGCAGATTGAAGTACAGCTGAAGAAGGTCGTTCGCAACATCAGGAGCGACAATGGTCTGGAATTCAAAAATAAAGAATTCGAAGAATTCCTGGCTGAAAAGGGAATAAGTCACAACTTCTCAGCTCCCTACACACCTCAACTGAACGGAATTGTCGAAAGATGAAACCGATCTTTGTGTGAAGCTGCCCGAACCATGTTAAGTTTCGCATCCTTACCTCTTTATTTTTGGGCTGATGCTATTTCTGCTGCTTGTTTTACACAGAACCGGTCATATCTCAACAAGCGATTCACGCTCACTCCTTATGAGATTCTCAACAATAGGAAGCCCAATGTGAAATTTTTCCATGTGTTCGGTTCACGGTGTTTCATCTTTAACTCTAAGGAACACCGCAACAAGTTCGACGTCAAAGCCGACGAAGGAATATTTCTGGGCTATTCTCTCACTTCTAAGGCATACAGGGTATTAAACAAGCATTCGAGGAAAATCGAAGAGACTTACTATGTAACTTTTGATGATAGCTATGTCAAAAAGCTAAAGGCCAATGAAGACACTGCTGGGGAAATCTTTCCTCAAACTGGCCATATCACAGTCTCGATCGCTAATCTATTCGAGAAGTTTATAGAGCTATTTGACGAACCAGAGAAAGCCACTCTCTCAGAAGCAGGTGCAGCAGACAATAAGGTAGATCACATGAAACAAATTGTTGAAGAAACTGCTAGGAGAATGAATGAAGGAGGATCAAGTTCTGACGAACCTCCATCAAACAATGCTTCAGTCGAGGGGGAGGATCAACCGTCATCAACTCAGCCGACCTCACATGTCGAGGGGGAGCCAAGGTCTCCAACTGATCCCGCAAGCACTTCACCAACTGAAAGTGCTTCATCATCTGAAGGTGCATCAACGCCCGAAAGCTCAACACCACAAGAAACCTCTGAAGCTCAAGTTTCGCAAAGCATTCCTGAAAGCTCATCTACCGAGGGGGAGCAAGCTGATATGTCTTAAGACTATGAAAGCCAGTCCGAACCTGAAGAAATGATAAATGCTGAATTGGATCCAACCTTTGATCCAAACTACCCTCCACTCACCAAATGGACCAGAGATCATCCTGTCTCTCAAGTTGTTGGTGATGTCTCTGAAAAGGTTCTAACCCGATCACAACTCAAGGCAAAACAGACATCCTTATTTTCCAAAGTTGAATTCTGCATGTTTAACTCATTCGTATCAAAAGTTGAACCGAAGACAGTTAACACTGCTCTTGATCACTCCGATTGGGTTCAAGCCATGGAAGACGAACTGAACGAATTTGAAAGGAACAAGGTCTGGCGCCTCATTCCAACTCCTCCAGATGCCTCGGTTGTTGGTCTCAAATGGGTCTTTAGGAACAAAATGGACAAGGAAGGGAACGTTATAAGGAACAAAGCTCGACTGGTAGTAAAAGGATATTGTCAGGAGGAAGGGATTGATTATGAAGAGACTTTCGCTCCTGTAGCTAGGCTGGAATCTGTAAGAATATTTCTAGCCTATGCTGTCCACAAAAACTTTGAAGTTTTCCAAATGGACGTCAAGTGTGCATTTCTTAATGGAGAACTCGAAGAAACAGTGTATGTGGAGCAACCTCCTGGTTTTGTGAACGAAAAGTATCCAAATCATTGCTACATTCTGGATAAAGCCGTATATGGACTGAAACAAGCTTCGAGAGCCTGGTATGAAACGCTAACTAAATTCTTAAAGATGTCCAAATTTAAACAAGGTTCGGTTGACCCAACCTTCTTTCGCAAAAAGGAAGGTAACCACCTTATGATCGTTCAAATTTATGTCGATGATATCATCTTCGGCTCAACGAATCCTAGCCTAACAGCTGAATTCAGAAAGCTGATGGAGACTAAATTTGAAATGAGCTCAATGGGTCCTATTAACTTTTTCCTTGGTTTAAATATTAGATAGGGACCCGAAGGCATCTTTATTAATCAGGAAGCTTACACGAAGACTCTCCTAGCAAAATTTGGCATGATGGGAGATTCCAAAGTCAAAGTTCCAATGGCGTTCGGCACCAAACTCACCCCATCCTTAGACAAACCGGCTGTTGATATCACGCTTTATCGTCAAATGATAGGCTCTCTGATGTATCTCACTGCTAGCAGGCCTGACATAATGTTTTCTGTTTGTTACTGTGCTAGATTTCAGGCAAACCCGCGCGAACCCCACATGCTTGCAGTGAAGAACATTTTACAGTATCTCAAGCGAACCGCCTCTTTAGGTCTATGGTATCCTTCCAACTCAGGCTTCTTCGTTCAAGCCTACTCAGATGCAGACCTTGGAGGATGTGGACTTGACAGAAAAAGCACCACTAGTGGCTGTCAATTCCTTGATGAGAAGTTGGTTAGCTGGCAATCAAAGAAACAAACGTGCGTGTCTTTGTCTACTGCCGAAGCTGAATACATAGCAGCTGGATCCTGCACCTTACAAGTGATTTGGATCCAGAGTCAACTTCGAGACTATGGACTCAACATGAAAAAGATCCCACTATATTGTGACTCTGAAAGTGCAATTAGGATCTGTCATAACCCAGTGCAACACTCCAAAACCAAACACATAGCACTGAGGTATCACTTCATCAAAGATCATGTGGAAGATGGAAACGTCGAAGTACACTTTGTTAGAACCACTGATCAACTGGCTGATGTCTTTACCAAAGCTCGTCCTGAAGCGTCATTCAACAAAATACTACAAGGGCTAGGTATGATGGAATCAGAATCAGTACCACAAACTACCTCTCGAACATAAGAAGCGAAATTGACCGAACGATCGGGTTCGGTTGAATCATCTGCACTCGCTCATCATTTTAAAAGGTAGTTTTTATGGTTGTAAATGTCATGTACAAAGTTGTTTATCTTATTGTTCAAAGTATTTTTTTTTGCAAGCCTAAATTCCTTGGTTTTCTAAAATTTTTCAAAACCGAAACCTACCGAAGGTTCGGGTTCGGTTTTTCAAAATTTTTCAAAACCGAAACCAACCGAACGCTCGGGTTCGGTTTTTCAAAATTTTTCAAAACCGAAACCAACCGAACGCTCGGGTTTGGTTTTTCAAAATTTTTCAAAACCGAAACCAACCGAACGCTCGGGTTCGGTTTTTCAAAATTTTTCAAAACCGAAACCAACCGAACGCTCAGGTTCGGTTTTTCAAAATTTTCCAAAACCGAAACCAACCGAACGCTCGCGTTCGGTTCTTCAAAATTTTTCAAAACTGAAACCAACCGAACGTTCGGGTTCGGTTCCAAAACTTTTCCAAAGTTTTTTTTCCAATGTTTTTCTTTTCTTTTCCAAAGTTTTTTTTACTCCTTTTATTTTTCTTTCTAAGTCTTATTTTTTTTAATATATATCAAACACTCCAAAAATATTTTGTTCTTTCTTTTCCTTTTGTCTTTAATTTTATGTGTGTGTTCGTTTGTTTATGGGGATATACTTGTTGGATTAGTTAAGTGTCCCTAGAAGCATGCTGCTGTATGTGTCTCAAGCCTCATAAGATTATGAATAATAGCCTTAATGACTTGGTATACACAAACCTAGTCTTCCCAATTAGGCTATCACATTTATTCTAATCGTGAGCTACCTCACTCTCTTCTCACATGAGATAAGAGTTTTCTGCTTGGTCCTTGTTTTCGCAGCAGAGGTACTTTGCTTTCTTACACCATCTCCATCAAATTTCTCCATCACATTCGTTTCACCAACGTAACCCTTGAGACTCTCAGAAATTACCACTGAGGTTTATGGTTACTCAAACACTGTGTTTATGATCTTAGTTTCGTGCCACTACGAGCTGAGTGAAACCCAAAATTCAATACCAAATCTGCATTGACAGTGAACAATTAATTTGCTCAAGTTTTCACCAAAGAATTGACAGATGTATCTTGATGAAATCTCAAATTTTTATTTTGTGTGATTCCTATGAAATTGCTAAAAACCATAACATTTCTTCCCTTGGGATCCAATTTTTAATTTTTTTTTGTTGAGATTTTATATTGTCCAAGCTACTTTTAAATTAATTCCCACCTACTTGTTCAACAGACTACACCGGTCTCACAAGTACTTTGTTCACTTTCTATCTTATTTCAAGATTAGGACTGTTGAATCAAAGATAAAGCCACCCTAAGGAGCCTAATTAAAAGAAGCCTTTCAACACTTCTTAATAAGTGTTTGATCGTTATTCAACGGGAAACCACACTAACACTTTAAGGTCTCTCTTGACTTTGAAGGAGGAGATTCGTGCCCAGGATCATTTGTTTCGTGTCTTCATTGACATCATATTTATTCCTAAAAAGATTTGCTTTATTTCTGTTCTTTTTACACTCTTAGCACGAAAATGATTTTCCAAAATTCTGGTACTAAGAATTACAGGCTGTTTTACTGGATTGGTGGTTACTTAAAAGATGTGGTCAAAATTCATCCACGTGGGAGTTTTATTCAAAAGATGCCGTTACAGGGATAAGATGAAGGGTTGCTGACTCAGGCAGGAGTCTAATGGATTGAATTTCAAACGGCGGTAAAAAAAAGAAAGAAAAAGGGACGCATGCGAATTTGAAACGTCCATTTTTTAACTAACGTCGTGGACGCGTGTGCGAATATGAAGCGGTTCCTCTCTGGCACAGAAAGGCGCGTGGGGAATTGAAACGGTTTCTTCAGAAACGGCGCTTGTTGGCCGGCGTGTTTCAAGGAATCTGACACTCTCTCTCATGCGTGATCATCGCTTACCTTAACTGTCATGCATTAGTCAAATTCCGGGAAAACCTTTGGTATTTCGATAGAAGATTTGTGCAGATTTTTCTCTCTCCTAAAACCCATTATAAAAGGAGACGTCTTCTCCCATTTACCTCTTTACTGCATCAGAATTCCCAAGAGAGCAAAAATTCCCTGAAACTCTTACTGTTCATCTTCTTCTTCCCAATTTCAACAATGGCAGATTCATCATCAGTTCATGCAACCTCACACATCCTTCCCATTCGGCCTCAACAGTGTTTGGTGATTGATTTAACCCCTCAGGCGTACGACTCCTACATGTTTCCGATCATCGAGTGCCTGAAATACTCGCCCATCGCTCCTACACTTTCTAGGGTTGAATCTGTGCCCATGGAGCTCCTATCGCAGGTTTATGCGACTGCACATTACGATAAAGCAGTCGATAGGGTTTTCTTCGAGGTTTCTGATCACAAAACCTCGATTTCTAAGCAACGATTTGGCTCATTGCTAGGGTTTGCAGCTGACCCTTCACGGATTCATCCGGAGACGATTCCGATTGGGCATCTCTACAGCATGTTCTACAATATGGGGTACACGGAGGTGCTCTCCTCCATCGCGAAGTTCAAGAAATCTTGTCTGCCGCCACAATGGAACGGCATGTTCACAGTCCTCTTCAAGGGTCTTTCTGAGAGGAGCTCAGGTTTAGACGGCTCCAGTCGACTCTTCTTGTCGATCATGTACGGCGTTTACAACGGTATCAACGTCGACTATGGGTTGGTTCTCTGGCAACAACTCATCCAAAGCCTCTCTTCTTCTTCACGACACTCTGAGGTGTCGTATGCAAGGTTTTGGACTCTCATCACCAAGTGGGCGATGGATAAGTTCGATGTCCCCACTGTTGCCGGTACATCGATGTCTTCGATCGGTACTCTTCATACCACGAAGATTATCGTCTTAGATGCCTCAAAATTTCCCTTTATTGGTTCCATTCCGGAGACCATGTATGCTGATGTCCTCGCTGACAGCAGAATAATCCGGACTATCAAGGAGTTTAAGCAATCTGGACCGAGGGAACTCACGCAGGAGATGCTCAAGTCCATACATGATGCCGATAAGCCTATTTCGAGAGGCAAAAGGGAAGACAAAGGCAAGCAGGTGGCCAAAGGGGCTAAAGGTCCTTCTCCTAAAAATAGGAAATCCTCGAAAGTTGCTCAGTCCCCGCAGCCGAAGAGGCGAAAGACTCAACCGAAGCGAAAGCTCATTATCGCTTCCTCTTCGAGTGAATCAGACGGTGAGAGTTCGGATTCGGACGGCTCTCAAAGAGGCGAAACCCCTTCGAGAGGCAACACCCCACCCCGATCACCTACCCCAGATATGGAAATCCATATCTCAGCAATTCCCTCTCCTACTCAAACAATTCCTACTTCCATTCCCACCATAAACCCCTCTACCACAATTCCTAAAACCTCTTTCCCTATACCACCACCCATTTTCACCGATACAACAACAACAACAACAACTGCAAAGGTTACAACCAACGTATCTGATACGGGGATTCATACCGATGCAACCGAACCACCACCTATAACCGAACCCCTACATACAACCGAAACCCAACCACCACCCGAAACCACTCACACTCAACCCGAACCTACCCATACCACTACACCTCTAGCCTCACCAACACCACAATCTCCAGATCATGCCTCTGATGGAGATAACCCTTTCCTTGGAGGGGAAAATATGACCTTCGATTCGGTCTACTTCAGTCCGTTTTAGGTCCAAAGCGACGACGATGAGGAAGCTCCTGTAACAAAGAAGCATCTTAAGGAGCTGCATGAAAAGGTTGACCTGCTTATTGCCTCATCTTCTAATTCTCAATCAACTCTCTCTGAAGCCGCTCTTCAGACGATTGTTGATGCCTTCTCAAGGGCTCAACATGATTCGGTCGCTTCTGCCACTGTAGCTATTGACGCCTCTACAAAAGCTTGTGAGGCAGCGACCGAAAAAGTCGATAAACTATTTTCCGACGCCTCTGCCCTGTTATACTCTTTACAGGAGAGTGATGCTGCAACCAAGACAACGCTGGAACCGATTGTTCAACAATTGGCCACGTTCGTCTCTACAGAGTTGACGTCATTCGCCACCCTTCGTCAAACTTTATCCGACGACAACTCTGCCCTTCGGACATTTATCGACGAGCGCCTCTCTAAACTCCTAGAGGATCTTGCTTATGATAACTCGTTGATGGATGCTCTCGCAAGGAAGACCACCGCCCTCAAGGTCAAGAGTGCTCAACTTTCAAGTACTCAACAATAGCTTGAAGCTCTTCGATCCGAATGGGAGGTCATAAGGACGTGTGTTTCGGATGTACACTCTGCAATATCCAACATCCTGGAAGCGCACGATCCCATTCTGAACCACTCTGTGAGGCGAACCCTTGCAGAAAAACTCGCCCCTGCCCTGGATCTACTCAGCAAAATAGAAGGGCTACCCAGTTTCGTGTCCACTCCGTAACAAGGGGGAGAAAAGGAGTTCGGATCTCAACCACCTCCTTCCTCAAAAGCTGCTCACACAACCGAACCTCCTCCTACAGGCCAAGCCTCGGGTTCGGGTTTGAAGGATAAAGGAAAGAAAATAGCTGAGGGAGAAGATGAAGATGATGAAGAAACCATTGCCGACTTGCTGAAACGCAAAAATAGTCGCAATGTTGATAATGATAACATTCGTGTGGCGCGAGAAGCTGAAGAAGCCGAACGCAAACAAAAAGAAGCCCACGACCTACTCGAGAGCAGGAAGACTCTTTTCCCTGCATGGACTCTTGAGAGGATGATCAAGGAGGCAATCGATACTCCGAGCATCCTATGGCTCGAACCGGTGATCTCCTTCGACTGCTACAATTTTGTCGACTCGCAGTTCGACATGCCCTTAACCCGAAAGGCGTTTATCTTCCACGCCTTCGCCAACGTTGCCGAAGTTACTCATCCTCATCCTGAGGTTGATCGTGAACTGATCGATTTCTATCTGAAGGCCGCTCAACCCCAATATCAAACTTGGAGTGCTCAGAAGATTGTTAACGTTCGGGTGCTAAAGCCTTACACTGAAGGGAGATTTATCAACGTTCGGTTCAGGGTGATCAGAGGGTCTGCAAAAACCGAACATGTTATATCCTTAGCAGATCTACCGAACCTCAACCCCCATGACTGGATCGTTCTGCACAACATCCTCTTGACAAATGAAGCTGAATATGGTCCGATCATTGACCATCTCAAAAGGATGTTGGTATGTTATATCATGGAGGTCGCCTTGATGGATCAGGAGATTGCCAGTGTCTTCAAGAAGAAACCGAAGATCTCTCCTGTTGGCTCGGCCAGTGATCTCAACCAGATGAAGATGGGAAAGATTGACCCAAGGCGAAACTCGGTCATGTTCACTAGGGCTGAAGGACAGAAATGTCTCTTTGCCTTAGCGGATAAACATCTTTATACCACTGCTTATCTTGAGCACGTGTTGGGGATCATCCATCGGTGTAAAGAGAATACAGCGGATGATATCAAATATTTCGATGATATGATACTGTGGTACATCCGGTTCAGACAGACAATCATGGCACTTGTTTCGTGTCGGTTTGATACTGTAAAGAAGAAGGCTCCTGCTGCTGGCCCAAGTAAGAAGACGAAGTAATCTCGCTCCAATTGACGCAAAATGGGAGATTGTTGGGTAGCGTAGCTTCATTTTGTATTGCGTGTTTGGGGTCGGTTAATAGTCCAATATTTTGTACTCCGGTTTGGGCCTGTCCAACCGTTGAGCTATAGGGTTTAGTATATAACAATATGCTTGCATGCATACTAGGTTAACGATAGAGAACAATAGAATACGATTGATAGAAGGCGATTGCATTACAGATTTCTTTATCGTTCTTGTAAACCCTTTTAATCCTCTACAGTTGATGTTCTTTATCGAGCTCTTCTGAGGGTTGTTTTATAATCATTCGACACGTTTGATTCATTCTTGAGTTGTTTACTGTTTTCGTGTTCTTGCTGTTTACTCTTTATTTTACCTGTTTAAGATCTAATCGATCTTCAAAGTTTAGATTCAAACTTAACAAAGGCCATGTAAATCGTTAAATGAAAATGTTGATGTACGTATGAAAAACCCTAGAAAATCCCTTATTTCCTATCAGCTTGAGATGTAGTCTTCTACCAAGACCCGAATGTTTTGTTTATGACAATGTAGTCTTCTACCAAGACCTGAATGTTTTTTTTGTAAAATGATAGTTTTTCCTTTTTATGGACTAGTACTAAAAGTGCTTAGTCTAACTCATCGTTTATGTGAATGTATCACAAATTAAAGTAAATAGGAAAATGTACTACTGTAAGTGTTGTCACTGGGTACTAGGACTAACACAACATCGCATTAAGCGAAATATGTAACCTAATGAACATCCGAAGATTGTCCAGAACAAGTATTAATGTAAGTGTCATCGCTGGGTACTAGGAGTAACACAACATCACAATAAGCGAAAGATATAACCTAATGAACAATCGAAGATTGTCCACTTGTCCTCTGTAGCAGCAGCAGGTGGGTGGAGGGGTTAGCCCCGGTTATCGATCTACCTAGTATATGTAGTAACCTTAGGCCTCCGTAGATGGTCATCGACCACTGGTGCTAATCAGTGGGGTTCGGAATGGTAACTCCCGCCGAGCTATCCCATTGAACCGAGATAGGAAAGATAATTTACACAGTAAGTACTAATAAATCATCCTCGTAGTCCTAAGTACAAGTATCCAGGTAAGTGAATACAGGATAATGCACCTATATAACAGTGTTCCTGTATGGTATTCATGTAAGTGTGTTCATGTAATAGGTAAGTATATGTAAACATATTCATGTATCATGTAATCCTAAGTAAGTGTACTCATGTATCATGTAAGGTATTGGTATAGACTCATGAATGAACTGACTCTTGTGTGATTCCTTGTAATAGAAGTAATGTTTGATATCTTCAAATTATCCCTATGATAATTTACTGTAATCTATCTGGTTGATCATGTGTGTTTATACACTCCTACTACTCAAGGGTGTGGGAAACTAAATGAAAGATGTAAACTATACCATCAATACATATATAAGAATATAAATGTATATGCATAGTTTAGTTCAAGAATATAAAAATGGTTTTGTAAGACATCTTATGGGTTTTGAACAATGATTAACAATGACCTGAGGTCGTTTTAATATACATTTCAAAGGTAAAACATTTGATAACAATGTATTTTTAAGATTTAAAACCATTTCATGCATCACATTTTGTAGTATGTGAAATCTGTTAAATGACAAACACAGTTATAAAATACATATCAGTGATTTAATAACATGTTTGTTTCTACTTGTATTCCTCCCTTTAAAGCATTTAAAATCATTTAAAACATTGACTAGGGGTATGAACTCACCTGTAGTTGGTGATTGGGATGAACTGAACGGTATAGGATTGCTAGGTGTCAAGCGAGGACTTGTACACACTACGATCCTAATGAACATATAATCACACATATATGCATTCAATTAGTCTTAAATCACTAATTGATAATGTTAAGACATCCTAGACATAATAAACACTTTATATAAGTGTTTTAAGCCCTAAGGATTGCATCTAAGCTATTGTGGGACAAGGTACTTGTATTTAGGGTTCCAAAGGACCCTATATGTGAGTTTACTCCTCATATACTAACACACATGGAGTTTACGGTTGTAAACTCTTGAGTTTACGGCCGTAAACTCCCAACCATGGGTGTTTTGAAGTTCCAAATGATTCCTAGAATTATTCCAACTTGGTGGTTAAGTCCTTGGAAGGGTTTAAGGTCTAGAAATACTCCAATTAGGAGTTTACGGCCCTAAGGCCATTCCCCTCAGAGTTTACGGCCGTAAACTCTAAGTATAGTGTGTTTTGTTGTTTTCAAGCCTCTTGCATTTGAAGGATATGTTCTAGACAATTGTTTAAGGCTAATGAGGACCCTAGGCACACTTTAGTGCCATTCTTTCATGTTTACGGCCCAAGAGCATTCCCTTGGCCGTAAACTCACTTTGATAAGTGATTTTGATGTGCTTTGGTCCTTCAATTAAGTGGAAACAATTCCTTGTAAAGGTCTAGGGCTTTAGGTGTCTTAAAAACACCCTTTTGTCCATTTTTATGGAGTTTACGGCCTAAGACACACTTGGGCCGTAAACTCTCATTTGTTTGTGTTCTTTGATGTGCTTAAGGCCTTACATTAAATGGGAACTAGTCTTGATAAAATTCTTAAAGCTTTAGAGGCCTTAAAACACCATTTTGAGTTTGAATTTAAGCAAATAAGAAATTACAAATAACTAAGCGAAAAGGTGAGGGTATTTCAGTTTCATCTGATCCTCACGTTCCCAAGTGAATTCCGGTCCACGCTTTGCGTTCCAGCGCACCTTCACTATCAGGATACGGCTCTGCTTTGTTTGCTTGACCTCTCGGTCCATGATCTCTACTGGTTCCTCCACGAAGTTGAGGCTCTCGTTGATCTCGATCTCGTCGAGTGGAATAACAAGAGTCTCGTCGGATAGACACTTTTTCAAGTTCGAGACGTGGAAGGTAGGATGTACGTTAATGAGTTCTTGCGGTAGATTGAGTTTGTAAGCCACAGGGCCGATTCTCACGAGAATCTTGAAAGGCCCTATGTATCTTGGATTGAGCTTCCCAATCTTTCCAAAGCATATCAAGCCCTTCCAGGGTGAGACCTTCAATAGGACTCGGTCGCCCACCTGGAACTCCAATGGTTTCCTACGCTTGTCAGCGTAGCTTTTCTGTCGGTCTCTAGAGTCTTTTAATCGTTCACGAATTTGAACGATCTTCTCTGTCGTTTCCCGAATGATCTCCGGACCCGTGAGAGTGCTTTCGGGAACTCGTCCCTTAGCTAACTGGGTATCACCCACTTCAGCCCAGCACAGAGGGGATCTGCACTTTCGGCCATAGAGGGTCTCGAATGGAGCTGCCTTTATGCTCGTATGATAACTGTTGTTGTAGGAAAATTCAACAAGGGGTAAATGGGTATCCCAAGCTTTTCCAAAGTCAATCACACAGGCACGCAACATATCTTCTAAGGTTTGGATAGTTCTCTCACTTTGCCCGTCGGTCTGTGGATGGTAGGCTGTACTCATATCCAGCCTAGTTCCTAGGGAACTTTGTAATGACTGCCAGAACCTCAAAGTGAATCTACTATCTCGGTCCGAGATGAAAGATAAAGGAACACCGTGCAGCCTTACAATCTCCCTAATGTAAGTTCTGGTAAGTTTCTCCATCTTGTCTGTTTCTTTGATCGGTAGGAAGTGTGCAGACTTGGTCAGTCTATCGACGATGACCCATATGGAATCAAGTCCGCCCGTCGTCTTGGGCAACTTGGTTATGAAGTCCATACTAATCCGCTCCCACTTCCATTTTGGTATCTCCAGTTGTTGTAGAAGACCGGAGGATTTCTGGTATTCGACCTTGACCTTTGCGCAAGTAAGGCATTTACTCACGAAGGTAGCAATATCTGCTTTCATGTTAGGCCACCAGTATAACTTTTTAAGATCCAGATACATCTTATCTGAACCCGGGTGGACGGAATAATGAGTGTTGTGAGCTTCGGTCATGACCAAGTCTCTGAAGCTACCGTGTTTCGGTGTCTAGATCCGATCCATGAGGTATAAGGCTCCGCCACCCTTGGCTTCTAAGTTCTTATCCATCCCTCTAGAGGATTCACCAACCACGTTTTCAGGTTTCAAAGCGTCGAGCTGAGCCTCCTTAATTTGTGTGGACAAGTGTGAATGGATAGTTAGAGTCAAAGATTTGACTCTACGACTAGTATATTCTTTTCAACTTAGGGCATCGGCTACTACATTGGCTTTACCCGGATGATAACGAATTTCGCACTCGTAATCACTGAGTAGCTCGACCCACCGTCGTTGTCTCATGTTGAGCTCTTTCTGGTCGAAAATGTGTTGTAGACTCTTATGGTCTATAAAGATCGTGCTTTTTGTACCGTACAGGTAATGTCGCCAGATCTTCAAAGCAAACACAACTGCTCCTAGTTCAAGATCGTGGGTTGTGTAGTTAACCTCATGTGTCTTCAGCTGTCTCGAGGCATAGACAATGACTTTACCTCGCTGTATCAGAACACATCCGAGTCCTTGATTGGATGCATCGCAATAGACAATGAAGTCTTCTATCCCTTCGGGAAGGGATAGTATCGGGGCGGTGCACAAGGCTCGTTTGAGCGTTTGGAACGCTCTTTCCTGTTTCTCTTCCCAGTCAAAGGCCACGCCTTTCTGGGTCAGGGTTGTAAGAGGTTTTGCTATGCTGGAGAAGTTCTGAATGAACCTGCGATAGTAGCCAGCGAGACCTAGAAATTGACGAATTTTAGTCGGTGTCTTCGGTGCTGACCAGTTCTCAATGGCTTTGATCTTGGAGGGGTCCACGTGTATACCTTCTTCGCTAACCACATGGCCCAAAAATTCGACTCGCCGAATCCAAAATTCGCACTTTGAGAATTTCGCGTAGAGCTTCTCCGATCGCAATGTTTCTAAGATTTTACGGAGATGTTGACTATGTTCTTCCTTACTTCGAGAGTAGATGAGTTTGTCATCAATGAAGACGATGACGAACTGATCTAAGTAAGGATGACACACCCTATTCATCAGATCCATGAATACTGCGGGCGCGTTAGTTAATCCGAATGACATCACTACAAACTCGTAGCGCCCATAACGAGTTCGGAAGGCTGTTTTGGGAACATCCTCCTCTAACACTCGTAGTTGGTGATATCCGGATCGCAGATGTATCTTCGAGAAGTAGTTGGCTCCTTGAAGTTGATCAAACAAATTGTCAATGCGGGGCAAAGGATAACGATTTTTAATGGTAAGTTTGTTGAGCTCCCTATAGTCGATGCACATGCGAAACGATCCATCTTTCTTCTTGACAAACAAGGCCGGTGCTCCCCATGGTGAGAAGCTTGGTCGAATGAATCCCTTCTTAAGAAGTTCGTTAAGTTGACTGGAAAGTTCCTGCATCTCAGCTGGTGCCATGCGATAAGGAGATTTGGCTACTAGGGTAGCTCCTGGCACTAAGTCGATTCTGAACTCGACTTGGCGTTGCGGTGGTAAACCGGGAAGTTCTTCTGGGAATATGTCGGGAAAGTCGCGTACTTCTGGGATTTTCTGGATGTCCTTCAGTTCTTGACTGGTATCGACGACGTGTGCTAGGAATGCATGATATTCCTTTCGTATGCACTTCTGGGCTTGAATGCACGAAATGATGCGAAGGCTCGTACTAGGTTTGTCGCCGTAGATAATTAAGGTTTCATTGTTAGGAAGGTTAAGACGAACTGCTTTTTCAAAGCACAAGATGTCGGCACGAAGAAGACTCAACCAATCCATACCGATGATAACGTCGAAACATTTAATTGGGACTGGCATGAGATCTATCTTGAAAATATGGCCATCTAAAGTTAAGTACAACCTACGTATATGCAGTTTGTACTCTCTGTTTTCCCGTTAGCCATTTCTACCGTGAATGAGTTATCTAAAGCACATGGTTTTTGTTTAAGTAGGTGTGCAAATTTGTGACTTACAAAACTTTTCTCGGCTCCACTATCGAAAAGTATGCAAGCATATGAGTTATCGAGGAGAAACGTACCAATAACTATCGTAGGATCAGCTACCGCTTCCTCGTGGCCTAGGGCCATAACTCTTCCTACTCCTCCAGCCATCCTCGCTTTAGGGCAGTTCCTCTTGTAATGGCCCACCTCGCCACATCCGTAGCAAGTTTGGCCCATACCAGCGTTAGGAACCTGGGCGGCCTGAGCTGTTGGAGTTTGGGAGAAACGGGCTGTGTGCCCCTTCCTGTTGCAGTTGGTGCATTGCATCTCCCTGCAAGGCCCGCGGTGGTGGAAGCTGCATTTGTTGCACTTCGGGAGAGACCCATCATAAGTTTTTGCTGGTAAGGGGTTCGAAGGGACAACGGGAGTCACTGTGGCAGCATTGATTGCAACAAGTTGTTGTCACTTGGAGGATCCTTGCGAAGCCCCCCTTTTCCTCTTTGACCACCCTTTCTTTTTGTTGTCAGGGTTGGACTTTTGGGGTACGGGTGTAGGGTTTGTTGGGTTCTAAGGTTTCCGGTGATCGATGAGAGATTGTGCCAGTTCCTTGGCACTATCAAAAGTGATAGGCCTGGAGGCTAGTACACTTGACTGGATCTGGGGCGATAGTCCCCAGATATAACTTTCGATCTTCTTGCTCTCGAGAGCAACCATATCAGGGCATAAGTTCGCTAGATCACAAAACCTATTAGTGTAGGTCGTAATGTCAGATCCAACCATTTGTAGACCCCAGAACTCGTACTCGAGTTTCTGTACTTCGCCTCGAGGACAATACTCTTTCATCAGCATGTCCTTTAACTTTTCCCAGCTGATGGAATATGCCACCACTAGAGTCAGATACTTAACATGGCTGTTCCACCATGTTAATGCTCTGTCAGAGAAGGTACAAGCTGCGAACTTGACCTTGTTGCCTTCTTGGCATCTGCAGATCTCGAAGACAGATTCCATCTTCTTGATCCACTGTCTTAACACCATAACACCCCCAGTTCCATGAAGCTGCGGGGTTTGGCGTTCGTGAAATCCTTGTAAGTGCATTCCCGAGGGTGTCCATGGCTTTCGCCGTGGTTCGAGGGAGGTGCACCTGTTCCCGATCCACTAGGGACAGGGGCATTGATTTCTGACACAGCAGCTGCAACTGCTGCTGTGAAAGCTGCCTGGAACATACTGGCATCGAAAGGGTTAGGTGGTTGAACAGGTACAGGTAGTGGTGGAGGTGGTGGTATCGGTGTTTCGTTGTTTGGGTTACGCCTTGTACTTCTGCGTGGCGGCATCTTTAACTATACGTTTAAAAGATGACGACATGGATAAGAATAAATGATTTATGAATGTGTCTCATGGACTAACTCCCCATAGTCCTACAACAGAATGAATAGAATGACTAACTGAAAATGACAGCATTTGGATAATAATTTCCATAAGATTAGATATCTGTCAATAATACTGGAATTACAGATGTAACAAGTTTGGGAAAAATGGCCTAGAAGTAGGCCTTACATCAACCAATGATGGAAAATTTTGACAGAATTAAGACTAGATCAAGACCTAAAAGGTCTAAGATTTATACAGATAGGAAATTAGACCAAAGTTTTACATAAACTAGGTTATATACAAAAGATGAGTCGACGAGCTTCTATCGGCGACGAGAGCTGCTTGCATGAGTCCTCGATCCCAACAGTAGACGTTCAATGTCCTTTATTCTCCTGTCCGACCTTGCTTGCTGAGCTCGAAGTTCTCTAACTTCAGCTCGGGTTTCAGCAAGTTCCCTCTGCAGATTTGCATTGCGGACCAGAGTCCTTTCATGAGCAGACTCTAGTTGGCGAATGTGGACAGTGTTAACACCAGAGTTGGCGTCAACTTCCAAAACTTGATTGACAGTCGCCTGAGCCATGATTGTGTTCCGAGAAATCCTACGCACCATGATTGGTAGGACTCTATCAGCAGAACCTCCTTCAATGAGGTTGTAGAAACTTCGGTCTCCATTGTAGGGAATGGGTTGACCCTGTTCATGACTCCATGTAGTCAAGTTAGTGGCCCACAGAGGTGTGGGTCCTTGAAACACAGGGTGAGAGTTTAGGTTTGGGTTTTGAGCAGCTGGGGGTAGGTTGTTGACTTCTGGCTCCGAGTCAAAACTATCGGAAAAACCCTAAGCATGGTGATCATCCAAAGGGATTGGGTGATCATCTTCTGGTTCTGCCTCTAGCCAACCAGCATTGCCTTGGTTTGGGAAGCACGGATCGCCATGGTGAAATCCAGCCATTTTAATCTACACGAGAAAAGGGATATAAGAAATAGCTAAAATAGACGAACTAATTAAGATAATTATAGTAAGACCAAATACCACTATGATATTTCTTTATGGTTGTGTTGGTAAGTTTTTAGACTTATTACCATATCACAACCATTCTTGGGCATATGCTAATCACTCCTCGGACCAACATAGTTGATCAGGCTATGCCATTCCCAAGACCGACCATATATCCCCAGGCTTACTTGTGATATTCAACAATCGTAATACTTTTGTTCTTGTCATTGTGACACTGATTTTAGTATGAATGCAGGCACGTATACTTACTTAATATTTTATTATTTATAAGTATAACTCTTAGACAGAGTGTTTTAATCCCCATGTATTTATAGTTAGTATATCTTTTATGGGTTGATATACTTAATTCACTATAAACAAAGCTCTGATACTAATCTGTCACACCACAAAACCACGAACGGCGGAAACGTTCAGGGGTGGAGGACGTCATGTACAGTATCACAACAATGTAATTTAATAAACAAGCAACAACATCATCCATTGCATTATAAGTAAAGTTTTAATACATGTGTGTTCTTTCATTGTAGTAAGAAACCAAAAATATACAATCAAAATAAAAGACGAGACTTGTTTGCTCCGTCTTCTCAAAACCTGGCCTCCGTACCTGTCTACTGATGACCTGAGAATACAAGTTATTTTGAAAGCGAGTATCAGCTTTAAAGTTAGTGAATTCATAAGTATATAAGTGTCATTGCCTTGTTTGTGAAAATCTGTTATGAAGGCCATGTAAATCGTTAAATGAAAATGTTGATGTACGTATGAAAAACCCTAGAAATTCCCTTATTTCCTATCAGCTTGAGATGTAGTCTTCTACCAAGACCCGAATGTTTTGTTTATGACAATGTAGTCTTCTACCAAGACCTGAATGTTTTGTTTGTAAAATGATAGTTTTTCCTTTCTATGGACTAGTACTAAAAGTGCTTAGTCTAACTCATCGTTTATGTGAATGTATCACAAATTTAAGTAAACAGGAAAATGTACTACTGTAAGTGTTGCCACTGGGTACTAGGACTAACACAACATCGCATTAAGCGAAATATGTAACCTAATGAACATCCGAAGATTGTCCAGAACAAGTATTAATGTAAGTGTCATCGCTGGGTACTAGGAGTAACACAACATCACAATAAGCGAAAGATATAACCTAATGAACAATCGAAGATTGTCCACTTGTCCTCTGTAGCAGCAGCAGGTGGGTGGAGGGGTTAGCCCCGGTTATCGATCTACCTAGTATATGTAGTAACCTTAGGCCTCCGTAGATGGTCATCGACCACTGGTGCTAATCAGTGGGGTTTGGAATGGTAACTCCCGCCGAGCTATCCCATTGAACCGAGATAGGAAAGATAATTTACACAGTAAGTACTAATAAATCATCCTCGTAGTCCTAAGTACAAGTATCCAGGTAAGTGAATACAGGATAATGCACCTATATAACAGTGTTCCTGTATGGTATTCATGTAAGTGTGTTCATGTAATAGGTAAGTATATGTAAACATATTCATGTATCATGTAATCCTAAGTAAGTGTACTTATGTATCATGTAAGGTATTGGTATAGACTCATGAATGAACTGACTCTTGTGTGATTCCTTGTAATAGAAGTAATGTTTGATATCTTCAAATTATCCCTATGATAATTTACTGTAATCTATCTGGTTGATCATGTGGGTTTATACACTCCTACTACTCAAGGGTGTGGGAAACTAAATGAAAGATGTAAACTATACCATCAATACATATATAAGAATATAAATGTATATGCATAGTTTAGTTCAAGAATATAAAAATGGTTTTGTAAGACATCTTATGGGTTTTGAACAATGATTAACAATGACCTGAGGTCGTTTTAATATACATTTCAAAGGTAAAACATTTGATAACAATGTGTTTTTAAGATTTAAAACCATTTCATGCATCACATTTTGTAGTATGTGAAATCTGTTAAATGACAAACACAGTTATAAAATACATATCAGTGATTTAATAACATGTTTGTTTCTACTTGTATTCCTCCCTTTAAAGCATTTAAAATCATTTAAAACATTGACTAGGGGTATGAACTCACCTGTAGTTGGTGATTGGGATGAACTGAACGGTATAGGATTGCTAGGTGTCAAGCGAGGACTTGTACACACTACGATCCTAATGAACATATAATCACACATATATGCATTCAATTAGTCTTAAATCACTAATTGATAATGTTAAGACATCCTAGACATAATAAACACTTTATATAAGTGTTTTAAGCCCTAAGGATTGCATCTAAGCTATTGTGGGACAAGGTACTTGTATTTAGGGTTCCAAAGGACCCTATATGTGAGTTTACTCCTCATATACTAACACACATGGAGTTTACGGTTGTAAACTCTTGAGTTTACGGCCGTAAACTCCCAACCATGGGTGTTTTGAAGTTCCAAATGATTCCTAGAATTATTCCAACTTGGTGCTTAAGTCCTTGGAAGGGTTTAAGGTCTAGAAATACTCCAATTAGGAGTTTACGGCCCTAAGGCCATTCCCCTTAGAGTTTATGGCCGTAAACTCTAAGTATAGTTTGTTTTGTTGTTTTCAAGCCTCTTGCATTTGAAGGATATGTTCTAGACAATTGTTTAAGGCTAATGAGGACCCTAGGCACACTTTGGTGCCATTCTTTCATGTTTACGGCCCAAGAGCATTCCCTTGGCCGTAAACTCACTTTGATAAGTGATTTTGATGTGCTTTGGTCCTTCAATTAAGTGGAAACAATTCCTTGTAAAGGTCTAGGGCTTTAGGTGTCTTAAAAACACCCTTTTGTCCATTTCTATGGAGTTTACGGCCTAAGACACACTTGGGCCGTAAACTCTCATTTGTTTGTGTTCTTTGATGTGCTTAAGGCCTTACATTAAATGGGAACTAGTCTTGATAAAAGTCTTAAAGCTTTAGAGGCCTTAAAACACCATTTTGAGTTTGAAAAGGGAGTTTATGGCCTAAGCAACTCTTGGGCCGTGAACTCCCAAACTTGGGTGATTTATGGTTGTTTTCTTGTCCCTAACACACATAGATATGAGTCTAAGGCAGTTGTATAACACAAGGAACAAGCTAGGCTCTGTTTCGGGAGTTTACCGCCCAAGAACACCTTGGGGAGTAAACTCCTAGATCTAATGATTTTGATAAGTTTAAAAACTTACTTGAAGATCGTTTAGATCTTTATAACAGGTAAAACAATAAATAAGAAAACTGTAAAGAACACAAGAATGGATCAAAATGTGTCGAATGATTGATTCACACAATCCTCAGCATAGCTCGATTAAGAACTTCCGCTGTAGAGGATTTAGGGTTACAAGAACGATGATAAAACTTCTAAGTAATTCTCTGATCAGATCTGCTCTATTGTTATCGTTATCAATCCTTCTATCATTTTTCTAATATACATGCAAGCATATATATTTATATTAAACCCTATAAGGCTCACGGCTGGACAGGCCCAAACCGGAGTTACAAAACTTGGACTAATAAGCGAGCCCAATAGACGCAATACATAACAAAATGCTACCCAACAATCTCCCCCTTTGCGTCAAATTGGAGCAAGACGACTTCTTCTTGCTTGGGCCAGCAGCGGGAACTTTCTTCTTTACAGTTTCAAACAGACGTGAGATAAGCGCAAGGATCATCTGTCTGAATCGGATGTACCATTGTATCATGTCGTCAAAGTACTTGATATCATCCGCTGTAGGCAAGAAGTGGTGTACAGATGTTTGTCGGCTAAGGCAAAAACACATTTCTATCCTTCATTCCTAGTGAACATGACTGAGTTTCGCCTCGAGTCAATTTTGCCCATCTGCATTTGGTTCAGATCACTGGCTGAGCCAACAGGAGATATTGTTGGTTTCTTCTTGAAGACGCTTGCTATCTCCTGATCCATCAGCAAAACTTTCATGATGTAGCACACCAGCATCCTCTTGAGATGGTCGATGATCGGACCATATTCAGCTTCGTTGGTCTGAAGGATGTTGTGCAGGATAATCCAATCATGGGTTTTAAGGTTCAGAAGATCTGCTAAAGAAATGGCATGTTCGGTTTTGGCAGATCCCCTAAGCACCTTGAACCGAACGTTAATGAACTTCCCTTCAGTGTACGGTTTCAAGACCCGAACGTTGATGATCTTCTGAGCGCTCCAAGTTTGATATTAAGGTTGAGCAGCCTTCAGATAGAAATCAATCAAGTCCCGATCAACTTGCGGATGAGGATGAGGGAACTCTGAAACGTTGGAGAAGGTGTGAAAAATGAACGCCTTTCGGGTCAGTGGCATGTCGAACTGAGAGTCGACAGTATTGGAACAATCAAAAGAAATGACTGGTTCCAGCCACAAGATGCTCGGAGTGTCAATTGCTTCCTTTATCATCCTCTCGAGAGTCCAAGCAGGAAAAAGAGTTTTCCTACTCTCGAGAAGGTCGTGTGCTTCCTTCTGCTTTCTCTCTGCTTCTTCAGCTTCTTTAGCAGCACGAGCACTATCATCAGCCTCATTGCATCGACTTTTACGCTTCAACAAGTCGGCAATGGTTTCTTGGTCTTCTTCCTCTTCTTCCTTAGCAAGCTTCTTGCCTTTATCTTTCACATCCGAACCGGAGGCTTGGCCTGCAGGAGGAGGTTCGGTTGTGTGAGTTGCCTTTGAGGAATGAGGTGGTTGAGATACAGATTCCTTTTCTCCCCCTTGTTTCGGAATGGACATGAAATCGGGTAGCCCTTCAATTTTGCTTAACAGGTCTAGGGCAGGAGTGAGCTTCTCTACAAGGGTACGCCTCACAGAATGGTTAAGGATAGGATCATGTGCTTCGAGGATGTTGGAGATGGCTGAGTGGACATCCGAAACACACGTCTTAATGACCTCCCGTTCGGACCGAAGAGTGTCAATCTGCTGCTGAGAATGGGAGAGTTGAGCACTCTTGACCTTCAGGACGGTGGTCTTCTTTGCCAAAACATCCATTAACGAGTTCTCAGCAGCCAAATCTTCTTGGAGCTTTGAGAGACGCTCGTCAATAGTAGCACAGAAGGCTAAGTTGTCGTTTGTGAGCGATTAACGAAGAGAAGCAAAAGACTTCAACTCAGTAGAGACAGACGTGGCCAAGTGTTGAACAATTGGTTCCAACGTTGTCTTAGCAGCATTAGCACTCGCCTGTAAAGACTTGAACAGGACCGAGGCATCAGAAAATAGTTTATCGACTTTTTAGGTCACAGCCTAACAGGGTTTTGTTGAAGCATCGATGGCGGAGGTTGCAGAAGCGATAGAATCTTGTTGAGCCCTTGAGAAAGCATCAACAATCTTCTGAATAGTAGCTTCAGATAGTGATGATTGAGACATAGAAGAAGAGGCAATGAGCAAGTCGACCTTGTCATGGAGCTCCTTAAGATGTTTCTTTGTGACCGGAGCGTCATCATCATCATCGCTCTGCACTTGAAACAGACTAAAATAGACCGAGTCAAAGGTCATGTTTTCCCCGCCAAGGAATGTTTCTTCTCCCTCATAGGCGTGACCAGGAGATGGTGGTAGTGGTGAAGCTGGTGGTTCAGTGGTGTGGGTAGGTTCGGGTTGGGTTGTTTCGGGTGTAGTTGTAGGGGTAGGTTCGGGTGCTTGAGTAGTTTTGGGCGTAGGTGTAGGTTCGGGTGCATCAGTATGAACCCCCGTATCAGATACGTTGGCTGTAACTTTTGCAGTGGATGTTGTTGTTGCATCGGTGAATATGGGTGGTGGCATAGGGATTGAAGTGTTTGGAATGTGTGTAGAGGGGTTTATAGTGGGAATGGAAGTAGGAATAGTTTTGGGAGGAGAGGGAATTGGAGAAGGAGGGATTGGAATCTCAGGGGTAGGAGATCTTGGTGGAGTGTTGCCTCTTGGAGAGTCGTCAGAATCCGAACTCTCACCCTCTGACTCACTGGAGGAGGAAGCGATAATCAGCTTTCTCCTGGGTTGTGTTTTTCGCCTCTTAGGCTGCGTAGACGGAGCAGCTTTTATGGATTTCCTCTTCTTAGGAGAAGGGCCTTTAGCCCCCTTTCGCCACCTGTTTCCCTTTGTCAGCCTTCTTGCCTCTTGGAGCAGGCTTGTCGGCTTCATGAATCGACTTCAACATCTCCGGTGTGAGATCCCTCGGACCAGAATGCTTGAATTCTTTGTAGGTTCTGATAATCCGGCTGTCAGCTGGAACGTCAGCATACACAGATTCCGGAATGGAACCATTGAAGGGAAATTTGGAAGCATCTGAGACGATGATCTTCGTGGTATGAAATGTACCAATCGAAGACATCGGAGCACCGGCGACAATGGGGACGTTGTACTTGTCCATCACCCATTTCGTAACCAAAGTCCAGAACCTGGCGTATGAAATTTCAGAATGCCTGGATGTAGAGGAGAGACTCCGGATGAGTTGTTGCCACAGAATAGACCCATAATCGAAGTTGATGCCATTGTAGACACCATACATTATCGACAAGAAAAAGCGACTGGCACCGTTATATCCAGAGCTTCTTTCAGATAACCCTTTGAATAGCACAGTGAACATCCCGTTCCACTGTGGCGGCAAGCATGACTTCTTGAACTTCGCGACGGATGAAAGCACCTCCATATAACCCATGTTGTAGAACATGTTGAATAAATGCCCCATTGGAACTGTTTCTGGGTTAACCCTCGAGCGATCAGGTTGAAACCCTAACAATGAGCAGAATCTTTGCTTGGAGATCGAGGCTTTGTGCTGAAGAATATCAAAGAATATCCTGTCAACAACCTTGTCGTAGTGAGCAGTCGCAAAGATCTGCGACAAGAACTCCATTGGTACGGATTCAGACCTTGAAAGTGCAGGAGCAATCGGCGAAAACTTCAAACACTCGACAATGGGGAACATGTAGGAATCATAAGCATGAGGGGTTAAATCGATAACGAGGCATTGTTGAGGGAGAATGGGAAGAATGTGAGAAGTGGCGTGATTAGAGGACGAATCTGCCATTGTTGAAGAGAGTGAAGAAGATGATGAACAGTTAGGGTTTAGGGATTTCTTGCGCTCTGGGAATTTTGATTGCAGTAAAGAGGTAAATGGTAGAGGATGTTGCCTTTTATACTGGGGTTTAAGGAGAGAGAAAGATCTTCCCAAATCTTCTATCGAAATACCAAGAGTTTTCCGGATTTTGATTGATGCATGACAGTTAGGGAAACCGATGATCACGCATGAGAGAGAGTGTCAGATCCCTAATAACACGCCTCCCATTAAGCGCCGTTTGAAGATAAACCGTTTCAGATTCACACGCGCCCTTTCTGCCCATTTAGAGATAAACCGTTTCAGATTCACACGCGTGCCCATTTAGCGCCGTTTGAAATCAAATCGATTAGACTCCCGCCTGAGTCAGCATATCATCATCTTATCCGTTCAAGTTGTAACGGTATCTTTCGAACAAAACTCCCACGTGGATTAAAATCAACCAGTGCTTGTAATCAACCACCAATCCAATGAAAATGCCTGTAATTAATAGGACCAGAATTTTGGAAAATCAAAGATTTTTGTGCTAAGGGTGTAAAAGAAAAGAAATAAATCAATACTTTTTAGGAAAATTGTGATGTCAATAAAGACACGAAACAAATGATCCCGGGCACGAATCTCTTCCTTCAAAGTCAAGAGAGACCTTAAAGTGTTTGTTTGGTTTCCCGTTGAATAACGATCAAACACTTATTAAGAAGTGTTGAAAGGCTTCTTTTAATTAGGCTTCTTAGGGTGGCTTTTGCTTTGATTCAACAGTCCTAATCTTGAAATAAGATAGAAAGTGAACAAAGTACTTGTGAGACCGGTGTAGTCTGTTGAACAAGTAGGTTGGTAATAATTTTAAAGTGGCTGGGAAAAATAAAATCTCAACAAAAATTAAAAACTGGATCCCAAGGGAAGAAATGTTATGGTTTTTAACAATTTCATAGGAATCACACAAAAGAAAAATTTGAGATTTCATGAAGATACGACCGTCAATTCATTAGTGAAAACTAGATCAAATTAATTGTTCACCGTCAGTTCAGATTTGGTATTGGATTTTGGGTTTCACTCAGCTCGTAGTGGCACAAAACTAAGATCATGAACACAGTTTTTGAGTAACCATAAACCTCAGTGGTAATTTCTGAGAGTCTCAAGGGTTACGTTTGTGAAACGAATTTAATGGAGAAATGCAATAGAGATGGTGTAAGAAACCAAAGTACCTCTGCTGTGAAAAATAGGACCAAGCAGAAAACTCTTATCTCATGTGAGAAGTGAGTTAGGTAGCTCACGATTAGAATAAATGTGATAGCCTAATTGGGAAGACAAGGATTGTGTGTACCAAGTCATTAAGGCTATTATTCAGAATCTGATGAGGCTTTGGGCACATACAGCAGCATGCTTCTAGGGACACTTAACTAATTCGATAATTTCCCCATAAACAAACACACAAATACAATTAAAGCCAAAAAGTAAATAATGAACAAAATATTTTTGGAGTTTTTGATATTAGAAATTTTTTTTTGGAATTTGATATTAGAAAAAAAAAAATAAAAAAAATAAAAATAATAATAAAAAAATAAGACTGAGAAAGAAAATAAAAAGATAAGAAAAAAACTCTGTAAAAACCGAACCCGAGCGTTCGGTGTATTTCGGTTGAGAAAAAATTTGAGAAACTGAATCCGAGCGATCGGTTGGTTTCGGTTTTGAAAAATTTTGAAAAACCGAACCCGAGCGTTCAGTCTATTTCGGTTACCGAAGAAATTAGATTTTCAAAAAGGAAATACTTTTGACAATAAGATAACTAATTTCGGAACTATTATACATGAAATTTACAACCAAGAAAACCACCTTTAATTGATGAGCGAAAGGCAGATTCTCCAACCGAACCCGAACGTTCGGTCTATTTCGCTTCTTACGTTTGAGTTTGAGAGGTAGTTTGTGGTACTGACTCTGATTCCATCATACCTAGCCCTTGTAGAATTTTGTTGAACGACACTTCAGGAAGGGCTTTGGTAAAGACATCAGCCAGCTGATTAGTGGTTCTAACAAAGTGAATTTCAACGTTTTCATCTTCCACATGATCTTTGATGAAGTGATACCTCAGTACTATGTGCTTAGTCTTGGAGTGTTGCATTGGGTTATGACAGATCCTAATTGCACTTTCAGAGTCACAATATAGTGGGATCTTTTTCATATTGAGTCCATAGTCCCTGAGTTGACTTTGGATCCAAATAACTTGGGAAGTGCAAGAGGCAGCTGCAATGTATTCTGCTTCAGCTGTAGACAAAGACACACAGGTTTGTTTCTTTGATTGCCAGCTAAATAACTTCCCGTCAAGAAATTGGTAGCCTCCAGTGGTGCTTTTTCTGTCTAGTCCACAGCCTCCAAGGTCTGCATCTGAGTAGGCTTGAACGAAGAAGCCTGAGTTGGATGGATACCATAGACCTAAGGAGGCAGTTCGCTTGAGATAGCGTAGAATGTTCTTGACTGCAAGCATGTGAGGTTCGCGTGGGTTTGCCTGAAATCTAGCATAGTAACATACAGAGAACATTATGTCAGGCCTGCTAGCAGTAAGATACATCAGAGAACCGATCATCTGGCAATAAAGCGTAATATCAACTGCCGGTTTATCCAAGGATGGAGTGAGCTTGGTGCCGAACGCAATTGGAACTTTGACTTTTGAATCTCCCATCATGCCAAATTTTGCTAGGAGAGTCTTTGTGTAAGCTTCCTGATTAATAAAGATGCCTTCGGGTCCCTGTCTAATATTTAAACGAAGGAAAAAGTTAATTGGACCCATTGAACTCATTTCAAATTTAGTCTCCATCAGCTTTCTGAATTCAACCATTAAGCTAGGATTCGTTGAGCGAAAGATGATATCATCGACGTAAATTTGAACAATCATAAGGTGGTTACCTTCCTTTTTACGAAAGAAGGTTGGGTCAACTGAACCTTGTTTGAATTTGGACATCTTTAAAAACTTTGTTAGCGTTTCATACCAGGCTCTCGGAGCTTGTTTCAGTCCATACACGGCTTTGTCCAAAATATAACAATGATTAGGATACCTTTCATTTACGAATCCAGGAGGTTGCTCCACGTACATTGTTTCTTCAAGTTCTCCACTTAGAAATGCACACTTGACATCCATTTGGTACACTTCAAAGTATTTGTGTGCAGCATAGGCGAGAAATATTCTAACGGATTCCAGCCTAGCTACAGGAGCAAAAGTTTCTTCATAGTCAATTCCTTCCTCCTGACAGTATCCTTTTACTACCAGACGTGCTTTGTTTCGTATCACGTTTCCTTCCTTGTCCATTTTGTTCCTGAAGACCCATTTGAGACCAACAACTGAGGCATTTTGAGGAGTTGGAATTAGGCGCCAAACTTTGTTCCTTTCGAATTCATTCAGTTCGTCTTGCATAGCTTGAACCCAATCGGAGTGATCAAGAGCAGTGTTAACTGTCTTTGGTTCAACTTTTGAAACAAAGGAATTAAATATACAGAATTCTACTTTTGAAAATAAGGAAGTTTGTTTAGCCGTAAGTTGTGATCGGGTCAGAACCTTTTCAGAAACATTACCAACAACTTGAGAGACAGGATGATCTCTGGTCCATTTGACAAGAGGAGGGTAATTTGGATCTTAGGATGGATCCAATTCAACGTTTACCATCTCTTCTAGTTCGGATTGACTTTCATCATCATAAGGCATATCGGCAGGCTCCCCCTCGACAGATAAGCTTTCAGGAATTTCTTGAGTGTCTTGCGCTACAGAGGTTTCTGATGGTGCTGAGCTTTCGGGTGTTGATGCACCTTCGGGTGGTGAGGCACTTTCGTTTGGTGTGGTACTTTCAGTTGGTAAAGTGCGTTTGGGAGCAACTTGAGAATTGTTCTCCCCCTCAACATATGAGCTCGGCTGTGATGAGGAAGATGGATTCTCCCCCTCGACTGAAGTATTGTGCTGTGGAGATTCGTTGGAACTGGATACTCCTTCATTCATTCGCTTTGTAGCATCTTCGACCAGTTGCTTCAGATGATCTACCTTGTTGTCTGCTGCGCTGGCTTCCGAGTGAATGGCCTTCTCTGGTTCATCGAATAACTCTACAAACTTCTCAAAGAGATTTGCAATTGATATTGTGACTTGACCTGTTTGAGGAAAGATTTCGCCAGCTGTGTCTATGTTGGCCTTTAGCTTTTTGACATAGCTATCATCAAAAGTCACATAATACGTTTCTTCTATTTTCCTCTAGCGTTTGTTTAATACCCTGTACGCTTTAGAAGTGAGAGAATAGCCCAGAAAAATCCCTTCATCGGCTTTGACATCAAACTTGTTCCGGTGTTCTTTAGAATTGAAGATGAAGCACCGTGAACCGAACACATGGAAGAATTTAATGTTCGGCTTCCTGTTGTTGATGATCTCATAAGGAGTGAGCGTGAATCGCTTATTGAGATATGACCTGTTTTGTGTAAAACAAGCTGTAGAGATAGCATCAGCCCAAAAATATAAAGGTAAAGAAGCAAAACTTAGCATGGTTCGGGCCGCTTCACACAAAGATCGGTTTCGTCTTTCAACAATTCCGTTTTGTTGAGGCGTGTAGGGAGCTGAGAAGTTGTGACTGGTTCCTCTTGCTGCCAAGAATTCTTCGAATTCTTCATTTTTGAATTCCAGCCCATTGTCGCTCCTGATGTTGCGAACGACTTTTTTCAGCTGTACTTCAACCTGCTTGATGAACATCTTTAGCTTGTGAGTCGCTTCAGATTTGAGCTTCAGGAAGAACACCCATGTAAAACGCGAAAAGTCATCAACAATAACAAGAATGTACTTGCTACCGCCGATGCTTTCGGTAGATGATCGACCACACAAATCAATATGAAGTAATTCTAGTGGTTCAACAAGTTTAGTGTTTATTATTGATGGATGACTTTGACGACTCTGCTTCCCCATTTCACATGCAGCACACAAATGTTCTCTATCGTACTTGAGCAATGGAAGACCTCGAACATGACCTCCAGTGACAAGTTTGTTGATATCCTTAAAGTTAAGATGCGAGAGCCTTCGGTGCCACAACCAGCTTTCTTCAGATTGTGCTTTGGATAACAAGTAGATAGCTGGGTTCCCTTTGATGGGCTTGAGGTTTAGGGGAAACATTTCACCTTTACGCTCTGACTTGAGAATCACTCTTTGCGTCTTCTTCTCAATTATTTTTGAACCCTCATCGTCAAACGAAACCTTAAGACCGGTACCTCCAACAAGCTGAGATACACTGATGAGGTTATGTTGTAAACCTTCTACGTATGCAACCTTCCTTATCGTGAAATCACCGTTTGTAATCATTCCATGGCCTTTTATGGTGCCAAAGGAGTTGTTCCCGAACTTGACATTTCCACCGTTTGAAAGAGACCTAAATTCCCTTAGCTCTTCCTTCCTTCCTGTCATGTGATGTGAGCAGCCACTGTCAATGTACCATTCTTCGTCAAACTACTCGTCACTGATAACCTGCAAATCAAGCAGATTTAGGAACCCAAAGTTTCTTGGGTCCTCGTGAGTCTTTCACAGGAACAGGAATAGCAAGAGAGATATCAACAAGATATGTTCTTTTTATTAGTGTTGTTTCATCTTTCTTTTTGATGGTGAAAACCTTAATTTTATTGGGATTTGTTACTTTTGGTTCGGACTCTGGTTTATCTGATGAAACCTTTAATTTTCCTTTCAGATTATTTGTTGATTTAGGTTTTTGAATGTTAACAGAATGGAACTTAGAATGTGGTTGAGAGGAATTAGAAGAATTAGATTGAGAGAATTTAGACTGAGATGATTTCTTGACTGGAGATTCTAGGTGACCTTTTCGGTTTTGATCATCAGTAGGACCGAACCTAGAATTTTGGTCTCTTTTGCTCTCTGAAACGAACCTTTGCTTTCGGTTGATATAGTTTTCTGAACCGAACCTCTGCTTTCGGTTGATGTTGTTTTCTGAACCGAACTTCTGCTTTCGGTTCTTGTTGTTCTCTTGTGGTCTAACAGTATTTTTCTCGGACTTTAAATTTCTGTCACGATATGAGAAATAGGCATTTTGAGACTGCCAAAACTGTTTTATTTCAGAAAGATTTTTCTTGTATCTTTGATTCCTTTGTTGTTTTTGGTTTTTCACCTGCTTCGGTTGATGATGGATATTCGCCTTTTGTTTTTGCTTTCTGTCAGCTGGTTCACTTTGAACTGATGATGATTCGCATGAATCTGCTTTTTCTTTAGGAACATCTTTTGTACCACTAGTACTTGGCACGTCGAAGCTATTAGGCTTGTTCAAAGGTTCTGGCACATATCTACCTTTGGTTTTGTATGATGTCCTTTCTGACAGACCAACAGTTTCATCAGCATTGTCGATAGGAGCCGACCAGAAAAACTCATCGCAGCCATCAGCATTATCTTCGTTTACAATGGCCGTGAGTTCAGCTGTCTGATGTTCGGTTACACCTGTGACCTTGTACACCTGATTTGGAGTGGTTCTAACCTTTTGGTACACTACAGCCTTTGCTTCAAGGATCGGGGACTTTTGTTGGGACAAACGAGCAAACTCCATAGAATTTTCTAAAATAAGATTCTTGTGGTTTTTGGGTTCGCTTTTGAAAAATTCAGAATAGTCAACTATGTCCTCTACAGAAATTTCACTCATATCATCGTCATCATTAAGCTCAGATGCATTTTCAACATCAATTTTATTTTCTGAGCTTAGGTTGGTACTCAATGAGTCAAACTTTTGTATGGTTTCGGTCCTTAGCTTCAATTTATCATTTTCATCCAAAAGGTTTTTCAGCATGTCCTTGTGGTCCTTGGACTTTATGAAAGATTCGATTTTGTCTAGACCATACATATACGTCGGATTAACATCCTTAGACGAAACAACACTTTCACAATTATATGCTTCAGCATCAATTTCATCCTCCTTAAACTCAAGGAAGGGCAAAATCATGCGATGATTTTTCTGCCCTATTTCACAGTTTAAATGAAGTTGAGTAATATTATTGTAAAGACGCTTAGCAATCAAACAAAAGACATTTCGCTGTTTTAAAAGTTTTAAATTGTCTCTTTGCAAATAAATGTTTTCATCCTTGATTTTGATTAACTCCGACTCCTTCAGTTCGATCCACATCCTCCGTTCCTCACTCTTCGAAGACACCCTGCTTATTTGGTCAGTTAGGTTAGAATTGGTGACTCGAGTTTGAGTTAAACTGCTGTCTAGATGAGAGATTCTTGAACTAACATTTTTTAATTCTTTTTCGTATGAGCATTAAGGGACTTTGAATGAAATAAAAACGGATTGTACCTTCTTGATCAGTTCATCAAGCTCGTTGAACTACACGCTGAGCGGTTTAGCTGTAAAGCACAAATCCTGTTGCTCCTTTGTGTCTTCATTTCCACCATCAGTGTTGTATCCCCTCATCTGAGATACACCAGTCACCATCAAGCATTTGCCACCACTACGCTCATCTTTCACCACATAAGCCTTTCCGTGGGAAGGCTTCCTTACTTCATCATCTTCAGAGTCGGATGGCTAGACCTCCACTCCTCCAAACTCATCATTCGCTACCGAACCCTGCACAATTAAAGCATTCATAGAAGGGTTAGCAGTAGATTTCTTCTTCCTGATCTCATCCAGCTTTTTCAGCAACAAAGCTTCTTCATCTTTCTCCTCATCCTTTTCTGCCATTTTCTTGAGGACACAATCTTTTGCATAGTGATTCTTTCCTCCACAGTAATAGCAGCTCACTCCCGAATCTCCTTCAGCTTTCGGTTCCTTCTTTGACTCTTCTGCCTTCGGTTCATCTTTGACCTTTTCAGAACTGTAACTTCCCTGCCAATTTCGGTTCTTATTGGTGGGAAATCTTTTCTTGATGAACCTCTTGGGGTTTGACACCATCATAGCATAGTCTTCAGAAGTAAGGTCATAGTCCTCTAAGTTGAGATCTTCTTCTTCCATCATCGCTTTGCTTTTGGACAGGAGGGCCAACGAACCCATGCTTGAGACCACATTCTTCTCCTGTAACACGATCTTTTCCTGAGATTTCAGGATGCCCACCAGTTTCGCCAAAGAGTAGGATTTGAATTGCTCATGCGCTTTAACTGTGGACACTACATCTCTCCACTCAGATCTGAGGCCGTTTAAAAACGTAACCTTCTGCTCAATTAGCTTCCTTTCAATGTCATGTTTAATCATCTTGCTAAGAAGATGATTGAAGCGATCGAACGTTTGAGTCACGGTTTCTTCGGCTCCCTGCTTGAATTCACCAAACTCGGACAAGAGTAAGGTTTGAATGGAGTGTTCAAGATCTTCGTCCGTAGAGTACAATTCTCGCAGCCTGTCCCATATTTCCTAGGCAGTTGTACATGAATTCACCAGCCTGAAAGTGTTAGATTGAAGAGCGAATCTGATTAATGTCAATGCTTTAATATTGCACTGCAATTTATCTTTTTCGTCTTGGGCAAGATCTTTGACATCTTTCAAAAGATCATTATACTCCTTTTGAGTTTTAATAATCTTTGAAGTAGCTGAATGAGCGAAGGGTCCAGATACGATTGCTTCCCAGATGAGGTATCCATTGTCCTCAGATCCTATAACATAATCTTCAAAGTGATGCGCCCAGACTTCATAATCCTGGGTGTAAAGGATGGGAATCTTTGTTGTTGATCCAATGTTGTTCGAAATATTAATGGGATTGGATTGCGACTCGTCCATGCTTGATCGAATAACCTGTTTAAAAGATCAGACTTGTAATGTATTAAATTAGGGAAAAACAATAAATGCTGAGTTACGTCAATTATGGGATGACGGCTCAATAAATATTGATCAATGCGGAATAACCCTAATCGCAACCTTTTTCACAGAAAAGATGTGTATCAATTACACAGCCTCCTGCTCTGATACCAATTGATAAGTTTAAAAACTAACTTGAAGATCGTTTAGATCTTTATAACAGGTAAAACAATAAATAAGAAAACTGTAAAGAACACAAGAATGGATCAAAGTGTGTCGAATGATTGATTCACACAATCTCAGCAAAGCTCGATTAAGAACTTCCGCTGTAGAGGATTTAGGGTTACAAGAACGATGATAAAACTTCTAAGTAATTCTCTGATCAGATCTGCTCTATTGTTATCGTTATCAATCCTTCTATCGTTTTTCTAATATACATGCAAGCATATATACTTATATTAAACCCTATAAGGCTCACGGCTGGACAGGCCCAACCCGGAGTTACAAAACTTGGACTAATAAGCGAGCCCAATAGACGCAATACATAACAAAACGCTACCCAACCGATTTAGCCATCTAAATCATGTTATAAGCACAATATAAGCTTTCTAACACTACTAGAAAGAGTTACTCACGTTTTGGTATAAAAACCCGAAGATCTGTGAGAGAGAAAATGACGTTTCTCTAGTTGAAAATGTGAATAATGAATGAATTTGGTTCAGAATTCTATTTATAGTCCTAAGATATTTTGGCAGAAAATATTTTTATTCCTGAAATGATCTCTAATGTAATAGAGTATTGGAATAACAGTGTTGCACAAAACCTTAGTGCACCCACTCTCCTAATATTTCCTGAAGTGTAAACCCTGAATTACTCAAACTTACGCGAAAAGTCTGAAAATCAATTGTGACTGCTATAACTTCTATTGAAGTGATATAGTTTGTACAGAATGGAAATTTCGGGTTGTCACATAATCTTCATATGATCTAGACTTTTTATAAATATTCAGTTTTAAACCATTCGCTTCACCATTCGCTCTTTCAGTTATAGTCAGCTTTCTTCTTCTGTCGACATTTTCTTTCGATTTCTCCCTCTCTTGTAAATATGGAAAGCACTGGAATTTCTCACATTGGAATGGTGAAATATAAACTAACCGTTCGAACCATGGGTATGCTCGTTCTTAAGTACCATATCGATCCCAAGTTCGACCCTTGCTTGCCAGAGGCCAACGATGCCATTACTGATGTTCCTGAAGGCTTTATGGGGGTTTATCGAGTATTATTCAAGTCTGGTTTGTGCATCCCTACTTTTGATTTCCTTGAGACCATTCTAGATTACTATGGTATGTACATCACCCAAATAATTTCCAATGGCTTTCGCAAGGTTCTTTGCTTTATTCTATTGTGTGTTGTCCTAGATGTGTCGCCGTCTATTACCATGTTTCACTACTTCTACCTTCCTGTGTCCAATGGAGACTGGGTTTCTTTCTCCAATCGCCATGGTTCAGCGGAGCTATGTGAAAGCCTTCCTACTTTTATCAAATATTAGAAGGAGAGTTCTGCTACGTTCATTCCTCGGCCTTTTCTGTTCCCATGGTGTATGGTGCAACTGCTGACAGGGTTGCCGACCCTGCCCCTGAACTCTTGCCTGACGAAATGTTAATAACAGAGAGGTTGGCGAGCAAATTTATTCGTTGGGCGGATCCTGATGAAGAGGTGTTGGGTATAGCGGGTATGAGTCCCCCTTAGAATCGTTTAGGCAAAAAACCTGTGGAAATTTTTGAGGGGAAAACCATAACCCTTCTCGATCGTCTTCATCAGAAGCGTAATGTGAACCCTGCCCTAGTTACAGAGGAGGTGATGGTCCTGGACTCCCCAACTCGTTCAGAATCTAACATGGATTTTGATCTAGAGGTTTCTCAGTCAGGGAGCTCTAAATCTATTCCTCCTAACATTCACTCTAAATGTGTGAAATTGGATTTTGATCTTGGTAGGCCTCCTATAGTATCTATAAGAGCTTCCTTGACAGGATTCATCTTAAAGAGGTGTTCCAAGGGTGCTCAAGATGACCAACTTATTCAAATGTCTCCTCCCAAATGGAAACGTCTGTCCATTAAGCAAGAAGCCGAAGTTTGAATGATCTTGTTGATCCTCCTGTTCTCGACGTTATAGGTTCTGATCGTAACTTGGAAGGCCCTACAACCACTATTTTCCACGACTGTCCAATTGAGCTAGATAGTGAGATGAAATGAGTGACAAGTGAGGCCGAGACGTCCCATTTGGCCAAATCAGGATCAGAAGATGTTGTTAAGGATCCATCTGAAAATAACCCCGGAAACCCCCTTTTAGAGAAGGAAAATCCAAAGAGTTTGTCTGCAGCCGCTGTATTTCAGCAGGATCCATCTGAAAATAACCCCGGAAACCCCCATTTGGCTGCTTCGTGGCGTCGACCACTGATTCTTCGGTTGTTACACCTATCTCCATCCTCTCCGATACCATGAATGAGAATGAGGAATCTGTGGGAAACGAGACTGTGGATACGAAAGCCATTATCTCTAGTCTTCCCTCTTCGTCGGGTTGTAAGTTCCTTTTCTTTCTTAATTGATATTTGCTTCCTTCTTTTTATATTCGGTTGTGCCTTTGTTACGAGTTGGTTATTTTATTGTTTCATGTAGCTTTTGTTATAAAAGGAAAAGAAGTCGCTATGCCAACACTGATTATCCTTATTGATTCACTTCCCTAATTTCAGCGTCCTTTCACTGTGACCAGTGTTCCTCCCAATCCTTTTCAAACGGGGGTTGCTTCTGATGAAGAAGCATTCGAAAAGGCTCGGTCTTGGTTAATGGAGGGGGTGTACTTGTTGAATGAAATGTGTTGAGTTGAAGACTCGTTTGAAGATTGCGTCATTGGGCTCGGCTGTTAGTCCATTTATTTTGTACTCCGGTTATGGGCCTGTCCAACTGTGAGTTTGCTAGGTTTACTATATAAAGATATGCTTGCATGCATATTAGGTTAACAATTCAGAAGTAACGATTACGATAGTATTTTAGATTTCTTTTATCGTTCTTGTAAACCTCCGACCCTCTACAGTTGATGTTCTTGATCGAGCTCTTCTGAGGGTTTATTTATAATCATTCGACACGTTTGATTCATCCTTGAGTTGTTCTTTATTTTGCATTCGTTCTTGCTGTTTAATATTTATTTACCTGTTTAAGATCTAATCGATCTTCAAGATTAAGTTTTAATCTCATCAATTGGTATCAGAGCAGGAGGCTGTGTAATCGATACACTTCTTTTCTGTGAAAAGGTTTCAATTAGGATTTTTCCGCAATTACTGATATTTATTGAGCCGTCATCTCATTATTGACGTATCTTGATATTTATTATTTTGCCCTAATCTGAGTTATTACAAGTCTGATCTTTAAACAGGTTTTTCGATCATAATGGACGAGTCGCAATCGAATCCCATCAATATTTCCAACAGCATCGGTTCAACCACGAAGATTCCCATCCTATATACCCATGATTATGAAGTCTGGGCGCATCACTTCGAAGACTACGTTATAGGATCTGAGGATAATGGATACCTCATATGGGAAGCAATTATCAATGGACCGTTTTCTCACTCTGCAACGTCGAGGATTATTAAAACTCAAAAGGAGTATAATGATCTGCTGAAGGATGTTAAAGATATTGCGCAAGATGAAAAGGACAAATTCCAGTGCAATATCAAGGCGCTGAGGTTGATCAGATTCGCCCTTCAGTCCGACACCTTTAGGTTGGTTAGCTCATGCACGACGGCAAAGGAAGTTTGGGATAGACTTTGTGAACTGTACTATACAGACGAGGATCTTGAACACTCTATCCAAACCTTGATCTTATCTGAGTTTGGAGAATTCAGGCAAGGAGCCGAAGAAACTGTGACCCAGACGTTCGATCGCTTCAATCATCTTCTCAGCAAGATGATCAAACATGACATCGAAAGGAAACTTATCGAGCAGAAGGTTACATTTCTAAATGGTCTAAGGTTAGAGTGGAGAGCAGTGGTGTCTACAGTCAAAGCCCATGAACAGTTTAAATCTTATTCTTTGGCGAAACGGGTGGGTATTCTCAAGTCCCAGGAGAAGATTGTGCTGCAGGAAAAGAACATTGTTTCAAGCCTAGGTTCACTGGCCCTCCTGTCAAAAAGTAAAGCTGTGATGGAGGATGAAGACTTCAACTTGGAGGAGTATGACCTCACGTCTGAGGATTATGCTATGATGGTGTCTAACCCTAAGAGGTTCATTAAGAAGAGATTCCCCAGCAACAAAAATCGAAACTGGCAGGGGAGTTATAGTTCAAAAAAGGTTAACAATGAACCGAAGGTTGAAGAGCCCAAGAAGGAACCGAAGGCAGATGGTGATTCTGGAGTAAGCTGTTACTATTGTGGTGGGAAAAACCACTATGCTAAGGATTGTGTCCTCAAAAAGATGGCTGAAAAAGATGAGGAAGCTTTGCTGCAGAAAAAGCTCGATGAGATGAGGAAGAAGAAATCTACCGCTAACCCTTCCATGAATGCTCTAATTGTGCAGGGTTCGATTGCTGATGACGAGTTCGCTAGCATGGAAGTTTGGTCAACCGACTCCGAAGACGATGAAGTGAGGAAGCCTTCGCATGGAAAGGCTTGTGTGGCTAAAGAGGAGAGCAGTGGATGCAGGTGCTTAATGGTGTCTGAAGTATCTCAGATGAGGGGATACAACACTGATGGTGGAAGCAATGAAACGAAGGAGCATTCGGATATGTGCTTTACGGCCAAACCGCTCAGCGTGCAGTTCAACGAACTCGATGAACTGATCAAGAAGGTACAATCGGTTTTTGTTTCATTTAAAGTACCACAAAGCTCCTATGAAAAAGAACTAAAAAGTGTTAATTCACGAATCTCACATCTAGATAGTAGTTTAACTCAAACTCGAGTCACCAATTCTAACCTAACTGATCAATTAAGCAGGGTGTCTTCGAAGAGTGAGGAGTGGCGCATGTGGATCGAGTTGAAGGAGTCTGAATTAGTTAAAATAAAAGACGAAAACATTTATTTACAGAGAGAAAATTTAAAGTTGTTAAAACAGCGAAATGTTTTTTGTTTGATTGCAAAACGTCTTTATACTAATTTTACTCAGCTTCACTTGGATTGTGAGATAGGACAAAAGATCCATCGCATGATTTTGCCCTTCCTTGAGTTTCAGAAGGATGAAATCGATGCTGAAGCTTATAATTGTGAGAGTGTGATATCATCTGATGACGTCAATCCGACCTATATGTATGGATTGGACAAAATTGAATCTTTCATTAAATCCAAGGACCACAAGGACATGCTCAAAAACCTTTTGGATGAAAATGATAGACTTAAACTGAGAACCGAAACCATACAAAAATTTGACTCTTTAAACGCTAACTTGAGCTCAGAAAACAAAATTGATGTTGAAAATGCATCTGAGCTTAATGAGGATGACAATATGAGTGAAATTTCTGTAGAGGACACGGTTGACTGCTCAGAATTTGTGAAAAGCGAACCTGAAAACCACAAGAATCTAATTTCTAAAAATTCAGTGGAGTTCGCTCGATTGTCCCAACAAAAGTCCCCGATCTTAGCAGAGAAAGCAGTTGTATATCAAAAGGTCAGGACCACTCCAAATCAAGTGTACAAGGTCACAGGAGTAACCGAACATCAGACTGCTGAACTCACAGCTATTGTAAACGAAGATAATGCTGATGGCTGCGATGAGTTCTTTTGGTCTGCTCCAATCGATAATGCAGGTGAAACGGTAGGCTTGTCAGAAAGGACTTCATGGATTAGTAAAGGTAGATACATACCAGAACCCTTGAACAAGCCAGATAATTTCGATGTGCCAAGTACCAGTGGTACGAAAGACATTCCTCAAGAGAATGGAAGCTCAGCAAAAGAAGATGTTCCCTCTAGTTCGTCAGTGCAAAGTGAAACTCCCATTGTCCAAAGTGAACCAGCTAAGGAGAAACCGAAAATGAAAGCCAATATCCATCATCAACCGAAGCAGATGAGGAATAAGAAACGTGAAAGGAACCAGAGATACAGGAAGAATCTCTCTGAAAGGAAACAATTCTTGCAATCCCAGAATGCATATTTCTCACATCAAGACAAGAATCTGAAGTTTGAGAACAATCCTGTCAAAAAGCATGAGAGCCACAACAACCGAAAGCCAAGGTTCGGTTCGGAAAAGAATACCAACCGAAAGCAAAGGTTCGGTTCTGAGAATGACTCCAACCGAAAGCAAAGGTTCGGTTCTGAGGATGACTCCAACCGAAAGCAGAGGTTCGGTTCACAGAACGACTCCAACCGAAAGCATATGTTCGTTTCTGAAATCAAAGGAAATCAAAACTCTAAGGTCAGTCCCCCCAATGATCAAAAGCAAAAGGGTCACCTAGAGTCTCCAGCCAAGAAGTCATCTCAATCTAAGCCCACTCCTTCTCATTCATCTAATTCTTCTAATTCTTCCAATTCATCTCCATCTTGCTCTAAAGCTCATTCTGTTAGTTCTCAAAAATCTCATTTGTCAGCTGAACAAAAGGGCAAACAGAAGGTTTCTGCATCCAAACCAGAGTCTAAACCGAACGCACCTAATCCTAATAAAATAAAAGTCTTTACCATTAAAAAGAAAGATGAAACAACACTCATAAAACGAACATATCTTGTTGACATCTCTCTTACTATTCCTGTTCCTGTGAAAGGCTCATGTGGACCCAAGAAACTTTGGGTTCCTAAATCTGCTTAATTTTTGCAGGTTATAAGTGACGAGCAGTTTGACGAAGAATGGTACATCGATAGTGGCTGCTCGTGTCACATGACAGGGAGGAAAGAAGAGCTTAGGGAATACAGGTCTCTTACAAATGGTGGCAACGTCAAGTTTGGACACAACTCTTTCGGCACCATAAAGGGATACGGAATGATTACCAATGGTGATTTCACTATAAGGAAGGTGGCTTATGTGGAAGGACTGCAACACAACCTCATCAGTGTATCTCAGCTTGTTGGAGGTACAGGTCTCAAAGTCTCATTCGACGATGAAGGTTCTGAAATTATTGAGAAGAAGACGAAGAAAGTAATTCTCAAATCTGAGCGTAAGGGTGAAATATTTCCTCTAAACCTCAAACTCATCAAGGGAAACCCAGCTATATGCCTGTTATCAAAAGCACAATCTGACGAAAGCTGGTTGTGGCACCGAAGACTCTCTCATCTCAACTTTAAAGATATCAACAGACTTGTCACTGGAGGTCATGTTCGAGGTCTTCCATTGCTCAAGTTCGACAGAGATCATTTGTGTGCTGCATGCGAAATGGGGAAGCAGAGTCGTCAAAGTCATCCATCTATAATTAACACTAAAGTTGTTGAACCACTCGAATTACTTCATATTGATTTGTGTGGTCCATCATCTATCGAAAGCATCGGTGGTAGCAAGTATATTCTTGTTATTGTTGATGACTTTTCACGATTTACACGGGTGTTCTTTCTAAAGCTCAAATCTGAAGCGACTCATAAGCTGAAAGTGTTTATGAAGCAAATTGAAGTACAGCTCAAGAAGGTCGTTCGCAACATCAGGAGCGACAATGGTCTGGAATTCAAGAACAGGGAATTTGAAGAATTTCTGGTAGAAAAGGGAATAAGTCACAACTTCTCAGCTCCTTACACACCTCAACAGAACGGAATTGTCGAAAGACGAAACCGATCTTTGTGTGAAGCTGCCCGAACTATGCTAAGTTTCGCTTCCTTACCTCTTTATTTTTGGGCTGATGCTATTTCTGTTGCTTGTTTTACACAGAACAGATCATATCTCAACAAGCGATTCACGCTCACACCATATGAGATTCTCAACAACAGGAAGCCTAATGTGAAATTTTTCCACGTGTTCGGCTCACGGTGTTTCATCTTTAACTCTAAAGAACACCGCAACAAGTTCGATGTCAAAGCCGACGAGGGAATCTTTCTGGGTTACTCTCTCACTTCCAAAGCATACAGAGTCCTAAACAAGCGTTCGAGGAAAATCGAAGAGACCTATTACGTGACTTTCGATGATAGCTATGTCAAAAAGCTACAGGCCAAAGAAGACACAGCTGGGGAAATCTTTCCTCAAACTGGCCACATCACAGTCTCGATTACTAATCTATACGAGAAGTTTATGGAGCTCTTTGACGAACCAGAGAAAGCTACTCTCTCAGAAGCAGGTGCAACAGACAACAAGGTAGACCATATGAAACAAATTGTCGAAGAAGCTGCCAGGAGAATGAACGAAGGAGGATCGAATTCTGATGAACCTCCATCCAACGATGCTTCAGTTGAGGGGGAGCCAAGCTCACATTTTGAGGGGGAGCCAAGCTCACATGTTGAGGGGGAGCCTAGCTCTACAACTGCTACCGAAAGTCCAACTCCAACCGAACGTCCAACTCTAACCGAAGGTGCATCAACGCCTGAAAGCCCAGCACCACAAGAAACCTCTGAACCTCAAGTTTCTCATAGCTCATCCATCGAGGGGGAGCATGCTGATATGTCACTTGACTACGAAAGCCAATCCGAGCCAGAAGAAATGATCAATGCTGAACTAGACCCAACCTTTGATCCAAACTATCCTCCTCTCACCAAATGGACCAGAGATCATCCTATCTCTCAAGTCGTTGGTGATGTCTCTGAAAAGGTTCTGACCCGATCACAACTGAAGGCAAAATAGACATCCTTATTTTCCAAAGTTGAGTTTTGTATGTTTAACTCTTTCGTATCAAAAGTTGAACCGAAGACAGTTAACACTGCTCTCGATCACTCCGATTGGGTTCAAGCGATGCAAGATGAATTGAATGACTTTGAAAGGAACAAAGTCTGGCGCCTCATTCCAACTCCTCCAGATGCCTCGGTTGTTGGTCTCAAATGGGTCTTTAGGAATAAAATGGACAAGGAAGGGAATGTGATAAGGAACAAAGCTCGTCTGGTGGTGAAAGGATATTGTCAGGAGGAAGGGATTGATTATGAAGAGACTTTCGCTCCCGTAGCTAGGCTCGAATCTGTAAGAATCTTTCTTGCTTATGCTGCTCACAAAAACTTCGAAGTTTTCCAAATGGATGTCAAGTGTGCATTTCTTAATGGAGAACTAGAAGAAACAGTGTACGTTGAGCAATCTCCTGGGTTCGTGAACGAAAAGTATCCAAATCATTGCTACATTCTGGATAAAGCTGTGTATGGACTCAAACAAGCTTCGAGAGCCTAGTATGAAACGCTAACTAAATTCTTAAAGATGTCCAAATTCAAACAAGGTTCGGTTGACCCAACCTTCTTTCGCAAAAAGGAAGGTAACCACCTTATGATAGTTCAAATTTATGTCGATGACATCATCTTTGGCTCAACGAATCCCAGCCTAATAGCTGAATTCAGAAAGCTGATGGAGACTAAATTTGAAATGAGCTCAATGGGTCCTATTAACTTTTTCCTTGGTTTAAATATTAGACAGGGACCCGAAGGCATCTTTATCAATCAGGAAGCTTACACGAAGACTCTCCTAGCAAAGTTTGGTATGATGGGAGACTCCAAAGTCAAAGTCCCAATGGCATTCGGCACCAAGCTAACTCCATCCCTAGACAAACCGACTGTTGATATCACGCTCTATCATCAAATGATAGGTTCACTAATGTATCTTACTGCTAGCAGGCCTGACATCATGTTTTTTGTGTGTTACTGTGCTAGATTTCAGGCAAACCCACGCGAACCTCACATGCTTGCAGTCAAGAACATTCTACGCTATCTCAAGCGAACTGCCTCCTTAGGTCTATGGTATCCATCCAACTCAGGCTTCTTCGTTCAAGCCTACTCAGATGCAGACCTTGGAGGATGTGGACTCGACAGAAAAAGCACCACTGGCGGCTGTCAATTCCTTAACGGGAAGTTGGTTAGCTGGCAATCCAAGAAACAAACGTGCGTGTCGTTGTCTACTGCCGAAGCGGAATACATAGCCGCTGCATCCTGCACCTCCCAAGTGATTTGGATCCAGAGTCAACTTCGAGACTATGGACTCAATATGAAGAAGATCCCACTATATTGTGACTCTAAAAGTGCAATTAGGATCAGTCATAACCCAGTGCAACACTCTAAAACCAAACACATAGCACTGAGGTATCACTTCATCAAAGATCATGTGGAAGATGGAAACGTTGAAGTACATTTTGTTCGAACCACTGATCAACCGGCTGACGTCTTTACCAAAGCTCTTCCTGAAGCATCATTCAACAGAATATTACAAGGGCTAGGTATGATGGAATCAGAGTCAGTACCTCAAACTACCTCTCAACCTCAAACGTAAGAAGCGAAATTGACCGAACGTTTAGGTTCGGTTGAATAATCTGACTCGCTCATCACCACAAAGGTAGTTTTCTTGGTTGTATATTTCTTGTACAAAATTGTTTTTCTTATTGTCAAAAGTATATTCTGATTGCATGTCTCAATTCATTGGTTTTTTAAAATTTTCCAAAACCGAAACCTACCGAAGGTTCGGGTTCGGTTTTTCAAAATTTTCCAAAACCGAAACCTACCAAAGGTTCGGGTTCGGTTTTTCAAAATTTTCTTGAACCGAAACCAACCGAACGCTCGGGTTCGGTTTTTCAAAATTTTCTTGCACCGAAACCAACCGAACGCTCGGGTTCGGTTTTTCAAAATTTTTTCTTGAACCGAAACCAACCGAACGCTCAGGTTCGGTTTTTCAAACTTTTCTTGAACCGAAACCAACCGAACGCTCGGGTTCGGTTTTTCAAATTTATCCCAACCGAACATTCGGGTTCGGTTTTTCAAATTTTTCCAAAGTTTTTTTTCTTACTCTTTCCAAGTCTTATTTTTTTTTTTACTTATTTTTTTATTATTTTTTTTAATATATATCAAAAACACCAAAAATATTTTTCTTTTTTAATTTTGTTTGTATGTTCATTTGTTTATGGGGATATAATTGTTGGATTACTTAAGTGTCCCTAGAAGCATGCTGCTGTATGTGTCCCAAGCCTCATAAGATTCTGAATAATAGCCTTAATGACTTGGTATAAACAAACCTTGTCTTCCCAATTAGGCTATCATATTTATTCTGATCGTGAGCTACCTCACTCTCTTCTCACATGAGATAAGATTTGTTCTGCTTGGTCCTTATTTTCGCAGTAGAGGTACTTAAATTTCTCACACCATCTCCATTACATTTCTCCATTCAATTCGTTTCATCAACGTAACCCTTGAGACTCTCAGAAATTACCACTGAGGTTTATGGTTACCCAACAACTGTGTTCATGATCTCAGTTTCGTGCCACTACGAGCTGAGTGAAACCCAAAATTCAACACCAAATCTAAATTGACGGTGAACAATAAATTTGCTCAAGTTTTCACCTACGAATTGACGGATGTATCCTACTGAAATCTCAAATTTTTATTTTTGTGTGATTCCTATGAAATTGTTAAACACCCTAACATTTCTTCCCTTGGGATCCAGTTTTTTAATTTTTTCTGAGATTTTATATTTTCCAAGCCAATTTAAAATTAATTCCTACCTACTTGTTCAACAGACTACACCGGTCTCACAAGTACTTTGTTCACTTTCTTTCTTATTTCAAGATTAGAATTGTTGAATCAAAGCGAAAGCCACCCTTAAGTAGCCTTACTAAAAGAAACCTTTCAACATTTATTAATAAATGTTTGATCGTCATTCAACGGGAAACCACATTAACACTTTGAGGTCTCTCTTGATCTTGAAGGAAGAGATTCGTGCCCGGGATCATTTGTTTCGTGTCATTATTGATATCACAGTCATTCCTAAAAAGAGTTGCTTTATTTGTTTTCTTTTTACACTCTTCGCACGAAAATCTTTGATTTTCCAAAATTCCGTTACTAATAATTACGGGCTGTATTATTGCTTTGGTGGTTAACTTTTCAAGCTGTGGTCAAAAATCATCCACGTGGGTATTTAATTCCAAAGATGCCATTTAAAAGATAAGACAAAAGGTTGCTGACTCAGGCGGGAGTTAAAAGGATTGAATTTCAAACGACGGTAAAAAGGGAACGCGTGTGAATTTGGAACGCCCATACTTTTACTGACATCATGGACGCGTGTGCGAATTTCAAGCGACACCTCTCTGGCACTTAAAGGCGCGTGAGGATTTGAACCGGTTTGTTCTGAAACGGCGCTTGTTGGGTGGCGTGATCCTAGGAATCTGACACTCTCTCTCCTATGTGATCATCGCATGCCTTAACTGTCACGCATCTGTCATTCCGGAAACCTTTTCGTATTTCCATAGAAGATTTGAAACGATTTTTCTTTCTCCATTCACCCACTATAAAAGGCAGTCTATACTCTCATTTACCTCTTTACTTCATCCGGAATTTCCAAGAGAGCAAAAACTCCCAACAGCTTCACTGTTCATCTTCTTCTTCTACCTTCAACAATGGCAGAATCATCCTCAGTCCATGCTACCTCACACATCCTTCCCATACGTCCACAACAATGCTTGGTGATCGACCTCACTCCTTCGTTGTATGATTCTTATATGACGCCGATCATCGAATGCTTGAAATACTCCCAGATCGCTCATTTACTTACTAGGGTTGAATCTGTGCCCATGGAGATTCTTTCGCAGGTGTATGCGACTGCTCATTATGACAAAGCAGTTGAGCGGGTGTTCTTCGAGGTTGCTGATCACAAGACCTCCATTTCTCGACAACGCTTTGGTACACTGCTAGGGTTGGCTGCTGACCCATCGAGAATTAATCCGGAGACGATTCCTATTGGGCATCTATACAACATGTTTTACAACATGGGATACACGGAGGCGCTCCCCTCCGTCGCAAAGTTCAAGAAATCCTGCTTGCCGCCACAATGGAACGGCATGTTTACAGTCCTCTTCAAGGGCTTATCTAAACGGAGCTCAGGATCCGATGGTTCAAGTCGACTGTTCCTGTCGATTATGTATGGCGTTTACAACGGCGTCAATCTGGACTATGGGTTGGTCCTCTGGCAACAGCTCATCCAGAGCCTTTCTTCCTCTTCACGACACTCTGAGGTGTCGTATGCCCGGTTCTGGACACTCATAACAAAATGGGTGATGAACAAATTCGATATTCCCACTGCTGCAGGTGCATCGATGTCTTCGATCGGTACTTTTCATACCACGAAGATCATCGTCTCTGATGCATCCAAGTTCTCGTTCATTGGCTCTATTCCAAAGACAATGTACGGCGATGTTCCGTCCGACAGCAGGATCATCCGGACGATAAAGGAATTCAAGGCGTCTGGTCCTAGGGTTCTAACACAGGAAATGCTCAAGTCAATCCATGACGCTGACAAACCAGTCAACAGGGGCAAAAAGGCGGAAAAAGGGAAGCAAGTGACCAAGGCTCCTAAAGGTCCTTCTCCCAGGAAGAGGAAACAAACCAAACCGGCCCAGTCCCCGCAACCGAAGAGAAGGAAGACACAACCGAAGCGAAAGCTCATAATCGCTTCCTCTTCGAGTGACTCAGAAAACGTTAGTTCGGGTTCGGACGACTCTCAAAGACGCGAAACCCCTCCCAGAGGCAACACCCCACCCCAATCACCTACCCCAGACATGGAAATTCATGTATCACCAGTTCCTTCACCTCCTCAAACAATCCCTACTTCCATTCCCACCATAAACCCCGCAACCACCATACCTAAAACCTCTTTCCCTATACCACCACCCATTTTCACAGATACCACTACCACAACTGCAAAGGTTACAACCAACGTATCTGATATGGGGGTTCATACCAGTGCAACCAAAACCCCTCCTGTAACCGAACCACCTCAAACCGAAACCCAACATACAACCGAACCTACCCATACTCAACCACCACCCGAAACCCCCCCCCCCCCCCCCCCCACAAACACGCAACCCGAACCTACCCAAACCACAACACCCCCAGCTTCACCACCCCCACCATCTCCAGATCATGCCTCTGATGGAGATAACCCATTTCTTGGCGATGAAAATATGACCTTCGATTCGGTCTACTTTAGTCCGTTTCAGGTTCTAAGTGACGATGAGGACGATGCTCCAGTAACAAAGAAGCATTTAAAGGAGCTAAACGAGAAGGTTGACTTACTTCTTGCGTCATCCACCAACACTCAGTCCTCTCTCTCTGAAGCCGCTCTTCATAAGATTGTTGACGCCTTCTCCAGGGCTCAGCATGATTCTGTTGCTTCAGCCACTGCCACCATTGACGCCTCCACAAAAGCCTGTGAGGCTGCGACCGCAAAAGTCGATAAACTATTCTCAGATGCCTCTTCCTTGTTGAAGTCCTTACAGGAGAGTGCTGATTCTACCAAGACAACGTTGGAACCAATCGTTCAGCAATTGGCCACGTTCATCTCAACGAAGTTATATTCATTCGCTACCCTTCGCCAATCTATTAGCGATGACAACTCGGCCCTTCGTGCCTCCATTGATGAGCGCCTCACTAAGCTTCAAGAGGATCTCGCAGCTGAAAACTCATTAATGGACGTTTTAGCAAGCAAAACCACCGCCCTCAAGGTCAAGAGCACTCAACTTTCAAACTATCAGCAACAGCTTGAAGCTCTTCGATCCGAACGGGAGGTTATAAAGACATGTGTTTCGGATGTCCATGCTACCCTATCTAACATCCTGGAAGCACACGATCCCATTCTCAATCATTCGGTGAGGCGCACCCTTGCTGAAAAACTTACCCCTGCCATGGACCTTCTTAGCAAAATCGAAGGCTTACCTAGTTTCGTGTCCAATCCGAAACAAGGGGGAGAAGGGAAGAAGTCCGGATCGAAACCACCTCCTTCCTCAACAGTCGCAATGTGGAAGACGACAATGTTCGTGTGGCGCGAGAGGCTGAAGAAGCCGAACGCAAGAAGAAAGAAGCCCACGATCTCCTCGAGAGTAGGAAGACTCTTTTCCCTGCCTGGACTCGGGAGAGAATGATCAAGGAGGCCATAGATACTCCTAGCATCCTATGGCTCGAACCGGTGATATCGTTCGACTGCAATAACTCTGTCGATTCGCAGTTCGATATGTCGTTGACTCGAAAGGCGTTTATCTTCCACGCCTTCTCCAACATTTTTGAAGTCCCTCATCCGAACCCTGAGGTCGATAGGGAGCTTATCGAGTTCTATCTGAAGGCCGCTCAACCACAATATCAGACATGGAGCGCTCAGAAGATCGTGAACGTTTGGGTCTTAAAGCCTTATACCGAAGGGAGATTCATCAACGTTCGGTTCAGGGTGATAAGAGGATCTCCTAGAACCGAACATCTTATATCTTTGGCAGATTTACCGAACTTAAACCCTCATGATTGAATTGTTTTGCACAACATCCTTTTGACGAACGAAGCAGAATATGGTCCTATTATAGACCATCTCAAGAGGATGATTGTTTGTTACATCATGGAGGTTGCCCTAATGGATCAGGAGATAGCCACAGTCTTCAAGAAGAAACCGAAGATAACTCCTGTGGGATCGGCCAGTGATCTCAATCAAATGAAGATGGGCAAGATCGACCCGAGGCGTAATACAGTCATGTTCACTAGAGCAGAAGGACAGAAATGTCTCTTTGCTTTGGCGGATAAACATCTTTACACCATTGCTTGTCTTGAGCATGTGATGTCGATCATCCGAAGGTGTAAGGAGAATGCAGCAGACGATGTCAAGTACTTCAATGACATGATCCAATGGTACATCAGATTCAGGAAGACGATACTTGCTCTGATATCTCATCTGTTTTAGACCGTGAGGAAGAAGGTACCTGGTGCTGCTGCTGGCCCAAGCAAAAAGTGAAGATCTCGCTCCAATTGACGCAAAGGGGGAGATTGTTGAGTTGAAGACTCGTTTGAAGATTGCGTCATTGGGCTCGGCTGTTAGTCCATTTATTTTGTACTCCGGTTATGGGCCTGTCCAACCGTGAGTTTGCTAGGTTTACTATATAAAGATATGCTTGCATGCATATTAGGTTAACAATTCAGAAGTAACGATTACGATAGTATTTCAGATTTCTTTTATCGTTCTTGTAAACCTCCAACCCTCTACAGTTGATGTTCTTGATCGAGCTCTTCTGAGGGTTTATTTATAATCATTCGACACGTTTGATTCATCCTTGAGTTGTTCTTTATTTTGCATTCGTTCTTGCTGTTTAATATTTATTTACCTGTTTAAGATCTAATCGATCTTCAAGATTAAGTTTTAATCTCATCAAAGTGTCTCTCCGCACGAACGTACACTCGGAGGAGCTTTCCCAGCCCCAGGTTGTTTTTGATGAAGCTTTGGAAGGGATAAAGCAGTTGCGGGTCCTTCACGAACAATCCGAGAAAGAAGCCAAAGAGTTAAAGTGTAACAACGTGAATTTTCAAAACAATTTTTCATTCTTCAAATAACATAAAAATCATTCAATATTCTCAATTTCTCAAGTTTAACAAATGTCATTACGATAAAACATATCCCAAGATAATAAAACAAATCTCCTGCTAGTGTGTACGGATCATGCCAACGCCTTCTCGCGATCATCGCTAGTACCTGAAACACATAACACATAACACTGTAAGCATAAATGCTTAGTGGGTTCCCCAAAATACCACGTACAACATATACGCCACTCATGGCCATAATTCTATGGGATCTTCTGATCCATGTGTCTCAGGGGACTTCCCCCCCAACACTGGTAGACCTTCTGGCCCTACCCGTATGACCTTCTGGTCCTCATCATCTTGACCTTCCGGTCCATACTCTGTTGACCTTCCGGTCAATATCATGGTACTCATAACATAACATAGCACATACATATCACATAGCAACACATATCACATACTCCGCATAACATATAAGACCTTCCGGTCACACATAGTTACCACTCTAGGTAAAGTATAGTGAGAAGACTCACCTCGTATGCTGTCTAGCAACTCACGTGCTCGGTATCCCTGAACCTCGTAACAATGACCTAGCCCCGCCTAAACATATAAGCAAACATATCAAATCAATAACGGCTCTCCAGGCTAGACTAGTTCGTTCCAATGTACTCTCAGAAGGCTAAAAGACCATGTTACCCTTATAATGGTCCAAAAGTCCAAGTGTTGACCCAACCGTAAAAGTCAACGAAATTCAATGGTCAAACTTTGACCAGACTCGTCGAGTGCACATAGGTGACTCGGCAAGTCCAAACGTGTACTCTGGATCTTTCTAAACCTCACTCGACTCGTCGAGTGAACCTTCCACTCGACGGGCTACATCCGGTCACGATTCGCGAGCCTCTCAATGGTACCAAGGGCACCTCTTTGTTCTTCAGAACCTTGATCTTTCGATGCACCACCGCGATTGGCCTCTCAACATAATTCAGGCTCACATCCACCTGAATATCCTCCAATGGTACCATTGTCGACTCTTCAGCTATACACTTCCTTAGTCGAGACACGTGGAAGGTATCATGTATCTGGCCCAACTCTGCAGGTAGCTCCAAACGATACGCTACCCTGCCCACCCTCGCGATCACCTTGAAAGGGTCAATGTACCGGGCCCCCAGCTTGCCCCTCTTCCTGAATCAGATCACTCCTTTCCAAGGAGACACCTTCAGGAGTAAAAAGGTTCCAACCTGAAACTCAAGCTCGGATCGTCGCCTATCCACATAACTCTTCTGGCGACTCTAGGCTGTTAGCAATCTCTGCTTGACCTGCTGAATCTGCTCTGTCGTCTGAAGCACTATCTCAGTGCCACCCATCACTCGATGCCCTACCTCTCCCCAGCAGATGGGAGTCTAACACCTCCTCCCATACAACAACACGAAGGGAGGCATACCAATGCTCGAATGATGGCTGTTGTTATAAGAAAACTCCGCCAATGGAAGGTACGTGTATCATGACATTTCATAAAAATCTTTTAGTCCCTCGGTTTGAGTCCAGACACCCCTGAGGGTGTATCTGAATCCCTCAAGCCAGGGCTCTGATACCAACTTGTAACATCCCAAAATTCAAACCCAAAAATTTCATTTTAATTATTTATTTCATAAAAGCATTCATTAGAAAATACTATGCCAAAACGAAATTTCATAAAACAATGTATCATGTTCGAAACCCATGTCATAAACAAATATCATATCAGAGTAAAATCCTAGAAAACTTTGTGCGGAAAATCAGATGTGTGTGTGATGTCATGCTACGCCGCCGACTCCTTCCCCTTAGACGAAGAGGTACCTGAAACCAAAAACTGAAACCGTAAGCACAAAGCTTAGTGAGTTCCCCCATCGTACCACATACCATACCATACTATCAGTATCTATCAACCGGTAATCATCATCGGTATCTTTCAACTGGTAGTCTTCATCGGTATCTTATAACCGGTAATCATCATCGGTATCTTTCAACCGTTAATCATTATCGGTATCTTTCAACCGGTAACTGGGGTCTATTCCACCCCCTACTACTAGCATACAACAACAAGGTATAAGTATACAATCAGGCATATCCGAGTACTGACCTACCCTTCGGTCCTAAGGACCACTGTCAGGGAAAAACTATCCCTATCATACATGTAACATATCATACAGATATATCTCATAACCAAACACGTATCCATACCAAGATAATTATTATCACAAAGAATATTATCTTCTAAAATACTCCTACTTGGTGGGCCGACATTGTGGCCTTAGACCCACCCCTATTGGAAGGTAACTCACCTCGAAAGGCTGGCTGCTGAAAAGCTGATCTGCAAATGTCTGACAGCTGCTCCGGTGATCCTCCGGCTATATTTCCATAAAACACTTAATCAAACATTGATACTATTCCCAGGGTAAAATGACTATTTTACCCTTGACCGATTCCAAACCAAAGTCAAGTCAAAGTCAAAGTCAACTTCCAGTTGACCCGAATCGCCGAGTTGGCTTGCCAACTCGTTGAGTCCATATCTAGTCGATTTTCCCTACTTCCGTCTCTACTCGTCGAGTTAGGCATTGACTCGATGAGTTCACTTCCTAACTGATACCCAATGGTCCTTTATCCAACTCGCTGAGTTGTATGAACAACTTGTCGAGTTAATCTTCATCCGATGAACACGTTCTACCTCGACTCGCCGAGTTGTATGAACAACTCGTTGAGTTCTATGAAGATTTCCTTGGACTCGCCGAGCACCTTCATGCACTCGCCGAGTCCCATGAACTTCCAGATCAATGGCTTAGTCTAGAATGTTGGGTCACTCCCCGGAGACCCGCTTAAAACTTTCCACACTCAACTGGGTCCTTTCGACCCTCAACAGAATGGGACAGAATCCCCTAGACTCGCCGAGTCCAAGAATGTACTCCCCGAGTTGGTCATGTCCATTCCATAAATCTTTGCTTTCTGATGAACATCCTTTGATCAAAAGATAGATCCAAGCTTCTAAAATCGATCTAGCACGTAAAGTTACAAACTTTATGTGCTTGCATGGGACTTTGAGCTCAAAAGGACATAAAACAAGCTCATACGGCATATGGGACCTTTCATGCGTGCAAAAGCAACCCAAATTGCCTAGTGACTCCTTTCATGACATGATTCAGAAGCTTAAACCCCCAACCATGTTTGGAAACATTGTTGTCCACCAAAAATGGCTCATAAAAGACCTAAACCTCCCCAAAGAGGGATCTAACAACTGAATGAGCAAGATCACAACTTTTTACCTTCAATGAGCTGAAGAAGGTGCACAAACTCAGGTTCCCTTGATCTCTACTTGCTTCCTCAAGCTTCTCTCCTTCCTTCCTTAAGATCACAACACCAAAATCCACCAACAAGGCTTAGATTGTTTCAAAAACGTCTAGGGTTTTAGTGAGGGTTGTTTGGGAGCAAAAAGGAGTGATGGAGGCTGCATAAGGTCGTTTAAATAGGGTGCAAACCCCTGGATCAGGGTTTTTGTCCAGACAGCGGCTACTCGCCTAGTCCGGGACCCGACTCGCCGAGTCCGCAACTTAAACTCCGCGTCTTATCCCGCTTCTACTCGGCTAGTCCAAGGCCAAAATTGTAAATCATTAACATAATTAAATACAAGAATACGTACCAAGAACCAGGTGTTACAGTTCTGAGGAACAAGGAGGTCCTCCTGGTTCAGGTCCAGTGGCAACATCGAAGAGTATCCGAGTTAATGTGGGAGCTGGAGTCCGAGATGTGAGAGTAGTATCCAGAGTTATTTTTAGATCATGACTTCGGGGGCGAAGTCTGATTCTAGTGAAGGAGAATTGTAACATCTGGACATCCAGATATATTATTTGTTATCAATTTATTTATTTCTTGAGCTACTCGGCGAGTCGGTGCCCTAACTCGTCAAGTAAAGTCGCGTTGTGCCACGTGGGTTTAATGACCCACTCGACGAGTCCGAGGAGACGACTCGCCAAGTAGGCGCTGGGATAAGAAACCCTAAATCCCCGGGTTTGGGGCCTATTTAAAAGCACTTATAGCCTCATTTGCTGCTACCCTTCCTTGAGAGTAAACCCTAAATGACATTTGAGCTTAGAGAGAGAAAGAGAGAGAGAGAGAGAGAGAGAGAGAGAGAGAGAGAGAGAGAGAGAGAGAGAGAGAGAAAGCTAGAGAGATTTGCTAATTGTACGTGTTTGGTGCATCTTATGAAGAGAAGAGATGATTCCTAAGCCAAGGGACAAGAGGGTGTTGCTAGATCTGAGGTTGTTTCACTTCAAAGCTTTTGGAAAAGGAGGAGGTTAGACTTGGTGATTCGTGTGCGAGAGTATTCATTCACTTAGCTTACTTACGAGGTGAGTCTTCTTACTATATTTACAAAGAGTGGTATCCTTATTTGATTGAGTTGTCTTATGTGTTTATCTGTGTATTGTAATATTCTGCATTACATCTTTGTGATTATTGCTGATTATTGTTGCTATGAGTTTACTCAGTTGGGACCAGAGGGTTCTACTGAGACACATTGATCGGAGGGTCTTATTGAGTTATGACCTAGAGTGGCTAATGAGCTGTGTATGGTATTTTGGGGAACTCACTAAGCTTTATGCTTACCATGTTATGTGTTATGTGTTTCAGGTACTTCTCAGGATCACGGGAAGGCGCTGACAAGATTGTACACACACATCGGAGATTGTTTTATGATTTAGGGGATCTTGGAATTTTTATATATTGATTTCTTTTGAACATGAGTTTTGGTGAATTGACATTGTGGCATTTTATGGTTATTTATTAAAATCAATGGGTTTTGAAATTTAAAAAATTTTGGTTAAAAATTTACGTCGTTACAAGATTTTCAAGTGTACCCTCGAAATGATTTAATCTGAAAGTTTTTCTCACAACTCTAAGTAATCCAATCATTCTAGTTGCTTGATTTTCTAACAACTATAAGATATTATATTGTCAGTTCATTATTCGTTCCACGTTCAAGTAGTGTAGGTATGAAGACGATTGGTTGAATCAACATACATTATTCTAAACTTGTACCATTTGTAATATGTAATCCTAAGACACAATATTGTCAAATGACTCGTTGTTCCTAATCTGACTTGACATAGGGATCGAGTAATTCAACTAGTCGGCTAAATGTATAGTCTGCCCAAAATTATATATTTCATTTTAATTAAGTCTAATTATTTATATGCAATTAAGGTGGAAATTAAAGGAAAATAAACATATGAATCCAAATCATCCAAGCAACTCAACTGAAGTAAGGTTGTTTGTCTAATTGATAATATTTTTGTTTTACTAATTTGTGCCTCGTAAAGTTCTCGTATTTGCGACATAATCATTATTCACCATGTGTATGCACAACTGTCGACATCTATCTTACCTATCCCATTCAAATGGGATCCGTGAGATATGTTGATATTGATGTATAAAGTTCTCAATTTCTTATTCAGTTTTATTTCGTAGCGAATGCAATGGGTAGCGAATGCAATGGGTTGTTTTCAATTGACTATTTTAATATAAAATTTGACCACAAAATTAATGTTGATTTGATCCGACTTACCTTATTTACCTTGGTATGGTTGGTTATTTTTCATCTTATCGACAATAGTCAATCACATTTTAATAGTTATCTTTAACGTTAAAACACTATACTTTTAAACATTAAAACATTTTGAAAACCTAATCATTGAGGGGGCATTGTTAAAACACTATATTTTTAAACATTAAAACATTTTGAAAAACCTAATCATTGAGGGGCCATACTTAGAGAGGCACAACATGCCACATAATTTATAGAATTACTTAATTAAACAAAAATCTTCTACTCATTTTAACATTACAGGAAGTAAATAAAAAAAGAATATAAAATGAACTCAATTACAAAAATTGAAAACATACACAAAACTAAACAGCCCCATAATGAGAGTTGATCCCAATCCCATATAGCATCGATCTCCCTAAACCCCATTAGTTTTCCGGTGTGATTTCAACAATCACACATTTTTCTGGGTCATCGAATGATAGTCCGACTGAGTTCGATGCCTGCTTCTCTTGGTTGTACAAGATGCTTAATTGATGGTAATAAGGACAAGTTCTTGAATCTAAAGACCTCTTCTTGTTTGCATCTTTTGTTTTCCTAAAGTACTTGTTTATATTCTCCCACTTCTCTTTACACCTCTTTGCACTTCTTTTATATCCCAACTCTAACATCCCTTGTGATATCCTCTCCCACAATGAACCACCAACACCACCTCCACCCCCACCACCGTTATTACCAATATACCCTTGATGGTCCTCATTATTACCACCAAGGCCATTGTTCACATTGCTCCTTATGTTTATCAATGCCAAAACTTCATCTCTTGGCCATCTCTTACCAATGTCATCTTTTGAGGTTGACTGATTCTGATGAGGATTTTCGGTGATCTTCTCCGAGGATGGTATTTTGGTAATTTCACATAGGGGTATCTGCTTGTTAATGTTGGATAGATTAGTTTGAAGTTCTTGTAAATTCATATCAAAAGGGATCTGAATCTTTTGGTCAAAAGATGTGATCTTGTTGAGGAACTCAGTGATCGTTGATTGCCTATCTTTTGCCATCTCTTGTTCATGTTCCCTGATATGAATTTCCCTTTTTACCCTTTCCGTTTCTTCCTTTCTCCAAGCTTCTTCCCTCTTGATCTTCTCTTCTTCGCGATTCCTCATGTCATCCAGTAGCTTTTTATGCATCTCTTCCTGTTGAGCCATCATTTTCTTCACTAAGTCAACACACAACCCTTTGACCATCTTAAATTTCTTGTGCTTTCTCTTCCTCTTCTTGCTATTTATCACATGTACATTATCTTGACTCTTTTGCATCATTATCTCACTTACGTCCTCTATAAAATGATCTTTTTGCCCCTGAACCTCAAGATCTTGTTCTTCTACTCTTTGTTCATGTACTTGCGCGTTTTCTTGGTAACTCAAATCTTCAGGTGATTCAGTGGTGATGTGGTCGTGATGAGTGTTTTGGTCAGCATTATTGTAGAGATGTTCATCAAGTTCTTCACTAATCAAGTACCTGCTGCTGTCCTTGTTGTACCCTATGGTACTACCGAAACTTCTGCATGTTTCGTCTTCAAACTTCTCTTTGCATTTTTGTGCACTCCTTTTGTACCCCAACTCTGCTAGCTTCCTGAAACTCAAATAACCACAATGAAAAAATTTATATACATATATGTCTATATCTCAGTGTCAGTGGGTTTAATTATACTGAATTCACATATATAGTAATTATGTAAGTATCTTCAATTATATATCTCTAGCTATCTCCCGATCTCTAAATAATTAGATAGTTTTTTGTTAGCGGTATTTGATACAACTAAATTACAAACTGATTATCTTTTAGTTAAACGGTTTGTATTCGAGACTAGTTAGCCGCTAACAAGATTGGTATATTTCAATAGTTTTACAGAAATTGTCTTACATGGAGTTGATACGTTAGTGTCGAACATCTTTCATTTTTGAAAATGATTTTCATATATTGAATTATTGAGAAACACGCAGTAACTAAACGAAAAAAAAAAAGTACAAGTAATATAAACAAAAAAAAGTGTCAGGGTATGTAAATTGTAAATTTATATATAATAATTCTAACTATATATTACATTGGTTATTTTTTATTTTTTTATTTTTTTTAGAATGGCAAACACAACACACTCCCTCCCTACCATACTACTAACGAGTCAGTACCTTCGTTATTTAATTATACATGACTATTATACTTGATAAAAAGTAAATTAGAAGACTAAAGCATGATAAATATGTTAGTTTGTGTGGCTTTAATGTCTTCCAATATACAGAAAAAAAATTATGATTAGAATCATCACTGTTAGCTGATAGACTACAAACAAACATCTTCTCAAACCAAAATTTACAAAAACAACAAACAAATTTACTTATTTAAGGTTTTAATAAAAAGAACCCGAAGTCATGCATGGTAAAGTTATAGAGAAAAAAAAAGCATGGTAGGTATATACGCGATTAGAAAAAAATACATAATCAGGAAAAAAGTTAGGCATTTTTATTTGGTTTTAAATATCAATCCTAAAACATGTGATCTTACGTTATTATCAAAATACAAGTTTAGTAGATCATTATAAATGAATACTTGTAGTTGTCAATTCATTTCATATTGGAAGGAACTTAATTTCATATGACATAAGAGTCGGTTGGTTTAGACACTTAATTAGCCCAATGGTTGATCGACAATCTCATGTTTAACATGCATGTGGCTAATGATCTTAACAATATATGGGAAATAGGACTTCTTAGAATAAAGATTGCCAATCAAGTTAACAACAAAGAAACGATCGAGCCAAATAGCTAACTAATTAACTTAAAAGAGTTCAGTAATGATAGAAGAATGATAAACGACGTCAAATACCTGGAAACATGGTCCCAAGTGAGATCCCTAAACCAATTCTCCGAACTAGATTTTATCCTCAAAAGTTGAATAACTTCATCATTCGACCATGAATCGTTTATATCGATTTCTTGATCCACTTTGCCTTCAGTGTCATTGTAATGATCTCGTGTAGGTGTCCGAAGAAAATGTTGGGATTGAAAAAGGGATTGATGGTGATGAGGAGTAGGAAGAGTTGGAGTGAATAAGAGAGGATCAAAAGATAGAAAATTTAAGTTTGCTGGAGTCGAAATTGGTGTGGTTTGAATTAAAGAAGAATTAGTAGGGATTCTTGAAGAGGGTGTTGAGATAAATTGGCGAAATTGCTCAAGTGGGACTCCATCAAACATAGTCTTGAACCCTAAAATTGATCGCTTTTTAACGCACACACAAACACACTTTTACTGTGTGTAAAGGAAGAATCTTGGAATAACCAACGAACGAGGAATCCTTTGTCTTGAATTGGTTCACATTCAAGTAAGGGTCTTGAAACCCGTTTCTTGAATCGTTCAACTTTTTACTAACACGTAGAAGCACACTCACCCTGCGTAAAAGAAATCTTGAAAAACGCACAGGGAAAGGGTCACCCTTTTCTTGTTACTTGTAATGCACAGAAACACGTCACTCTGAGGTTAAAAAATGGTATTGAAAAACCCAAGAGACGCCCTTTTCATATTTGCTAAACCACTTGCTTGTAGCACATTGTAACAGACTTACTACTACTCCCTGTAAACAAAATCTTCTTTAAAAACACAACACAGCAAAAACCCTTTACTCACTTCTTTAATCACTCACTCTTGACGTGCACACAAAATAAGCAGACTTACTGCGTGTAAAAGAAATGATTCTGATGAACAACACAACAAAAACCCTTTTCTGAATACTCACTTTTAACACACACAAACACACACAGACAAACACACTATCACTGCTTAAAGAGAGGTTGAAAAAGCAAAACAGCAGAACCTTTTTTCTCACTTTTAATTAAGACACAGACCCACACTAACTGAGTGTTGCTTGTTACTCTATGGGAAGTAAAGAAGTTGAACTCAAACAAAAGACGATCACCCTTCCCTTAGATCACTTAAGCACACACTTTTGATACGCAGAGAACTTTCAGTGTGTCGTAAAAAGAGATGGGTTCCTTCGTAAAAACCTTAACAAAGCAACACATATCCTTTCTTCACTCACTTTTAAACACATACTCACAGTGTGTGTAAATTCCTCTTTCTCTCTCTACATCCTATCATTGTCATGGTTTCATCAAAGACTTTTGTCTTGTGTGACAGTAAAGAGAGAGACAGAGAGAGTAGGCCACCGTTCTCTTTATCATATAATTACTCATTCAAGTTGGGAGCAGTGAAAATTAGTACAAACCCAATCAGTGGACAGCACGTGCAACTCACGTGCACGTGCTAACCACACACGTGGGACTGTGTGTTGGCACGTGGTAGTGTATGTGTGTGTTTTAAGAATCCTATGTAGACAGCAGCAGGGAGGGGAGGGGAGGGGGGGGGGGGGGGGGGGGGTATGCAGAGGGAGGAGTGGGGGTGGGGGGCTGGATTGATCATATGATGGTGTAATAAACGGCAAAGAGATAACAGGAGCACGTGAATGCATGCAGAGACTGGGACCGTTTTATTTATTGATGACAAGGGGAAGTATTTGCTACTAGTGAGTGTACCTTAACTGTTAGACGTCCGTCGTCTACTGCTTTACATTAATTGGACATTTCAAAATAAACGACCTAAAAGCGCGTTAGATAAAAATTAAAACATAGGAATGATATGATAAAATATAGCTATTGTTTATAAGAAATATAATAAAGTAACGATCAAATTTGCAAAATGAAAATGTAGAAAGTATCATGTTTAAATTTAAAATATCTACAATGTTCGTAGTTATCAAACTTAAATTTAAAGATAAAAACAGGTTAAATCAAAATAAAAAATAGAAATTTAAAATATTTAGAATCTTGTGTAGCAACGGGAAATTTAAAATACAAATTGGATATTTGAAACAGATTTAAAACCTTATGGGAAAAACAAGATAAATTAACCTAAAAACAGGAATTTAAAATATTCACAATATTGGATAAATACGAGATAAATTAAAATAAAAAACAAAAATTCAATATATTTAGAAACTTATGGGTGAAACGAGATAAATTTAACGAAAAGGGGATATATTAAACTAGAAACAAGAATTAAAAATATTCGCAACATTAGTTAAAATACATAAGGATATTTCTACTTAACAAATTGATCCATCTACATATACAAGATATAACATATTTAAAGCCAACAAACAAATTGAAAAAACATATATTTTATATGGATGAAATAAAATTTTAAGTGGAAATACCGCCTCCTATCTAGTGTAACACCATAATTTTCAAACAAAATTTTTATTTTAAAATGACATAATTCTCGTCAAGATATTTCACAAAACCCCCAAGTGTCAAGTTATCAAAATTACAAAACGATAATTGTTTGAATAAATCCAGGACCCTCAAAATATAAACTTCATCTCGTGTATACAATCAAGCCGACGTCTTTCCGCGATTCTGAGAAATACCTAAAACACATATCACATAACACGGTAAACATAAAGTTTAGTGGGTTCCCCAAAATACCACACACATTTCATTAGCTTCTCATGACTATATCTCAATAAAGACCCTCCGGTTAATGTGTCTCAGTAGAGACCCTCCGGTTCCATAACTCGGGTTGGACCCTCTGGTCCTAACTCAATGAAGCTCAGTATAATACACAACATAAATCACAAGACATAATGCAGGATATCACAATACTCAATAATAGCATACAAGACCCTACGGTCACACAAAGTTACCACTCATGGTAAGTATAGTGAGAAGAGTCACCTCGTAAGCAAGCAATCAAACCTCGTACCCCTCGAACGGTCTAGTCCCCACATGGTAAGTATAGTGAGAAGAGTCACCTCGTAAGCAAGCAAATAAACCTCGTACCCCTTGAACGGTCTAGTCCCCGCCTACATGTCATAATCATATCTAATTAACACTTATAACCACAACTCTAAATAAATTTGGCCAATCTCTCTCTCTAACTCTTGGAATGGGTAAAAGACCATTTTACCTTCCATGGTCTCTATAATCCAGTTCTTGATCAAACACTAAAAGTCAACATAAGTCAACACTAAAGTCAACAACCCCTATTGACCTAGCTCAACGAGTGCATCTATGTGACTCATCGAGTTCCTCCTGTCTTCAGAAGAATCGGGATAACTCCAACTCAACTCGTCGAGTTGTCTCGTCAACTCGCCGAGTTATAGCTCGTCCAGCCTATCCGGGGAAAACCCTAACTGAATCGTTGAGTTGGCTCTTGCACTCGTCGAGTCCCTCTTGACCGATTCTCATTTAGTCGATTCTAAGCATAAATATTGTCCTAAACTCTAGATCTAACTCCCTAAGGCTGAAATACCACGTAAAGCTGCAAGCTTTACGTCCATGCAAGGAACCTAGGGCTCGAAATGCCAAAACAAGCTCTATTATACAATTTAATGCACAAAGGCTTGCCTCTTGCATGATAAAGCTTGGATCTTTGGGCTCAAAGGACCTCCTACAGTCCAGATCTGAGGTTTCAATCTCATGATATGCTCAAATGACTCAATAACCAAAAGATGGATGGGAGAAAACCCTAAAACTCCCTAGAATGAGATCTAACAAAAGAAATGGTCAAGGTAGCAACTTTTTGCCTCCAAACAAAAGCTAATCACAGAACAACACTGGATCCAGAAGCCCCTCCTCGATCCAATCTGTGTTGCTCTCTAAATCTCATTCCAAAAATGCACAAGAAAACTCAAATTAATCTCTCTCTCTCTCTCTCTCTCTCTCTCTCTCACTCACGCAACTAGTGGAACTGGTCTAGGGTTTCTCACAACGCTCTTGGGTGACAAGGGAGGCGGATATGAAGGCTTAAGGTCCTTTAAGTAGGACACAAATCCTGAAAATTAGGGTTTTCTCACTCAGCACCTACTCGTCGAGTCGTGGTCCTCTGATTCATCGAGTAGACTCTAAAAATCCCGCGACCATAATAGTCTCTAGTCGGCGAGTTGGTGCTCCCCAACTCGTCGAGTTTCCCTGTCAAAATAAATAAAATAATTAAATATCATAGTGGGAGTCAGAATGTTACAATTCTCCCCCAATAGAATCAAACTTTTCCATCGAAGTCATCCTCCGGAAACAACTCGGGGTACTGCTCTCGCATCTCGGACTCCGGCTCCCAAGTACACTCGGATCGCTTCCGATGTTGCCACTAAATCTGAACCAGGGGCACCACTTTATTCCTCAGAACCTTCACCTTCCGATCCAAGATCGCTATTGGCCTCCTAATATAGTCCAGGCGATCATTAACCTGAATGTCCTCTAAAGGGACCATTACTGTAACGACATAAAATCTCAATACAATTTTTCATTCCAAACATAATAAATTTCATAAAATAATTTATAAACTCATTTAATTAAATGTTATCTCAGAAATCATATCCCATAATCTCAAACACATGGATCTTCATCAGCGTGTACAGATCATGCCGGCGCCTTTCGCAATCCTCGCTAGTACCTGAAACGCATATCACACAACACGGTAAGCATAAATGCTTAGTGAGTTCCCCAAAATACCACACACACACATACGCCACTCAAGGCTATAAATCTACAAGACCTTCTGGTCAGTGTGTCTCAGGGGACTTCCGTCCCATCATCCTGGTAGACCTTCCGGTCCGCATCATCTTGACCTTCCGGTCCATATCATAATACTCATAACATAACATAGCACATGCATATCATATAACAACATACATCACATACTCATCTGTTAGGTCCAGTTTAGTGTTGCGTCTTTGGGCTCGTTAGCTAGTCCAAGTTTTGTCTCCGGTATGGGCCTGTCCATCCGTGAGTTTCGTATAGGGTTTATTATATAAAGATGCTTGCATGCATTCTGGAAGGTAATGTTTTGATAGAGATTTAATAGCGTACACGTTCTTATCATCTGTAACCCTAGAATCCTCGACAGCAGAAGTTCTTTATCGAGCTCTGCTGAGGATTGAGTTAATTGAATCATTCAACTCTTTCGGATCCATACTTGTGTTTTTGTTTAACTATTATTGCTTTCTTTATTCGCCTGTTTTAAAGATCCAATCGATCAAAGAGTTTTATAAACTCATCAATTGGTATCAGAGCAGGAGGCTGTGTAATTCATACACATCTCTTCTGTGAAAGAAGCGATTAGGGTTATTCCGCATTAACTGATATTTATTGAGCCGTCACTCCATAATTGACGTATCTATTTATTTATTCGTTTGCCCTAATATTACATATTACAAGTATGATCTTTCAAACAGGTTAAATGATCAAGCATGGACGATTCTCAATCTAATCCTATCAACATCTCAAACAGTATTGGATCGACGACGAAGATTCCTATTCTATACACCCAGGATTACGAAGTTTGGGCTCATCATTTTGAAGACTATGTCATCGGATCTGAAGATAATGGGTATCTTATTTGGGAAGCCATTGTGTCTGGACCATTTGCTCACTCAGGAACATCGAAGATCATTAAAACTCAGAAATAATATAATGATCTGTTAAAAGATGTAAAAGACGTTGCTCAAGACGAAAAGGAGAAGTTTCAGTGCAACATCAAAGCATTGAGACTGATCCGATTCGCTCTTCAATCTGACACGTTTAGGTTGGTGAGTTCCTGCAGTACCGCTAAAGAAATCTGGGATAGGTTGCGAGAGTTGTATTCCACAGATGAAGATTTAGAGCACTCTATTCAGATGTTGCTTTTGTCTGAGTTTGGAGAATTCAAGCAAAATTCTGATTAGACCGTCACACAGACGTTTGATCGCTTCAATCATCTTCTTAGCAAGATGATCAAACATGATATTGAAAGGAAGCTGATTGAACAGAAGGTCACCTTTTTGAATGGCCTAAGATCTGAATGGAGAGCTGTCGTTTCTACAGTTAAAGCTCATGAGCAGTTCAAGTCATATTCATTGGCTAAACTAGTGGGGATTCTAAAATCCAAAGAAAAGATTGTCATGCAAGAGAAGAATGTGGTCACAAGTTTGGGGTCCTTGGCACTCCTGTCCAAAAGCAAGAATGTAGTAGAAGATAAAGATCTGAACCTGGAGGACTACGATCTTACTTCAAAAGATTATGCTATGATGGTGCCCAATCCAAAAAGGTTCATCAAGAAGAGGTTTCCTACCAATAAGAACCGAAATTGGTAGGGATGCTACAGTTCACAAAAGGTAAGGGAGGAGCCGAAGACTGAGGAACCAAAGAAAGATGCGAAGGTTGATGGAGATTCTGGTGTGAAATGCTACTACTATGGAGGAAAGAACCATTATGCCAAAGATTGTGTTCTAAAGAAAATGGCAGAGAAGGATGAGGAGAACGATGAAGAGGCTGTCTTGATGAAAAAGCTGGAAGAGATCAAGAGGAAGAAAGCTGCTACTAACCCTTCTATGAATGCTCTTATTGTACAGGGTTCGGCAGAGGATGACGAGTTCGGTGGCGTGCAGGTGTGGTCAATCGACTCAGAAGATGATGAGGTGAGAAAGCCTTCGCATGGAAAGGCGTATATGGCAAGAGGTGGTGAAAGTGGCGGAAAGTGTTTGATGGTGACTGACGTATCTCACATGAGGGGATACAATACAGATTGTGGAAATGAGGACACCAAGGAGCGAGAGGACTTATGCTTCACAGCAAAACCTCTCAGTGTGCAGATCAATGAGCTTGATGAATTGATCAAGAAGGTACAATCTCTTTTTATCTCGTTCAAAGTTCCACATAAATCATATGAAAAGGAATTAAATAACCTAAATTCAAGAATCTCAAATCTGGATAGTTGTTTAACTCAAACACGGGTAACCAATTCTAACCTAACTGACCAAATAAGCAGGGTGTCATCCAAGAGTGAGGAGCGAAGGATGTGGATTGAGCAGAAGGAATCGGAGCTGATTAAGTCTAAGGATGAAAACATTTATTTACAAAGAGACAATTTGAAACTTTTAAAACAAAGAAATGTTTTCTGTTTGACTGCTAAAAGACTTTATGCTAACATTACTCAACTGCATCTGAATTGTGAAATAGGGCAGAAAATACATCGCATGATTTTACCCTTCCTTGAGTTTAAGGAGGATGAAATCGATGCTGAGGCATACAACTGTGAAAGTGTTGTATCGTCTGATGATGTGAATCCCACTTACATGTATGGTGTGGACAAAATAGAATCTTTCATAAAGTCCAAAGACCATAAGGACATGCTGAAAAATCTTTTGGAGGAAAACGATAAGCTGAAACTAAGGACCGAAACCATACAAAAATTCAACTCATTGAGTGCTAATTTAAGTTCAGAAAATAAAATTGATGTTGAAAACGCATCTGAACTTAATGAGGACGATGATATGAGTGAAATTTCTATAGAGGATGTAGTCGACTGTTCTGAGTTTGTCAAGAGCGAACCCGAAAACCACAAAAATCTTATTTCTGAAAATTCTGTGGAGTTCGCTTGTTTGTCCCAAAATAAGTCCCCGATTCTTAAAGAAAAGGCTGTTGTGTACCAAAAGGTGAGAACAACACCAAATCAGGTGTATAAGGTCACAGGAGTAACCGAGCATCAAACAGCCGAACTCACTGCCATAGTGAACGAAGATAACGTAGATGGCTGTGATGAGTTCTTTTGGTCTGCTCCTATAGATAATGCCGATGAAACAGTTGGTTTGTCAGAGCGAACGTCCTGGAAAACAAAAGGAAGATATGTACCAGAGCCGTTGAACAAGCCTGACAACTTTGACGTGCCAAGCACAAGTGGTACAAAAGAAATACCTGTAGAAGAAGTCACTTCCACAAGCGAAACATCATCTATGAAAAGTGAACCGGGTGACAAGAAACTGAAACAAAAGGCCAACATCCACAGACAGCCGCAACAAGTGAAAGATCAAAAGCAGCAAAGAAACCTAAGATACAAAAATAATCTCTCTGAGCGAAAGCAGTTTTGGCGCTCTCAAAACAATCATTTCTCTTATCATGATAGAAATTCAAAGTCATAGAAAAAGGCTTTCGGCCCACATGAGGAACATAACCGAAAGGACAGGTTCGGTTCAAACAGCAACCGAAAGGACAGGTTCGGTCCGAAAGCAATAGCTACCGAACGTCCAGGTTCGGTCCCTCCAATGACCAAAAACAAAAGGGTCATATCGAACCGCAAGTCAGAAGAAATTCCCATTCTAATTCTTCTAGTTCTCAATTCTCTTCTAAACACAATTCTGTTCATGCACAAAATTCTAAATCGTCAACGAACCTGAAAGGAAAATCGAAGATTTCCTCTGTCCAGGAAGACCGAAAGCAGTCTAAAGCCCAAACACCAAAACCTGAAACCAAACCCACTGTTGCTAATCCTAACAAAATCAAAGTGTTTACCATTAAAAGAAAAGATGAAACAACATTAATAAAAAGAACATATCTTATTGATGTTTCTCTTACTATTCCTGTTCCTGTGAAAGGATCACGTGGACCCAAGAAACTTTGGGTTCCTAAATCTGCTTAATTTTTGTAGGTTATAAGTGACAAGCAGTTCGACGAAGAATGGTACATTGACAGTGGCTGCTCACATCACGTGACAGGGAGGAAGGAGGAGCTAAGGGAGTTTCGATCTCTTCAGAATGGTGGGAATGTCAAGTTCGGCAACAATTCTTATGGAACGATAAAGGCCTATGGGATGATAACCAATGGAGACTTCACAATAAGAAAGGTGGCGTAAGTTGAAGGTCTACAGCATAATCTCATCAGTGTGTCTCAACTGGTATGAGGCACCGGTCTCAAAGTTTCATTTGATGATGAAGGTTCAGAAATCATAGAGAAGAAATAAAAAAGGGTAATTCTCAAATCAGAACGCAAAGGCGAAATGTTTCCTCTCAATCTCAAACCAATCAAAGGAAATCCAGCTATATGCCTATTATCCAAAGCTCATTCTGACGAAAGCTGGTTGTGGCACCAAAGGCTCTCACACCTCAACTTCAAAGACATCAACAAGCTTGTCACAGGAGGTCATGTTCGGGGTCTCCCATTGCTCAAGTTTGATCGAGAACACTTGTGTGCTGCGTGTGAAATGGGGAAGCAAAGTCGTCAAAGTCACCCATCCATTATAAACATAAAAGTTGTTGAACCACTTGTGTTGCTTCACGTTGACTTGTGTGGTCCATCATCTATCGAAAGCATTGACGGTAGCAAGTATATTCTTGTTATTGTTGATGATTTCTCACATTTTACATGGGTATTCTTTCTGAAGCACAAATCTGAGGCTACTCCTAAGCTAAAGATGTTTATTAAGCAGGTTGAAGTGCAACTGAGAAAAGTCGTTCGCAACATCAGGAGCGATAATGGACTGGAGTTCAAGAACAAAGAATTTGAAGACTTTTTGGCAGAAAAAGGAACCAGTCACAACTTCTCAGCTCCCTATACGCCTCAACAGAACGGAATTGTCGAAAGACGAACCCGATCGTTATGTGAGGCGGCCCGAACGATGCTAAGTTTGGCTTCTCTTCCGTTATATTTCTGGGCTGATGCTATTGCTGCAACATGTTTCACACAAAACCGGTCTTATCTCAACAAGCGTTTCTCTCTTACTCCTTATGAGATCATCAATAACAGGAAGCCAAACGTAAAATTCTTCCATGTGTTCGGCTCACGATGCTTCATCTTCAACTCCAAAGAACATCGTAACAAGTTTGACGTTAAAGCCGATGAAGGAATTTTTCTGGGATATTCTCTTACTTCAAAAGCTTACCGGGTCTTAAATAAGCGCTCTAGGAAGATCAAAGAAACATATTATGTGACTTTCGATGATAACTACATCAAAAAGCTAAAAGCTACTGAAGAAACAATTGGAGTGATTTTCACTCAAACAGGTCAAATCACGGCCTCAATTGCTAATCTGTTCGATCAGTTTGTAGAATTATTCGATGAACCTGAGAAAGCTACTCTCTTTGAAGCCAATGCAGCGGACAACAAAGTTGACCATCTGAAGCAAATTGTCGAAGATTGTAGATGTTTGTTGTAAAAAGTCGAATAGTGTGTATTGTAATGTTTTGCATTTGTATGTTATTTTACTAAGTCAATTTTGTATGCGAAGTGTAGTATGTGAAGTGTAAATGTATAGACTTAGTATATTTTTTGTATGTTCCCTATAAATAGGGACTTAGGCTTGAAGTAGAAATATAATAGCGAAACATGAAATCTCTCTTCAGCTTATTCTGTAATCAGTCTTAATCAATATGAGATCTGATTAATATTTACTTTTCGCGTTCATCATCTTTCATCATTCAAATCTATCTTTTCTTTTCTAAATTCTCGATAACAATTCTCATCAATTGGTATCAGAGCAGGATTCAAACTGCTTAGATCTGATTTTCGTATAAGAATCATTTGCTTTTTGAGTTGCAAAATTTACTCAAAATTTTCCGCGCATTTTTGGTTTTGAAAATCACTTTTGATCTTCAGATTTGAATCGATTCTGTATTTGAATTGTTAAGTCGAGTAATCGATTAGTGATTTTTGATCAATTCATTTGATCGAATTCTGAAATTCATCAAGTTTTCAAGTTTTCAGATATTTTCTGTGTTCATCAATGGCGAACTTCAACATGAATACAATGACTTCTTTCTCTCACTTGCTTGGTTCCTCAACCAAAATTCCAATGTTGATTCCAGAATACTATGATCAGTGGGCTGATAGAATGGAAGATTACTTAAATGGAATTGATGAAGAACTTTGGAATTGTATCGATGGAACAGTACAAGCTCCTGCTAATGTTCAACAACTTGGATCATCCACTGCATCTCCTGATGTTGAAGAACAACGAAAACGACTGAAGAATAATGAAAAGAGGTGCATGAGGGAACTAAGAGGTGCTCTACCTCCTGTAGTTTACAATTACATTCGTAGTTGTAAAACGGCCAAAGACATCTGGAATACTTTAAAAGAAAAGTATCAAGGGAGCGAAAAGACGAAGATCAATTATGTGAAGCAATGTCTGGTTGAACTGAAGGAATTCAGACAAAAGGATGCAGAAACTCTCGAAATTTACTATGATCGTCTGAATGAGCTTATGTTTCGATGCAATAGGTATGGTATCACTAGATCTATCATGGAATTCAATTTAACTTTCATTATGGGACTTCGCAAGGAATGGCGAAGTGTGAGCATGATGATTAAGAATCAACAAAGTTTTGATACAACTAAATTGAATGATCACTATAATCAACTGAAAACACATGAATGTGAGGTCTCAGAAATGTATGAAGAATCAAAACTAGCTATTGGTGGTCCTTTAGCTCTTGTTTCAAAGGTATCAGAAACTGATGAAAAAGATGGTTCAGATGAAGAAGGATTTTTGATAAACTCCGATGATGAAGCTGTAGCATTCTATTCAAACAACAGAGTTAAAAAGTTTTTCAAAAAGCCTTTTAATCCAAAAGGAAAGAATAGTGATGCGAAAAATGTTGTCACAAGAACTGGAGGAGAGGAGAGGAAGAAAATGGAGAAAATTGATGAAAAACAGAAAAATGCGAATGAAGAGAAAAAGTTGAAAGGTGATTCAGGAATCTACTGTCATTATTGCAATGGTGCAAATCATTTCGCAGCTGATTGCATGTTGCGAAAGAAAGAAGAGAAGAAAGAAAAAGTTAAAGATGAAGCATACTACTCCGAAAAGATTGAAGAATTACGTGCTAAGACCAAAGGAGTGTCATTAGTTGCTAAGGGAGAAGCTGCTGAAGAAGAAAGTGGAACTTATCAGATCTGGTCTTCAGGATCTGATGATGAGGAAATGAGGCATCCCACACATGGAGCAATGTTCGCAAGTTTTGAGGATTGCGAAGAGAACATTTCAGGGAGATGTTTTGTGTCTAAATCCACTGACAAGTCACCCATGACAACCAAGGTACGTGCAATTCTTGAATCCTTTAATATTCCTTTATCTGCTTATGATGCTGAAATTGTTTCATTTGATGATATTGTGACTTATTTTGATTCTGTTATTGTGTCTGCTAGTAATGAAGCTAAGAAATTAAATGTGCAACTTAGTGAGACACGAAGAGATTTAGAAATAAAGAAGAGCAGAGTTGAAAAATTGGAAATGCAAGTCAAAAATATAGATTGTGATAGGAATAATCTTACTAACAATGTTAGGTTATTATTAGCACAAAGAAACATATATTGTAATTCTGCAAAACGACTGTATGCAAAATTAACAACTTTACATCATTCTTCTGATATTAGCAAAGAACAACATAGGAAAATTTTACCTTTCCTTGAGTATGAACGTGAAAAAGTTGATGTTGTTTCTTATGATTGCGAAAGCACAATTGCTCAATTTGACAAAATACCTGATGATAGATATTCTTATGGTATTGTCAAAATTGATGAATTTCTGAATGCTGATGAGTTGGTTAACATTGTCAATGAAAGTTTGACAAAGAGTGAACAAGTGAAAATCATAAAGAAAACTGAAAATTCAACTCTTGCCTCACAATTCAATTATGTTGATATTGATGAAAATTCTGATAATGTGAGTGAAATCAGTGAGATAGAAGAGGAAGAAGAGGTTGATTGTTCTCAATTGTCAATCATTAATATCACATCTAAGATCAAAGGTAAAGAAATAATAGTTGATTCAATAGTAGAGGATAAAATTGATAAACCTTCAACTTCGCAACATTGTAAATTTGATAATGTGGAAGTTGAAAGCTGGAAATCTGATGACACAGATGTAAATAAAGAAGAAAAGAAAGTTTTAACAGAAAAACCTCAAAGGGTTGTGGTTGATCAAGTGTTTGAAGATACAAAAGAATTTGACAAAATTTTAAATGATAAAGGCGCACATTATTTGGAAAGTAACACTGTGGTATTTCCAAATTTTGTATGTACTGATAAAACCATTTTTCCAAATCAAGTTTTTGTTACTACTGGAAATGCTGAGAAAGTTCATCCTGAGTTTAATAAAATGATTGAAAAAGAAAATCAAAAGTCCACAATTGAAGGTTTTTTCGCAAATCAAAGCACAGAAGAAAACAATTTAACCCAAAATTCTTATGTGTTTCAAAAACAAAAATCAGCACAAAAATGGGTGGTTAAAGGTGAAAAATCAAACAAAATTTTTGAAAAAGATGAAAACCCAAAGGTTGAAGTGAAACTAAATTCTCATGAATTCAAATTAATGGTTGGAAATTATTCAACAGAAAATAATGTTTCAAAAAGAAAAGCAAGAAAAGCAATATTCTAGCAAGTTGTGTCTAATGAAAAATCAAGAGATGAAAAAGAACAAATTTCAAAAACATCATCAAAATTTCAAAATAAAAACGCAAAAACATATTCAAGCTTTCATAAACAAATAAACTCTGTTGACAAGGTTCTATATATTCGCAAATATGACAACAATAGAAAATTTGAGAATTCGCAAAAATTTGCAAATAATCAAAAGTTTCAAAATGTTGGCAAATTCACGAATACTTCATCAAGTTTGAAGAACTTCACTCAAGCCAAAATGAAATTTTCACCAAAACAACCAAATTTTCCAAATCCTTTGATATCAAAACCAACCAAAGTTTCATACACAAAAGGAAAATCTGATATAAGTACGATCAATCATTGGTTTGAAGGAAAAGGAAAGAAATATCAAAGTGGGAAGTTTTCAGAAGAACAAATCAAAAGTGCATTTGATAAGTTCACAAATAATTCTTCAATTGCTAGTACATCATCTCATACTTCGCAAGTTCCAGTTCAAAAATGGAAACCAGTTATCAAAAATGCGAATGTTATGAAGGATAAGATTACAATCAATGAAAATCCAAAATTATTGAATGATTATATTTCGATATCTAGAACTGATGATGTTGATATAATGAATTCTGTTACAAACAAAGTGAACATATGGTTTTTAAATTCCAAAACTTTGTTTCATTCTACTAATGATGGACCCAATAAGTCTTGGGTTCCTAAATTTTTCCAATAAATGCAGGTGATATGTGACGAGCAATATGATATGAAATGGTACATTGATAGTGGTTGCTCTCGTCATATGACTGGTAGAAAGGAAAATTTGCGAGATTACAGAAGCTTGGAAAATGCTGGAATAGTCAAATTTGGAAATAATCACAAGTGTCAAGTGAAAGGATATGGGAAAGTCACAAATGGAAACTTCACAGTAAACAGAGTTGCATATGTTGAAGGACTTCAACATAATTTGATAAGTGTATCACAACTTGTTGTGGGTACTGGAAATCAAGTTGTATTCAATGAAGAAGGAAGTGTCATTTCAAATGCCAAGACGAATGAAATACTCCTCAAATCCAAAAGATATGGTGCTATGTTTACACTGGACATCAAACCGATTGTGGGAAAACCAGCTGTGTGTTTACTATCAAAAGCATCCAATGATATCAGTTGGCTTTGGCATAGAAGATTGTCACATTTGAACTTTCGAAATATAAATAAACTTGTAACTGAAGATTTAGTTCGAGGGTTACCAGTAATAAAATTTGATAATGATTCTTTGTGTGCAGCTTGCGAACAAGGAAAACAACATCGAAAGGGTCATCCGATTGTGATAGATTCAAAAATAGTTGATCCATTGGAACTTCTTCACATTGATCTATGTGGACCATCAACTGTTGCAACAATAAACAAAAAGCGGTATATTTTAGTTGTTGTAGATGATTTTTCAAGATTTACGTGGGTGTTTTTTCTCAGGTTGAAATCTAAAGTTGCTCAAACGATGATTGATTTTATCAAAAAGATTGAAGTTAGTCTGAAGAAGAATGTACGAAAAATTAAAAGTGATAATGGTTCTGAGTTTAAAAATCAAACTCTTGACATTTTTTTCACAAGCAAAGGCATTTCGCATAATTTTTCATCACCATATACGCCACAACAAAATGGTGTAGTTGAAAGAAGAAATCGATCTCTATGCGAAGCTGCCAGAACCATGTTAACATATGCGAATCTTCCTCAATATATTTGGGCAGAAGCTGTGTCCACAACATGTTTTACTCAGAATCGATCATACATTCATCGAAGATTTAATGTTACTCCATATGAAATCATAAATAATCGGAAACCTAATGTAAAATTCTTTCATGTTTTTGGTTGCAGGTGCTTTATCATGAATCTCAAAGATAGTTTGTCCAAGTTTCAAGCTAAAGCTGATGAAGGCATCTTCTTAGGATATTCGCAGAATTCAGTTGCATACAGAGTGCTAAATAAACAAAAAAGAAAAATTGAAGAAATTTTCAATTTAACATTTGATGATTATTATCTTAAACAAATTGATAGTAAATTCGATAATAAATCAATACTTGTGGATTCAAAAACTTCAATTGATAATTCTGAAATCAATGATTTTGCTTATGATTTAATTTTTGGAATTCCTGACAGGGCAATTGATGCAGAAAATAATGCTCCTGAGAATCAAACATCAGAATCCTCAAAACATACTGATGAATCAACGATAACTTGTGAAAGCACACCAGATGTTTGTAGGGAGGAAGAACATCAAGTTGAGGGGGAGCATTCGCAAAATCAACAAGAACATCAAGTTGAGGGGGAGCATTCGCAAAATCAACAAGAATATCATTTTGAGGGGGAGTATCAAGATGCAGATCATGTTGAGGGGGAGCATGATGAAACAGAGACAATTAATCTTGATAAAAATGAAGAATTTCATGAAGTTAATGATAACTTTTCTGTTGAAGGATCTGAACATGAAGATATGTATGAAGATGCACCATTAGAATTTGATCCAAATTTTCCACCACTCGACAAATGGACACAAAATCATCCAAAAGAACAGGTAATTGGTAATCCACAAGAAGGTGTGTTGACTAGAGCTCAAATTCGTGCGAAAAATGAGGTACTGAATGCAAACCAAGAATTTTGTATGTTTAATGTTTATATTTCGAAAATAGAGCCAAAAACTGTAAAGAATGCTATGGAACACTCCGATTGGGTTGTTGCTATGCAATCTGAATTAGCTGAATTTGAACGAAACAAGGTTTGGAGATTAGTTTCTAAACCTTCTGATGTTTCAATTGTTAGATTAAAATGGATTTTTAAAAACAAAATAGACAAAGATGGCAATATTATTCGAAATAAAGCAAGATTAGTGGTTAAAGGTTATTCACAACAAGAAGGTATTGACTATGAAGAAACATTTGCACCTGTTGCAAGACTTGAAGCAGTTCGCATATTTTTAGCCTATGCAGCTCACAAAGACTTTGATGTTTATCAAATGGATGTTAAATGTGCATTCTTAAATGGAAAACTCGAAGAAACAGTGTATGTTGAACAACCACCAGGATTTGTAAACAATGAGCATCCTAATCATATGTATGTCCTTGACAAAGCTGTATATGGGTTAAAACAAGCACCAAGGGCCTGGTACGCAACACTTACAAATTTCTTGAAACAATCTAAATTTAAACAAGGATCAGTTGACCCCACATTATTTCGCAAGAAAGTTGGGTGTCATCTAATGCTTGTTCAAATTTATGTTGATGATATTATCTTTGGTTCGACTGATCCAGCATTGTCAATTGAATTTGAAAATTTAATGAAAAGTCAGTTTGAAATGAGCATGATGGGAAAAATTAATAATTTTCTTGGTTTAAATATAAGACAGAACAGGGAAGGAATCTTAATCAATCAAGAAAAATATACGAAGAACTTGCTTGAAAAGTTTCGAATACTGAATAGCACAAAGCTCAGAGTACCTATGGCCGTAGGAACAAGACTAACTCCTTCGTTAGATTCTCCTGCTGTTGATCTGACACTGTATCGTAGCATGATAGGGTCTCTATTGTACTTAACTGCAAGTAGACCTGATATTATGTTTTCTGTTTGTTGTTGTGCTAGATATCAAGCTAATCCAAGAGAACCTCATTTGACTGCAGTGAAAAATATTTTTCGATATCTAAAGGGAACAGTTTCTTTAGGACTTTGGTATCCTGCGAAAACAGGATTTTTCATTCAAGCTTTTTCAGATTCCGATCTAGGAGGATGTACTTTGGATAGAAAAAGTACGACTGGTAGATGTCAACTATTAGATGGAAAGTTAGTGAGCTGGCAATCAAAGAAATAGACTTGTGTGGCTATATCAACTGCTGAGGCAGAATACATATCTGCGGCTGCCTGCACTTCGCAAATTATTTGGATTCAGAGTCAACTTCGTGATTATGCAATAAACATGAAAAAGATTCCTTTGTATTGTGATTCACAAAGTGCAATTCGCATTTGTCACAATCTAGTGCAACATTCAAAGACAAAACACATTGCTCTTCGATATCATTTTATTAAAGATCATGTGGAAGATGGAAATATTGAAATTCATTTTGTCAAAACAACTGAACAACTTGCTGATATTTTTACAAAACCTCTTGATGAAAAATCATTTGTTCGAATTTTAGCAGGTTTGGGGATGATTAATGTGAATTCAATTTCACCAACACAAGAATAAAAGTTTTCTTCAGCAGATAAGAGTCAACTTCATTCAGAGGTTACTGTTCATTCAGAGGCTTCTCATGGCTTCACAACCACATATTTTCGCATATGAGCTCATCATCACTACGGTAAGGTTTACGAATTATTTTTTATTTTTGAAAAATAAAAAAAATAAAAAAAAATCCAAAAAGATTTTATTTTTGTTCTTTAATTTTGAAAAATCAAAAATCCAAAAAGATTTTATTTTTGTTCTTTAATTTTGAAAAATCAAAAATACAAAAAGATTTTATTGTTCCTTAATTTTGAAAAATTCAAAAATCACAAAAATATTTTTGTTTTCTTTGTTCTTTAAACTGTGTGTGTTGAGAATTTAATACAAGGCTACAATGCGAAGAGGTCATACATTTGTGTTTCTGAGGGAAGGTATTAAATTTCTTTTACAAACTAGTTAGGATGTCCCTAGAAGCATGCTGCTGTATGTAGACCAAAAAGCCTCAACATGACCCTATGTGTGACAAAGAAAGCCTTAATGAAATTTTTCTCATGAAAATTTCTTCCCAAAAAGGCTTATATTCGCATAAGTCAAAACGAGCTACCTTACTCTTCTCAAATGAGTTAAGAGTTTTCTGTCTTGGTCATTATAACAGAGGTACACTTCGTTTCTTATCCAATCTTTTTAAACCAAACAGTTCTTACACTCCAAAATTTTTTTTGAAGAGATTTGTCCTTGAGGTCTTTGATCAAACCAATCAAAACCTAGACAAATCACAACTCTGTGTTTAAGATCTAACATCATGAGTCCGTGATGAAAGTGAAACCCAAAAATCATACATCTTAAGGAATTGACGGGGAACTTTGTTCCAGATTTTTACGAAACCTTTGTTTCAGTATCAGAAATTTCGAAACTTCAAATCATATTCAATTCGCATGTGTGGTCTTGATCAAATATTTACAACCAAAAATATTTGTTACCCAACAAGATCCAAAACAAAGTTTTTTTTTGAAAATGATTTCAGTGTAAGTTTCATTCGTAAATTCTTGTCATGATAAATATTTTCATAAGCCAACTTGTCACTGACTACACTGGTCAAACAAGTAATTTCATTTACAATTTCTCACCTTATGTTAAGGCTGATATATAATGAAATTTCAAACCAACCCAAAATGACTTTTAAAAGAATCCCTTTGATACTTCTTTACAAGTATTCGATTGTAATTCACGGGAAACTACAAAAGCAGTTGATTATCTCTCTTGATGATTAACGAAGCAACTTTTGCCTGGGGTTTTACTGCATTCATGTCAAATTAACTTTTTGACATCACAACATTCTAAATTTTCTTGATTCTTATCTTATTCCATTGGCACAATGCACACACGAAATCCTTGAGGTTTTGAGTAAAACCAACTCAGACTGATGATTTCGCAAGTCTGGCATATGACTTCACTTTAAATCCCAAAAGTGAAAGAGCCTTGCTTCCATGCGAAGGGTTTTACCGGTTCAGATTCTATAACGGATACTTGACAGGCTGTATACTCAAAATGGTTGGTATTCCATCCGGTTTTCAAGGAGATGTGACAGTTACTTTTTGAAACATAGTCATCTTTTACAGTAATGATCTGAGTTTCAAGGTGCCACATCGGATAACATTAAATGTATCCCGCTTTAATTTCAAATCAAGTTTGAGTAACCTATAAAAGGGGGATCAAGAACACTATGTATGGTTACGCAAACAAGAACTCTCACAAAACTTCAAAGCTTACACCTTGATCCAAATTTCAAATTTCTTTCAAACCCTAACAATGGCAGCCACAAATTCCAACAATGATGAGGTTCTTTCTCAATCACTTATGAAGATTCAAAGTACCAATTACCAAGTTGATCCCACCGTTTCAGCGTATCCAGAAGACCTGAAGATGCTTATTGTAGCTTTGAAACGATCCCCGTTATCAACTGCCATGTTCAGATCATTCCCCATTCCAATGGTGTGGTTATCTCGTGTTGCTTCCACGGCTTCATACAATCACACGGCGGATGTGATTACTTTCAATCTCATCAACAACAAAAGGGTTAAACTGTCAAAGAATTTGTTCGTGGAGTTCTTGCAGATTCCAAACAACCCTCCCTTTGTTAAACCTGTAAACTCCCAGATCATTCATATGTTTAACGAGATGGGACATCAACCGGAGTTGGAGAAGATCAGTGACTTTAGGAAGTCGAGATTGCCATGCATCTGGAATTTTCTTTTTGGCATTTTTCTACGGTGCCTTACCGGAAGATCAGTCGGCTTGGATAGAGGAAGAGTTGAAGTCTATGCCATGGTAATGGGTATCTACTATGACATCAATGTCGATTACGCAACTCAGCTGTGGAAAATTTTTTTGAAAAGCCTGGAAAACACAAATTCGGAGAAGGGGATATCTTGTGCAAGATACTGGAGTTTAATTCTGGAGAAAATCTACGAGAAAGAAGCTATTCCAATAATGCAAGATGTAGAAGTTGCTGAATTTTCCTTCTACCAATTTCCCAAAGTTGTTGAAGATGATGAAGCCATTTTTACGCGTGTGGCTCGTATTTCGGATGCGATGCTTCGCAAAGTTTCTCCCACACACAAAGTATTAGTGAGATATTTGCGAAACATTGATACAGCTGATCAGACCGGCGTGTTACCAGATGTTGCTACACCATCGAAGAAGAAGAAGGTTAGCAAGAAAAGTGCAAAGGGTTCATCCTCCCCAATTGTACAAGATGAAGTTGTTCCAATAGAAGAAACTTTATCCAAATCAACGAAGGAAATTTTACCTTCCAAGTCCGGAGTTCTGAAGCAAATTCGCAACGCGGAAGTGAGTAGTAAAGGAGTTACTATTCGCAGTATTCCTGCACCAGTGTCTCCAGGAAAGAAACGCCAACGGGCTGAAGATGTTGCGAAAAACATGCAACGCACGCTGGTTAAGAGGAGAAAGATGGTGATTCGCAATGAATCATCAGATGAAGAAGTTGTCCCAGAAACTGCACCTGTCACAACTATGGTAAATGTCTCTTTACCAATACTTTCAACTTCGCAAATTTCCACTACTATTTCACAAAACCAACCACTTGAAATAGTTCTTACCAAATCAGTTACTGAGGAGGTACCTATTTCGGATATGGTTGTCAACGTATCTGATACGGAGGCACCTATCCCGAGTGTTACATCCACAATACAAACATCCTTACCTATTACCACATTATCCACCACTTCATCCATCTTTCATCATGCCCTTCAAAACCCATTTACCACACTTTTTCCATCCCAATCACCTGAAAATCCTCCACCTTCGCAACAAATGTTTGATCCTGAAGTCGAAGGAGGTGCTTTTGGAGGAATTCTAGATGACATTCCTTTTGATTCAGACGAAGAAGACATTCCTGATCATATGCTGATGACAGGAAAGCAGTTTAAAATACTGAATCAAAAGTTAAAAGCTATTATCCAATCGCAAGCCGATTCTGGGAGAATGTCTTCGATATCAGCAATGGAGGTTGATGTCATGATTAAAGGTGCTGAGAAAAGAATCATGGAGAAAGTAGATCAAACTGATAAAAATAACGAACTTAGAGTGAAAGCACAAGGGAACAATTTTACGTCTGCAGTTCAAGATCTTAAAGCTGCTACAAAAGAACGACATATTCTTTTTGTACAAGACGTCAAGAAAGTTCGTGAGGATGTCAACTTCAAAATTCAGGAATTGAAGTCTGAACTTGCGAAAGATCTTCAAGATGTGCATACGAGACAAGAAGATCTTCAAAAGCAAATTATGGAGATTTCTTCTCAATTTCAAAAGCTCAATAATATTCCTGTTATTGAAGATCAGAAAGCTGCCACAATGGAGAAGTTTGATCACTTGATAAAATTGGTCACTGAGCTTAAATCAGCCATTTTGCATTCATCATCTTCGCAAATCATTACTCCTGAATTCTTGTCTCTAAAGATTAACACTTTAGAACAAGCTATTCAAAAGGCTCTTGCTCCACTTACAAATTTCACTTCTTTACTTCCGAAGAGTGCTCCACCTGTTTTCACAGGGGTGCAAGGGGGAGAGAAAAGTCGAAGCAAAGAAGATGAGTCTAAAACAGTGGAAAAAGTGATTTCGACTCAACTGGTAGCTACTCTTCCTATTCCTACAAAACCGATTTCTTCAACAACAATCACCACAAAAACAATTTCCAAGGGAATTGTTATTGGAGAAAATGAAGGAGGTTCAAGCTCAAAACCTCAAAAAGATGTAACAGGAAAAGGAAAAGGCATCTTGTATGAAAAGTCGAAGGAGGAGTTAAAAGCTGATGCTGAGGCTGAATTGGAGAGGATGAGACAAGTTCAGAGCATCATGAGACAAAGGGCAAGTGATCCTCCCTCCATGAACAAAGGAGATCCTGTGAAACTTTACTCTTACGAAACTATAGAGTCAAAAGTTGTAGGAAGGGAGATGTATGAGTTCGAGAAAAAGCCTAAAAGAAGTTACGATATTGCGAACTCAGATCATTGCCAATTGGACTTCCCAATTAACGAAATGTTGTTCATCACAGCTCAATACAAGATCAGTGAGAAATTTGATAATCCGGATGATTACACTCATATGAAAATCAGATTTCATGCTGTTCTTGGGAAGAATCCAGATGAAGTTTGGTCCCTGATGAAGATCAAGAAGGTGCTTACAATAAAGAAGGATGTTTTGTTTGAAGACATGCTTCAAAATTTTCGGTATTTTGTCATCAGAGCTGACAACAAAGAATATGACTTCACAATTGCTGATTTCCATTGATGAACTGCAATGATTTAATTCAAGTAGCTCTGATCCTGAAGCATATGGAAGAAAACAAACTCAAAGGCTCTGAGACAGATGTGTTTAAAGTTGGATTCGCACATGTGAAGACATTTATCGATAACTATTTCGATTGTCTTGCACTTACTGATGAAGAATTAGCAAATGTGCTGGGAAGAGAAGTTAAAGTTCCTTGGGAAGATACCTTGACACAATCTGCATTGGTGAAATATGTTGTGGATGAGATATGCCTTAAACCTTTTGGCATGGTGTTTTCGGGAAGAGATACTAAAGGAAAACCGAAGAAGTTTCTATTCAAAGCTTCAGAGATTGAAAGATACAATTCTTCGCAATATACGCACTTCATTGTACGTATGCACATTTGCAAGAAAAATAACGAAGGAGATAAGAAAGACTTGAAGGAGGTGATCTCCTGGTATGGAGAAGTGCGAAGAACAATACACTCTGCAATTCAAAAGCTTTTGAGTTAAATTGCATCGACTGTTTACAAAGGGGGAGAATGTAGATGTTTGTTGTAAAAAGTCGAATAGTGTGTATTGTAATGTTTCGCATTTGTATGTTATTTTACTAAGTCAATTTTGTATACGAAGTGTAGTATGCGAAGTGTAAATGTATAGACTTAGTATATTTTTTGTATGTTCCCTATAAATAGGGACTTAGGCTTGAAGTAGAAATATAATAGCGAAACATGAAATCTCTCTTCAGCTTATTCTGTAATCAGTCTTAATCAATATGAGATCTGATTAATATTTACTTTTCGTGTTCATCATCTTTCATCATTCAAATCTATCTTTTCTTTTCTAAATTCTCGATAACAATTCTCATCAAAGATGCCGCCAAACAAATGGGTGAAGGAGAACAAGTTCCAAACGAACCTCCTGAGCAAGGTGCTTCAGTTGAGGGGGAGAATCCACCTTCTTCAAAACAACCGAGCTTACAAATTGAGGTTGAGAATTCTATTCCAGTTCCACCCGAAAGCTCAACTGCACCCGAAAGCCCCTCAGCACCCGAAAGCTCGACAACACCAGAAAGTCCTGTAGCACCAAAAAGTCCAGCTACACCTGAAAGCTCATCAGTCGAGGGGGAGAACTCCGATATGTTCTACGACGACGATAGTAAATCTGAATTGGAAGAAATGGTCAACGCTGAATTGGATCCATACTATGATCCAAATTACCATCCTCTTGTTAAATGGACCAGAGATCATCCTGTATCTCAGATAGTGGGTAATGTCTCTGAAAAGGTCCTCACCCGATCTCAACTGAAGGCAAAGCAAACATCTCTATTCTCCAAAGTAGAGTTCTGCATGTATAATTCTTTCGTATCAAAAGTTGAACCGAAAACAGTAAATACGGCTCTTGATCATTCTGACTGGGTTCAAGCTATGCAAGATGAACTCAATGAGTTCGAAAGAAACAAAGTATGGCGCCTCATTCCAACTCCTAAAGATGCCTCAGTTGTCGGTCTCAAATGGGTGTTCAAAAATAAAATGGACAAGGAAGGCAATGTGATTCGAAACAAAGCTCGTCTCGTGGTGAAAGGATATTGCCAAGCAGAAGGAATCGATTATGAGGAAACTTTTGCTCCGGTAGCGAGGCTGGAATCTGTTCGAATATTTCTGGCCTATGCTGCACACAAGAACTTCGAGGTCTACCAAATGGACGTGAAATGTGCCTTTCTGATTGGAGAACTTGAAGAAATGGTCTACGTGGAGCAACCTCCTAGTTTTGTCAATGAAAAGTACCCAAATCACTGTTATATTTTGGACAAGGCGGTTTACGGTCTGGAACAAGCACCTAGGGCATGGTATGAAACGCTAACCAAGTTTTTAAAGATGTCAAAATTCAAACAAGGTTCGGTTGACCCAACCTTCTTTCGTAAGAAGGAAGGTAACCACCTTATGATTGTTCAAATCTATGTCGATGAAATCATCTTTGGTTCAATGAATCCTAGCTTAACCGCTGAATTCAGAAAGCTGATGGAGACTATATTTGAAATGAGCTCAATGGGTCCGATTAACTTTTTCCTTGGTTTAAATATTAGACAGGGACCCGAAGGCATCTTTATCAACCAAGAAGCATACACCAAGACTCTTCTTGCTAAATTTGGCATGATGGGAGACTCAAAGGTTAAAGTTCCAATGGCATTCGGGACCAAGCTCACACCATCCTTGGAAAAACCAGCAGTCGATATTACGCTATACCGACAAATGATTGGGTCTTTGATGTACCTTACTGCTAGCAGGCCTGATATAATGTTTTCTATGTGTTACTGTGCTAGGTTTCAGGCGAATCCTCGTGAACCACATATGCTTGCAGTGAAAAAAATACTCTGGTATCTGAAACGAACTACCTCTCTCGGTTTATGGTATCCATCAAACTCAGGTTTCTTCGTTCAAGCCTACTCAGATGCAGACCTTGGAGGTTGTGGTTTAGACAGGAAAAGCACCACTGGAGGCTGCCAATTCCTAGACGGGAAGTTAGTTAGTTGGTAATCAAATAAACAGACATGTGTTTCTCTGTCTACAACCGAAGCAGAGTACATCGCAGCAGCTTCATGTATATCTCAAGTGATTTGGATCCAAAGCCAGCTCCGGGACTATGGACTCAATATGAAAAAGATCCCACTATATTGCGATTCAGAAAGTGCAATTAGGATCTGTCATAACCCAGTGCCACATTCCAAGACAAAGCATATAGCACTGAGGTATCACTTCATTAAAGATCATGTGGAAGATGGGAACGTCGAAATTCACTTTGTTCGAACCACTGATCAACTGGCTGACATCTTCACCAAAGCTCTTCCTGAAACATCTTTCAATAAAATTCTACAAGGGCTAGGTATGATGGAATCAGAGTCAGTACCAAAAAATACTTCTCAAAATTAAAAGTCGGAAGCGAAATGAACCGAACGTTCGGGTTCGGTTCACATGTGTGCCGAAATGAACTGAACGCTCGGGTTCGGTCCTATCATCTGATCTTCACTTATCACTCAAAGGTAGTTTCTTTGGTTGTAAACCTTTTGTATCATTTTATCAAATTCATTTCACTTATTTTCAAAGTTCTTTTCTTTTTCAAACTTATTTTTTTTTGCAACCGAAATAGACCGAACGCTCGGGTTCGGATCCAAAAAAAATTTTTGTGTCTCAATTTTTTTTAAATAAAAAATTCTTAAATCTTTTTATTTTTTTTAATCAAAAACTACAAAAACATTTTTTTATTTTTATTATTAGTTCGATAATTTTTGTTTTGTGTCTTATATTTTTGTGTGGATATTTGTGGGGAATTATTTCATTAGTTAAGTGTCCCTAGAAGCATGCTGTTGTATGTGTCCAAAGCCTCACCTGATTCTGAATAATAGCCTTACTGACTTGGTACATACAAACCTTGTCTTCCCAATTAGGCTTTCATATTTATTCTAATCATGAGCTACCTGACTCTCTTCTCACATGAGATAAGAGTTTTCTGCTTGGTCCTTATTTTAACAGCAGAGGTACTTTGGTTTCTTTACTACATCTACACTACTTTTCTCCATCTCATTCGCTTCATAAACGTAACCCTTGAGACTCTCAGAAATTACCACTGAGGTTTATGGTTACACAATTTCTGTGTTTATGATCTTAGCTTCGTGTCACTACGTACTAAGTGAAACCCATAATTCAATACCTACTATGCATTGACGGTGAACAATCAATTTTGCTCTAAGCTTTCACTAATGAATTGACGGATTTATCAATGAGGATGGAAAGTCAAATCTCTAATTTTCTTTTGTGTGATTCCTATGAAATTGTTAAGTCCTATAACATTTCTTCCCTTGGAATCTAGTTTTAAATTTTTTTGAGATTTTACATAAACTATTTTATCTAGCCACTTAAATTATTTCAAACCTACTTGTTCAACAGACTGCATTGGTCTCACAAGTACTTCGTTCGATTTCTATCTTATATCAAGATCAGGAATTCTGAATTGAAGCGAAAGCCACCCAAATTTGCCTGATTAAAAGAAGCCTTTCAACACTTCTCAATAAGTGTCTGATCGTTATTCAACGGGAAACCATACAAACACTTTAAAGTCTCTCTTGACTTTGAAGGAAGAGATTCGTGCCCGGGATCCTTTGTTTCGTGTCTTTACTGACATCACAAAATCCCTCATATGTGTTGCTTTATTTCTTTTTCTTTTACACACTAAGCACGAAAATCTTTTTGATTTTCCAAAATTCTGGTTTCATTAGTTACAAGGCAAAATTTTTAAATGGGATTTGCAGTTATAAGGGAGTTGTGGTTAATATTGATCCACGTGGTCAATTTTGCTTTAAGATGACGTTTAATCTAAAAGGATAAGATGCTGACTCGGGTGGGAGTCCAATCGATTTGATTTTCAAACGGCGCTTGAAGGCCAGGCGTGCGAAGTGGAACCGTTTCGTTTAAAAACGGCGCCTGATGGGAAGGCGTGTGAATCGGGACTGACACACTCTCTCTCATGCGTAATCATCGGTGCTACCAACTGTCACGCATCAATCACTTCCGAAAAACCCTTCGTATTTCCCTCGAAGATTTGGGACAGATTCTTCTCTCTCCCCTACCCACAGTATAAAAGGTAACTTCAACCCTTGTTTACCTCTTTACTGCACCCAAAAATCAGAGAGCAAGAAATTCTTCACGTATTCTACTGTTCATCATCTCTCCCAACTTCTTCACAACAATGGCGGATTCATCATCAGTTCATGCTACTTCCCACATCCTGCTGATTCGTCCCCAACAGAGTTTGATCATCGATCTTACTCCTCTGGTCTATGATGCCTTCATGTTCCCGATAATCGAATGCCTCAAGTACTCGCCACTTGCTCCTGCACTCACCAAAGATGAAGAAGTTCCTATGGAGTTCTTATCTCAGATTTTCGCCACTGCTCATTACGACAAGTCAGTCGACAGGATCTTCTTCGATGTGCTTGATCAAAAGGCGTCAATCTCCAAGCAGCGATTCTGCTCAATCTTAGGGTTTGAACCTGATTCATCTAGGGTTAACCCTGAATCGATTCCGGTGGGTCACATGTTCTCTATGTTCTACAACATGGGGTATACTGAGGTGCTGACAACGGTCACAAAGTTCAAGAAATCGTGCCTGCCTCCTCAGTGGAATGGGTTGTTTACTATACTGTTCAAGGGTCTATCTGAACGCAGTGCTGGGTCAGACGGTGCAAGTCGTCTGTTCATCACACTTCTCTATGGGGTCTACAATGGTATCAACCTGGACTATGGGTCGGTCCTATGGCAGCAGCTTATTCAGAGTCTGGCTTCTACTTCTCGGCATTCCGAGATCTCCTATGCTCATTTCTGGACTCTCGTCACAAAATGGGTGATGGACAAGTACCACGTCCCCATTGTTGCTGGTTCTCCAATGTATTCGATTGGTACTTTCCATACCACGAAGATCATTGTCTCCAATGCATCCAAGTTTCAATTCATTGGCTCTATCCCTGAGTCGATGTATGGAGATGTTCCTGCCGACAACCGGATCATTAAAACCTACAAGGAGTTTCGTCGCTTTGGTCCTAGAGAGCTTACTCCTGAGATGCTCAAGTCCATCCATGAAGCCGACAAGCCTGCTCCAAGGGGAAAGAAGAATGAAAAAGGCAAAGACAAACAGGTTGGCAAGGGAGCGAAAGGCCCTTCTCCCAAGAAGCGTAAAACTACACAGACTGTTCAGTCTCCTCCGCTGAAGAAGAGAAAAACCCAACCAAGGCGAAAGCTGATAATCGCTTCCTCCTCAAGCGAATCTGAGGAAGATAATTCAAACTGATGTGTCTCCTCGTGGCAACACTCCTCTACGATCGCCTACCCCAGAAGTTCACATTTCCATTTCACCTATCTCTTCTCCACCCGTTACCATTCCTTTTTCCATTCCCCCCATAACCTCCACCACTCAAATACCACCTACCTCCATCCCAGTACCCCCACCCATCTTTACTGAAGCAACCACCACAACCGCTGAAGTAAGAACCAACGTATCTGATACGGGGGCTCCTACTACAGCACCCGAACCCACTCCAACAACCAAACCTACTTCCCAACACAGACCTACTACAACTACCGCGCCTACACCCTCACCACCACCCTCATCTCCTGCTCAGGTAGTAGAGGATGAAGAACCATTCCTCGGCGGGGAGGATATGACATTTGATTCGGTCTATTACACTCCGTTTCAGGTACAGAGTGACGACGATGATGATGCTCCCCTTACCAAGAAGCATCTCAAGGAGCTTCACGAAAAGATAGATTCGCTCATCGCCTCCTCTTCTTCATCACAATCCTCCATCTCTGAAGATGCTATTCAGAGGATAGTTGACGCTTTTACTAAGGCTCATGACGCCTCCGTTAGCTCAGCTACTGCCGCCATTGCTGCATCCACCAAAGCCTGTGAGGTTGCGACCGAAAAAGTCGAAAAACTATTTACTGACGCTTTCTCTTTGTTGAAGTCCTTACAGGAGACTGCTGATAGCACTAAAACAAAGCTGGAACCAATTGTCCACCAGCTGGCTACCTCAGTTGCCTCTGAACTGAAGTCATTTGCCGCTCTTCGTCAAACTCTCTCAGACGACAATTCAGCGTTTAAGGCGACGCTTGAGGAGCGACTGACCAAGCTCCAAGAGGATCTTGCTACTGAAAATTCTCTTATGGATGCTCTTGCCAGAAAGACCACTGCTCTGAAGGTCAAGAGTCTTCAACTCTCCAATTCTCAAAAGGAGATTGAGTCTCTTCGATCTGAAAGAGAGATTGTGTCTTCGTGTGTTTCAGATGTCCACGCAGCCATTTCAAACATCCTGGAAGCACATGACCCGATACTCAACTATTCTGTGAGGCGAACTCTTGCAGAAAAGCTTGCTCCTGCCCTTTCTCTCTTGAGCAAGGTTGAAGGGCTCCTTGCTTTCGTGTCCATTATGAAACAAGGGGGAGAAAAAGAAAATGTGTCTCAACCGCCTCCTACTTCAACAACAACCAAAACAACCGAACCTGCTCCTACAGGCCAAGCCTCAGGTTCGAGTGTTAAAGACAAGGGCAAGCAAATTGCTGAAGAGAGCGGTGATGACAAAGAGACCAGTGCCGATCTTTTGAAGAAACAGGGTCGAGACAAAGATGCTGACATCAGCGCTCGTGTGGCTAGAGAGGCTGAAGAAGCCAAAAGAAAACAGAAAGAAGCTCAAGACCTTATCGAGAGCAGGAAAACTCTTTTTCCTCCTTGGAATCTTGAGAAGTTGCTGAAAGAAGCCATAGAAACTCCAAGCATCTTGTGGCTAGAACCGGTGATCTCACTTGATCGTGATAATTCTGTCGATTCTCAGTTCGACATGCCACTGGCCCGAAAGGCGTTTGTCTTTCATGCCTTTGACAACATTGCTGAGTTCCCTCATCCTCATCCAAAGGTTGACAGGGACTTAGTCGAATTATGTCTGAGGGCCGCTCAACCACAGTATCAAACATGGAGCGCTCATAAGATTGTCAATGTTCGGGTTCTAAAGCCGTATAAGGAAGGAAACTTCACCAACGTTCGGTTTAAGGTGCTGAGAGGATCTGCCAAGACTGAACATGCATCACGCTTGCTGATCTTCCCAAATTGAATCCACACGACTGGATTATTTTGCACAACATCCTTCTTACTAATGAAGCAGAATATGGTCCGATCATCGATCACTTCAAGAGGATGCTTGTTTGTTTCATCATGGAAGTCGCCAAGATGGATCAGGAGATAGTGAGTGTATTCAAGAAAAAGCCTACTATATCTCCTGTTGGCTCTGCCAGTGATCTCAACATGATGCAGATGGGGAAGATTGACCCGAAGAGAAACTCAGTTATGTTTACCAGAAACGAAGGCCAAAAATGCCTAATCGCTTTGGCTGACAAACATCTCTACACCACTGCATGTCTGGAACACGTCTTAGGGATCATTCATCGGTGCAAGCAGAATTCAGCGGATGACAAGAAGTACTTTGATGATATGATTCAATGGTACATTCGCTTCAGACAGACAATTCTCGCACTTATCTCTCGTCTGTTTGATACAAACAAGAAGGTTCCAGCAGCTAGTCCAAGCAAGAAGAAATGATAGTCTCGCTCCAAATTGACGCAAAGGGGGAGATTGTTAGGTCCAGTTTAGTGTTGTGTCTTTGGGCTCGTTAGCTAGTCCAAGTTTTGTCTCCGGTATGGGCCTGTCCATCTGTGAGTTTTGTATAGGGTTTATTATTTAAAGATGCTTGCATGCATTCTGGAAGGTAATGTTTTGATAGAGATTTAATAGCGTACACGTTCTTATCATCTGTAACCCGAGAATCCTCGACAACGGAAGTTCTTTATCGAGCTCTGCTGAGGATTGAGTTAATTGAATCATTCAACTCTTTCAGATCCATACTTGTGTTTTTGTTTAACTGTTATTGCTTTCTTTATTCGCCTGTTTTAAAGATCTAATCGATCAAAGAGTTTTATAAACTCATCATCATCATAGCACATAAGACCTTCCGGTCACACATAATTACCACTCTAGGTAAAGTATAGTAAGACGACTCACCTCACATGATGTCTAGTAAACCTTCTGGCTTGATAACCTCGATCGAGCCTCCGCCTAACACATAAGGAAAACATTTCTAATTAATACTTCCTCTTGTCCTCATCTCTATAGAATGGGTAGAAGACCATTCTACCCCTCCTTGACCTCCCTTGAATCTGTTTGACCAAAACCCTAAGGTCAATTGAAGTCAACTCCAGTCAACGGTCAATCTTTGACCAGACTCGTCGAGTGCACTTGGGTGACTCGTCGAGTCCATACGTGTCTTCTGAATCCTCCTAAGGCCTCACTCGACTCGTCAATTTAACCTTTCACTCGGCGGGTTACCACTGGTCACGAATCGTGGGGTAACCCGACTCGACTCGTCGAGTCCTCTTATGGACTCGACGAGTTCCCTCCATGGCAACACTCAAATGACCTTCTGAGGTCAGATCTATTTCTCTAACTTATAGATTTGACCTTCTAACACCCAATAATCACATAAAGGTCTAGTATTTATACTCATGCAACACATATATGGCTCTGCATGGAAAAATAGCTCTAAAAATGGCATCCTAGATTCATAACTCCAATGGAACTACAAAAAGCTGGAAGACTAGGACTCTCTGGACCTCTTATGGTCCAGATCTAATACTTTTTCCACATTGGGAATAACAACCTCCTTTGGTCCTTCTAGCTGAATCCCTTCTCTTCCTTTGCAAAAGCACACCAAAATTACCTGATTTCATCATAAGAACTATCCCTTGGCTCCAATGGCGATTTAGGGTTTCACACAGGAGATATGAGGTGCATCCAAGGTCATAAGTTCCTTTAAATAGGCTCCAACCCTGGAACTTAGGGTTTTCTCTACCCAGTACCTACTCGGCAACTCCATACTTGGACTCGTCGAGTCCCCTCATTAAATCCACGTGATCAACTCGACGTGACTCGATGAGTCAGACCTACGACTCGTCGAGTCCCTCCTAAATCCTCAAAATTGAAACACAAACTATCATACCCATAATTCTGGATGTTACAAATCTCCCCCACTTAATTTGATTTCGCCCTCGAAATCGCCTCTCAAACCACATAGATAGAAACCAAACACCCGAAAAGCACCACTGAAAGGATCTCACACCAAAACGATATCTTCCTCCATGTATACCTGAACCCGACCAAAAACTCCTAAATTCGAAACAAAACTGTCCCCTCAGCCACTAAGATATCCCTTCTGACATCCAAATATATACACAGCAATCGGTTACCGATCACCCATGCCATATGTACCCAACAATCTCAAATACACTTCTATAGAAGAAAGGGGCACATTACACCAGGGAAACGTCTCCTGCCCTGAAATCAAGCCCACCGGTTCAATGAATTTTCAACACCCTACCTTCAGATATAAGAAAGTAATCACCCATGCCATAGGTACCGAACAATCCCTACTCCACACTGGGTACTAGGTCATCTTTCAACCAGCCGTTAACTTCCAAAGGTTACTCCTAACATATTCCAAGTGTCTCACTGACTTCCTTCTCACATCAACTATCTCGGCCCAGTGACACACAAGTCACGAAGTTCTCTTTACCCCGAACGAATATTATACTCCTAACTGAAATCGTCTCACCCTTGACCTCAGCCGAATTAATAATCATTTGCCTCATGAACCTCATGGTATCTCCCGTAATAACGAACTGACCTCACTCGGGTCTAAGATATTGGGTGACAACAATATTGTTCAACCAATAATCCACCCCAAAATCCAGAATCTCCTCTCGCCTATCCAACACACTACCAAAGCCAAACTCAAACTCGAGAATCTGGTCCGGCCCAAAGTTGGAACCACTTGTCCCAATGAAACAATCATCTCATGACTCAACCTGCAATCCGCGCGGATGCCACTTTTTCCATTTCCCTCATGATGCGACAACCACAACTCAAGAGAAGTTAATGATTCCCGAAAAATATGGGGACCCCTATCTCTTTCCTGGTTCGACCGCCAAGCTCCCAAAAACTCAACTATTAGGGATACCCTCGCCCAAAACTCTTCTGCATCGTGCTTTGATCAAAGAGTACTTCCTCATAACCACCTCTCACTGACTAAAGAGTACCACGGCTCCTCATAGCATCGCAACGACCTCCCTCTGACTAATGAGTACTACAGCTCCCCGTAGCATCAGAACAACCTCTGACTAATGAGTACTACGGCTTCCCGTAGCATCACAACAACCTCTGACTAGTGAGTACTACGGCTTCCCGTAGCATCACAACAACCTCTAACTAGTGAGTACTGTGGCTTCCCGTAGCATCACAACAACCTCTGACTAGTAGGTACTACAGCTCACCGTAGCATCATGAAAACCTCGGACTAGTGAGTACTACGGCTTGCCATAGCATCACAACAACCTCTGGCTAGTGAGTACTACGACTTCCCGTAGCATCACAACAACCTTTAACTAGTGAGTACTACAGCTTCCTGTAGCATCACAACAACCTCTAACTATCCCCACCATCTCATTCTCACGTTAACGTCACCGTGCGTCCACTAACTCATGCTCCGTGGACTAACATAGATAGGTGCCTACACTCATCCAAATTACGCATCATTATTCATGTCGACAGCCACCATAACCAAGACACCTCTCCCCATTGCAATCCTCATTCTTAAATAATCCCTCTTGATGCCAAAACCCAAGGGCTCCCACTGGTACCGCAAATACTCAATATGCCACTTGCAGTCTCAAGCCAAGACTCAAAACTAATCTGAACTTCAAGTCGTCATACTCGTATACCTCGACAAATTACCACAAAAACTCATGATGTATTGCCTCAACCCCTGATCTCCTTCTTTCAGCATCATACACAGATACACCCACGTATTCCCTTAGAATCTCACAACAAATTTTTATTTCATAACACGCCACTACGGAGTATTCCAACTCTTAATTGAAATATGAAGGAATCGTCGATGATTCAGAACATATTGACGACAATCCGAAACTTCCTTCTATATTGCTCAAAACTCATGCAAGAATACACATAACGACCCCGAAGTTGTTGCTTAATCAATTCTTGCCCTTTCCTGAACCACATAATAACCTATATAATGAACTAGAATTCTCTCCACTGCCAGACTAATCTTATGAGCCAACCATCTCGAGTTCACCATAGTAATCTTGAGGAATTCCTAACTACCTCAAGGTCTCCGACCAACACCTACTTGCCGTGGGGACACTCATCCGTTCTCAACATGCACTACATGCATTATCTCGCTCTACGTCTCGCCTCGACCACCAATACCCATGTTCTCACGAATCGAACCGTAGATCTCTATATCCGGATCTCTATCCGCTTTTGAACAAATCTCAGATCCCATCAATAAAGTACCCGGTTCTCCCCCACTTAGGGTTCATATCATCACCAATTGGCGCACTAACAATCTATCTCACAAACCGTTTCTGCCGGAAACATCACACTTACCCTTGGAAGGTGCTATGGAACGTGCGATAATCTCCCCGATGGAGATCAAACAACTCCAATATCCCAGATTTCTGATGAAATCCTCAGAAACTTATCATCATGACTGCCTCTAATCATTCCGAATCTCATACCAATCCATTACCAGACATCTCGACTGTCCAGTAATAATCTTGACTCTTAGTTCATAAATAATGAATCACCATACTCCTAATCCTTGACTCCTAAACCATTGTTCCATCACATAAATTACCATAAGAGCAGGGACTTCACTCCCATACCTGATGTCCAGCATGGACCATAAGGGATACCGCATCGATATACTCCTCGTGGTCGCCCGACACTGCGGCTAAAACATGCTCTACTTTACTCAAGTGGGGTATCTCTTTGCCCTTGACCGTCTCAGTCCCTACTGACAACTGGTTCATGCTATACTACTACTTTACGGTAGACATATTGCTTAACCACCCTGGTAGAAGATCGCTATCGATGCTACCCCACAGGGTTCACCCCCAGCTCATAAACCGAAATGTCAATACTTCTTACGTTTCCCCACCGGGAACAGAAATAGCACCACTTAGGTCACAAAAAATGACATTTCCACTATCGAGTGATTGTTTAACTTGGACCGCAATCCCCCATAAAACACCATCCTTACTTATCCTTGAGTCTTGCGACTCCCACTATCATCTCCTCACAGATTGCTTGGAACAAAAACGATTTCCCTCTCAAGGTATGCTTCATCAAAACTCACTCAGTCTGGCCCTTGGGCCCCATACTCTATCGCATCCGATCTCGGCCTAATCGATCATGATGGAATAACAGTAAATCGGTACAAGCATTATCTGCTACGAATCATGGTACCCGAACCATGACACCACCTCTCAATCTGCCACCAATCATGGTACTCGAACCATGATATCACTCGATGATCTGCTACCAATCATGGTACTAGAACCATGATATCGCCTCTCGCGGCTATTGGATCCTATCTCATCAAACCCTGGTGGCTTCGTGTTGCTGAGCTCCCGGTACAACAACAAGTCACCCCTTGCGGTCTAGCAGTTGTGACAGTTGCGGTGGCTGCAGCAGCAACAACCTCCGAAATAGCAGCATATCGCTCACCGGATGTCTTAATCAACGTGGTCTCAATAGACCTAAACATCTCGAGTATGACCTCTCGCATGGTCACGACCACCTCATCACAAATCATCCTGTGAATCTCGTCATCGCTAACTCCACTGCTCTCTGGTGTGTGACGTGTACCCAACATGAGGCCTTTGAAACACAACACAAAGACACCAAAGACTCGATCGAGTATACTCTCACTCGATCACCCAACCTTACTTGTTCCTTAGTACCCTAAGGATTCTTACTGGGACTGCTCACTGATCTAGTGTTTCTAGTAGTACGGGCCCTATACTACCGTCCATACCGCATCAGCGTTCACCCCAAGTCCTCCTCATAGGATCACAGATCACAAGTAATCAACTTCTCGCTAAGCATAGGCTACCTTTCGGTAGACCCCTCATAATCTCCTCACTTGTTGGGTCGCATTTTGTGTTGCGTCTATTGGGCTCGTTAGTTAGTCTAATATGTATCTCCGGTATGGGCCTGTCCATCCGTGAGTTTTGTTTAGGGTTTATTATATATAGATGCTTGCATGCATTCTTAACGTAAGATTGATAGAGATTTGATAGCATACAAGTTCTTATCTTTTGTAACCCTAGAATCCTCTACAGCGGAAGTTCTTAGTCGAGCTCTGCCGAGGATTGAGTAATCTAATCATTCGACACATCTTGATTCATACTTGGGTTATTTACTGTTTATACATTCATTGCTTACCTGTTACATAGATCTAATCGATCATCAAGTTAATTAATAACTTATCAATTGGTATCAGAGCAGGAGGCTGTGTAATTCATACACATCTTTTATGTGAAAGAGTTTGCGATTAGGGTTATTCCGCATTAACTAATATTTATTGAGTTGTCATTCCATAATTGACGTAACTCAGAATTTATTTGTTTTGCCCTAATATTATTCATTACAAGTCTGATCTTTCAAACAGGTTAAACGATCAAGCATGGACGAGTCACAATCAAATCCCATCAATATCTCAAACAGCATCGGATCTACAAGGAAGATTCCTATTCTCTACACCCAGGATTATGAAGTCTGGGCACATCATTTCGAAGATTATGTCATTGGATCAGAAGACAATGGATATCTTATTTAGGAAGCAATAGTTTCTGGACCATTTGCTCATTCTGCAACGTCAAAAATCATTAAAACTCAGAAAGAGTACAATGATCTGTTAAAAGACGTAAAGGATGTTGCTCAAGACGAAAAGGAAAAGTTTCAGTGCAACATTAAAACATTGAGATTGATTCGATTCGCTCTTCAATCCGATACGTTCAGGCTAGTGAGTTCATGCAACACTGCTAAAGAGATCTGGGATAGGCTGCGAGAGTTATATTCCACAGATGAAGATCTGGAGCATTCCATTCAGACTTTGCTCTTATCAGAGTTTGGCAAATTTAAGCAGAATCCCGATGAAACTGTTACTCAGACGTTCGATCGCTTCAATCATCTTCTTAGTAAGATGATCAAACACGATATAGAAAGGAAGCTGATTGAACAAAAGGTTACCTTTTTGAATGGTCTTAGATTTGAGTGGAGAGCAGTTGTGTCCACTGTTAAAGGTCATGAGCAATTCAAATCATATTCTTTGGCAAAGCTAGTAGGGATTCTGAAATCCCAAGAAAAGATAGTCTTACAAGAGAAAAGTGTGGTTTCAAGCTTGGGATCCTTGGCTCTTCTGTCCAAAAGCAAAAGTGTAGTAGAGGATGAAGATCTCAACTTAGAAGATTATGATCTTACATCTGAAGATTATGCAATGATGGTGTCAAATCCAAAGAGGTTCATTAAGAAAAGATTCCCTACAAATAAGAATCGGAATTGGCAGGGAAGCTATAGTTCTGAAAAGGTGAGGGAGGAACCGAAGGCAGAAGAACCAAAGAAAGAGCCGAAAGCTGAAGGAGATTCTGGTGTGAACTGCTACTACTGTGGAGGAAAGAACCACTATGACAAAGACTGTGTCTTAAAAAAATGGCAGAGAAGGACGAGGAAAATGATGAAGAGGCTGTGCTGATGAAAAAGCTGGAAGATATCAAGAGAAAGAAAGCTACTGCTAACCCTTCAATCAATGCTTTAATTGTGCAGGGTTCGGCAGCGGATGATGAGTTCGGTGGTGTGCAGGTCTGGTCAACTGACTCAAAGGATGATGAGGTCAGGAAGCCATCTCATGGAAAGGCGTATGTTTCTAGAGGTGAAGAAAGCAGTGGGAAGTGCTTGATGGTGACAGATGTATCTCAAATGAGGGGATACAATACAGACGGTGGGAATGAAGAAACGAAGGAGCAAGAGGACCTATGCTTCATAGCAAAACCTCTCAGCGTGCAATTCAATGAGCTTGATGAATTAATCAAGAAGGTACAATCTGTTTTTATTTCATATAAAGTCCCACAAAACTCATATGAAAAAGAATTGAAAAGCTTAAACTCAAGAATCTCAAATCTAGATAGCAGTTTAACTCAAACACGGGTCACCAATTCTAACCTAACTGACCAAATAAGCAGGGTATCATCAAAGAGTGAGGAACAGAGGATGTGGATAGAGCTGAAGGAGTCGGAGCTGATTAAATCCAAAGACGAAAACATTTATTTACAAAGAGACAATTTGAAACTTTTGAAACAAAGAAATGTGTTTTGTTTAATTGCTAAGCGTCTTTATTCTAACATCACTCAACTTCATTTGAAATGTGAAATAGGACAGAAAATTCATCGCATGATTTTGCCCTTCCTTGAATTCAAGGAGGATGAAATCGACGCTAAAGCATATAATTGCGAAAGTGTAGTTTCGTCTGATGATGTGAATCCAACCTACATGTATGGTCTAGACAAAATTGAATCTTTCATAAAATCCAAGGACCATAAGGACATGTTGAAAAACCTTTTAGATGAAAATGATAAACTGAAACTAAGGACTGAAACCATACAAAAATTTGACTCATTGAATGCCAACTTGAGCTTAGAAAATAAAATAGATGTTGAAAACGCATCTGAGCTTAATGAGGATGATGATATGAGTGAAATTTCTGTAGAGGATGAAGTTGATTGTTCTGAGTTTATCAAGAGCGAACCAGAAAACCACAAAAATCTTATTTCTGAAAATTCTATGGAGTTTGCTCGTTTGTCCCAAAATAAGTCCCCGATTCTAGAAGAGAAGGCTGTTGTGTACCAAAAGGTGAGAACAACACCAAATCAGGTATATAAGGTCACAGGAGTAACCGAACATCAGACAGCCAAACTCACAGCCATTGTAAATGAAGATAATGCAGATGGTTGTGATGAATTCTTCTGGTCTGCTCCTATAGATAAGGCAGACGAAACTGTTGGTCTGTCAGAGCAGACTTTCTGGAAAACCAAAGGCAGATATGTGCCGGAGCCGCTAAACAAGCCTGATAACTCCGACATGCCAAGTACTAGTGGTACAAAAGAAGTTCCTGTAGAAGAAGTCACTCCCTTGAGAGAAACATCATCAGTTCAAAGTGAACCGGCTGACAAAAAGCAAAAGCAAAAAGCCAACATCCACCGATAGCCGAAGCAAGTAAAGGATCAGAAGCAGCAAAGGAATCTGAGATTCAAGAAGAATCTCTCAGAATGAAAACGGTTTTGACGATCTCAAAACGCCCATTTCTCTTATCATGACAAAACTTCCAAGTCAGAGAAAAGTACTATGAGAATGCAAGAAAGTAGTTACAACCGAAAGGACAAGTTCGGTTCTGAAAGGAATAACAACCAAAGGGAAAGGTTCGGTTCAAAGAACACCAGCTACTGAAAGCATAGGTTTGGTTCGGAGAGCAAAAGCAATCAAGGTTCAAGGTTCGGTCCTAGTAATGACCAAAAACAAAAGGGGCACCTAGAACCTCAAGTCAAGAAAACTTCTCAGTCTAACTTCTCTCGTTCTAATTCTTCTCAACCCCATCCTAAATCCAATTCTGTTCAAACTCAAGATCCAAAACATTCAGCAGATTTGAAAGGAAAATTGAAGGTTTCCTCAGTCAAGAATGTTCAAAAGCATTCCAAGGCCCAAACGTCAAATCCTGAACCCAAACCATCTGTAACAAATCCCAACAAATTTAAAGTTTTCACCATTAAAAAGAAAGATGATACAACTTTAATAAAAAGAACATATCTTGTTGACATCTCTCTTACTATTCCTGTTCCTGTGAAAGGCTCACGTGGACCCAAGAAACTTTGGGTTCCTAAATCTGCTTGATTTTTGCAGGTTATCAGTGACAAGCAGTTCGATGAAGAATGGTAAATTGATAGTGGCTGCTCACTTCACATGACAGGGAGGAAGGAAGAACTGAGGGAATTTCGATCTCTTCCAAACGGCGAGAATGTCAAATTCGGGAACAACTCATACGACACAATAAAAGGTTATGGAATGATTACAAATGGAGACTTCACGATTAGAAAAGTTGCATATGTTGAAGGACTACAGCATAACCTCATCAGTGTATCTCAGCTTGTCTGAGGTACCGGTCTTAATGTTTCGTTTGATGATGAGGGTTCGGAAATAATAGAGAAGAAAACAAAAGGAGTGATTCTCAAATCGGAGCGCAAAGGCGAAATGTTTCCTCTTAATCTCAAACCTATCAAAGGAAATCTAGCTATCTGTCTATTATCCAAAGCACACTCTGATGAAAGCAGGTTGTGGCACCGAAGGCTCTCCCATCTCAACTTTAAGGATATCAACAAACTTGTCACCGGAGGTGATGTTCGGGGTCTTCCATTGCTCAAGTTTGATCGAGAACATTTGTGTGCTGCGTGTGAAATGGGGAAGCAGAGTCGTCAAAGTCACCCATCCATCATAAACACTAAAGTCGTTGAACCACTTGAGTTGATTCACATTGACTTGTGTGGTCCATCGTCTATCGAAAGCATTGGTGGTAGCAAGTATATTCTTGTTATTGTTGATGACTTTTCACGTTTTACATGGGTGTTCTTTCTGAAGCACAAATCTGAAGCAACTCTCAAGCTAAAGATGTTCATCAAGCAGGTTGAAGTGCAGCTGAGGAAAGTCGTTCGCAACATCAGAAGCGACAATGGGCTGGAGTTCAAGAATAAAGAATTTGAAGACTTTTTAGCAGAAAAAGGGACCAGCCACAACTTCTCAGCTCCTTACACCCCTCAACAAAACGTGATTGTCGAAAGACAAAACTGATCTTTGTGTGAGGCAGCACGAACTATGCTAAGTTTCGCTTCTCTACCTCTATATTTCTAGGCTGATGCTATTGCTGCAGCATGTTTTATGCCGAACAGGTCCTATGTCAATAAGCGTTTCACTCTTACTCCTTATGAGATCATCAACAACAGAAAGCCAAACGTCAAATTCTTCCACGTATTCGGCTCACGATGCTTTATCTTCAATTCTAAAGAACATCGTAACAAGTTCGATGTAAAAGCCGATGAAGGGATTTTTCTAGGATATTCTCTCACTTCGAAAGCATACAGGGTTTTAAACAAGCGTTCGAGGAAGATTGAAGAAACGTATTATGTGACTTTTGATGAAAGCTAAGTCAAGAAGCTGAAGGCCACGGAAGAAATAGTTGGAGAAATCTTCTCTCAAATAGGCCAAGTCACAGCCTCGATTGCAAATTTGTTTGAGCAGTTTATGGAGTTGTTCGATGAACCGGAGAAGGCTACTCTCTCAGAAGCTAATGCAGCGGACAACAAAGTTGATTATCTGAAGCAAATCGTTGATGACGCCGCCAAACGACTGGGTGAAGGAGGATCAGTTCCAACTGAACCTTCTCAGCACGGTGCTTCAGTTGAGGGGGAGAATCCATCTTCTTCAAAACAGCCAAGTTCACAAGTTGAGGGGGAGAACTCTTCTCCAGCTGCACCCGAAAGCTCTACTGCACTCGAAGGTACTGTAGCTCCCGAAAGCTCTACTGCACCCGAAGGTACTGCAACACCCGAAAGCTCGACACCACCCGAAACTCCTGTAGCTCCGGAAAGTCAAGATTTACCTGAAAGTTTATCAGTCGAGGGGGAGAATGCCGACATGTTTTATGACGATGACAGTCAATCCGAACTAGAAGAGATGGTAATGCTGAATTAGATCCATCATATGATCCAAACTACCCTCCTCTTGTCAAATGGACTAGAGATCATCCTGTTTCACAGGTTGTGGGTAATGTCTCTGAAAAGGTCCTGACCCGATGATTTTTCAAATCTATGTCGATGATATCATCTTTGGCTCAACGAATCCTACCTTAACAGCTGAATTTAGAAAGCTGATGGAGACTAAATTCGAAATGAGCTCAATGGGTCCGATTAACTTTTTCCTTGGTTTAAATATCAGACAGGGACCCGAAGGCATCTTTATTAACCAGGAAGCTTACACCAAGACTCTCCTTGCTAAATTCGGCATGATGGGAGACTTAAAGGTTAAAGTTCCAATGGCGTTCGGCACCAAGCTCACTCCATCCTTGGATAAGCCAGCAGTCGATATTACGCTATATCTCCAGATGATCGGTTCTCTAATGTACCTTACTGCTAGCAGGCCTGATATAATGTTTTCTGTTTGTTATTGTGCTAGATTTCAGGTGAATCCTCGTGAACCTCATATGCTTGCAGTGAAGAACATACTCCGGTATCTCAAACGAACTACCTCTCTCGGTTTATGGTATCCATCAAACTCAGGTTTTTTCGTTCAAGCCTACTCAGATGCAGACCTTGGAGGTTGTGGACTAGACAGGAAAAGCACCACTGGAGGCTGCCAATTCCTTGATAGAAAGTTGGTTAGCTGGCAATCAAAGAAACATAACTGTGTATCTTTGTCTACCGCTGAAGCATAATACATCGCAGCTGCCTCCTGTACATCTCAAGTGATTTGGATCCAAAGCCAACTCCGGGACTATGGACTCAATATGAAAAAGATCCCACTATATTGCGACTCTGAAAGTGCAATTAGGATTTGTCATAACCCAGTGCAACATTCCAAGACTAAGCACATCGCACTAAGGTATCACTTCATTAAGGATCATGTGGAAGATGGGAACGTCGAAATTCATTTTGTTCGAACCTCTGATCAACTGGCTGACATATTCACCAAAGCTCTTCCTGAAGCATCTTTTAACAAAATTCTACAAGGGCTTGGAATGATGGAATCAGAGTCAGTACCAAAAATTACCTCTCAAGATCAAAAGTAAGAAGCGAAATAGACCGAACGTTCGGGTTCGGGTCTTGCTCTGGTGTGCCGAAATAGACCAAATGCTCGGGTTCGGTTGTATCATCTGATTTTCGGCTATCACTCAAAGGTAGTTTCTATGGTTGTAAATCTTTTGTATCATTTTTCTTATTGTCAAAGTTCTTCTCCTTTTCAATCTAATTTTTTTTGGCAACCGAAATAGACCGAACGCTCGGGTTCGGTTACAAAATTTTTCTCATCCGAAATAGACCGAACGCTCGGGTTCGGTTCCAAAGTTTTCTCAACCGAAATAAACCGAACGCTCGGGTTCGGTTCCAACATTTTTTTGTATAATTTTTTTATGTCTTATTTTTTTATTATTTTATCAAAAATTCCAAAAACCAATTTTTTTTTTAATTCAATTTTTTTATATATAAATTCAAAAACTCCAAAACAATTTTTTATTGGCTCTTATTTATTTTATTTTATTTTTTTTAATTTATTTTTATGTTTCGTTTTGGGTAAATTATTTCACTAGCTAAGTGTCCCTAGAAGCATGCTACTGTATGTGTCCAAAGCGTCATCTGATTCTGAATAATAGCCTTACTGACTTGGTACAAACAAACCTTGTCTTCCCAATTAGGCTCTCATAATTGTTCTAATCATGAGCTACCTAACTCTCTTCTCACATGAGATAAGAGTTGTCTGCTTGGTCCCTATTTTTATAGCAGAGGTACTTTGGTTTCTTTATACCATCTACATCATTTTTCTCCATCTCACTCGTTTCACAAACGTAACCCTTGAGACTCTCAGACATTACCACCGAGGTTTATGGTTGCACAATTTCTGTGTTCATGATCTTAGCTTCGTGTCACTACGTGCTAAGTGAAACCCAAAATTCAATACCCATTATGCATTGACGATGAACAATTAATTTGCTCTAGTTTTCACTAATGAATTGACGAACTTCTCCATGGGGGTACAACATGAAATCTCTATTTTTTTCTTTTGAGTGATTCCTATGAAATTGTTAAGTCCAATAACATTTCTTCCCTTGGGATCCAGTTTTAATTTTTTTTTGAGATTTCACGTACAATAGTTTACCTTGCCAATTAAATTATCTCCAACCTACTTGTTCAACAGACTATATTGGTCTCACAAGTACTTCGTTCGATCTCTATCTTATATCAAGCTTAGGAATTCTGAATCGAAGCGAAAGCCACCCTCATAAGCCTATTTAAAAGAAGCCTTTCAACACTTCTTCATAAGTGTCTGATCGTTATTCAACGGGAAACCACACAAACACTTTAAAGTCTCTCTTGACTTTGAAGGAAGAGATTCGTGCCTGGGATCCATTGTTTCGTGTCTTTATTGACATCACATAATCCCTCAAAAGTGTTGCTTTATTTCTTTTTCTTTTACACATTCAGCACGAAAATCTTTTTCATTTTCCAAAATTCTGGTTTCATTAATTCTAAGGAATTTTAATTGGGTTGGCTGTTATCAAAAGTTGTGGTTAATATTGATCCACGTGGCGATTTAATTTTAAAGATGTCGTTTCATTCTAAAGGGATAAGATGACTAAATGATATCAAAAGGCGGGAGTCTAATCGGTTTGATTTCAAACGGCGCAACAGGGAACCGCGTGCGAATAGGAATCGTTTCATATCCAAACGGCGCCTGATGGGAAGGCGTGTAATTAGGGCCTGACATTCTCTCTCATGCGTGATCATCGGCTACGCCAACTGTCACGCGTCAGTCACCTCCGAAAAACCCTTTGTTTTTCAATCGAAGATTTGGGAAGATTTTCACTCTCCTTTACCCACAGTATAAAAGGCAACGTGATCCTCCATTTACCTCTTTACTGCGCCTAAATTTCCAGAGAGCAAGAAATCCTTCAACCTTCACTGTTCATCATCGCTCCCACTTTCTTCATAGCAATGGCAGATTCTTCCTCAGTTCACGCAACGTCTCACATCCTGCCCATTCGCCCACAACAAAGTTTGATCATCGATCTCACTCCTCAGGTGTACGATGCGTTCATGTTTCCTATCATCGAATGCTTGAAGTACTCCTCCATCGCTCATGCTCTTACCAGGGCTGAAGCTGTTCCAATGGAGTTCCTGTTCTCAAATCTTTGCCACAGCACACTACGACAAGGTCGTTGACAGGATATTTTTTGATGTCCTTGAGCACAAGGCGTCGATTTCAAAGCAGAGGTTTTGCTCGTTGTTAGGGTTTGACGCTGATTCTTCGAGGGTTAATCCGGAAACCATTCCCATGGTTCATCTGTTCAACATGTTCTACAACATGGGGTACAGTGAGGTGCTTACTACGGTGACGAAATTCAAGAAGTCGTGCCTACCTCCACAGTGGAATGGAATGTTCACTGTTCTTTTCAAGGGCTTATCTGAACGAAGTGCTGGATCCGATGGGGCAAGTCGTTTATTTCTCTCCATCATGTACGGGATCTACAATGGCATCAACATGGACTACGGGTCAGTCCTGTGGCAACAACTTATCCAGAGTCTCTCTTCGACCTCCCGGCACTCAGAGATCTCATATGCCCGGTTCTGGACTATTGTCACGAAATGGGTGATGGACAAGTACCACGTCCCCATTGTCGCTGGTGCTCCAATGTCTTTGATTGGTACTTTCCATACCATGAAGATCATTGTGTCGAATGCTTCTAAGTTTCCATTCAATGGGTCTATCCCGGAAACGATGTATGGTGATGTTCCGGCTGACAGCAGGATCATTCAAACGTATAAGGAGTTCAGACGTTCTGGTCCGAGGGATCTTACTCCAGAGATGCTGAAATCAATCCATGATGCTGACAAGCCTGTTGCTAGAGGCAAGAAGGCTGACAAGGGAAAACAAGTGGCAAAGGGGGCGAAATGCCCATCTCCCAAGAAGAGGAAAACTACCAGAGTTGCTCAATCTCCACCGCAGAAGAGGAGAAAAACCCAACCGCGACGAAAGTTTATTATCGCTTCATCCTCAAGTGAATCTGAGGACGAGGGTTCTAATTCGGATGGATCTCAACGTGGCAACACTCCACCATGATCTCCAACCCCTGAAGTTCATGTTTCTCCTTCTCCTGTCTCCTCTCCACTGGTCGAAAATACCTTTTTCTATTCCCCCCCCCCCCATAACTTCCACCACTCAAATACCGCCTACTTCTATCCCAATACCACCACCAATCTTTACCGAAGAAACAACCACCACCACTGCAGATGTTAGAACCAACGTATCTGATATGGGGGTTCATACTGACGCACCAAAATCTACCCCAGCACCCGAACCCGCACCAACTACCGAACACACCACCCAACCCGAACCTACCTTTACCACCGAACCACCAGCTTCATCACCACCATCTTCTCCTGCTCACGCATCAAAGGATGAAGAACCACTCCTTGGAGGGGAAAATATGACTTTTGACTCGGTCTATTATAGTCCGTTTCAAGTACAAAGTGATGACGATGACGACGCTCCTGTCACCCGAAGGCATCTCAAGGAGCTACATGACAAAATCGACTCGCTCATCGCCTCCTCTTCTACTTCTCAGTCATCCATATCTAAAGATGCAATTTAGAAAATTGTTGAGGCTTTTTCCAAAGCTCATCAAGTTTCCCTTGATTCCGCCACTGCCGCCATCGATGCCTCAACCAAAGCCTGTCAGGCTGCGACCGAAAAAGTTGATAAACTATTTACTGATGTCTCTTCCCTGTTGAAATCTTTACAGGAAAGCGCTGAAGCTACCAAGACTACGCTGGAACCCATCATCAACCAGTTGGCTACATCAGTCGCTTCTGATCTGAAGTCGTTCGCCTCTCTCAGACAGTCTATTTCGGAGGATAACTCAGCTTTCAGAACTACCATTGAGGAGCGTCTCTCCAAGCTTCAAGAAGACTTAGCTGCCGAGAACTCTCTCATGGATGCTCTCGCAAGGAAGACTACCGATCTGAAGGTCAAGAGTACTCAACTCTCCAACTGTCAACAGGAGATTGACTCTCTTCGATTTGAAAGAGAGGTGGTTAAATCGTATGTTCGGGATGTCCACTCTGCTATCTCCAACATCCTTGAAGCACATGACCCCATCATCAATTATTCAGCACGCCGTACCCTTGCAGAGAAGCTCGCTCCCGCCCTCGCTCTACTCAGCAAAATCGAAGGGCTTCTTGATTTCGTGTCCATTCTGAAACAAGGGGGAGAAAAAGAACAAGTGTCTCAACCACCTCCTACTTCAGAAACTCACACAACCGAACCTCCTCCAGTAGGCCAATCCTCCGGTTCTGGTGTGAAAGACAAAGGCAAAAACATTGCTGAGGAGAGTGAAGATGATGATAAAGAGACAATTGCTGACATTCTGAAGCGGCAAAGTCGAAACAACGAGGCTGACATCAGTGCTCGTGTGGATAGAGACGCTGAAGAAACCGAAAGGAAACAGAAAGAAGCCCACGACCTTCTTGAGAGCAGGAAAACTCTTTTTCCTTCTTGGACTCTTGAGAGGATGATTAAGGAAGCCATTGACACACCAAGTATCTTGTGGCTGGAACCTGTGATCTCTTTAGATCGTTCCAATACTGTCGACTCACAGTTCGACATGCCACTGACCCGAAAGGCGTTTGTTTTTCATGCCTTTGACAACATTGCAGAGTTCCCTCATCCTCATCCACAGGCTGATCGGGATTTAATCGATTTTTATCTGAAGGCTGCTCAACCCCAATACCAGACTTGGAGCGCTCAGAAAATCGTCAATGTTTGGGTCCTGAAGCCGTACTGGGAAGGTAACTTCACCAATGTTCGCTTCAAGGTACTTCGAGGATCTGCCAAGACCGAACATGCCATCTCACTTGCAGATCTTCCCAACCTTAATCCCCATGATTGGATTATCTTGCACAACATCCTTCTAACAAACGAAGCTGAATATGGTCCGATCATCGACCATTTTAAGAGGATGCTTGTATGCTACATCATGGAAGTTGCTTTGATGGATCAGGAGATTGCGAGCGTGTTTAAGAAGAAGCCTACCATATCTCCTGTTGGCTCTGCTAGTGATCTCAACATGATGCAGATGGGGAAGATTGACCCGAAGAGAAACTCTGTCATGTTTACTAGGAACGAAGGACATAAATGTCTTTTTGCCTTGGTAAACAAACATCTCTATACCACTGCATGTTTGGAACACGTTTTAGGGATCATCCATCGATGCAAGCAGAACACAGCGGATGATATCAAGTACTTTGATGATATGATTCAATGGAACATTCGGTTCAGACAGACTATCCTTGCTCTTATCACACGTCTGTTTGATACCGTAAAGAAGGCTCCCGCTGCTGGCCCAAGCAAGAAGAAGAAGTAGTCTCGCTCCAATTTGACGCAAAGGGGAGATTGTTGGGTCGCATTTTGTGTTGCGTCTATTGGGCTCGTTAGTTAGTCTAATATGTATCTCCGGTATGGGCCTGTCGATCCGTGAGTTTTGTTTAGGGTTTATTATATATAGATGCTTTCATGCATTGTTAACGTAAGATTGATAGAGATTTGATAGCGTACAAGTTCTTATCTTTTGTAACCCTAGAATCCTCTACAGCAGAAGTTCTTAGTCGAGCTCTGCTGAGGATTGAGTAATCTAATCATTCGACACATCTTGATTCATACTTGGGTTATTTACTGTTTATACATTCATCGCTTACCTGTTACATAGATCTAATCGATCATCAAGTTAATTAATAACTTATCATCACTGCTACCTACTCTCTCTCGAGGCATCTCATAGTAGCAGCAATCTCCTAGGCTAAGGCATCACAAATCAGGACACTCTAGTCCTTATATGAATACCTAGCCTACTCTAGCATACATATCATATCACATAATATCTCATAACACATAATGTAAGGGTATTTTGGGAAACCACCGCTCGAGCGCTGACTGATCGTACACATTGTTCCTCCTGCTTTTCTCAAAATCTTTTATTCTTTTACAAAAATTGTTTCGTTTATGAAAACTTCTTCAAATCCTCAGTTTGAGTTTAGTTATACCCGAAGGTGCATCCGAATCCCTCCAACCAAGGCTATGATACCAACTTGTAACGACGTAAAATCTCAATACAATTTTTCATTCCAAACATAATAAATTTCATAAAATAATTTATAAACTCATTCAATGAAATCTTATCTCAGAAATCATATCCTAGAATCTCAAACACATGGATCTTCATCAGTGTGTACAGATCATGTCGGCGCCTTCCTGCGATCCTCGCTAGTACCTGAAACACATATCACACAACACGGTAAGCATAAATGCTTAGTGAGTTCCCCAAAATACCACATACGCACATATTCCACTCAAGGCTATAACTCTACAAGACCTTCCAGTAAATGTGTCTCAGGGGACTTTCGTCCCATCATCCTGGTAGACCTTCCGGTCCTACTGCTCTTACCTTCCGGTCCGCATCATCTTCACCTTCCGGCCCATACATTGTTGACCTTCCGGTCCATATCATAATACTCATAACCTAACATAGCACATACATATCATATAACAACATATATCACATACTCATCATAGCACATAGTACCTTCACCTCACATATAATTACCACTCTAGGTAAAATATAGTGAGAAGACTCACCTCACATGATGTCTAGTAAACCTTCTGGCTTGATAACCTCGATCGAGCCTCCTCCTAACACACAAGGCAAAGATTTCTAATTAATACTTCCTCTTGTCCTCATCTCTATAGAATGGGTAGAAGACCATTCAACCCCTCCCTGACCTCCCTTGAATCAGTTTGACCAAAACCCTAAGGTCAAGTGAAGTCAACTCCAGTCAACGGTCAAACTTTGACCAGACTTGTCGAGTGCACTCGGGTGACTCGGTGAGTCCATGCGTGTCCTCTGAATCCTCCTAAGGCTGGTTACCACTGGTCACGAATCGCGTGGCAACCCGACTCGACTCGTCGAGTCCTCTTATGAACTCGGCGAGTTCCCTCCATCGCAACACTCAAATGATCTTATGAGGTCAGATCTATTTCTCTAACTTATAGATCTGACCTTCTAACACCCAATAATCACATAAAGATCTAGTCTTTATACTCATGCAACACATATATGGCTCTGCATGGAAAAATAGCTCTAAAAATGGCATCCTAGATTCATAACTCCAATGGAACTGCAAAAAGCTGGAAGGTTGGGACTCTCTTAACCTCTGAAGGTCCAGATCTAATACTTTTTCCACATTGGGACCTCATACGCATCATATACTATCCAAGAAAGGGTAAAGAAAACCCTAGATTCAAGGATGTTACACAAAACAGAAGGAAGGGGCGAAATACTACCTCGGAATGGAGATCCTTGATTGGATGTCTCAGAATAACAACCTCCTTTGGTCCTTCTAGCTGAATCCCTTCTCTTCCTTTCCAAAATCACACCAAAATTACTTGATTTCATCATAAGAACTCTCCCTTGGCTCCAGTGGCGATTTAGGGTTTCACACAAGAGATATGAGGCGCATCCAAGGTCATAAGTTCCTTTAAATAGGCTCCAACCCCGGAACTTAGTGTTTTCTCTGCCTGGTACCTACTCAGCGAGTCCATACTTGGACTCGTCGAGTCTGCTCATTAAATCCACGCGATCAACTCGATGTGACTCGGCGACTCATACCTACGACTCGTCGAGTCCCTCCTAAATCCTCAAATTTGAAACACGAACTATCATACCCGAAATTCCGAATGTTACAATTACCGTCTCATCGGCTACACACTTCCTCAACTGGGACACATGGAAGGTATTATGAATCCGGCTCAACTCTGCAGGCAACTCTAACCGATAAGCTACCTTCCCCACTCGAGTGGTCCCTCTGAAAGGACCGATATATCTAGGACCTAACTTTCCTTGCTTCCTGAATCGGATCACCCCTTTCCATGGGGATACTTTCAGGAGGATAAAATCTCCGACCTATGTTACACCCCCAAACTGGAACGGCAGAAACATTCGGGGGCGGAGGACGTCATGTACAATATCATAACAAATGAATACTAAATAAAGTATACACAACCATCATATACATAATTGAAAAGTTTACATGATTGTAGTATTACGTGTTTGCAAAAGTCAATTAGAATATGATGTCCAAAAGATTAAACTAACGCTAGAGCGTAAGTCTTCAAAAGTAGTTGCTAACCTGTTTTAGCGATTCCCTAAGAATACAAGTTACTTCAAAGAAAAAGTGTCAACATTTAAGTTGGTGAGTTCATAAGTTGTTATTTGTGTAAATGAAGGTCATTTGAAAAGTCCGCGTTTGTTTTTAGAAAATCCGATATTTTCTTAAGAATGATGTTGTAAATCGTTATTGTACAAAATGAATGTATTTGAACCAGGAAAATCCTATATTTTCCTAAAAGTGAGATGTAGTCTTATATGAACCAAGACCATGAATGTAAGTAAATATGCCATACTTATAATGAATGTGTATAGTTTTTCATTTAATAAAACTATAAGAAGCTTGAAATGATACGTAAAGCAACTATAATGTTACTTTTCCCGCAAAGATGAATACCATAATAGTTGTCTATCTTGTGAGTTTTCATAACCATACTGAGATAAATTTTTCTGTAACGACGTTCTTCAGGCATCGGAATGTTATGATAATTGTCACCTCTTGGACTGTAGCTAACAATCAAGGCGCGGGATGATCAGTCCCGTATAGATCTATACAAGCTTTTCACGTTCTCCGGGAGGGGATTCTGTTTATAGAACATGGATTACTGTATACCTTGATAGGTACGATGAAGACGAATGACTCACATATTCTCAACTAAGTGATGTATTTTGAAACGAACAATGTTATGATGAAATGGTTACCCGTGTTTTATTCCACAGGGACAAAATGGTATCGTGAGATGTTTGTTATACATATGTATAAACATGTTTTATTCCACAGGGACAAAATGGTATCGTGAGATGTTTTGAATGCTAATGTTTTCGTATGATAGTTATAAATCACATATGATTGATTATATAATGAAAAGTATAACAAAAGATTGATTTTTTTCACACAATTAAGACTGTGTGTTTAGTTGTATCCCCCCTAAAAGTATTTAAAAGTAGTTAAAAACGTATTTAATGTGTGTTTGTAGGGGTATGAACGCACTTGGTAGAAGTGGTAGCTTGAAGAAGGCAAGACCAAACTCGAGCAACACTTCGACTGGAGAAAGTCGATTTCTTAGGAATCTCGGGGGTGTTGGGGCTTGCATCGTGAGCTAGTGGTAATACCGGGGCTTTAAGATAGCTTAGAGGGGCTAGAGATACATTTAAGGGTGAAGGAGTTGAGATAGAAGCAACAAAACCCGGAGGCCTAGCCTCCTTTTAATAGTGCTGGGAGGCACCACGAATGCAGTGCGTTCCTTTAGGGAACGCAACACGTTCCCCTTGTGAGGTCAGCGCTTACTTATTTTCCTCTGATGGATGATGGGATGGCTCTGGTCAAAGAACTCAGGGCATTCCTTTAGGGAACGCAGGGCGTTCCTTCTTGGACCAGCCTCAGATTTTATGCCACGAACTTGTAATATCCGTAACTTTTGCGTACGAGCTCCGATTTCGACGTTCTTTATATCCACACATAGGTGAGAAAATGTTCGACAACTCTCGTTTAGACTTCGTCGGCTAATTCTGAATTTATTTTTAATAATATATTTTTAACAGGTTGTGACTGGAAAATTCGTTAAAAATCCATAACTTCTTCATCCGATGCCCATTTTCGTCAGTCTTTTTATCGTTACATTACCATTGACGAGATCTTCGATTCTTGTTTAGGTTGCATTGGCTAAAAGTCGCTCGATCTCTATTTCGAGTTTTTAGCTGTCTACCACTATGTCCGAAACTTCGAAAAATCATAACTTCCTCATATGAGGTCAGATTTGGGCGTTCTTTTTATGTATGTTAACGGTTTTGGGATATCTACGACTTTCATTTAGATACCTAAGGTTAAAAATCATTTTATTGGAATTTTGCATTTTCTGCTTAACAGTGTTTCACCGGTATTGTCGCAGATCTTCGATTGGTCATAACTTCTTCGTTACAACTCGGATTTTAGTGTTCTTTATATTTTTGGAAACCTTGTTACGAAATCTACCACTTTGTATACTCAAACCGAGCTTTTTGAATATATCATTTTTGATGCTATTTTTTTATTACTTCACAAAGAGATTACAATATTTGACTTTTAGTCATTACATTGACCTGAAATAACGGGTTGTTACAACCTGGAACTCTAGCTCGGATCGTCGCTTGTCTGCGTAACTCTTTTGATGACTTTGGGCCATCAGTAACCGTTGTCCGACCTACTGAATCTGCTCATTCGTCTTGAGCACTATCTCAGTGCTCCCCATCACCCTCTACCCTACCTCACCCCAACAGATGGGAGTCCGGAATATCCTTCAGTATAAAAGCTCGAAGGGAGGCATACCGATACTGGAACGATGGATGTTGTTGTATGGAAACTCAGCCAAGCACAAGTAAGTGTCCCAACTTTCATCGAAGTCCATAACACATGCACATAGCATGTCTGCTCAATCTGTCCTTCTATATATGGGTGATATGCGGTACTGAAATGCAATCCAGTACCGAATTCCTCATAAAATTTATTCCTGAACCTGGAAGTAAACGCACATCCCGATCTGGCACTATCGACGTCGACACTCCAAACCGTGCCACCACTTCTCGCACGTAGATCTCGACCAATTTCTCTACATAGAGCTCGAACTGATCGCTAAGAAGTGAGCACTCTTTGTCAATCGGTTTACAATCACCCTTTTTGTGTCAACCCCACGTGTATTCCTCAGTAACTTGGTGATGAAATCCATGGAAATCTGCTCCCATTTCCACTGGGGAATCTCTAAAGGCTGCAACATGCCATGTGGACGCTGGTGCTTTGCGTTGACCTGATGGCAGGTCAAGCATCTGTTAACCACCTATGCCACATCTCTCTTCATGCAGGGTCACCAATAATCCCTCTTTAAATCCAAATACATCTTGGTGGCTCTCGTGTGGATCAAGAATCTCGACCTATGAGCCTCCTCCATCAAGATACGTCGAGCTCCACTCGTATATGGCACCCAAATCCGTCCATGGAAAGTCATAAGCCCCCTACTATCCGTCCCAAACTCAGAAATATGCCCGGTTTCCCACTCTCTCTTTCGTTTCTCAGGTCTCACGGCCACCACCTGGGCCTCTCAAATGGTGTCTAAGATTGGAGTCATCATCTTCATCCTCAAGCATACATCACGGATCGGAGCACTCACTGCCCTACGACTCAAGGCATCGCCTACCAAATTAGCCTTGCTAGGGTGATACAAGATCTCATAATTGTAATCTTTCACTACATCCAACCACCTCCTCTGTCTCATATTCAGGTTGGGCTGATCCATAAGGTACTTCAGGATCTTATGGTCCGTATATATGGTACACCGGACACCATAGAGATAGTGGTGTCAAATCTTGAGGGCGAACACCAACGCCCCCAACTCCAAATCATGGGTGGGATACCACGTCTCATGAGGCTTTAACTACCTCAATGTATATGTTATCACATGTCCCTTCTGCATCAGCACGACACCCATCGCTGATATAAATGCATCACAATATACTAAGAAGTCCTCCACTCCCTCAGGAAGGAATAACACTACATAATCTATCGTGAAGAGTCTTGAATGAGGCCTACTGCTCGGGCCTCAGAAAAAAGTAACACCCTTCATGTTCAATATGGTAAGACGAATGGAAATCTTGGAGAAATCCCTGATAAATCTCTGGTAGTAGCCTGCCATGTCAAGAAAACTCCTGATCTCGGATGGGGACCTCGGCACCTCCCATCACATGACTGCCTCAATCTTGGCTGGGTTGACCAAGATCCTATTCTGATTAACATGGTGTCCTATGAACTGGACCTCTCATAACCAGAAATCATACTTGGAGAATTTGTGTAACGCCCCGTTTATTTAAATAAATTAATAAATGTAAGTCCCGGACTAGATTGTGAATAATTTCAGAAGCAGGGGGTCAAAAGTGTAAATCCGGATTTAATTTGTAAGTATTTATGAAGGAAAGGACTAAGTGGTAATTTATGGGACTTCATTTGAAGAATTTTTGATGCTAAGGGACTGATTTGGAAATTTAAGGACCTGTTATGAAGAGACTTTTGGAGATAGGGGCAATATGCTAAATTTCAGATTTAAATTGAAAGAAATTATGGGTGGAGGGACTATTATTGGCAAATTGGGCAAAAGTTGTTGGATTCACGGGATATACCCGATGTTCCCTTCTCTCTCTCATGAACGAATGCAGCCCTAACCCTATTCTTCTACTCCATCTGCAACCCCCATGTGTTGCACCTTCCAGACGCCGCCTCCTTCTTTTTTCGTTTGATGTTCCGAGCGACTAAGCTGCGCACGGCCACCTTGCCATCGAGTCGCAGCCCCTACTGGCGGTGGCTCCGTGAGCGATCAGGAAGACCATCGAGACCGGAGTGGAGCTGTGGAAAACGAAGTCGAGGCTGCCAGCGACCAAGAATAGCGACCAAGAACAGTCCAGCGACCGGAGTGCGCCACTATGGCCACCGGTGGCCTTTGGCCACTAAACTTGTCATTTCCCGGCGATGTTGGTCACCTGATAGGTGGTCGGATGGTTAGGGATTCCCACATATAAGCTGCTCGTTGTGGTTTAGAGTTGCAATGATTTATCGTCGGAAAACCCACCACTACCTCAAGGTGGTGGCTGTCACTGTCTCCTACCGCCACCAACCACCATGAAGGGTTGTTGTGTGTGTGATTTAGTGTGTGTGCAGGCCTAATTCATGAGTTAATACTGTATGGATGTTCTTGGACAGGAAAAATGAAGAAAACTCAGCAACACCACCTTCTGCCGCCATCTCGCCACGGTTAGCCACCATCTCGGGTGGTTCTAGGATTTTGGGTGCATTTGGATCGATATTTGGAGTACCTTTCCGTCGTAGTGGCTGAAGATCATAGTCACCACCACCGTGAGGTGGTGGCTGCCACCACGTGCCACCGCCGGCCGTCACGAGGTTGCTCTGTGTGTTATTTTGTTTAGTGTGTGTTTATTTTGAGATTGAGCATTGTAAAGTGTAAATTACAATTTGGATAATGAAAAGAAAACTGAAAACCACCACCGTAGGGTGGTGGCTACCGCCACCAACCGCCGCATTGGGCGGCGGTGTGCTTTTGTTTGCGTATAGTTGATTTTTTTGGATGCTTGGACTGATTGGGCCTAGAGAAACCCTAATTTTCCCAATGAGGCTTAATGGACCTAAAATCCCAAACATGTGACTAATGAGCTTAGTAAAACCCTAATGGGCTTAAAGAGTAATTTTGGGCCATGGTAGGGTGGAAACCCTAATTAGGGTTTAGATAACCCTAATTATGAGTATTGGGCCTTAGACTTATTTGGAACCACCTTCGGACCATTGGGATTGGATTGTGTATTAAGCCCAAATTACTCCATATCATTTATCTAGTAATGTAAAGCACTTAATGGATTAAGTCCTTAATGGGTTAAGTAAGAAACACTTAACCCTAATTACCATTTCATGTGAAACCCTAATTTCATTTCGGCTTTGTGTTGGGCCTTCCCATTGGGCTTGGGTAATTGGATTGTTAATGGGCCAACCAAGAATGATCATATAGACTATAATAATTTAATGGGCTTTAGGGTAAGGCTCATAGGAGGGCTTGGGCGCAATTTAGAAAATTAGGCCATAGATGGGCTATTGTTTGGGCCTAGATGGTTGTATGATATTGGGCCCTTAGAACGAGACATGTTCGACTGGACTGAACAATTGGGCCTTAAGGGAAGTTCAGGTAGGGGTTTAGACCATAGTTAAAATTTTGGGCCTTTTGGATTGGGATTTGGGCTTGAATTAAGCTAAGCTTGGGGTAATGTAGTATTATCCAAAGTATTCACTTATGACTATGCAGTGAAACCCAATTATTAATTGGGTGTTATTTTGATATTGACAGATTGGGAATCTGTCATCAAGCAGCTATGGTTTTATCAACGGGACTTCAGAAGTGTGAGGTGAGTTTCCTTCTAGTAGGAACGGGTCTACAGCCACAATGCTGACACGTTTAGTTAGCAGTAGTTCTGGACCTCGGTCCGATGCAGCAGTTACAGTGCTTGATGTCTTTGTGATTCAAGCATGTTTTGTGTTATGTGTTCTGGACTCTGGTTCGATGCAGTGTGCAGTATATGTATTCATGCTAGTTGATATGTTTATAATATGCTATGTTCAGTTAGTCTCCGGACTTCGGTCCGATGTAGGGGACGGGGTCCTAGTCAGTTCCGGACTTCGGTCCACTGCAGGGGATGGGGTCCTACTCAGTTACGGACTTCGGTCCGATGCAGTTAGTTCCGGACTTCGGTCCGATGCAGGGGACGGGGTCCCAGTCATTTCTGTACTTCGGTCTGATGCAATTTCCGGACTTCGGTCTGATGCAGTGAGCAAGGCGCAACAGTTGTTTATATGTTATTGCATGGTATGGTAGTTTGTGGGAGCTCACTAAGCTTTGTGGTTACAGTTCTCAGTTTTGGTTTCAGGTACTTAGTTTTCAAAAGAGGAGCTCGGGAATATTGCAGTGCACACACCATTTGTTCAGCCTGGGATGTTTATACTCTGATATACTTGACAGTTGTTATAATATTTTGAGGTACATTGCTTATGATTTTCATATGAGGTTTATCGATTATGGTTTTCATTATTAAATTAAAAAAAAAATTTAGACTGTGTTTTTGGGATGTTTCAAGTTGGTATCAGAGCCTTGGTTTGATTGATTCGGGCACCCTTCCGGGTGTGTCTGAACTCAAACTAAGGAAGTGTTATAAAGTTTTTAAGAGAAAAACCATGTTTACAAAAGGAATTTGAGAAAAGAAAACAATTTTAGAAAAAGTATAAAGAAAAGAGTTTTAGAAAAAGCGAAAAGAATTTTGAAAAGAGAAAAGGGTGTGGTGCATGCAATCAGCCGAGCTCAAGTAAGTACTCCCAAAATACCCATACAAGTTTATGTTATGATTATCAGTTTCAGTTTCAGTAGAACAACATGCTAGAATAGGAATAAGGATCTAGGAGGATGCCTTATGTGCCTGCTATATGTGTTTCATGTAACACCGAAAAATTTTAAATTTATTTTATTCATTTTTATTTCATAAAAATGCACGTTATTCTACATAAACACTTTTTTTTATTCTAAAATCGTCAACAAGGTTTTCAGAACATTATGAAATTCCAGGATCTGTATTCATCACTCTTTTCTCTTGTGTGTGTACAATCGAGCCGCCGCCTTCCCGCGAATCTAAAGAAACTGAAACACATAACACATAACACGGTAAGCACAAAGCTTAGTGAGTTTTCCAAAATACCACATTTAACACATACGCCACTCAAGGCTACAAAATGACCCTCTGGTCGATGTGTCTCAGCGGAACCCTCTAGTTTCGTATCGTTGGACCCTTCGATGCGGTCTGTATCATTGGATCCTCCGGTCCGATCTATATCGTTGGACCCTCCGGTCTTGTCTATAAACTCTGCATAGCATAAATCACAAAGACATGATGCATAGCATATCACATATAACATAATACTCAATGTAAGCACATAAGACCCTCCGGTCACACATAACTACCACTCAAGGTAACGTATAGTGAGGAGACTCACCTGCTACTGCCGACTGAAAAACAAGATCACGCTGTTCCGACCACCGCCACGAACTCCACCACTGAATCATCGAAACCAATAAATACCAATAACAACCAAAATATCCCTGGAAGTCAATCTGTCAACTCTTGGCCAAAGCCAACCCTCCTGACTGACTCTACTCGCCGAGTCAACCCGCTGACTCGTCGAGTCTCCATGCTCTGAAACTCCCATAACACGACTCAACTCGCCGAGTCGCCCCAAGACTCGTCGAGTCCCACAACTATGAGTCAAGCCGTACTCAACTCACTGAGTCATCCCTTGACTCACCGATTCTCAGCTTAACGGACAAAGGTTAGGACCTCCAGACTAGACTCGCCGAGTCGAAGAACAGACTCACCGAGTCCAAGTGTATCTTCAACCAACTCGCCGAGTTGTTCTTCCAACTCGCCGAGTTTCTGCCTATCTTCATGCAACTCGCCGAGTACTACTAGCTCTTAACCCATACAGAGGCTTTCCAAGCCATGCATGGTTTCCAATCCATAGATCTATTCTTATACAAGCCATCCATCACGTAAAGTGGCAAACTTTACGTGAATCCAAGGAGATCTAAGCATAATACACTCTTAGGCTAAGGTTTGGGGCCAAAAGACTTCATCAACAGCTTTTGAACAGGGACTTTATGCTCTTTTGGATCATCACTACTCTAGATCTAAGGTAGCAACATCAGATCTAACCTCCAAACTCAAGATAGCACTAGATATACATCCAAAAATCCCACAAATGATAGATCTAGATGGATAACAGCTCAAGCTACGAATCATTACCTCAAAAGAAGGCTCTAACAGAAGAATAAGTCAAAACCTTGAAAAGCCCCTTGCTCCAAGCCTCTTAATCTTCAAAGATCTCTTCAACAAACACTCCTTCAAGATCCAAATGTTCTCTAATTCTCTCACAACAAATATTAGGGTTTCTGGACTTCAAGGGAGAGCAAAGAGGCTGGGGAGAGGGTATTATGTTCTTTATAAAGGGCCTAATCCCTGGGATTAGGGTTTTCTCCACACAGCACCAACTTGCCGAGTCCAGCCATCGACTCGCCGAGTTGGACACTAGACACGCGACCAGAATCGCGACCCTACTCGCCGAGTATACCCATGGACTCGCCGAGTTGACCATTCACATTTTCACATTGAACCCTGAACTGTACACCCCTGAAATCGGGATGTTACAATTCTCCCTCACTTAAATTAGGCTTCGTCCTCGAAACTACTCTCGCAATGCACAACTCCTGAAACTACTCTCGCAATGCACCACGTGGCATTAACCAAACCAGATTCCTCAAAACACTACCACCGAAACCCAAAACCTAACTCTTCCCCTACGGTGTCCTGACCGTTGCCTCATCCTCTGATACCCACACTTATCAACCGAGTACCACTATATGATACTTCACTCGCTCCAAATCACAACGATCGCTTGACCCTTACACAACTAGACATCACCCCGGACCACTGGGTCCTGACCCGGTACCAAACTGCTATCCCTTTCCTTGATTAGCATAACCTTTATCGAATTCACTTTTGGGACTCATCCCGCTTTCAATCCGAATCCGACTTTTTTCTTTCCGTGCTGACAGGATGACCCATCCTTCAGCTCTTGAACAACTCTCCTGAGCTCTCCTCTACAATCGCATACACATGCTGAGGCTACTTTACATCCTCGGGTTGGAAAAACCCGACATACTGACGATACCATCAGACATCCCCAGGATGAATTACCACTATATACATAACCTCCTAATCACAACCATACTTAAATCTAAGGCTCTATCCTTGCATTTCTTCCGAACTCCTTTGGTTCTAAACCACCGGAGATTCTTTCGCAACCTCAACAGACACCCAACCCGGATGCGCTTCCATACCACTGGCACAGACACAATGTTCAACCACCATACTCTTAAGCATCCATTCTCACCACTACTTTCACTTCCGTGAACCAACACTCCTCCCGGAGTTACATACCTTTCTCTTTCCTTACCCAACGAAATCTACTTGTCAACCTTGCCACTTCAGACAAGTGCCACGGTGCTCACACCCCACTCTACACTATCCCTAGCAGAGTAACTGCTACTCCATGTATCGCACATGCTCTGAATCTGCTCGCAAGGACTCTCGGGTCCATGCACCACCTCTTCCCAACAAATGGGGGTCCGACACCTCCTCCTATACAACAGCTCAAAGGGTGGCATACCAATGCTTAGATGATGGTTGTTGCTATAGGAAAACTCATAGAACCTCAACCCCATAGTTGAACTTCCATGGTTACCCATGACATGATTCAGAATGTCTCACTAAGTCCTTCTCGTGTGAACTATCTCGGCCCAGTGACAAACAAGTCACAAAATTCTATTTACCTCATACGTAAACTACAATCCAACCGAAGATCGACTCACTCTTGACACTTGACATCTAAGGATCAAGAATTTCGTGCAACTCACTGCACTATCCCATCCAAACACTGAACCTTTGGTCTCAATTCTAGATGACAACTAAGTTTTCAGAAGAGTACTCATTCTCTGAATCTGAAACCTCATATCGCCTTCCCGACCCACTACTAAAATCAAACTCATCTCAAGATTTTGATCAATCCCCGGGCTGGACCACTCGCAACCCACACTTAACTCACCCATCTACAACAACCATGATTCCATCCAATATAACCACTCCAAAAATTAAGATAACCACAATCTCGTCCCTGATTAGTGCTTGCTACGACTCCCCGTGGCATCACTGCAATCTCTCTCTGATCCAAGAGTACTACGGCTCCCCTTAGTATCACTACAATCTCTCTCTGATCCGTGAGTATTATGGCTCCCCGTAGTATCACTACAATCTCTCTCTGATCCGTGAGTACTACGGCTCCCCATGGTATCAGTACAATCTCTCTCTGATCCGTGAGTACTACAGCTCCCCGTAGTATCACTACAATCTCTCTCTGATCCGTGAATACTACGGCTCACCATAGTATCACCACAACCTCTGCTCTAAGCCACTGAACTGCGGATCCCTGCAGTCTTACCACACCAGCCCTTACTTCTTCATAATCTCATTTTCACATCGATGCCACACCGCGATCGTGAACTCATGCCTTGCGGACCGGCCATGCGTAGGTGTACACACCTACTCAAACTATGCACCGTTATTTCTGACAACATATTCCGATACTTCAGGACACCATCACAACACCCCACAATGCCTTATCTCAATCACTAATTTCGCACTCACAGCATCATACACAGATACTGCCTCCCTTCATTAGAATCTCGACAACGATCCTCATCTTACAATACTTGCAACCTCAAATTATTCCCTTTCTAAATTGAAGACAAGACATTGCCATTAACTCGCAACTCGACTACAAGGACCCGAAAATTCACCCATTGTCGATCGCTACTCGTACCATCTTACTCATACCGTCTCCGAAGTTAACTAACAGACCAATTGTTGCTTTTCCTGGTGAGGAGATCACATTCTGGACATATACCTGTCAACCTTTGCTGCTACTCTCTGAACTCAAGGACTCAACTGTCTCGTCTTGTTTAACACACTGAAATTCTGATCCGAACAACCTCTTTGACCAACGGCCACCTGCCATAGAATCACTCATTCTTTCCTGATCATGCACGACAGGCATCATTTCACTTGCACCTCGGCCTATCCACCAATTTAGCCTTGAACCCATGAATCTGCCACATAATCACCATAACCAGTCCTCTAACTACCTCTGCACAATCTGAAATCCCTTCAGCAATTACCCGGTTGTCCCCCACTTAGGGTTCGAACCATCGCCAATGGGCGCACTTTCAATCCATCCACATACTACTTCCATTAATAACATCGCATCTATTCTCTGATTGAGCTACACAATGCTTGATGAGCTAGCAATAACAAATACTCCGAATCACAGACGAAGCCCTCATAACTTCTCCTCATGACTTCCTTTAATCATTCAGGACCTCATACTGCCCCATAACCGGACATCCCAACTGCCCCGATTCACCCAAGACTCTCCGTTTCCAAGAGCACCTCACAAATAAAACCACTTAAAACGAATCCCATTTCTCTTTCAATCATACTCCCTTCAACTCATTCAAATTGGCCTTCAAGCCGCATACTCTCTCATACTTGATCTCGGTATAATCAACACAATGGCATAACTGGTAGGACCAGTAACACTAATCATCATAGCCACGGTACTCGAACCATGTTGCTATCTCTCTGCCTACTATAACTCATGGTTATCGAACCATGTTATCTTCTCTCAATCCGCTACAAACCATGGTACTCAAACCATGACATCACTTCCCAAACTGCTTCCAAGCATGGTACTCAAACCATACAATCCCCTCTCATCTGCCACTGATCATGGTACTCAATCCATACGATCCCCTCTCATCTGCTACTTCGAATCCCAGGAACTTTCCATGTATCGAGTATGGGTCCTCTGCTTTAAGTAGTATGGGCCCGTACTACTTGCAACATCTACCCATACTTTCCACATAAATCATTCCAGATCTCCTAAGTAGCTGCTCAACCTCCTCACTTACAATTTCCGCCCCCCTAGCCGCTCTTCCTGCAAATACTCTCCATTATCCGCCTACTCATCTAACAAAGATCACTTCCCAGGCTCTTCCTAGGTTCCCACACCTTCCTGCCCTCAGCTGCTGAAGAACTCCTAGTGATGCCAGCCGTCTACCTCCTGAATATCATCACATTCACTTAGTAGCCGACTCCCATCACCGAGAATTCCACAAAGCACGAAGCAAGCATCATTCAGGCATCGAGTAGTCCCTTATCAACACGTACCACCACTCTAGGTTACAACTCTGCTTGCTACACTCGTAATCAAAGACGTCACCGAGCTCAAGCAACTCCACCCCTCGCGGGTATCCAACTACCTTCTCAGAAGGCTCCTCAAATGCTCATCTAGGTATCTCTCCTAGATTAATCCTCTGCTCAAATCCTTCTCTAAATAGGATTCCTGCTGGATACCCATAATCCGCACATACACAAAAGCAATTTACAAATAACAGTAACTCCTAGGATAAGGCATCACAAATCAGGCCACTCTAGCGCTAAAATATGAAATACCTAGCCTACTCTCTAGCATATATAACATTTCACATATTACTCATAACACACAATGTAAGGGTATTTTTGGGAAATCACCGTTCAGGCGCTGGCTGATTGTACACACTGCTCGTTGTCTCTTTCTCTTATAAATTCTCTTACTCATTTTTAGAAAACCCATTTCTTTTGAAAACCTTTTTCTCAATCCTCAGTTTGAGTCCGGACATACCCGAAGGTGTACCCGAATCCCTCAAACCAAGGCTCTAATACCAACTTGTAACACCGAAAAATTTTAAATTTATTTTATTCATTTTTATTTCATAAAAATGCACGTTATTCCATATAAATACTTTTTTTTATTCAAAAATCGTCAACAAGGTTTTCAGAACATTATGAAATTCCAGGATCTGTATTCATCACTCTTTTCTCTTGTGTGTGTACAATCGAGCCGCTGCCTTCCCGCGAATCTGAAGAACCTGAAACACATAACACATAACATGGTAAGCACGAAGCTTAGTGACTTCCCCAAAATACCACATTCAACACATACGTCAGTCAAGGCTACAATATGACCCTCCGGTCGGTGTGTCTCAGCGGAACCCTCCAGTTCCGTATCGTTGGACCCTCCGGTCCGGTCTGTATCATTGGACCCTCCGGTCCGATCTATATCGTTGGACCCTTCGATTCGGTCTATAAACTCCGCATAGCATAAATCACAAAGACATGATGCATAGCATATCACATATAACATAATACTCAATGTAAGCACATAAGACCCTCCGGTCACACATAACCAACACTCAAGGTAACGTATAGTGAGGAGACTCACCTGCTACTGCCGACTGAAGAACAAGATCACGCTTTTCCGACCACCGCCACGAACTCCACCACTGAATCACCAAAACCAATAAATACCAATAACAACCAAAATACCCCTGGAAGTCAACTGGTCAACTCTTGGCCAAAGCCAACCCGCCTGACTGACTCTACTCGCCGAGTCAACCCGCTGACTTGTCGAGTCTCCATGCTCTGAAACTCCCATAACACGACTCAACTTGCCGAGTCGCCCCAAGACTCGTCGAGTCCCACAACTCTGAGTCAAACCGTACTCAACTCACTGAGTCATCCCTTGACTCACCGATTCTCAGCTTAACCGGCAAAGGTTAGGACCTCCAGACCAGACTCACCGAGTCCAAGAACAGACTCGTCGAGTCCAAGGCTATCTTCAACCAACTCGCCGAGTTGTTCTTCCAACTCACTGATTTTCTGCCAATCTTCATGCAACTCGCCGAGTGCACCCATGTGACTCGCCGAGTACTACTAGCTCTTAACCCATACAGAGGCTTTCCAATCCATGCAGGGTTTCCAATCCATAGATCTATTCTTATACAATCCATCCATCACGTAAAGTGGCAAACTTTACGGGAATCCAGGGAGATCTAAGCATAATACACTCTTGGGCTAAGGTTTGGGGCCAAAAGACTTCATCAATAGCTTTTGAACATGGACTTTATGCTCTTTTGGATCATCACTACTCTAGATCTAAGGTAGCAACCTCAGATCTAACCTCCAAACTCAAGATAACACTGGATATACAACCAAAAATCCCATAAATGATAGATCTAGATGGATAACAGCTCAAGTAACGAATCATTACCTAAAAAGAAGGCTCCAACAGAAGAATAAGTCAAAACCTTGAAAAGCCCCTTGCTCCAAGCCTCTTAATCTTCAAAGATCTCTTCAACAAACATTCCTGCAAGATCTAAATGTTCTCTAATTCTCTCACAACGAATATTAGGGTTTCTGGACTTCAAGGGAGAGCAAAGAGGCTGAGGAGAGGGTATTATGTTCTTTATATAGGGCCTAATCCCTGCGATTAGGGTTTTCTCCACACAGCACCAACTCGCCGAGTCCAGCCACCAACTCACCGAGTTGGACACTAGACACGCGACCAGAATCGCGACCCTACTCGCCGAGTCTACCCATGGACTTGCCGAGTTGACCATTCACATTTTCACTTTGAACCCTAAACTTTGCACCCCTGAACTCGGGATGTTACATTTCACCGAGTATAGTTTCGCTACGTCGTAGACCAGATGGTAGTTTTGGTGACAACCAGGGATCAGGCTTGAACTCTGGGGCCGCGCAGGATTATTATCAGATGAGGGAGTTCATTCCATTTGAGATTACGCACAGTATCATTGACCAGACTCCTTTGATGTCCAGTATGATCAAGGAGGGCATTATAGAGATTTGTGACGAGAGGCCGTGTGTATTCTGCATTGAGATAACAGTCATGATAGGGACTCATACATTGATGTTTTGGGAGTTCAGAGCTTGTGAATCTTCATATTGTCATGGGAGTTAGGGACCCCATTGTTAGCAACAGATGGTTGGTAGATGTCGCCAATACTTTTGTGTTAGACGATTGAGGTGCAACAGTTAGCAAAGGAGTCGTTAGATGTCCACCAGATGACTAAGATTGTGGCAGAGCTCACTACCAAGTCTCGAGAAAGAGCTTATATGGTACCACCGTATGCAGCAGATGAGGAAATGAAGAAGGAAAGTTATTAGAACATACTATAGAATGATAGCAGGGAGATCGTGAGTATCTCGGGTTGCAAGACCATGAATGATATGACTTCTAGAGCCTGAGAATGGGATAGGGACTTGGAGCACATTGGTAAGAAGGAAGTTGATCAATTACTTATATAGAAGGATCTCAGTAGAAGAGACCCAAGATTTCAGAAGAACTCTTGAGAGACCGCAGGGTCAGATTCGGTATAGTACGTACGGGAAACTGCATGGTAGAGCCTTTGGATCCAAGGGTGTGAGTAAGTGTAATTCAGGATTATCCACTGTCTGTGTTTGAATTATACTTCCAAGAAATGGCATATGCCAATTGCATACCGAGAATTTTTTAGCGGATAGTGAAAGATCATATCCCAAATCGCAGGATTGGGAGAGTACAACGTCATCTTGGGTTTTTCCAAGACCGAGGAGCATCATGAAAAGCACCTAAGTGAGATGCTAGAGACTTTGAGGAGGAGAGACTTTTTGCAAAGTACTCCAAATGTGAGTTCTGGTTGCGTGAGGGGCAATTTCTTGGGCACCTTGTCAATCAGAAGGGTATTTTAGTCGTTCCGGCCAAGATAGAGGTCGTGATGCAGTGGGAAATTCCGAGGTCTCCAATTGAGATTCAGAGCTTCATGGGTCTAGCGGGTTATTACCGAAAATTTATTCGGGTTCTTAGAGGTGGTGTGATCTTTTGGATTGACTAGTGTTGAAACACTAGCAATGCTAAACGTGGTTTTTCAGCAGATTGGGCATAGAATGGTAAGAAGGATTGAGAATCCTCCCAGTATTGTGTGCCGTAAGACGTTAGTTGAAGCAAATTGGGGGAGAATCATCCAAGGATTTAGAAGTAGGAGCAGTTTTGAAATAGGGATAAGTTTCGCATCCTTCTAAGGAAGGAAGAAAGCCTAAGCGGTTGTCTTATTTGAGGATAGTGTGAGAAAGTGTTGTAAGTCTCTGGGTGTAGCTGTAGCATTCACTAGTAGCCAGATAGTGTTAGAGTGTTGTAAGTCTGCGAGTGTAGCCGTAGCATTCACTAGCACTTAGATAGTGTTAGAGTGTTGTAATTATGCGGGTGTAGCCGTAACATTCACTAGCAGTCAGATAGTGTTGGAGTATTGTAAGTCTGTGGGTGTTGCCATAGCAATCAGATAGTACTAGAGTATTGTGAGACTGCAGATGTAGCTATAACATTCACTTGACTAGTAGACATCATGAGCGTGTTGTTAGGATGCGGAAGGAGCAATAGTACCCATCAGTTCAGATGTAATAGTGAAGATATGGAAATCCACGGATTGGATTTCGGAATTATCTAGATGGATTAGATCTGGTTAAGCCCGGAATAAGACAGTAGAAGCGCCACTGCAATTTTCAGATCAGGGAAGCAATGGACTGCCTAAGGATATGTGAGGTAAGGCTACCAATTTTCAGGTAGCAATCACTTTTAGTCTTGGACTTGATGTTGACAGGATTCGACGAACGGACCCGATCGGTTGGATCAGGAGGTTGTTAGAGCCACAGTGACTAGATAACTAGTAGAAGCTAGTTCCTGAGAAGGATTTCATTTAGAAGTTGTGCGAGGCGACTAAGTAGGGAGTCCTTTGGCTCCCCAGCCGGCTTGGAACCCGGTATTTCAGATAATAGGTGAACGAACTGAGATCAGGGAGGTCTCGTTATATTTTGGAGAGCAGCCATGTGGCAGCATACTGCTTCAGGCAATTCAGTGTTTGGGCAGTGTCACCGTTTGGACAATGTTAGTAATTGTGCCCTGAGTTGCAAGTACAGACAGGATAGATGGTTTATTGAGAAGTGACAAGTCAGTCACAGTGGAAATAGCGGAGCATTGGCTAGGTATAAGTGACCTACAGGGATAATTAGGTTTTTGAACCTGTTTTGTAGTGGGAATTTCGAGCTAGCAGGAGTTGAGGGGTTAGCTGGGAGATAAGCACGTTGGTTTCATCGACAATGATTTACTATGAGTGATCTGTCGGGGAATCAGACCATCTCAAGGCATCAGGTTTCAGACAGAGTAGATGTAGACTGTGGTGAGGAATCCGTTCACCGGTGGGATTAAGGCTTTGCAAAGATTGGTCATGGCTACCCTGAGAAGGCTAGAGTGTGCCCAAGATGGTGACCATCTCACTAGAGTGGTTGGGTGTGCTAGGAAGTATAAGGAATGATTTGGAGGACGAAATCCAATTTAAGTGGAGGAGAGTTGTAACGCCCAGTTTATTTAAGTAAATTAATAAATGTAAGTCCCAGACTAGATTGTGAATAATTTTAGAAGCAGGGGTTTAAAAGTGTAAATCCGGATTTAATTTGTATGTATTTATGAAGGTAAGGACTAAGTGGTAATTTATGGGACTTCATTTGAATAATTTTTGATGCTAAGGGACTGATTTGGAAATTTAAGGACATGTTATGAAGAGATTTTTGGAGATAGGGGCAGTATGGTAAATTTCGGATTTAAATTGAAAGAAATTATGGGTGGAGGGACTATTATTGGCAAATTGGCCAAAAGTTGATGGAGTCACGAGATATACCCGATCTTCCCTTCTCTCTCTCGTGAACGAATGCAACCCTAACCCTATTCTTCTACTCCAACCGCCACCCCCATGTGTTGCACCTTTCAGATGCCGCCTCCTTCTTTTTCTGTTCGATGTTCCGAGCGACCAAGGCGCCCACGGCCACCTTGCCATCGAGTCGTAGCACCTACTGGTGGTAGCTCCGTGAGCGATCAGGAAGACCATCGAGACCGGAGTGGAGCTTAGGAAAATGAAGTCGAGGCTGCCAGTGACCAAGAACAGTCCGGTAAGGCTATTTCTCCATCGCTCTTCTCTCTCCTCCGTCGTGTTTTTGCGTGTGGGATGTCGGGTGCGCCACTATGGCTGCTGGTGGCCTTTGGCCACTAAACTTGTCATTTTTCGGCGACGTTGGTCACCTGAAAGGTGGCCGGATGCTTAGGGATTCCCACATATAAGCTGCTCGTTGTGGTTTAGAGTTGCAATGATTTATTGCTGGAAAAATCACCACCATCTCAAGGTGGAGGCTGTCACCGTCTCCTGTCGCTACCAGCCACCATGAAGGGTGGCTGTGTGTGTCATTTAGTGTATGTGTAGGCCTAATTTGTGAGTTAATATTGTATGGATGTTCTTGGACAGGGAAAATGAAGAAAACTCAGCAGCACTACCTTCTGCCACCATCTCGCCATGGTTAGCCACCATCTCGGGCGGCTGTGGGATTTTGGGTGCATTTGGATCAATATTTAGAGTACCTTGCCGTCGTAGTGGCTAAATATCATAGTAACCACCACCACGTGCTACCGCCGACCGTCAGGAGGTTGCTGTGAGTGTTATTTTGTTTAGTGTCTGTTTATTTTGAGATTTTGCATTGTAAAGTGTAAATTACAATTTGGATAATGAAAAGAAAACTGAAAAACCACCACCGTAGGGTGGTGGTTGCTGCCTCCTACCGCCACCAACCGCCGCGTTGGGTGGCGGTGTGCTGTTGTTTACGTATAGTTGATTTTTTTGGATGCTTGGACTGATTGGGCCTAGAGAAACCCTAATGGGCTCAATGAAGCTTAATGGACCTAAAAGCCCAAACATGTTACTAATGAGCTTAGTAAAACCCTAATGGGATTAAAGAGTAATTTTGGGCCATGATAGGGTGGAAACCCTAATTAGGGTTTAGAGAACCCTAATTGTGAGTATACGGCCTTAGACTTATTTGGAACCACCTTCGGACCATTGGGATTGGATTGTGTATTAAGCTCAAATTACTCCATATCATTTATCTAGTAATGTAAAGCACTGAATGGATTAAGTCCTTAATGGGTTAAGTAAGAAACACTTAACCCTAATTGTCATTTCATGTGAAACCCTAATTTCATTTGGGCTATGTGTTGGGGCTTCCCATTAGGCTTGGGTAATTGGAATGTTAATGGGCCAACCAAGAATGATCATATAGAGTAGAATAATTTAATGGGCTTTAGTGTAAGGCCCATACGAGGGCTTGAGCCCAATTTAGAAAATTGGGCCATAGATGGGCTATAGTTTGGGCCTAGATGGTTGTATGATATTAGGCCTTTAGAACGAGACTGTTGGACTGGAGTGAACAATTGGGCCTTAAGGGAAGTTCAGGAAGCGGTTTGGGACCAATTTGGAAAATTGGGCCATATGTTGGGCTTTAAGCCATAGTTAAACTTTTAGGCCTTTTGGATTGGGCTTTGGGATTGAATTAAGCTAAGATTGGGGTAATGTAGTATTATCCAAAATATTCACTTATGATTATGCCGTGAAACCCAATTATTAATTGGGTGTTATTTTGATATTGACAGATCGGGAATCTGTCATCAAGCAGCTATGGTTTTGTCAGCGGGACTTCAGAAGTGTGAAGTGAGTTTTCTTCTAGTAGGAACGGGTCTGCGGCCACAATGCCGGCCCGTTGAGTTAGTAGTAGTTTCGGACCTCGGTCCGATGCAGTAGCTAGAGTGCTTGATGTCTTTGTGGCCATAGACCCGTTCCTGTCAGCGGGACTTCAGCATGTTTTGTGTTATGTGTTCCGGACTCTGGTCTGATGCAGTGTGCAGTATATGTATTCATGCTAGTTGATAAGTTTATGCTATGCTGTGTTTACTCAGTCTCCGGACTTCGGTCCGATGTAGGGGACGGGGTCCCATTCAGTTCCAGACTTCGGTCCGATGCAGTTAGTTCCGGACTTCGGTCCGATGCAGGGGACGGGGTCCCAGTCAGTTCCGGACTTCGGTTCGATGTAGTTAGTTCCGGACTTCGGTTTGTTGCAGGGGACGGGGTCCCAGTCAGTTCCGGACTTCAGTCTGATGCAGTTTCCGGACTTCGGTCCGATGCAGTGGTCAAGGCCCAATAGTAGTTTATATGTTATTGCATGGCATGTGGTAGTTGGGGGAGCTCACTAAGCTTTGTGCTTACAGTTTTCAGTTTTGGTTTCAGGTACTCAGTTTTCAAAGGAGGAGCTCGGGAATATTGCAGTACACATTCAGACTGGGATGTTTATACTCTGATATACTTGAAAGTTGTTATAATATTTTGAGATACATTGCTTATGATTTTCATATGAGGTTTATCGACTATGGTTTTTATTATTAAATTAAACGAAATTTTCAGACTGTGTTTTTGGGATGTTTCAATTTGGCATAAAGCCTCTCCGCTCTCAATACCTCAAGAATCTCCATAAGATGCTCCTCGTGCTGCTCTCTAGACCTCGACTACACCAAAATGACATCGATGAATACGATCACCGACCTGTCGAACATGGGCCTGGACACACGTTTCATGAGATCCATGAACGTTGTCGGTGCGTTGGTGAGCCCGAAAGGCATCACCACAAAATTGTAATGCCCATAACAAGTCCTGAAGGTCGTCTTCGGAATATCCTACTCGCAAACTCTCATTTGATGATATCCAGATCTCAAATCAATTTCGGAAAACCTAGACTCCCCCTAAAACTGATCGAATAAATCATTGATCCTTGGTAGTGGATAACAGCCCTTGACCGTCAGCTTGGTCAACTCCCGGTAATCGATGCACATCCAATGAGAACCATCCTTTTTCTTGACAAAAAGGAATGGCCCTTCCCACGATAAGCTACTTGGTCTGATAAAACACTTCCCCAGCAGCTCCTCGAGCTGCGAGGTTAACTCCTGCATCTCAAGCGGTGCAAGGCGATAAGGTGCTTTGGCAATAGGCACCGCACCCAGAACCAAATCAATCCGGAACTCCACCTGCTTCTCAGGAGGCGCACCCGACAATTCCTTGGGGAAAATGTCTGGGAACTCGCACACTATCGGAACCTTGGAGGTAGAACTCGGCCTCTTAGTGGGAACTCTCGTATTTGTCACATAAGCGAAATATCGCATACATCCCTGCTATAAACTCTGTCTCACCCTAGAAACAGAGCAGAAAGTTGTCCCAGATCTGGTCCCCTCTCCATACACAGTAAGCACTCCCCCACTAGGGTCTCGTATAGTCACCAATTGATGCTCGCTTTCAATCACAGCTCCAAAACGACTCAACCAATCCATGCCCACTATGAAACAGATATCACCCATTGCTATCGGCACCGTATCTATAGGAAACTCAACACCGAAAATCTCTAACACACATCCCCAAAACACATCAGTGGCAAAAACCGCATGCTTGTCGGCTATAGAAACCCTTAGAGGTCGACTCAACACCCCATGTATAATACTAATGTGTCGACTAAAGGATAAGGACACGAAGTATCGACTCGCACCCGAGTCAAATAACACCAAAGTAGGCACAGAGCTCACAAGAATAGTACCTATATACAACACAATATAAGCATAAACAAAGCTCAAAATAACGAGAATAAGGAAAATACGTACCAACCACAACATCAGGTGTTGCGCAGACCTCCTTCGCTGTCAGTTGGAATGCCCTCCTACTAGCTCTCGGGGTCTCGGCCTTCGCCGACCAGATATCAGTAGTATACAAGACAGTGGGAGCGGAAGCCTGAACTGATCTCTGAGTAATCTGAGGACACTCAGCCTTTCGGTGCCCTGTCTGATTGCAATGAAAACAGACCGAGAATCCCTTGGGGCAATCCTTCACCATATGCCCATCCTTGCCACATTTGTAGCAAATCCCCACTCAGCAAGACCCATCGTGGCTCTTGCCGCACTTGCCACAAGTGCAACCCTTTTGGCCTCCCGCTCTCGCATCAACAGGTTTAGCCCGCTTCATCGTAGGCTGCGACTGCATTGGTCTTTGGTCTCTCCCTAAGACTCTCCCTCCTCCATGGCCTGTAACTCTAGCTCGATCTCCCTCCGCCTGGAATTAGTCTGTAGCTCAGCCAAAGTCCAGTATGATGACTTCACCATGAACTCCCGTATATCCCTCCTCATTATGCTCAGGTATCGGCTCACATGTGCCTGCTCCGAAGACACGTGCTCAGGGCAAAACAACGCCCTCTCATGGAACATCCTCGTGATCTCGGTAACAGTTTCTATCTTTTGCTTAAGAGACAAAAACTCCTGGGCTAACTGTTCCCTCTCCACCTGGGGAACATACTGATCACAAAACAACTATGTAAACCTCTCCCATGTCACTGCAACATGATCTGCAGAAGTAAAGCTAGTAGTCACGAACTTCCACCAGTCCTTCGCTCCAAAGCGAAGCTGGTTTAGCGCAAATCAAACTCTTAGGTGATCTGGGCATGAACACGTATACAAACATTCCTCAATGTCAGAGATCCATCTCATGGCAGCAATCAGATCCTATGTCCCATCAAACTCTGGTGGCTTCATTTTGCTGAACTCTCGGAACAACAACGAGTCACCTCCCTATGGCCTAGTCGTAGCTACGGCTGCGGTGGCTGCAGCAACAACAACAACCTCAGTAACAATAGCATAGTGGTGGTCAAATGTGTCAATCAAGGTAGTCTTAATAGACCCAAATATCTCCAGTATAGCCTCGCTAATAGCTGCGACCACCTCCTCATGAATGATCCTGCGGATCTCCTCGTCATTGGTACTGTTGCTCTTGGGGTTGTGGCGTGTACCCACGATAATGTCTCTGAAACACAACACGAAAAAAATCATCATAGACTTGTTTGAGCATACTCACACTCGATTCCCATCGCTACATGCTCCTTAATACCCTAAGGATTCTTACTTGGGTTGCATACAGATCCGGTGCTTTCAGTAGTAAGGGACCAATACTATTTTCCACACCAACCCGTAGTCACCCCAAGTACTCTTCCTAGGATTCTATTTCACAAGTACTCTATCTCCTGCGAGTATCAAACTAATCTTTCAATAGGCTCCTCACAAGCTCTTCTATGTATCCCTCCTATATTATCCCTTGTCTCAACTCATTCTAAGAGATTCCTGCTAGCCACTCCTAGTCAACCTATACTCAAGGCAAATAAAAGATAGCAACATCTCCTAAGATAAGGCATCACAAATCAGGCAAGTTGTAGCACCTAGTTCTTGGTACGTACTCTTTTATTATTTTTGCATTTTTGGCCTTGGACTCGGCGAGTTGAAGGACCAACTCGCCGAGTAGAAGCGGGATGAGACGCGGGGTTTAAGCTGTGGACTCGACGAGTTGGGTCCCAGACTCGGCGAGTAGGCCCTGTTTGGACAAAAACCCTAATCCGAGGGTTTGCACCCTATTTAAACTCCTTAACTCGGCCTCCTTCGTCCCATTTGCTCCCAAAAGACCCCCATAGCAAACCCTAGCTGTTATTGAAGCAATCTAAGGCATTTGGATTGATTTTGTTGTTTTTGTGACCAAGGAAGGTAGGAAAAGCTTGAAGGATCAAGAGGAGGCTAGAAGGATCCGATTTTGGGCATAATTTGCAGTCTTCAGAAGGTATAAAGTCTATACCTTGTTAGTTCATTTGTTAGATCCCATTTTGTGGAGTTTTAGGGCTTTTCTAAGCCATTTTGGTCACCAACCTTGATTGCAAGCATGGTTTGGAGTTGATGTTTCGGATCTAGGTCCTTACAGGGGTTACAAGGCAGAAAGGAGTGGCTCTTGCACTCAAAGAAGGCCGCATGCTTTGAAAGAGCTTGTTTAAGGACCTTTTGAGCTCAAAGTACCATGAAAACACCTAAAGGTTGTAACTTTACGTGCTAGATCGATTGTAGAAGTATAGATCTATCTTTTGATCAAGGGTTGTACATCAGAAATCGAGGATTTAGTGAGTGGATGTGACCAACTCGACGAGTCCATTCTTGGACTCGGCGAGTCCTAGGCTTCTGTCCCATATCAGTTGAGAGTCATAAGGACCCAGTTGAGTCTGGAAAGGCTTTAGTGGGTCCCGGGGAGTGACCCAACGTTCTAGACTAAGCCATTGTTCTGGAAGTTCATGGGACTCGGCGAGTGCATGAGTAGACTCGGCGACTCCAAGGCAATCTTCTTAAGGATGAAGATGAAGTCGACGAGTTGTTCATACAACTTGGCGAGTCAAGGACAAGACCTGTGTATAAGTTGAAGATGAACTCGATAAGTTGTTTATACAACTCGGCGAGTCGGATGAAGATTCAGTCGATGTTCATTTAGAAGGAAAACTCATCGAGTCATCGCCTAACTCGACGAGTAGAGACACGTATAAGGACAAATGGAAGCATAGGGACTCGACGAGTTGGCGAGCCAACTCGGAGAGTCAGGTCAACTAGAAGTTGACTTTGACTTTGATTTGGTCAGGGGTAAAATGGTCATTTTACCCTAAGAGCAGTTAGCAATGTATGACTAAGTGTTTTGTGGGAATTATAGCCAGAGGATTTCCGCATGGCTAGGACGGCACCCCAGAAAAGGCGCATGGGTAGGTCGGCACCCTATAATGGCCGTACCGGGTAGGTCGGGCACCCCAGAATTGCCCAGCAGTATGTATGCTATGTGATTGTATGGGTTGTGGTACGATGGGGGATCTCACTAAGCTTCATGCTTACAGTTTACAGTTTTGGTTTCAGGTACCTCTTTAGCGAAGAGGAAGGAGTTGGCGCGGTAGCGGAACATCATACACATACTCTTTGTTTTCCGAACTATGAGTTATTCTGGTATTTGTACTCTGACATTATTATGTTTTACGATTTGGTTTCTAGAAACGAGACATGTTTTTATTAAATGATATGATCGGATGGTATTCTGTTACAAATGTTTTACAAATCACTTAATCAAAAATGAAATTTTTGGACGTGAAAATTGGGTCGTTACACAAGTCTAGCCTAAAATATGATATAACTAACCTATCCTCTAGCATGCATCCCTAATATCTCATAAAAATCTCATAATATAAACAAATAAGGGTATTTTGGGAGATCACAGTTCGGGCTCTGGCTAATTGTACACACTGCTTCGTCTTGTTTTCTCTTTAAAAACTCTTACTCATTTTAGAAAAATCATTTCTCTTTGAAATTTTTTCTCAAATCCTCAGTTTGAGTTCAAACACACCCGAAAGTACATCCGCATCCCCCAAACTAAGGCTCTAATACCAACTTGTAATATCGCAATTTTCAAACAAAATTTTCATTTTAAAATCACATAATTCTCATCAAGATATTTCACAAAACCTCAAAGTGTCAAGTTATCAAAATTACAAAATGATAACTGTTTGAATAAATCCAGGACCCTCAAAACATATACTCCGTCTCGTGTGTACAATCAAGCCGACACCTTCCTGCGATCCTGAGAAGTACCTGAAACACATATCACATGACACGGTAAGCACAAAGCTGAGTGAGTTGTGTAAAATAACAAACACATCTCATTAGCCTCTCATGGCTATATCTCAATAAGGACCCTCCGATCAATGTGTCTCAGTGGAGACCCTCCAGTCCCACAACTCGGGTTGGACCCTTCGGTCCTAACTCAATGAAGCTCAGTATAATACATAACATAAATCACAAGACATTAATACAGGATATCACAATACTCAAGAATAGCATACAAGACCCTATGGTCACACAAAGTTACCACTCATGGTAAGTATAGTAAGAAGACTCACCTCGTAAGCAAGCAAATAAGCCTCGTACCCCTCGAATGGTCTACACCCCGCCTACATGTCATAATCATCTCTAACTAACACTTATAACCACAACTCTAAATAAATTTGGCCAATCTCTCTCTTTAACTCTTGGAATGGGTAAAAGACCATTTTACCCCTCCATGATCTCCGTAATCCAAGTCTTGTCCAAACCCTAAAAGTCAGCAGAAGTCAACACTCAAGTCAACAGTCCCTGTTGACCCAACTTGATGAGTGCATCTATGTGACTCGTCGAGTTCCTCCTGTCTTCAGAAGAATCGGGAAAACTCCAACTCAACTCGTCGAGAGTTATCGTCAACTCGCCGAGTTGTAGCTCGTCTAGCCTATCAAGGGAAAACCCTAACTGACTTGTCGAGTTGGCTCTTGCACTCGTCGAGTCCCTCTTGACCACTTCTCATTCAGTCGATTCTACGCATAAATAATGTCCCAAACTCCAGATCTAACTCCCTAAAGCTGAAATACCACGTAAAGCTGCAAGCTTTACGTCCATGCATGGAATCTAGGGCTCGAAATGCCAAAACAAGCTCTATTACAGGGTTTAATGCACAAAGGCTTGCATCTTTCTTGATAAAGCTTGGATCTTTTGGCTCAAAGCACCTTCTATAGTCCAGATATGAGGTTTCAATCTATTGACATGCTCAAATGACTCAAAAACCAAAAGATGGATGGGAGAAAACCCTAAAACTCCCTAGAATGAGATCTAACAATTTAAATGGTCAAGGTCGCATCTTTTTATCTCCAAACTGAAGGTAATCACTAAAGAACACCGGATCCAAAAGCCCCTCCTCGAGCCAATATGTGTTGCTTTCCAAATCCCCTTCCAAAAATGCACAAGAACACTCAAATTAATCTCTCTTTCTTTCTCTCTCTCTCTCTCTCTCTCACACACACACACACACAACAGGTGGAACTGGTCTAGGGTTTCTCACAATGCTCTAGGGTGAAAGGGAGGCATATATGAAGGCTTAAGGTCCCTTAAATAGGACACAAACCCTGAAAATTAGGGTTTTCTCACTCAGCACCTACTCGTCGATTCGGGGTCCTCCGACTCATCGAGTAGACTCTAAAAATCCCGCGGCCATAATAGTCTCTACTTGGCGAGATAGTGGTCCCCAACTCGTCGAGTTTCCCCATCAAAAGAAATAAAATAGTTAAATATTACACCTGGGAGATGCGATGTTATAGTGGAGTTAGGGATATTTGTTGGAAGAAGTCACAAGTTAAAGTTTTTGATCCATCAAGGTACTACAAAGATATTTAGGGATCTGAGGATTAGTTATTAGTAGCCATGTATGAAAGGATAGGTAGGTTGGTGTGTGGAGCGGTGCTTGACTTTCCGAAAAGTCAAGGCCGAACATTAGAGACCTCATGGCAAGGTGCATCCATTAGACATACCCATAGGGGAGTAGGTATAGATTACCATGGACTTCATCCCGATTCAGGGTTATTGTCGACAGGTTGACCTAAAGCGCCCACTTCATCCCGTTTCAGGAGAGTTCTTAAGTTCAGAAGATAGTCGAGATTTACATAAAGGAAATAACTACACGTCATGGGGTTTTGGTTTTAGTACTTTCAAATCGTGATGACCGTTTCACCTCTCAATTTTAGAGGAAATTTCACAAAGAGTTGGGTACTCGATTTCTTTTCAGTACCGCTTACCACCTGCTGACTGATGGTTAGAACTAGCGGAGCATTCAAACATTTAAGGACTTGTTGTGTTCATATGTGTTGGATTTTAGTGGGAGTTGGGATACTTATCTTCTTTTATTGGAGTTCTCCTATAACTACAACTACCACACCAATATTGGTATGCCTCCCTTCGAGCTAATGTATATGAGGAGATGTCAGACTCCATTTAGTTGGGGTGAGGTCGGTCAACGAGTAGTGGAGAGCACTGAAGTGGTGCTCAAGACAACGAAGTTGTTTCAGCGGATTCAAGATAGGTTGCAAATCGTCTAGAGCGGGCAAAAGAGTTACACTGATTGACTTCATTGTAACATTGAGTTTTAGATGGCGGATCTCCCACTTCAAAAGGTGTCACATTGGAAAGGTGACATCCGGTTTCGAAAGCGGCGAAATTATGCCCCATATTCATTGGACCTTTCATGATTGTTGCCTGGGTGGGCAAGGTTACATATTGTTTGGATCTACCCACCGAGCTTATTCAGATTCACAACACATTCATGTCTCTCAGTTGCTGAAGTATTTGGTTGATGATTTTGCAGTATTGTGCTTGGATGACATTCAGGTTGACGAGTGCCTAACGTATGTCTAATGATTGGTTTTTGTTCTACACAGGAAGACGAAGACCTTGTGCAACAAGGTGGTAGGCTTATTACAGGTGCAATGGCAGCACCGAAATGGTTCATAATGGAAATGGGAACCTGAGGAGGAGATAAGGGAGCGTTAGCCTGAATTTTTTGTGGTTGTGAATTTCAAGGACGAAATCTAATTCAAATGGGTGCGAGTTGTAACGATAAGATTTCAGGTATAGTTTTTTATATTTCATTTGTGTAAATTTTGATGGACATGACGTGGTGAATGGATCACCACAACATGACATTCTTCATGGGTTGCATATGCATTAAATGGTTGGCATGACATGGCCATGCATTTTCAATAACTTGGCAAATCGTTTTAGGAAAACCATAAATTTCTAGGTTTTGTGCACCATTTAATGGAAGTGATTGTTGGGGTTCCTTCTGTTGGATTAGGTGTCTAAGCCAATAACTATAATTGGTATGTAATTGATCTGAGAGTAGCATGGTCCATTTGTGTTGCATTCACCAGAGCAATTTGACAGGATGGATGTTTGAGAAAGAGGTTATTTATGATTTGATAATATTTTATAAGTATAATATATTAATTGAGAAATCATATTATTTAATTAGTATTGATCAAGAATTAATTTGGAATTAATTTAGTAATCAAAATAGACTAATTAAATTAACCGGGGCTGATTATGTGAATTAGTGATACATATGGTTTGGCTATGGATCCATGATGGGCTAAGTTTATGTGAAAGTCCATGAAGAGTTTATCCATATGAGTTATGGATCATAAACCTAAGTGTAATAATAAGGGTTACATATGACTCTTGGAATTCTAACACTATATATGTAACCCCTTAGAGCTCAAAATCGGATGCACAAGTAATATAACAAGAGTATAGACGATTTTAGGATGTTCCTAACGTCTCTCTCAAGTCCTCCAATTGTTGGTGGTGTTTTGTGGAGCATTTGAGGCATCACACTTGAGGTGCTAATATCTTAAAGGCCAATTAATACAAGCTACATAAAAAGGTAATCATCTAACTAGTTTTTTATGGTTCATATATCAAGTTGTATGCTGGATAGGCTTCATGCTTTGGAAAAATGAAATTTACATGTATAAATAGAGAAAACTTAGATCCAAATCATTAGGGTTGTATGTGCACCATAGGGATGTTATAGTGCTCAAATTCCATCAGTAGTATCAGAGCCTAGGGTAGTTTTCTGTTATATTGATGTAACAATGTAGATTTTCACACCAAAATTTTCGAACTTTAAAAAAGATTTTTCTCAATTCTAAACATTTCAAAAAGTATTATAGTATCAAATCATCCAACACATATCCCAAAAAATGAATATATAACAAATCCAGGATCCTCTCAAACATAACTCAAATCTCGGACGAGTGTACAATCAACCCGGTGCCTTCCCGTGATCCTGAGAGGTACCTGAAAAACATAATACATAACACGGTAAGTAGAAAGCCTAGTGAGTTCCCCAAAATACCCCACATATCTCATTAGCCTCTCATGGCTATACTCAGATAAGACCCTCCGGTCAATGTGTCTCAGTGGGACCCTTTGGTCCCACAACTTAGTTAGACTCCCCAGTCCCTCAACTCAACAACTCAATATAATACACGACATATAAATCTCAAAGATGACTAGTAAGATATATCAATACATAGTATTGTTGGATTAATGTCTAAGTCCATAACTATAATTGGTAAGACTTGACCCGACCCGGCATGGTCCATTTGGGTTGCAAACCTTCATGCACTTAGATAGACTATAATGAGAGAAATAAGACACTTATGGTTATTAATATATTATAAGTTCTAGTATATTAATAATAAGAATAATAAGATTGTTTAATTAGTATTGATCAAGAATTAATCTAGGATTAATTAAGTGATCAAAAGAAGACTAATTAAATATATGGGTTGATTGTGTAAATCATCCATACTTATATAGTGGGCTAATGCTCCATGGATAATCAAGTTGGGCTAAAACCCATAGGATGGTCCATGGGTGCTCCATGGTGTATTTGAACCCATGGATCCAAGGAAATGGAAAGTCATGACAACTAAGGATTTACCCTAATTGTAACACTATATAATGATCTTATTCTTGACAAAAATCGGCCACTAGGATTATCCTAGAGAGGGCTAGCCGATTTCATGAAGTGTAGAACTCTCTCAAGTTATTCTAAGTGTTTTGATAACTGTGATTCCATTTGAGGCTTCCACACTATTGGGGCTAGGCACTCAAGCTTCATGAAGACTTTCTACATCAAAGAGGTATGTATTCTATCTTGTTATATTCATGTTTTGTATGATAGATTAGGATGATACCTTGGATATTCTTATTTTCATGTATAATAGAGAAAACATAGATCCAAGGTATTTAGGGTTGCATGTACACTTAGGAGTGTTAGAATGCTCAAAACCCAACAGTGGTATCAGAGCCTAGGCATGTTTTCTTGTTATACTTGCAAATGGAGCTGAAAAATCGAGTTGTGATGCTGTCAGCCCAGCAGACTCGCCGAGTCCATGAAGGGACTCGACGAGTCCAAGGCAAAATTCATCCAACTCGCCGAGTTATGTTCATGCACTCGACGAGTTGGACCCCAGACAACATATTTTCGAGGTTTTTGGCTAGAAATGGACTAGGAACATTACCCTACGTTGTTTTTGAACTTATAAACTTGTTTTTTAATGTGGTAATGTTCATGCTAATCCATTTTCAAAGATAATTGTTAATAGATTCATGTTTTGTATTAGTTTAAGGTTTAGACTAATTACATGAAGAAGTTTGATATGAATTATCTTGTTCTTATGAGTTGCTTAGATTAATAGAAAAGTTAATTGAAATAGTTGTTTTCAATCCATTTTAATCTAAGAGTTGAGTACAAAATGTGTTTGTGTAACTTGTCCTCAAGTTACATGAAGAGTCACATTAAAGACTCATAAAACTCATAAAAGTTGGTAATGGTTACAAAATGAAGAGTCTTGTGTCATTGAATTTTTTTTTATGACTCCATAACTTGTCCTCAAGTTATGGAAATTCAAGAGTCACTTCATTAATAAATAAATAAATAAATAAAGTGTAACCTTAATTAATTCCATAAGTTATAAAAATAAAGAAAAGATTAATTCTTTTATTAGTTTAAAGTCTTCCATAAGTTATGGAACTTGAAGAGTTTTTTGGATTAAAACTACTTTAAACACATAAGTTATGGAATTAATTAGTTTTGAATAGTTTCAAAACTTGCCCTCAAGTTTTGGAATTTGAAAAGTTTTCACTTATGAATACTTTAATTCCAAGTTAGCCCTTAGAATTTTTAAAAAAGTTAAAATTCAACACTTATACTATTTATAACATTAATGGTTAATTATTATATATATGTATAAGAACAAGTCGTTTTACCGTTAGTAGGCCTCATTCACGAAGCCGGTCTATAAGGTGGGTATAAGGTTGTTGCCTATAAAATGGCGACTTAATGGGTGTCTACTCTCACCCACCGCTTGCTTGACTGGTGGAGGGTCGTTAGCCGAATGGGTAGGACAATGACTTTAAATTCTCCCTTCATTAAAAGTATTAATGATAAATACTAAAGTAACTAAAATCTTAATAATTCCCAATCTTAGTTACTTTAGGAAAAATGTGAATTTGGTGCTAACCCATGGAATTCACACTTTGTACCTTACCAAGTCGTTGGTGGAGCGTGTGTGGTTAACCGACACACTAACTTGGACTAGTAAGGACCACGAAGGGTGACTTAATGTTTGTCATAGATCAATGGAGCGTGTGTGGTTAACCGGCACATTGATTAGGTGATAATATTAAGGATACCAAGTGAATTGGTATGGTTATTCACACCTTGTTTTGTGATCCTCGGCATCCCAGTCACAAAATTTGAGAGGGCAAACTCGAGATTGAAACATGCCATTGAAAAGTTCAATGAATCTCAAAAGATCTAGGAATTTCAAATCCAATTAAAACCTAATAAATTATTTCGTTTTTCATGGTGGAAATTGGTGAATCGTCATTCGCCTACCTTCAAATATTTTATAGCTTGGATTACGGCATCCCTCTTCTAAGTTATAAAATAGTTTGTTGGGTCCTAGCCTTAATATTTCATATTGGGTGTCATATTAAGGACTTTAAATCAACTATCTTGAATATCTCCCAAAACATGTCTGGTTTAGACATTTATGATCTTCCCAAATCTCTTGAAGATGATGTTCCTCAACATCATGCTTCACTTCCTTTATCTCCTCCAATTATTCTCCCTCACCCACAAGTTCTTGAAAAGTTTAAAGTCACTCAAGCCCTATTGGCAAGTTAAGGTCTTGGTGTGGTCACATCTTGGAGATGTAGTCACATATTGACAAGACGGGAGAGTTGGGTGTCAAAGTCTCGTGAAAGTTGGATGTTCAATCACTTTCTTAGTAACATAGCGGGTCACTTTGGGACTACTATGAGACAGACTATGACACGAGCCTTAATGATCTTATCTATTTGTTTTGTGCTGTGGAATCAGCAATGATTTGGAACACTAGTAAAGCAAATTTTGTTAGAAGATCAACTTCCCAAACCTTAAATGGACATTGGCAATGGTAGCATTGGATATCTAGAAAAGCATTTCTCTTCCCAATGGAAAGGGATCGGCCATAGTCAACTCGGTTGACCAAATGGTAAAGAGAAAGGCTAAGTCTGAAATAGTCTCATGTGCCATTATCAAAGGGTCTCCATATGTTTATATTGCCAAAGAAAGGGGCATTGGTTGCGAAGCTGCCCTATTTACCTGAAAGGTCATAAGGTTGATCAAGTCAAGAGGTTTGACTCTACTTCGGGTAAAATACACTGTATAACTCTGTTAAGTTCCTATTTGGAGATTCTTATTACATAATGTGAATGGGTCACATGCTGATGTCTTTTAAGAATCAAAGAAAAGATAGGAAGCTTAAAGTAAGTATATGCTGATTCTAATTGCGAAGATGGGTTTCGATCGCATGGTTCGGTAATCAGAATTTTGAGCTGTTGCTTAAGAGTTATAATATATTGCTTGTGAATAGATAACAACAAGGTTTTCATGTGGATTGTAAGGATAAGTTTTTCCGCAAAGTTTTAAAATAAAAGAAAAAAAGGTTTTAATTTTATTTATTTTAAAAATATCCTTACAATGGCATCGGTGGAAAATTGTTGCTTATATGTTTCCAGTAATAGCAATATTGGAAAGTGGATTTGATTCTTTCATTTGTGGTAGTGTCTGAATTTACCAAATGAAGAAAGTTTTTCATCACCCAAGTTTCAATTGGACAGAAACTTGGAATCATACAAGTTGTATTGTATGATGAATGAGAATTTTCATCTTTGAAAAATTAAGACTAATTCTTTGATCACATGTATATGTGAGTCAATTGAAGGACTAAGGAATTAGGTACACTGGGTGTGCGCTGGTCAAGGTCCACCACAAAGATTGATTTGTCATGATTTACTAAAGATTAGTAAATATGATTATACTTATAAGGTTAAGTATAATTTTGTAACATTGGAAAACGAATAAGAAGAATCAAATTAGGCAGAAAGATAAAAGTTTCTCAAATCTGAAAGGACGGGAGAGTACTTTAGTATCAGCTTTGTGATCATCTTAATGATTAAGAAACCATATCAAAATTTGTTCTCTAAGAAAGTCTTAGTGCATTCTTATGACTAAGAAGAAGGGATCTTGAAATTGTTGAAATGGTTAAATCAAGAAGATGAATCATACTTCGTTCCAATACAAGTCTTGGAGTCATACTCCAAGATTGTAATTTGAGTGACATGTCTTAAAGAAGGTTTAAAACACTTATCAAATGTAAGAGTAAAATGTTTTCTACTCTTGTACATTTGAGATTGGTAAGTTGTGATGTCTTGGATGAGACAAAGACCAACTAAGACCAATTGTGTGAAGTGTTAGTCTTGATAAGAATCCGCACTATCCCTTGAATATTTGTTTTATCAAGGAATGGTTCTTGACTAGGAAAACTTATATGTCAAGGGGACAGTGGGAGCCTTAAAGATCCTGAAAGAGTTTCAAGATTTAATCAAGAGTGAAACCTGTAATTTATCACTAGCACACGACTTAAGGTTTTCAACCTATCGTGTTGACATAATTCTTATTTCTGTACCTACTTCAAATAAGTTGAATTTACATGTGAGTTATCAGAGTTCAACTTGGAAGCATTGGTGGGCCTTGTGTTACCAAGGTGACAAGAAACTAAGATTGAATAAGTTTAATCCATGTAGGGCTGAATTTGTCACTAACCTTATCTTGTGATTATGGTTTTGACAAATTCGCATGGATAGGAACTCATACACTATTAAATCTAAGTGTCATAAGGTTTCTCTCCGATTCATGAAAATGATGGTGAGGAAATGCTTTCACTAAATAGATTTTAAGTAGATATCAATTGTGTCATTTGCGTTTTCAAAAGTCATTAGTGGAGCGCGTGTGGTTAACCGGCACACTAACATGGACTTGTGAGAAATGGCAAATGCCTAAGCAATTGAGACTATGATTACGGCATCCCTTTTCATAGTTCTGAAAATTGTTTAGACACACATGTGAGCTATCTAAGAAAGGGTGTATGAATCTAAATTTCAGAAGTCCAACAGATTTCTGGAAATGTGTCAGAGCTAGTGGGAGCATAAGTGTTATGCTGATAATCATCATGTTAGTGGGAGCATGACTATTATGATTAGTATTGCAAGCTAGCAATGTTAATTATAGAAAACAAAGTTTCAATCCGTGAAGTTGTAGGGGTTGAAAAGTTGTTTTGCTATAATTAAGGGAGAGGAAATTATACTTCATGTCAATTCTAAAGCTTAGATTGAGATTTTAATCATCTTTAGTCAAGAATATATGTGAATTTTGTGTTGGAATGGTTCAACTTGAAGAAATTCTATATATATTGCATTTTCAAAATTCGATTATGATTACGGCATCCCTCTTCATAGTTAAATTTTGAAAACATGGCAAATAAAAAATATTGTAGCAAAAGACTGGTCTAGTGTCATGTCTTTATGTCAAACATCATGAATAGTATCCCATATGCTTCGGATATAGGATCGATTTCATGTGCTATAATATTCATCCTTTCTAAATTTTCCAAATGCTTAAGGCATTTAGAAGGGAAAAGTCTAGAACTGGATATGACTAAAGTGATTAAGCAATTGTCGAGGACAATCTGAGGTTCGCCAAAGATTGGTTGCTCAGGGACATTTGGAAGTCTAGTGTTAATTTTGGTAGGACCATATCGACATTTTCTGAAAAGAGGTAACTCTTGTTCGGAAGTGATAGTCAAATAGGACTATGGAAATGTCTCCATAGGTGGAAGTGATTCAATCTATGTAAGATTAGGAAACTTAATGCAAAAAGGATGTTCCCAAGGAGCTGATCTCCTTTGGAATGCTCTGTAATGGTTGTTGTCAAGTCTTTCTGACTTTGTGCATAATCATTACAAGAGGATCAATGCATATAAGTTTAGAATCTAACAGATTTCAGTAAATGACATAAATTTGGAATTCTTGCATTTACAATAAGGATTTGGGATTGTGAAATGAGTATCATTGGAATCATGTTCAATTGATCTACATCACAATGTAAGGATCATAGACAAACATAGTGTGCATACTTGGGGTATGGCATAACTATTGTTTAGAAAAACAAAGTGTACATGCTAGGAGCATGGGACGACTGTTGTTTTTATTCAAGTCTTAAGTTGATTATTTGAAACATTGAATAATGTGTAATCAATATGGTGATAAATAAAAAGTGGTTTTATTTATATTCAAAAGGGTTCTGAGACCATATTAGATTCGATTATTATTGTATTTCACTTTGCATGTTTTGACTTCCAAAATAGCTAGGTTATTCTTTCCGGATGACTAAGTTATTTAAACACTCCACAGTCGTTCATATGTTGGAAGTAGGTATGAATCAAGACTGTCATGAATCGGGTTTGTAGATGGCTAAATGAGTTTAGTCATGGCAATGGTTGCTACAACATTCATGAGTACTCATAAGTTATGAGTATTGGAATAAACCCACGCTCACTTGTATCACTTCATGGAATTTATCTCGAGTGATCGTGAGACGATAATATCATATAAATCTTCAAACCTAGAGATATGAGTTGTTACCTATGAGTTGGTTGTGCATTGATTGCACGTAAACGCATCAGTAACTTGATGTTATAAAACGTGCCTTTGTGTACAATTCAACAAGTAGTAGTACAAGCATATGAGTCGAAGTTTATCTGTTCCTTCTAGAAATAGAAGCGATATCTGGGCCCCTCGATGATTTTGTTGTGACCTATGTACCGGCCGGTCAGAACTGAATTGATGTGTTCGATTAAGTTCTTTGTCAAACAAATCGAAAATCGGGAAACAAACTGCTGGACAATAAGTACGACGTTGTTCCATGTATTTGTCCGGCTGATATCATGAGAACAGAGGATTATATGATCCCTTATCTAATGGACAAGTCATTGACAAGATCAGAGTTCATCTACAAGGTCAGAGTTCGACAGAAGCTTTTGAGAGCTACGATTGTCGGTTGGTTCCTGAAGTCATACGCAATAATAGTTTTAGACTTATCCAAGTGGGAGACTGTTGGATTAATGTCTAAGTCCATAACTATAATTGGTAAGACTTGACCCGACCCGGCATGGTCCATTTGGGTTGCAAACCTTCATGCACTTAGATAGACTATAATGAGAGAAATAAGACACTTATGGTTATTAATATATTATAAGTTCTAGTATATTAATAATAAGAATAATAAGATTGTTTAATTAGTATTGATCAAGAATTAATCTAGGATTAATTAAGTGATCAAAAGAAGACTAATTAAATATATGGGTTGATTGTGTAAATCATCCATACTTATATAGTGGGCTAATGCTCCATGGATAATCAAGTTGGGCTAAAACCCATAGGATGGTCCATGGGTGCTCCATGGTGTATTTGAACCCATGGATCCAAGGAAATGGAAAGTCATGACAATTAAGGATTTACCCTAATTGTAACACTATATAATGATCGTATTCTTGACAAAAATCGGCCACTAGGATTATCCTAGAGAGGGCTAGCCGATTTCATGAAGTGTAAAACTCTCTCAAGTTATTCTAAGTGTTTTGATAACTGTGATTCCATTTGAGGCTTCCACACTATTGGGGCTAGGCACTCAAGCTTCATGAAGACTTTCTACATCAAAGAGGTATGTATTCTATCTTGTTATATTCATGTTTTGTATGATAGATTAGGATGATACCTTGGATATTCTTATTTGCATGTATAATAGAGAAAACATAGATCCAAGGTATTTAGGGTTGCATGTACACTTAGGAGTGTTAGAATGCTCAAAACCCAACAAGTATATGCACATAAGACCCTCCGGTCACACACAGAATACCACTCAAGGTAAGTATAGTGAGAAGACTCACCTCGTAGAACTCGGATAACCTCGAACTCGAATCACCGGTATAACCTCCGCCTAACATAACGATAATAATCCCTAATTAATAAGGCTATCACTGAAGCTAAACTAACCCTTCCACAAACTTACAGAAGGGAAAAAGACCATTTTACCCCTCTATTGCCTTATAGTCCACAAATTGACCAAACCCTAAAAGTCAATTGAAAGTCAACGGCAAGGAGTACGCTGCGCGTACCAACCCTCTACGTTTGGCGTACTCGGTTGCCATACAGACGTCGGGGATGCTCGACCCCTACGCTGCGTGTACTGGGATTACACACATCGTACGTCCTAGTTTCACTCTCCTCGCATTTTTGGTCTTAATCAGTTAAGACATTGACTCATATCACAGATCTGGACTCCCTAACATCTCTTAATCCATAAAGACAGTGAATTTTGGCCTTTGCATGGCTGATTAAGTCACAAACACTCAAAACATCCATCCTCTTTCCTCATGAAGCCAATATCTCATGCATGGCTTACTTCTAATGTCCAAGATTGGATTTTTATGACTCTACTCCACAAAATAAACTAAAAGGCATAGATCAAGGTCTCTGGAGCTTATTATCTCATAAATTCTCCATCTTTTGGTACAAAACCCTAAAATACTCCATATAATTGCACAAACCAAAAGGATGAGAAAGAATGAAGCTTTATACCTCTAAGTGAAGCTTTCCACACAGCTAAGCTCAGATCTAAAAGCCTGGACTCTCTTCCTTCTTCTCCAAAGCTTCTTCTCCACTTCAAGAATACAAGATTCTTCTCACAAGATCTCTAATGCACTCACAAGCTATAAGAACAAAGGTTTAGGGTTAGGAGGGTTTGGTGTCTAGAAATGGTGGCCAGGAATGAGGCCATCATATCCTTTATATAGGCTCACACCCCAAATTAGGGTTTCTAATCTAAGCCTAGTACACCCAACGTACTCTGATACGCCCAGCGTACTAGGTGGCCCTCGCGTCAAATGCACGCATATGAGTACACTGAGCGTACACTCTAGTACGCCCCGCGTACTCATTTACCACCTTTTCTCTACAAAGGGCCAAAATGGACAAATGCTTAGTAGATCAAGGTTTACAAGGTATACTTAGACTTGGGATGTTACAATTGATGCATGGTTAATTGTTCAAAGTTGAAGAAAAATGAAAAACTTTTTCTACCAGAATGAACTCGACGAGTCCAAGGAGGAACCCAACGAGTTCATGATGAACTCGACAAGTCCATTAGCTGACTCGACGAGTTGCACTGTCTGGTGGCAAATTTTTGGGTTTTTTGGCCTGAATTGAATTAGGATTGTTAGCACAAACTGTTTTGTATCATAAAAATCTGTTTTTTCATATATGATAGTGATTATCCTCATCCAATTAAAAGATAATTGTCAAAATTTCAAGATTATTATTAGTTTATATAATAAGCTAGGTGTTTGTAATTTTTTTTGATTTGATATTATCTTCTCTTATGAGTTAAATTAGGTCAATGATAAATTATATGATAATTTTATTAGTTAAACTTGATATAAATGTTTTTGAAGAGTTTCATAACTTGTCCTCAAGTTATGGAGCATGAAAAGTCTCATTCATTAAGAATTAAACTCATAAGTTATGGAAACCAAAAGTTTTGAAGAGTTACAAAACTGGCCTCCAAGTTTTGGAATTTGTAAAGTCTCACTTATGAAACATTTAATTCCAAACCATATAATTTTAAAAGTTTAAAATTCAACCCGTATAATATTATAATATTAAAAGTTAATACTTATATATATGTATAAGATAAGTCATTCTTACCGTTAGTAGGACACATTCACAAAGCTGGTCTATAAGAGGTGTTTAAGGAAGCGACCTATAAAATGACCGCCATTGGGTATGTACTCTTACGCACCGCACTCTTGACTAGTGGAGGGCTGTTAGCCGAATGGGTAGGATAGGACATAAATTCTTATCAATAGTATAATGATAATTATAAAGTAATTAAATGTTTTTTTTATAAAATTCCCAATATTAGTTACTTTAGGAAAAATGTGAAAATTATGCTATTCCATGAAATTGCACTTTGCACCTTGCCAAGTCGTTAGTGGAGTGTGTGTGATTAACGGACACATTAACTTGGACTAGTAAGGGTGGCACATGGTAGATTGATGTTTTTAATGGATCAATGGAGTGCGTGTGGTTAACCGACACATTGATTAGGTGATAAATGACATCGAGTGTACCAAGCACTTTGCATGGTTATTCACACCTTGTTTGTGATCCTGGTATCCCAATCACAAACTTGAAGGGCATAACCGAGATTTAAACATGCCATTGAAAAGTTTAATGAATCTCAAAAGAATCTAGGAATTTTAATTCATTTAAAACTTAATAATCAATTTCATTTTTAATGGTGAAAATTGGTAAATCGTCATTTACATACCTTCAAATATTTTTCAATTGGATTACGACATCCCTCTTCCGAATTGTAAAATATTGTGTTGTGTCCTAGCCTTAATATTTCATTTGGGTCTTATATTAAGGATTCTTTTCTAATCGAAACTTTGTCTTTCTTTTTCAGATGTCTTCCAACACCGCTTCTGGCACAAACCCTTCTGGCTCTTTCTCCCTCATGAACTTGTGTGGGAGGGTCATCTTTGATGGTTTGAATTTCAATGATTGGATTCAGAACATTAGGATGGTCATTCGTTACGAGGACAAAGAATATGTCCTCGATAAAGAGCTTAAGGAGCTACTGCTACAACTAAAGAAGTTGCTGAATATAGGACTCATGAGAAGGACGCCACAATGGTGTCATGTATCATGTTAGCAACTATAATAGCTAAACTTCAAAAGTCCTATGAGGACTACTACCCTTTCGAGATGCACCAAGACTTGATGGAAATGTATCATGAAAGTGCTCGATAGGAAAGGTATGAAATCATTGCCTCCATGATTACAACAAAAATGAAGGATGGAGAGTCCATCACGGCCCACTTGCAAAAGATGCAAGGTTTGTGGACTGCTTGCTGAAGTTGAATGTAAACTTTAATGAAGAGTTGTCCATTGATATTATCCTACACTCTTTGCCTGCTTGTTATGATTTGTTTCGTATGACTTATCATATGGATAAGGAGGAGATCACTCTAAGCAAGCTTCAAGGCCTACTCAGAACTGTTGAGAGTAGTTTGAAAGGCAAATCTATTGTCCTACTCCTACTTTTGTTTCCCCTGTTTTGGTAATTGGACATGCGAAAGGGAAGAAGAGGAAGGCTCCTGCTAAGAGCCACAAGGGAAAGTCCCATGATGGATCATCTTCTAGTGGAACTGAAGGTGGTTATGCTACACTCTCTACCAATCCAAAAGAAGTAGAGTGCTTTTATTGTCATGATAAAGGGCACTAGAAGCGAAGCTGCTCCAAATACTTGCAGGACGTTAAGGATGGGAAAATAAAGCCCACCCATGCAGGTATTTACACTATTATGTCTAATAACTCATCGCATGCTAATTCTTGGGTCCTTGATACATGTTGTGGTTTTCACAATTGTTCTGATTTGTAGGGACTAAAAAGAAGTAAGGATGTGGAGCACGGGAAGATCAACATAATCATAGGGAATAGGAAAGTGTCGATTGTCACCAAGATTGGAGTTTATTCTTTATTGCTTAGTAGTGGATTAGAATTAGATTTGAATAATTGTTGCTACTCATCCGATATGGCGAGAAACATTATTTCCTTTCATGGTTTGTATAAACAAAGTTTTAGATTTTAATTTTCTAATAAAATTGGTTCTATTAATGCTTTTTATAATGGTATATTTTATATTAAAGCATTGCCTTCTAATGGTATATATGAAACTATGATGGTTGTAGACAACTTAGGAAATAATGTATTGCACATCGATTCATCCAGTGATTTGGAAAAGGCATCCTTATAGCATTGTCATCTTGGACATGTCAACAAGAAGCGTATAGCCCAACTCCAAAAGGACGGAGTCTTAGAGTCATTCAAATTAAAGTCAGATGACACTTGCGAATGTTGTGTTCTTGGAAAGATGACCAAGTTACCCTTCACTAGTACTTGTGAATGGGGTGAGGGTCTGTTGGATCTCATACACACCGATGTGTGTAGACCCTTCAAATCCGGCACAAGGGATGCTAACTGCTTCTATGTGACTTTTATTGATGATTACAACAGATATGACTATATCTACTTAATCAAGCATAAGTCAGAAACCTTTGAAAAATTCAAAGAGTATAAACAATAAGCAGAGAATCAACTTCGCAGGAAGATAAAGATGCTCCGATCCAATAGAGGGGGTGAGTAGCTTAGTATCGAGTTCCAAGATCGTCTTAAGGAATGTTGAATTTTTTCACAATTGACACCACCTTGGACACCACAGCTTAATGGTGTGGCTAAGGGGCACAATCGAACCTTGTTGGACATAGTTCGTTCCATGATGAGTCGAGCTTCATTACCTATCTCATTCTGGGGGTACGCCTTAGAGTCTGTCACCCATATCCTTAATCTAGTCCAACCTAAGAAAGTTACCAAAACACCTCACGAGATGTGGACAGGGAAGGTTCCCTTGTTAGCACATATCAAGGTATCGGGTTGCGAGGCTTTCATAAGACAAGAGATTCATGACAAGCTTGAACCTCGTACTGAGTGATGTATTTCATCGTCTACCCATAGAAGTCCTTTGGATATCTCTTCTATAGACCGAGTGACAATGTTGTCTTCGTTGCGAGGAGAGGGGTTTTCTGCGAAAGAGAACTTATATGCCAAGAGGACAGTGAGAGGCAAATTGACCTTGAAGAGCTTCAAGAGTTAAGTGATGAAGGAACCTCAACCACTAGCGCTCAACCCGAGGAGGAAACTCCTATTGAACCAGTCGACGAATTCGTACCTCTAAGACGTTCTAGTAGAGTTAGTGTTCCACCTGTGTTATATGGTTTTCATATAACAACTGAAGGTGATAAGTTTATCAGTGATAGTACATTGAAAAATTTAGATGAACCTAATAAATACAAGGAAGCCATGGAAGGCCTTGAGTCTGCAAAATGGAAAGAGGCTATGGACAGTTAGATTCAATCCATGTATGACAATCAAGTTTGGAACTTGGTTGATAATGTACCAGGTCGTAAGATGGTCGGGTGCAAATAGATCTTCAAGAAAAAGACCGACATGGATGGGAAAGTACACACATATAAGGCGCGACTGGTTGCGAAGGGCTTTACTCAAACTCATGGAGTTAAATATGATGAGACCTTCTCACTAGTAGCGAATATTAAATCTATAAGGGTTATGCTAGCCATAGCTGCATTTGTTGATTATGAAGTATGTCGAATGGATGTGAAAACTACTTTCCTTAATGGGAAGTTGGCTGAAGATGTTTACATGAATCAACCAGAGGTTTTTGTCAATGCAAAGTACTCTAATAGAGTGTGTAATCTTGATAAATCCATTTATGGATTAAAACAAGCATCTCGCAGATGGAATCTTTGTTTCGATGAGAAAGTCAAAGAGTTTGGATTTTCGAGAAGCGAGGAAGAGTCCTGTGTATATGTCAAAGCTAGTAAACCTATAGTTAGATTTCTAGTGTTGTATGTGGATGACATACTTCTCACAGAAAATGACATTCCAACCTTGCAGGAGGTTAAGTTCTGGATTGGGAAGTGTTTCGCTATGAAGGACCTCGGGGAAGCTGCTTATATTCTAGGAATAAGGATATTGAGAAACAGGAGTAAAAGACTAATAGGATTTACTCAAAGTACCTACTTGGACAAGGTGTTGAAGCTATTCAACATGGAGAATTCGAAGAAAGGTGATTTACCTATCCAAGGCAATACCAAACTGAGTAAGACTTAAAGTTTGAGTATAGTGGCCGAGATAGCAGAGATGAGTCGGGTACCATATGCTTCTGCAGTTGGCTCGATCATGTATGTTATAACTTGTACTCGCCCTGATGTGGACTTTGCTTTGAGAATGGCCAAAAGATATCAAGGGAGTCCTAGTAAATCTCACTAGACTGCAGTAAAGTGTTGGAATAGTGTCTAAGCCCGTAACTATATTTGGTATGTACTTGACCCGGTTGTGCATGGTCCATGTGGGTTGCTTTCACCAAGCAACTTGACAAGGTAATTTAAGGAGAAAGAGAGAATATTATGGTTTATTAATATATTATAAGAATAATATATTAAAGGAGAAATCATACTTATTTTATTAGTATTGGTCATAAATTAATTAGGAATTAATTTGGTGACTAAAAGAGATTAATTAAATAAAGGGGTATAAACTGCCAAATGTATGATAGTTAAGTTTTGGGCTAAGGAAGCCTTATGGACTTAAGGGGGAACGAAATTATGATGGGGATCCATCATATTTTCGTCCAAGGCCTTATTCCAGTAGGTTCCTTGGGCTGCTTGGTGGTTAAGCTGTCCATTAGGGTTTAGACTAAAACCCTAGTAGCCTGCAAGTATAAATAAGACTCCTAGGCTATGGAAATCAGCTACACTTGATTCCAAGAGAACCCTAGGGCCGATTTCTAGCATCTCTCACCCTCTCTCATATTGCCTTCTTGCTTGTGGGGTTTGTGAACCATTAGAGGAGTTACAATTATGACTCTAAGATCAAGATCAAGAAGATTACAAGGATTTCAAGCTACTTGAAAGAGGTAAAACACTTGGATTTGTTTTCTTTATGATAATTTCGAATTATATATGATAGATCTGTTGGATTAATGTCTAAGTGCATAACTATAATTGGTAAGACTTGACCCGACCCGGCATGGTCCATTTGGGTTGCATACCATCATGCACTTGAATGAGAGAAATAAGACACTTATGGTTATTAATATATTATAAGTTCTAGTATATTAATAATAAGAATAATAAGATTATTTAATTAGTATTGATCAAGAATTAATCTAGGATTAATTAAGTGATCAAAAGAAGACTAATTAAATATATGGGTTGATTGTGTAAATCATCCATACTTGTATAGTGGGCTAATGCTCCATGGATAATCAAGTTGGGCTAAAACCCATAGGATGGTCCATGGATGCTCCATGGTGTATTTGTACCCATGGATCATGGAAATGAAAGGCCATGTCAATTAGGGTTTACATGGTGTAACCCTAACTATATAAGCATCTTATTATTGAGGAAAAATCGGCCACTAGAGATAGTGAAGAAAGGGCTAGCCGATTTTGATGAGTGTAGAATTCTCTCAAGTTATTCTAAGTGTTTTGATGATTGTGATTCCATTTGAGGTGTCACACTTGGGGCACTAGGCACTCAAGCTTCATGAAGACTTTCTACACCAAAGAGGTATGTATTCTATCTTGCTATAGTTATTGTTTTGTATGCTAGATTAGGATAATACCTTGGAAGTTATTATTTGCATGTATAATAGAGAAAACATAGATCCAAGGTATTTAGGGTTGCATGTACACTTAGGAGTGTTAGAATGCTCAAATCCCAACAGTGGTATCAGAGCCTAGGCTTGCTTGCTTTCTCTTATACTTGATGCAAATTGCTGAAAAATGCTGAAAAACTCGATTTTCTGGCTTTGTGGGCACTGGACTCGCCGAGTCCACTGATGAACTCGCCGAGTCCATGAGTAAAATCATCCTACTCGCCGAGTAGGTTCATGCACTCACCGAGTAGGAGCCCCAGACAGCATATATTCGACGTTTTTGGCTAGAAATGGACTAGGAACATTACCCTAAGTTGTTTTTGAACTTATAAACAAGTTTTTGATGTGGTAATGTTCATGCTAATCCATTTTCAAAGATAATTGTCAATAGATTCATGTTTTGTTATAGTTTAAGGTTTAGACTAATTACATGAAAAAGTTTGATTTGAATTATCTTGTTCTTATGAGTTGCTTAGATTAATAGAAAAGTTAATTGAAATAGTTGTTTTCAATCCATTTTAATCTAAGAGTTGAGTATAAAATGTGTTTGTGTAACTTCTCCTCAAGTTACATGAAGAGTCACATTAAAGACTCATAAAATTCATAAAAGTTGGCAATGGTTACAAAATGAAGAGTCTTGTGTCATTGAATAATTTTTTTTATGACTCCATAACTTGTCCTCAAGTTATGGAAGTTCAAGAGTCACTTCATTAAAAGGAAAAAAATATGTAACCATAATTAAATCCATAAGTTATAAAATAAAGGAAAAGTTAGTTCTTTTATTAGTTTAAAGTCTTCCATAACTTGTCCTCAAGTTATGGAACATGAAGAGTTTTTGGATTAAAACTACTTTAAACACATGAGTTATGGAATTAATTAGTTTTGAATAGTTTCAAAACTTGCCCTCAAGTTTTGGAATTTGAAAAGTGTTCCTTATGAATACTTTAATTCCAAGTTAGCCCTTAGAATTTTAAAAGTTAAAATTCAACCCTTATACTTTATAATATTATAAGTTAATTATATATATATATATATATATATATATATATATATATATATATATATATATATATATATATATATGTATAAGAGTAAAGTCAGTCTTACCGCTAGTACGCCTCATTCACGAAGCCGGTCTATAAGGTGGGTATAAGGTTGTTTCCTATAAAATGGCAACTTAATGGGTGTCCACTCTCACCCACCGCTTGCTTGACCGGTGGAGGGTCGTTAGCCGAACGGGTTTGACAAGACTATAATTCTCATTTCATTAAAAGTATTAATGAGAAATACTAAGTAACTAAACTCTTAATAATACCCAATCTTAGTTACTTAGGAAAAATGTGAATAAGGTGCTAACCCATGAAATTACACTTTACACTTTGTCTAAGTCGTTAGTGGAGCATGTGTGGTTAACCGGCACACTAACTTGGACTTAACAAGGTAGGTAAAGGGTGACTTAATATTTATCATAGTATCAATGGAGCGTGTGTGGTTAACCGGCACATCGATTGAGGGGTAATTTATTAAGGGTACCAAGTGATTTGCATGGTTACTTCACACCTTGTTTTGTGATCCTCGGCATCCCAGTCACAAAACCTGAAGGGCACACTCGAGATTGAAACATGCCTTTGAAAAGTTCAATGAATCTCAAAGATCTAGGAGTTTCAAAACCAATTAAAACCTAATAATACATTTCGTTTATCTTGGTGGAAATTGGTGAATCGTCATTCACCTACCTTCAAATATTTTATAGCTTGGATTACGGCATACCTCTTCTAAGTTATAAAATAGTTTGTTGGGTCCTAGCCTTAATATTTCATATTGGGTGTCATATTAAGGACTTTAAATCAACTATCTTGAATATCTCCCAAAACATGTCTGGTTTAGACATTTATGATCTTCCCAAATCTCTTGAAACAAACTTTCCTAATGAAGATGATGTCCCATGGATATCATACTTCTCATCCTCCAACTATTCTCCCTAACCCACAAGTTCTTGAAAAGTTTAAGGTCACTCAAGCCCTATTGGCAAGGCAAGGTCTAGGTGTGAACACATCTTGGAGATGTAGTCACATATTGACAAGTCGGGAGAGGTGGGTGTCAAAGTCTTGAGAAAGTTGGTGGTTCAACTACTTTCTAAGTGACATAGTGAGTTCTTTTGGAGCACCTATGAAACAGACTATGACAAGACCCTTAATGATCTTATCTATTTGCTAAGATCAACTTCCTAAAACTTTATGGACATTGACAATGATGACATTGGATATCTAGTAAAGCTCTCTCTTCCCAGTGGAAAGGGATCGGCCATAGTCAACTCGGTTGACCAAATGGTAAAGAGAAAAGCTAAGTCTATGATAGTCCCGTGTACCATTATCAAAGGCTCCATATGTTTATATTGCCAAAGGAAGGGGCATTGGTTGCGAAGCTGCCAAATTTACTAAGGATGTTAAAGTCAATAAGTTTGACTCTACTTCAGGTAAAGTCCACTATCTAACTCTGTTAAGTTTCTATTCTGAGATTCTTGATACATGATGTGACTGGGTCACATGGTGATGTTTTAAGAATAAAAGAAAAGTGAAGAAACTTAAAGAAAGAATATGCTGAATCTGATGGCGTAGATGGATTTCTAACGCACAGCTTGAAATATCGGATTCTTGAGCTACTTCTTAGGAGTTATGAGATATTGCTTAAGGAATAGATAACAACAAGTTTTCATATGGATTGTAAGGATTAGTTTTTCCGCAAAGTTTTAAAATAATAGAAAATTTTTGATTTTATTTATTTTAAAATATCCTTACAATGGCATTTGAGGAAAAATTGTTGCTTATAAGATTCCATTAATAGCAAGAGTGGAAATATGAAATTGATTCTTTCATTTGTGGTAATGTCTAAATTTACCAAATAAGGAAAGATTCTCATCACCCAAGTCTCAATTGGACCAGGACTTGGAATCATGCAAGTTGTATAGCATGATGAATGAGAACTTTCAAGTATTGGAAAATTAAGACTAATTACTTGTTCACATGGATGTGTGAGTCAAGTAAAGGACTAAGGGATCGAGTACACATTCTTGTGCACTGATTAAGTCCACCACAAAAGTTTGATAAGACTATTCGTCATAGTTTACTAAAGCTCAGTAAATATGATTATACTTACAAGCTTAAGTGTAACTCTGAGACATTGGAAAAGGTTTCAATGTATGACGGAGCGAATAAGAAGAATCAAATTAGGCAGAAGGATAAAAGGTTCTCAAATCTGAAAAGATGGGAGAGTACTTTAGTATCAGTTTTGTGATCATCTTAATGATTAAGAAACCATAGCACAATTAGTTCTCTAAGAAAATCTTAGTGCATTCTTATGACTAAGAAGAGGAACTTGAATTGTTGAAGTGGTTAAATCAAGAAGATGAGTCATACTTCGTTCCAATACAAGTCTTAGAGTCACACTCCAAGATTGTAACTTGAGTGACATGTCTTAAAGAAGGTTTAAAACACTTGTCAAATGTAAGAGTAAAAGTTTACTACTCTTGTACATTTGAAATTGGTAAGTTGTGATGTTTTGGATAAAACAAAGACCAACTAAGGCCAATCCGCACTATCTCTTGGATGTTTGACAAAGGAGTCTTATAGGTCAAGAGGATAGTGGGAGTCTTAAAGGTCTTGAAAGTCTCAAGAACTAATCAAGAATAAAACCTAAAGTTCTTCACTAGCACACGACTTGAGGTTTATCACCTATCGTGTTGACATATTCTGTGCCCATTCCAGTTAAAGTTGGCTTTGCATATGAGTTCTTAGAGTTCTCAATTTGTTGCACAACAACTTGGAAGCAATGGCAGGCCCTTGAACTGCCAGGTGGCAAGAAGTTAAGATTGAGTTCGGTCCATATGAGTTTGGATTAGTCATTATCTTTGTCTTGTGACTATGATTTTGACCATTCACATGGATAAGAACACATACACCAGTAAATCTAAGTGTCATAAGGTTTCTCTCCGATTCATGAAAATGATGGTGAGGAAACACTTTCAGTAAGTAGATTTTAGCTAGATAGCAATTGTGATTTTTGCATTCTCAAAGTCGTTAGTGGAGCGCGTGTGGTTAACCGACACACTAACATGGACTTGTGAGAAGTGGCAAAAAGGTCTAAACATTATGATTACGGCATCCATCTTCATAATTGTTTAGATACACAAGTGTGCTATCTAAGGGGAGGTGTATGATTTTGATAAAGTTTTATCAAAACAATCTAGCATCAGAAATCTGAACCTTGGTAAGAAAGTCAATGAAGTATTGATTTCTAGAAGTTCAGGTGATTTCTGAGAACATGTCCAAGCTAGTGGGAGCATAAGAGTTATGCTAATAATCATCATGTTAGTGGGAGCATGATAATTATGATAAGTATTGCAAGTTAGCAATGTTAATTATAGAAAACAAAAGTTTCAATTGGGAAAAAGTTGTTTTTGCTATAATTAAGGGAGAGGAAATTATGCTTCATCTCAAATCTATAAGCTTAGATTGTGAGGTTTTAATCATTTAGTCAAGGATATATATGAATTTCATGGAAATTCTGTATATGGGTCCATTATTTGCGTTCTAAAATTCGATTATGATTACGGCATCCCTTTTGATAATCTGAATTATGAGAACTTGGCAAATTGAAATGGAAATATTATAGCAAAAGATTGGTTTAGTCTTTATGTGAGACATCATGAATCGTGTCCCATATGCTTCGGATATAGGATCGATTACATGTGCTATAATCATCCGTTCTAAAATTTTCCAAATGCCTGGGGCATTAAGAAGGGAAAAGGTTTAGAAATGGATATGACTAAAAGGATTAAACAATTGTCGAGGACAATCTAAGGTTTACCAAAGATTGGTTACTCAAGGACAGTTGGAAGTATAGTGATAATTCTGGAAGGACCATATTGACATAATCTGTAAGGAGGCAACTCTTGTTCAGAAGTGATAGTCAAAATGGAATCTGGAAATGTTTCAAAGTTAGAATTTTCAATTTGTGTAAGATTAAGGAAACTTAATGCAAGAAGGATGTTTCCAAGGAGTTGATCTCCTTTGGAATACTCTGTAATGATTGTTGCCAAGTCTTTATGACTTTGTGCATAATCATTACAAGAGGATCAATGCATATAAGTTTAGAATCTAACAGATTTCAGTAAATGGCATAAATTTGGAATTCTTGCATTTGCAGTAAGGATTTGGGAGTGTGAAAAGAGAATCATTGAAGTTATGTTCAATTGATCTAGTTCACAAAGTAAAGATCATAGACGAACATAGTATTCATACTTGGTGTATGGCATGACTAGTGTTTAAGAAAACATAGTGTACATGCTTGGAGCATGGGACAACTATTGTTTTAAATTCAATAATAAAGTTGATAGCTGAAACAGTATACAATGAATAATGTGTAATCATATGGTGATAAATAAAAGGTGTTTTATTTATATTCATAAGTTCTGAGACCATATTGGATTCGATTATTATTGTGTTTCATTTTGCATGTTTTGACTTCCCGAATAAACTGGGTTATTTTTCCAGAATGACTAAGTTATTCAAACCATCCACAGTCGGTCATATGTTGGAAGTAGATATGAATTAAGACTGTCATGATGGGTTGTAGAGGTCTAAGGTGTTGGACAAGGCTACAACAATCATGAGTGCTCATAAGTTCTGAGTATTGGATTCAACCCGCGCTCATTGGAATCACTTCATGGATTTTATCACGAGTGATCATGAGACGATAATATCTTATTTTCTCCAAATCTAGAGATATGAGTTGTTACTATGAGTTGATAGTACATTGATTGCATGAAAATGCATTTGGTAACTCTGTGCTATAAAACGTGCCTTTGTGTATGATTCAACAAGTAGTAGAACAAGCCATATGAGTCGAAGTTTATCCGTTCCTTTTACCTTCGGGATAAAAGCGATATCTGTGGGCCCCTCGATGATTTGATGATGACAAATGGAAGTGCTCGGTCGGGCCAAGACTGATTTGATTTGTTCAATTAGTCAGTCGTCATAAATCGGAAATCGGGAAACAACAAATGGACAGAGAGAATGATTATAATCCATGTCTCAGTCCATATGATATCTAGAATGGAGGAATATATGATCCCTTATCTAATGGACAAGTCACTGACAAAGGTCAGAGTTCATCTACAAGGTCAGAGTTCGACAGAAGCTTTTGAGAGCTACGATTGCCAGTTGGTTCCTGAAGTCATACGCAATAATAGTTTTAGACTTATCCAAGTGGGAGACTGTTGGATTAATGTCTGAGTCCATAACTATAATTGGTAAGACTTGACCCGACCCGGCATGGTCCATTTGGGTTGCATACCATCATGCACTTGAATGAGAGAAATAAGACACTTATGGTTATTAATATATTATAAGTTCTAGTATATTAATAATAAGAATAATAAGATTATTTAATTAGTATTGATCAAGAATTAATCTAGGATTAATTAAGTGATCAAAAGAAGACTAATTAAATATATGGGTTGATTGTGTAAATCATCCATACTTGTATAGTGGGCTAATGCTCCATGGATAATCAAGTTGGGCTAAAACCCATAGGATGGTCCATGGATGCTCCATGGTGTATTTGTACCCATGGATCATGGAAATGAAAGGTCATGTCAATTAGGGTTTACATGGTGTAACCCTAACTATATAAGCATCTTATTATTGAGGAAAAATCGGCCACTAGAGATAGTGAAGAAAGGGCTAGCCGATTTTGATGAGTGTAGAATTCTCTCAAGTTATTCTAAGTGTTTTGATGATTGTGATTCCATTTGAGGTGTCACACTTGGGGCACTAGGCACTTAAGCTTCATGAAGACTTTCTACACCAAAGAGGTATGTATTCTATCTTGCTATAGTTATTGTTTTGTATGCTAGATTAGGATAATACCTTGGAAGTTATTATTTACATGTATAATAGAGAAAACATAGATCCAAGGTATTTAGGGTTGCATGTACACTTAGGAGTGTTAGAATGCTCAAATCCCAACAAGATCTAGGTTTATAAGTCTTGGATTCAAAGCATGTACAATAGAAAACCTAGATCCAAGCATTAGGGTTTGCATGAGCACATAGGATTTTTGTTATGCATAAAACCAATCAGTGGTATCAGAGCCTTGATTGGTTTCAATTGTATGTGATGCTTAACTATTTTGCTTGCTGAAAATCGAGTTTTTTTTGCCTCTGCCCGACTCAAATCGGCGAGTCAGTATCTGGACTCGGCGAGTTGTCCCCTACTCGGCGAGTTCAGAGCTGACTCAAAGAGTTCGTGCGTCAGGCAGAGGGTATTTTAGGATTTAGTTGCTGTTTTGACTTGGATTTCATGCCTAAATCGTTTTTTGAAGTTAAAATCCGAATTTTTTCTTAATTAAATGATTGTCCTTGCCAAAACAATAGCTAATTTCAAATCTTTTGAATATTACTTGTTTATACGATAAATATGGATTATTTAAAGTTATTTGGTAATTATCTAATGACTAAAATTGGATTAGGTCAACTATAGATAATTATAAAATTAATTTTTTAATTTAAATTATTTGTTATTTGATCCCTTTAGTTTTGAAAAGTTCAAAACTTGTCCTCAAACTTTGAAATTTGAGTTTTGTGATTAAAAGTTTAATTTTGAAGAATTTAAATTTCAAACCCTTAGAGTTTTACAAGTTTAAAATTCAACCCTATACTATTATATTATTACAAGCTTAATGAATATATATATATATATATATATATATATATATATATATATATATATATATATATATATATATATATATATATATATATATATATGTATAATTAAAATGCTAGTCTTAGCGTTAGTAGACCTCATTCACGAAGCCGATCTAGAAGGTGGGTATAAGGTTATTGCCTATAAAATGGTGCTTAATGGGTGTACACTCACTCCCCGCTTGCTTGACTGGTGGAGGGTCGTTAGCCGAACGGATAGGATAGGGCAATCCTCTCCTAATTAAAAGTATAATGTAAGATACAAAGTAACTACATGTTTTACAAGTACCCAATCTTAGTTACTTTAGGGTAAAATATGAAAATGATGCTATTCCATGGAATTACACTTTGTACCCTTGTCAAGCGTTAGTGGAGCGTGCATGGTTAACCGGCACACTAATTTGGGATTGACATTGGTGGCGAAGGGTGACTCGATTTTTATCATATAACAATGGAGCGTGTGTGGTTTACCGGCACATTGATTAGGTGATAGAGACATTCAGTGCACCGTCTTGATTCGCATGGTTATTCACAACTTGTTTGCGGTCCTCGGTATCCCAGTCGCAAATTGGAAGTGCATATCGAGATTTAAACATGCCATTGAATAGTTCAATGAATCTCAAAGATCTAGGAATTTTCAATACATTTAAAACTTAAATCTTCTTTTTCGTTTTTCATGGTGAGAATTAGTGAATCGTCATTCACTTACCTTCAAATTATTTACTTCTAGAGTACGGCATCCCTTTCTAAGTTGTAAAAAATGTTGTTGGGTCCTAGCCCTAATTTCTCATTTGGGTGTTTAATTAGGGACTCATTTCTAATCAAACTTTGTTCCTTTTCTTTTTAGATGTCTACAAACAACAACAACAAAAACAATGCTTCTGGGTCATTCTTGTTGATGAAACTATGTCAAAAGGTGACATTTGATGGCTCAAACTTTAACGACTGGATGAGGTATATTCGAATGATCAATCACTACGAGGACAAAGAATATGCTCTCGATCAAAAAGCTTGAGAAGATCATCCCAGATGTTGCTACTCCTGAAGAGTTGGCCGCTTTTGAGGCCTACGAACGCGATGCTACGAAAGTTCATTGCATCATGCTGGCCACCATGAACCTTGAACTCCAAAAGTCCTACGAGGACATGTATCCATATGAAATGCATCAGGATTTCCAGGACCGGTACCACTAAAGCGCGAGGCAAGAGTGCTATGAGATCATTACTAACATGATCACCGCTAAGATGGGGAGTGGAGAATCCTTAACATCTCATTTGCAGAAAATGCAGAGGTATGTTGATCGTCTTCTCAAACTTAATGTTAAGTTTGATGAGGATTTTGCAATCGACATAATCCTCCACTCCTTTCCCTCCTGTTACAACCAGTTCAGAATGACCTACCACATGAATAAAGAGGAGGTCTCCTTGAGCAAGCTCCAAGGACTGTTGAGGACTGCTGAGAGCAACCTCAAAGACAAATCTGTTGCACCATCGCTTGCTGTGGCTGCTCCCGTGTTAGCAATTGGTCAAGGAAAGGGAAAGAAGAGAAAGGCTCCATGTAAGGGCCACCACAAGGGTAAGACCCAAGATGGTTCCTCTTTTAGTGGAACCAAAGTTGGTTCGGTCAAACCCTATTCCGACCCCAAAAAAGCAGAGTGCTATAACTTCCACAAGAAGGGCCACTAGAAACGAAGCTTCCCTCAATATCTGCAAAACATAAAGGATGGGAAGATCAAGCCCACCTTCGCAGGTATGTATTCTATTAAATCTAATAACCTACCTTCGCAGGTATGTATTCTATTAAACATACAGGGCCTAAGAAGAAGTAGGGAAATGGAACATGGGAAGATAAACTTGATTATGGGAAACAGAAGAGCGTCGCCTATGACCAGAGTCGGAGTTTATTTTTTAGTGCTAAGTAATGGCCTAGGTTTAGATTAAGAAAATTGTTGTTATTTGCCAGATATGGCAAGAAACATTATTTCATTTCATGGATTGTTTAGACAAGGTTTCAGATATTCTTTTGATAATAGTAATGGTTCTATTAATGTTTATTTGAATGGTGTCTTTTATTTCAATGCATTACCTTGTAATTATTGGATTAATGTCTAAGTCCATAACTATATTTGGTAAGACTTGACCCGACCCGGCATGGTCCATTTGGGTTGCATACCATCATGCACTTGAATGAGAGAAATAAGACACTTATGGTTATTAATATATTATAAGTTCTAGTATATTAATGATAAGAATAATAAGATTATTTAATTAGTATTGATCAAGAATTAATCTAGGATTAATTAAGTGATTAAAAGAAGACTAATTAAATATATGGGTTGATTGTGTAAATCATCCATACTTGTATAGTGGGCTAATGCTCCATGGATAATCAAGTTGGGCTAAAACCCATAGGATGGTCCATGGATGCTCCATGGTGTATTTGTACCCATGGATACAAGGAAATGGAAAGCCATGACAATTAAGAGTTTACCCTAATTGTGTAACTATATAAGCATCTTATTATTGAGGAAAAATCGGCCACTAGTATTATTCAAGAAAGGGCTAGCCGATTTTGGTGAGTGTAGAATTCTCTCAAGTCATTCTAAGTGTTTTGATGATTGTGATTCCATTTGAGGTGTCACACTTGGGGCACTAAGCACTCAAGCTTCATGAAGACTTTCTACATCAAGAGGTATGTATTCTATCTTGTTACATTATTGTTTTGTATGCTAGATTAGGATAATACCTTGGAAGTTCTTATTTGCATGTATAATAGAGAAAACATAGATCCAAGGTATTTAGGGTTGCATGTACACTTAGGAAGTGTTAGAATGCTCAAAATCCAACAGTGGTATCAGAGCCACGGGTTGTTTTCTGTTATATTGATGCAAATATTTTATTTTCAAAGTTGAAAAAAAACATGAAGTTTGTCAAATTTTAAGATAATTACTTGTTCTTGTGAAAAAATAATTATTTGTAAAATTTGAATAATTTGCTTTATGAGTTGAATTAGGTCAAATTTAATAAAAGATAAAATAATATGATTATTTTATTAGTTTTAAAAGTTTGATCTAAAAAGTTTTATTTTTTTTTGAAACCTCCATAAGTTATGGATTTGAAAAGGTTTTAAAAAAAAAAAAATTGATTCAAAGTTTTTTTGGAGTTACAAAATTTGGTGTTAATGTTTTAAAGGATTACATAACTTAAGAATAAGTTATGGATCACCAAAAGTTTTTTGTGTTATCTTGTTTTATGAGTGAATTTGGATTAATGATGAAAATTATGTGATAGTTGGTTTTAATCCAAATTAATCTAAGAATTGATTCAAAAATGTGTTTTTGTAACTTGTCCTCAAGTTATATGAAAAGTCACATTCAAGAATCATAAAACTCATAAAAATTGGCAAAGGTTACAAAAATGAAGAGTCTAGTTCTAATTAAATGGTTTTATGACTCCATAACTTGTCCTCAAGTTATGGAGGACCAAGAGTCTCTTCATTTAATAAAATAAAATAAAATAAAAAAAAAGTGTAACCTTAATTAATTCCATAAGTTATAAAATAAAGAAAAGTTAATTCTTTTATTAGTTTAAAGTCTTCCATAACTTGTCCTCAAGTTATGGAACTTGAAGAGTTTTTGGATTAAAACTACTTTAAATACATAAGTTATGGAATTAATTAGTTTTGAATAGTTTCAAAACTTGCCCTCAAGTTTTGGAATTTGTAAAGTTTTCACTTATGAATACTTTAATTCCAAGTTAGCCCTTAGAATTTTAAAAGTTAAAATTCAACCCTTATACTTTATAATATTATAAGTTAATAATATATATATGTATAAGAGTAAAGTCAGTCTTACCGCTAGTACGCCTCATTCACGAAGCCGGTCTATAAGGTGGGTATAAGGTTGTTGCCTATAAAATGGCAACTTAATGGGTGTCCACTCTCACCCACCGCTTGCTTGACTGGTGGAGGGTCGTTAGCCGAACGGGTTTGACAGGACTAGAATTCTCCCTTCATTAAAAGTATTAATGATAATACTAAGTAACTAAACTCTTAATAATACCCAATCTTAGTTACTTAGGAAAAATGTGAATAAGGTGCTAACCCATGAAATTACACTTTACACTTTGTCTAAGTCGTTAGTGGAGCGTGTGTGGTTAACCGGCACACTAACTTGGACTTAACAAGGTAGGTAAAGGGTGACTTAATATTTATCATAGTATCGATGGAGCGTGTGTGGTTAACCGGCACATCGATTGAGGGGTAATTTATTAAGGGTACCAAGTGATTTGCATGGTTACTTCACACCTTGTTTTGTGATCCTCGGCATCCCAGTCACAAAACCTGAAGGGCAAACTCGAGATTGAAACATGCCTTTGAAAAGTTCAATGAATCTCAAAGATCTAGGAGTTTCAAAAACCAATTAAAACCTAATAATACATTTTGTTTATCTTGGTGGAAATTGGTGAATCGTCATTCACCTACCTTCAAATATTTTATAGCTTGGATTACGGCATACCTCTTCTAAGTTGTAAAATAGTTTGTTGGGTCCTAGCCTTAATATTTCATATTGGGTGTCATATTAAGGACTTTAAATCAACTATCTTGAATATCTCCCAAAAGATGTCTGGTTTAGACACCTATGATCTTCCCAAATCTCTTGAAACAAGGTTTCCTAATAAAGATGATGTCCCATGGATATCATACTTCTTTCACCTCCTCCAATTATTCTCCCTAACCCACAAGTTCTTGAAAAAGTTTAAGGTCACTCAAGCCCTATTGGCAAGGCAAGGTCTAGGTGTGATCACATCTTGGAGATGTAGTCACATATTGACAAGCCGGGAGAGTTGGGTGTCAAAGTCTTGAGAAAGTTGGTGGTTCAACTACTTTCTAAGTCATATAGTGAGTTCTTTTGGAACACCTATGAAAAAGACTATGACAAGACCCTTAATGATCTTATCTATTTGTTAAGATCAACTTCCTAAAACTTTGTGGACATTGACAATGATGACATTGGATATCCAGTAAAGCATTCTCTTCCCAATGGAAAGGGATCGGCCAGAGTCAACTCGGTTGACCAAATGGTAAAGAGAAAAAGCTAAGTCTGTGATAGTCCCGTGTACCATTATCAAAGGGTCCATATGTTTATATTGCCAAAGGAAGGGGCATTGGTCACGAAGCTGCCAAATTTACCTAAGGATGTTAAAGTCAATAAGTTTGACTCTACTTCAGGTAAATTCCACTATCTAACTCTGTTAAGTTTCTATTCTGATATTCTTGATACATGATGTGACTGGGTCACATGGTGATGTTTTAAGAATCAAAGAAAAAGTGAAGAAACTTAAAGAAAGAATATGCTGAATCTGATGGCGTAGATGGATTTCTATCGCATAGTTTGAAGATCGGATTCTTGAGCTACTTCTTAGGAGTTATGAGATATTGCTTAGGAATAGATAACAACAACTTTTCATATGGATTGTAAGGATAGTTTTTCCGCAAAGTTTTAAAATAAAAGGAAATTTTTGATTTTATTTATTTTAAAATATCCTTACAATGGCATCTGTGGAAATTTTTGTTGCTTATAAGATTCCATTAGTAGCAAGACTGGAAGTATGAAATTGATTCTTTCATTTGTGGTAATGTCTAAATTTACCAAATAAGGAAAGATTCTCATCACCCAAGTTTCAATTGGACCGGAACTTGGAATCATGCAAGTTGTATAGCATGATGAATGAGAACTTTCAAGTTTTGGAAAATTAAGACTAATTACTTGTTCACATGGATGTGTGAGTCAAGTAAAGGACTTAGGGATCGAGTACACATTCTTGTGCACTGATTAAGTCCACCACTAAAGATCGATAAGAAGAATCAAATAAGGCAGAAGGATAAAAGTTTCTCAAATCTGAAAAGATGGGAGAGTACTTTAGTATCAGTTTGTGATCATCTTAATGATTAAGAAACCATAGCACAATTAGTTCTCTAAGGAAGTCTTAGTGCATTCTTATGACTAAGAAGAGGAACTTGAATTGTTGAAATGGTTAAATCAAGAAAATGAGTCATACTTCGTTCCAATACAAGTCTTAAGAGTCATACTCTAAGATTGTATTTTGAGTGACATGTCTTAAAGAAGGTTAAAACACTTGTCAAATGTAAGAGTAAAAGTTTTCTACTCTTGTACATTTGAAATTGGTAAGTTCTGATGTTTTGGATAAAACAAAGACCAACTTAGGCCAATTGTGTGAAGTGTTTGTCTTGATTAGAATCCGCACTATCTCTTGGATATTTGACAAGGGAGTCTTATAGGTCAAGAGGACAGTGGGAGTCTTAAAGGTCTTGAAAGTCTCAAGAACTAATCAAGAATAAAACCTAAAGTTCTTCTCTAGCACACAATTTGAGGTTTATAATCTATTGTGTTGACATATCTGTGCCCATTCCAGTTAAAGTTGGCTTTGCATATGAGTTCTTAGAGTTCTCAGTTTGTTGCATAACAACTTGGAAGCAATGGCAGGCCCTTGAGCTGCCAGGTGGCAAGAAGTTAAGATTGAGTTCAATCCATATGGTTTTGGATTTGTCATTATCTTTGTCTTGTGATTATGGTTTGACAAATTCATATGGGTAGGAACTCATACACCATATAAATCTAAGTGTCATAAGGTTTCTCTCCGATTCATGAAAATGATGGTGAGGAAACACTTTCACTAAGTAGATTTTATCTAGATAGCAATTGTGATATTTGCATTCTCAAAGTCGTTAGTGGAGCGCGTGTGGTTAACCGGCACACTAACCTGGACTTGTGAGAAGTGGCAAAAAGGTCTAACCATTATGATTACGGCATACCTCTTCATAATTGTTTAGACTCACAAGTGTGCTATCTAAGGGAAGGTGTATCATTTTGATACAACTTTATCAAAACAATCTAGCATCAGAAATCTGAACTTTGGTCAATGAAGTATTGATTTCTAGAAGTCCAGCTGATTTCTGAGTACATGTCAAAGCTAGTGGGAGCATAAGTGTTATGCTAATAATCATCATGTTAGTGGGAGCAATGATAATTATGTTAAGTATTGCAAGCTAGCAATGTTAATTATAGAAAACAAAAGTCTCAATTGGGAAAAAGTTGTTTTGCTATAATTAAGGGAGAGGAAATTATACTTCATCTCAAATCTATAAGCTTAGATTGTGAGGTTTTAATCATTTAGTCAAGGATATATATGAATTTCATGTTGGAATGGCTCAACGTAAGGAAATTCTGTATACGGGTCCATTATTTGCGTTCTAAAATTCGATTATGATTACGGCATCCCTTTTCATAATCTGAATTGTGAGAACTTGGCAAATAGAAATGGAAATGTTATAGCAAAAGACTGGTTTAGTCTTTATGTGAGACATCATGAATCGTGTCCCATATGCTTCGGATATAGGATCGATTACATGTGCTATATTCATCCTTTCTAAAATTTTCCAAATGCCTGGGGCATTAAGAAGGGAAAAGGTTTAGAACTGGATATGACTAAAAGGATTAAACAATTGTCGAGGACAATCTAAGGTTTACCAAAGATTGGTTACTCAAGGACAATTGGAAGTATACTGATAATTCTGGAAGGACCATATTGACATAATCTGTAAGGAGGCAACTCTTGTTCAGAAGTGATAGTCAAAACGGAATCTGGAAATGTTTCAAAGTTAGGATTTTCAAATCTGTGTAAGATTAAGGAAACTTAATGCAAGAAGGATATTTCCAAGGAGTTGATCTCCTTTGGAATACTCTGTAATGATTGTTGCCAAGTCTTTATGACTTTGTGCATAATCATTACGAGAGGATCAATGCATATAAGTTTAGAATCTAACAGATTTTAGTAAATGGCATGAATTTGGAATTCCTGCATTTGCGGTAAGGATTTGGGAGTGTGAAAAGAGAATCATTGAAGTTATGTTCAATGGATCTAGTTCACAAAGTAAAGATCATAGACAAACATAGTATGCATACTTGGTGTATGGCATAACTAGTGTTTAAGAAAACATAGTGTACATGCTTGGAGCATGGGACAACTATTGTTTTAAATTCAAGAATAAAGTTGATAGCTGAAACAGTATACAATGAATAATGTGTAATCATACGGTGATAAATAAAAGGTGTTTTATTTATGTTCAAAGGGTTGATACCATATTGGATTCTATTATTATTGTGTTTCACTTTGCATGTTTTGACTTCCCGAATAAACTGGGTTATTCTTCCGGAATGACTAAGTTATTCAAACCATCCACAGTCGGTCATATGTTGGAAGTAGATATGAATTAAGACTGTCATGATGGGTTGTAGAGGTCTAAGGTGTTGGACAAGGCTACAGCAATCATGAGTGCTCATAAGTTCTGAGTATTGGATTCAACCCGCGCTCATTGGAATCACTTCATGGATTTTATCACGAGTGATCATGAGACGATAATATCTTATATTCTTCAAACCTAGAGATATGAGTTGTTACTATGAGTTGATAGTACATTGATTGCACGAAACCGCATTTGGTAACTCTGTGCTATAAAACGTGCCTTTTTGTGTGATTCAACAAGTAGTAGAACAAGCCATATGAGTCGAAGTTTATCCATTCCTTTTACCTTCGGGATAAAAGCGATATCTGTGGGCCCCTCGATGATTTGATGATGACAAATGGAAGTGCTCGGCCGGGCCAGGACCGATTTGATTTGTTCAATTAGTCAGTTGTCATAAATCGGAAATCGGGAAACAACAAATGGACAGAGAGAATGATTATAATCCATGTCTCAGTCCATATGATATCTAGAATGGAGGAATATATGATCCCTTATCTAATGGACAAGTCATTGACAAAGGTCAGAGTTCATCGACAAGGTCAGAGTTCGACAGAAGCTTTTGAGAGCTACGATTGCCGGTTGGTTCCTGAAGTCATACGCAATAATAGTTTTAGACTTATCCAAGTGGGAGACTATTGGATTAATGTCTAAGTCCATAACTATATTTGGTAAGACTTGACCCGACCCGGCATGGTCCATTTGGGTTGCATACCATCATGCACTTGAATGAGAGAAATAAGACACTTATGGTTATTAATATATTATAAGTTCTAGTATATTAATGATAAGAATAATAAGATTATTTAATTAGTATTGATCAAGAATTAATCTAGGATTAATTAAGTGATCAAAAGAAGACTAATTAAATATATGGGTTGATTGTGTAAATCATCCATACTTGTATAGTGGGCTAATGCTCCATGGATAATCAAGTTGGGCTAAAACCCATAGGATGGTCCATGGATGCTCCATGGTGTATTTGTACCCATGGATCCAAGGAAATGGAAAGCCATGACAATTAAGAGTTTACCCTAATTGTGTAACTATATAAGCATCTTATTATTGAGGAAAAATCGGCCACTAGTATTATTCAAGAAAGGGCTAGCCGATTTTGGTGAGTGTAGAATTCTCTCAAGTCATTCTAAGTGTTTTGATGATTGTGATTCCATTTGAGGTGTCACACTTGGGGCACTAAGCACTCAAGCTTCATGAAGACTTTCTACATCAAGAGGTATGTATTGTATCTTGTTACATTATTGTTTTGTATGCTAGATTAGGATAATACCTTGGAAGTTCTTATTTGCATGTATAATAGAGAAAACATAGATCCAAGGTATTTAGGGTTGCATGTACACTTAGGAAGTGTTAGAATGCTCAAAACCCAACAGTAATGAGATTTATGAATCTGTGATGGTTGTTGATAATTTAGGAAATGATGTATTGAATATTGATTCATCTACTAGCCTAGACAAAGCATGCTTCTGGCATTGTCGCCTTGGCCATGTCAACAAGAAACACATAACCCAACTCCAAAAGGATAGAGTGTTGGAGTCATTCGACCTTAAGGACGATGATGCGTGTCAATCCTGTTTACTTGGGAAGATGACCAAGTCACCCTTTACTAGCACTTGTGAAAGGGGTGAGGGTCCATTGGATCTCATACACACTGATGTGTGTGGGCCCTTTATTGATGGGTTTTAGTCATAAGACATCCTATGTGCTCATACAAACCCTAATGCTTGGATCTAGGTTTCTCTATTGTACATGAAAGTTATCCAAGACTATAAACCCTAATTCTAGCATAAAAGTAATCATATTAACATAAGAATGGGTTTAAGATATTACCTTGATTGTTATGTAGCAATAACAATCCCAATTCCTCCTTGTATTGACTTTAGAAAGCTTAGAGTCACAAATGTCACTCCTCTAATGGCTCACAAACACCATAAGCAAGAAGATGAAGAGGAGAGAGGATGGTGGCTGCCCAAAACCGTGTGAAACCCTAGAAGAAGTCTTGTCCACGTTTTTGGTCCTTAAGGGGTCTATATATAGTGAGGCTATTAGGGTTATCTAACAAGGAAACCCTAATTTGGATGCTTAAGCCCTAAGCAAACCATTGATCCCTTTCCTTAAGGCCTTGGACAATTTCCTTATGGGCTTCCCCATAGAATTCGTTCACTCCTTATTTTAAGGCAATCCATGGCCCAAATTGCAATTATCTTATAATTTCAATTCCAGTCGCTTAAGTTTAATTAATCTCTTTTAGTCACAAAACTAATTACCAATTAATTCTTGACTAATATTAATTAAACAATATGATTTCTCCTTTAATATATTATTCCCATAATATATTAATAAATCATATTTAATCCTTTCTCTCCATAATTCATCCTATCAATTTGCTTTGGTGAAGGCAACCCAAAAGGACCATGCACCATCTGGTCAAGTACATACCAAAATAGTTATGGACTTAGACACTAATCCAACAGTCTCCCGCTTGGATAAGTCTAATAACTATTATGCATATGACTTCAGCTCTTGATCTGCAATCGTAGCTTTCCAAAGCCGCAGTCAACTCTGATCCTATTAGGTACGCGTGTCCTTTAGATAAGGCATCATATATTCCTCCATTCTAGATATCATATGAGATATGATTTCAAATCATTCTCTTTGTACTATATCTCGATTCCCGATTTATGACGACTGACTAATTAAACAAATCAAATTAGCCCTAGCCTGGCCGAGCATTTATGTTTGTCATCACTAAATCATCGAGGGGCCCAAACATATCGCTTTTATCCAACTTTGGATAAAAGGAATGGATAAACTTTGATACAATTCTTGCTTGCGCTCACTCACCGAATTACACACAACAATATGTTTTATGACACCATGTTACTGGTGCATTTACATACTATCAATATGCAACCGACTCGCAAGATACAACTCACACATCTCGGTTTCAAGAATATAAGATGTTATCGTCTCACCAATCACTCGTGATACAATTCATGGAGTGATCTAAGTGAGTGTGGGTCTAATCCAATGCTCAAATCATATTCATAAGCACTCATGAACGTTGCAGCAAACATTTGCTTATGTCTAATACTCTTTTAGACAATCAACACACCAATTCACGAAAGTCTTCATTCATATCTACTTCCGACATATGAACGACTGCGGCCCGTTCGAATAATTTGACTGTTCTTAACCAATTAAATTATTTAGGAAGTCAAAACATGCAAAGTGAAACACATGCATAATACTAATCCCATATGGCCTCAACCCTTTGAGCATAAATAAAACACCTTTTATTTATCACCATATCGATTACTCATTATTTGTTGTTTCGGTTAATCAACTTCTTACTTGAATTACAACACTTGTCCCATGCTCCTAGCATGCACACAATGTTTACCTATGGTTCTTACTTTGTGAAATAGATCAAATTGAACACATTTCCAATCATTCTCATTTCACAACTCCAAATACTTTTCATAAGTGAAAGAATATCAAATTCTTGCTACTTATAGAATATGCTAGATTCTAACATTTTATGCAATCATCCTTTCGTAATGTCACTGCACCAAAGTGACAAAGACTATTGCCAATAAAATTACAAAGTCCTCTATTGGAAATTGTTACAAGACAACTCCTTAGATATGATGTCTCTCATTCAAAGTACATTCCTTTGAACATCCTTTTGCATAAAAGTTTCTAATCTAGACATAGATTTTCAATATTCATATTTTCCAATTTTATACCTCCAACTACTCACAAGCGACCAATCCTCGGCGAACTTTGGATTGTCCTTTGATAGTTGTTTAATTATATTAGTCAAAACTGATTCTTGTCCTTTTTCCCTCTAAATGCGCTAGACATTTGGAAAATTTTAGAATGGTCAAATATTATAGCCTATGCAATCGATGCTATACCCGAAGCGTATGGGACACAATGCATAAAGATTTGATACTTCATCAATCTTTTTCCATAATATTTCATTTGCTATGTTCTCAAATTTTGAATTATGAAGAGGAATGCCGCAATCATAATCGAGATTTAAGAACACACTATGTACCTTTGACTAAATTTATTAACATTCCACAACCTAAGCCTTTAGATTTGAAATGAAGCATAATATTCTCTCCCTTAATTATAGCAAAACAACTTTACAACCCTTACAACTTTGCAAGGTATAACTCTTGTTTTCTATAATTAATATTGCCAACTTGCAATATGTGCTTTAATAATCATACAATCATAACATTTATGCTCCCACTATCATGATGATTATTATAAAACATAACACTTATGCTCCCACTAGCTTCAACATGTATTCATAAACATCTTAACTTCTAGAAAAACAATACCTATTGAATTTCTTAAGTCCATGTTTTTAATACTTAATGCTTTGATAATCTTTTATCAAGGCCACTTAAACTTATACACCTTTGCCTTAGATAGTTCATATGTGTGTCTAAACAATTAAGACTAATTGCCAAACCTCACAATTCAAATTATGGAAAGGGATACCGTAACCATAATCGAATTCGAGAATTCAATTTTACAATCACTATCTTCTTAAAATCTTTCTTAGTGAAAGCATTTCCTCACAATCATTTTCATGAAGGAGGAAATCTTATGACACTTAGATTTAAATGGTGTATGTGTTCCTATCCATGTGAATTTGTTAAAACCAAAGTTTACAACAAATTCAAACTCATATGGACCAAACTTTCTTAATCTTGATTTCTTGCCTTATGGTAACACAACTGCCCACCATGTCTTCCAAGTAGTTAAGCAGCTCACCCTTTCCTATCAATGTACCTTTCATTGATCAAGGTCCTTGCCTTTTTATGTATTCAAATGAGAACTCATAGGACTCACATACATAATTAACTCATTTGGATTGGCACAGAAACAAAATAATGTCAACACGATAGGTTGTAAACCTCAACTCGTGTGCTAGTGATGATCGATAAGGTTTATTTGATTTGTTCTTGAAACCTTTCAAGACCATTAAGACTCTCACTTACTCCTTGACATATAATATTCTCTTGTCAATAACCATTTCTTGACAAACAAATATTTAAGAGTTAGTGTAGCTTTTATCAAAACACTTCATAAATTGGTCCTAGTTGGTCTTTGTCTTATCCAAGACATCACAACTTACCAATTTCAAATGTGCAAGAACAAGAAAACCTTTTTCCATATTCTACATTTGATGAATGTTATAAACCTTCTTAATACTTGTCACCCATTGTCACAATCTTAACTTTAAGACTTGTTATTGGAACGAAGTATGATTGACTTCTTGATTTAACCATTTCTTCAATCCTTGATTCCTCTTCTTAAACATATAATTGTACTAAGACTCACTTAGAGGATCAATTGAGATATAGTTCTTAATCATTAAGACCTATCATAAAGCATAAAAGCTACTCTCCCTTCTTCTTACAATGGAGAATCTTTTATCTTTCTGCCTACATGATTCTTCTTATTCGTTTTGTTATTGATTTAAACCTTTTTAATCAATTCCGAATTACACTTAATCTTATAAGTATAATCATATTCACTAAACTTTTAGTAAACCATGACGAATATCTTGTTACTCTTATGGTGGACTTTGACCAACACACAACTTTGTGTACTCGATCTCCTAGTCCTTCACTTGACACTTTGTCAATGAATTAGTCCAATTTCCAAATATGAAAGTTCTCATTCTTCGTGCAACCAAGTTGCATGATTCCAAATTTCTGTCCAATTGAAACTTGGGCGATGAGAAACTCTCCCTATTTGGTAAATTCTCGACATTTCCACAAATAACATAATAAGAACCAAATCCATTATTGCTAATAATAGAAACATTCAAACATCAATTTTTCATATACGCCATTGCAAGGATAAATAAATAATATAAAATCAAAATTTATTTTATTGAGGAAAAAATTTGTCCTTACAATGCAATTCATTGAAAAACTATGCTAATACATCTTTCTTAGCAATCTAATTCTAACTCTAAGTAGTAGCTCAAGAATCTAATCTTCGAGAAATGCGATCGAAATCCATTCCTTCACGGTTATAATCTGCTCAGTTCTTCCCTTAAGCTTCCTACAAAACATCAATTGTAATCTTATCACATTATGTATTAAGAGTCTAGAATAGAAGCTTAAAAGAGTTAGTTAATGGATTTTACCTATATTAGAGCCATACGTTTTAACTCTCCCATCTCTTAGATCTCTTAGGTAAATGGGGCAGCTTCGTCTCCAATACCCTTTCTCTTGGCAATAAAAGCAAATTGACTCTTTTGGAACATGACATGGAACTACTTCAGACATTTCCTTTCTCTTATGATCAACCTTTTCGATCATAGCATGTCTTTCGTTGCCATTGTCTATATCCATAGAGGTCTTGAAGGCAGATTCACCAATCAACTTTGCTTTTCTATTGCGCCAAACCATTGCTGATTCAGCAGCAATAAGCATATAGGGGAGATCTATAAGGGTCACGTCGTGGTTCATCATATAGTACTCTCTTACGAACTCACTATATGAGTTAGGAAGTTACTGAAGAACCCAATCAACAGCCATTTCCTCACAGACAACGGATCCCAACATTCTTAACCTATCAATGTGTGACTTCATCCCTAGGACGTGTACACACACCGACTTTCCTTCTTTATGTTTACTTGCCAAAAGGGCTTAAGTGAGTTTGAACTTTTCAAGCCTTCGAACTTGTGGGTTAGGGAGAACAATTGGAGGAGGTGGAGGAAGTGAAGCATGATTTCTTGTTCCTCGATCGAATCGTGGAATACCATCTTCATGTGGAATGCTTGTTCCACGAGATTTGAGAAGACCATTGTTGTCAAACTTTGACATCTGCAAAACGGGAGAAAACGAATTCAAGTTAGTTGATTGATTGAGTCCTTAGTAAATCACCCAAATGAGATACTAAGGCTAGGACCCAACACAATATTCCACAACTCGGGAGAGGGATGCCATAACCCTAATTGCAGAATATTTGAAGGTAAGTGAATGACGATTCACTAATTTCCACCACGAAAAATGAAAAAAAAAATTAAGTTTTAAATCTATGAAAACTCCTAGATCCTTTGAGATTCATTGAACTTTCAATGGCATGTTTAAATCTCGATATGCCCCTCTAGTTTGTGACTGGGATGCCGAGGATCACGAAGCGGGTGTGAATAACCATGCAAACTACATGGTGTCCTCACATGTTACAGTCACCTATTCGATGTGTCGGTAAACCACAAACGCTCCACCGAACTATGACAAACATTGAGTCACCCTTTGCTACCTTTGCTGAGAACCATTTAGTGTGCCGGTAAACCACACACGCTCCACTAACGTCTTCGCAAGGGCACAAAGTGTAATTTCATGGAATTGCATCAATTCACTTTTGCCTAAGTAACTAAGATTGGGAATTTGTAAAACATTTCGTTACTTCTGTAATTCATTATACTTATAATGGAAGGTTTCGTCCTATCCTACCTGTTCGGCTAACGACCCTCCACTAGTCAAGAGTGCGGTGGGTAAGAGTGGATACCCATTCAATCGCCATTTTATAGGCAATTTTCTTAAACACCCTTATAGACCAGCTTCGTGAATGTGGCCTACCAACGGTAAGACTGACTTTTACTCCTACATATATATAATGTTAGACTTTTAATGATATGTATAGTATAGGGTGTATTTTACACTTTTAAAATATTAGGTGGTCTAATTTAACAATTATACTTTTAATTCAATTAAATTGTAAACCTAAACTTTTATGGATTTATTAAACCTCTTTTAATTATACACCTTAGTTAATTAATAAAACCATAAGGGTGTGATTTGAACTTTTCAAACAATACTAGGGTTTTAGAATTTAACATTCCTAAATTAAACTTTTAATCAACTTTTAAATTCCAAAACTTGAGGGCAAGCTTTGAAAAATTTCAAAACATTAGCGTTTAGAATTTAAATATACATCAAAATTAAACTATTAATCAAAATTTAAATTCCAAAACTTGAGGGCAAGTTTTGAAACCTTTTTCAAAACATTAGGGCTTTAACTATTTAAATTTCAAAACAACAAAACTTTTGGGTTCAAATTTAAACTATAAAACCTATAGGGGAAAATATGAAACTTTTCAAAGCACAAGTATCAAATAACAAATAATCTAAATTAACAAGTAATCACATAATTATTCATAATTGATTTATTTAATGATTTCTTGCAAAACAATTTATCAATTTAATCAAAATAATTAATCAATTATCACATAGGGAAACAAATATTTTATTAATTGATAAATATCTTCAATTAGATCAAGAATATAGTCAAATATATCATAAAATCGGATTTATATTGATCTAATATGATAAGGAAACTATCCTTAAGCAAAAACAGCAAGAAATCCCGGTTTTCCCTCCTTCTGACGAGCCGACTCGCCGAGTCAGGCATGGACTCGTCGAGTCAGCATGGACTCAGCGAGTTCATCTATGGACTCGGCGAGTCCAGCCTCCAGAACCACAAAAATCGAATTTTTCAATCATACAATGCATCAATACAATAGAAAACAGTCTAGGCTCTGATACCACTGATGGGTTTTAGTCATAAGACATCCTATGTGCTCATACAAACCCTAATGCTTGGATCTAGGTTTCTCTATTGTACATGCAAGTTATCCAAGACTATAAACCCTAATTCTAGCATACAAGTAATCATATTAACATAAGAATGGGTTTAAGATATTACCTTGATTGTTATGTAGCAATAACAATCCCAATTCCTCCTTGTATTGACTTTAGAAAGCTTAGAGTCACAAATGTCACTCCTCTAATAGCTCACAAACACCATAAGCAAGAGGATGAAGAGGAGAGAGGATGGAGGCTGCCCAAAACCGTGTGAAACCCTAGAAGAAGTCTTGTCCACGTTTTTGGTCCTTAAGGGGTCTATATATAGTGAGGCTATTAGGGTTATCTAACAAGGAAACCCTAATTTGGATGCTTAAGCCCTAAGTAACCCATGGATCCCTTTCCTTAAGGCCTTGGACGATTTCCTTATGGGCTTCCCCATAGAATTCGCCCACTCCTTATTTTAAGGCAATCCATGGCCCAAATTGCAATTATCTTATAATTACAATTCCAGTCGCTTAAGTTTAATTAATCTCTTTTAGTCACAAAACTAATTACCAATTAATTCTTGACTAATATTAATTAAACAATATGATTTCTCCTTTAATATATTATTCCCATAATATATTAATAAATCATATTTAATCCTTTCTCTCCATAATTCATCCTATCAAGTTGCTTTGGTGAAGGCAACCTAAAAGGACCATGCACCATCTGGTCAAGTACATACCAAAATAGTTATGGACTTAGACACTAATCCAACATTTATATCCACCACGAGGGATGCTTGCCGCTTCTACGTGACTTTTATGGATGATTATAGTAGATATGGATATATCTACCTAATCAAGCAAAAGTCGGAAACCTTTGAAAAGTTCAAAGAGTTTAAGAATGAAGTGGAGAATTAGATGGGCAGTAAAATCAAGATGCTTCGGTCAGACCGAGGAGGAGAGTACCTAAGTCTTGAGTTTCACGACTATCTAAAAGAATGCGGAATTGTATCGCAATTGACACCTCCGAGAACACCACAATTGAATGGTGTGGCTGGGAGATGTAATCGAACCTTGTTAGACATGGTTCGTTCTATGATGAGTTGGACTTCGTTACCAATATCTTTTTCGGGGTATGCCTTAGAGACTGCCGCCCACATCCTAAACTTAGTTCCCACCAAGAAGGTTACCAAGACTCCTTACAAGATGTGGACATGGAAAGCTCCCTCGTTATCACATATTAAGGTTTGGGTTTGCGAGGCTTTCGTAAGACGAGAGACTCACAACAATCTCGAACCTCGTAGTGAGAAGTGTTATTTCATCGGCTATCCATAGAAGTCTTTTGGCTATCTTTTCTATAGACCGAATGACAATGTTGTCTTTGTTTCTAGAAGAGGAGTGTTCCGAGAGAGGGAAATGATAAGCCAAGAAGACAGTGGGAGGCAAATTGATCTTGAAGAGATTCAAGGACAAAGCGATGAAGGAACCTCTAACACTGACGCTCAACCCGAGGAGGAAACTCTTGTTGAACCCGTTGACGAGTCCTTACCTCTTAGATGTTCTAATAGGGTTAGTGTTGAACCCCAGTTTTATGGTTTTCATATTACTACTGAAGGGGATACGTTTATTAGTGATGTAACACTAATGAATTTGGACAAACCTAGCAGCTACAAAGAAGCCTTGGCAAGCCCAGAGTCTGCTAAATGGAAAGAGGCAATGGATAGCGAGATTCAGTCCATGTACGACAATCAAGTTTGGAACTTGGTTGATAATGTACCAGGTCGTAAGAAAATCAGGTGCAAGTGGATCTTCAAGAAGAAGACGGACATGGATGGGAATGTGCACACTTATAAAGCGTGATTCCTTGCGAAGGGCTTTACTCAAACTCCCGGAGTTGATTATGATGAGACCTTCTCACCAGTTGTGAAGATAAAGTCTATTAGGGTAATGCTTGAAATAGCTGCGTTTCATGATTATGAAATCTGGCAGATGGACGTGAAAACCGCTTTCCTTAAAGGGAAGTTGACTGAGGATGTGTATATGAATCATCCAGAGGGTTTTGTCGATGCGAAACATCCAAATAGAGTGTGTAAGCTTGAGAAATCCATTTATGGATTGAAACAAGCGTCTAGCAGATGGAATCTTTGTTTTGACGAGATCCTTCAGGAGCTTGGCTTTCTGTGAAGCGAAGATGAATCTTGTGTATCTGTCAAAGCCAGTGGGAGTATAGTGGGCTTCCTCGTATTGTATGTTGATGACATACTACTCATAGGACACGATGTCCCAACCTTGCAGGAGGTCAAGTCTTGGCTTGGGAAATGTTTCGTTGTGAAGGACCTCGGAGAGGCTGCTTATATTCTGGGAATAAGGATGATCAGAATAAGGTAAAGCTTGATAGATAAGTTTTGTACTCTATTAATTTCTCAGTCCCTCTAGTCGGGTGGGCACCGGTCGGTCATTCGACCAGATCCCCCTAAACACCATACGTGCGGGTCTTCCCGCATGCGGCTCACACTATTCGAGGTGGCCCAGCCCAGCATTCATTCTAAAATCCTGTAGTGAAATTGGGACTGCAATATCGCGTGAGTGAAGAAGGGCAATGCTGCATGTAAAGGTCTTTCGTCAGATCGGATGGCAAAAGCGCATATAGAATTGATTGATCTTTCTTCCTAGCCTAGTTCAATGATTCCATTATATAAGGGAACTTCTTTACCATGCCCTTGCCCGGCTGCTGGTTCATTCATTCATTCCATTCTATCTTAATTTATTTCTAAAGGCGGTAATCACATAGCAAGGTTGCCAGGTCGTCTCTCAATAACAGAATTTCCTGAGGGTGAGTCTCCGCCCATTGAGGAGTCTCTTTTTTATTCTGTTTCGACAGCTTTTTCTATTTTCGTTTTTGGTGTCCCACCTATAAAGATTGATTTTCTAGTTGATGGATATTGACCACTAGTGGCACACTCGATAGATTCCTCATCTATACCTTTTGATGGGAAAAGAAGTCTCGAGCTCCAGTTGAATCCGGAAAATAAGGTTAGGGAGTCACACTAAAGGCGGAGCAAGAAGCCCCTAACACGGTCAAGTCTTGCGCGGAACAATTGGATACATCAGTTGAAGATGCCCCATCAATAGCAAGAAGAGAAAGAGCATACTCGTCTGTCTAGAAAGCAACCTTGCCCGCGTCGAAGACAAGTCTGGCATTGGATGTCTATAGTGCTTAAACAAGTCTGTCATCGGTGGGAAAATAGTGAGCTCAATCTGTCTCTGTTGGCGCTCATGTTGGCAAATCCATATTGTAAACCCGAGAGATAAAGATCTCCAGTGCATTTGAAAATGGTGATGTAGCTGCTGAAGCTTTCTTTGTGGCGGTCGTAGCAGTATAGTATATAAGAAATCTCCTTCTTAGATATATGAACCGAATGTCGGGGCAGTCTGGACTAGATTGATTAGAAGTCAAGTAATTGAAACTTGAACAAGTAAGGGGACATGGAATGCCTTCTTTATCACTCTCGCCTCTGAAGCCAGCGTCCAAGTCCCTACATTCATCGGATGGGGCTCACTCATTAACAACTAGGCCTCCGTCACATTCTGTTTCTGAATCAGGTTAGGATACGACTCTAGAAGCTTCTGATTTCTTGTCTCATGAGAGGCCGTATAAAATGCTTTGAAAAAAGAAATCTTTCTGTGAGATTCCAAGTATTCTAGAGTTCCTTCTCGCGTTAATTGCAAATTCTTAGTCATTGAGGTTCATGGGCGATTCGGATGTTTATTTAGGTTTGGAACCCTATATTTTTTCCCCTTTCAAATAAATAGAAATGATAGGATTTCTCAAGACCAATGGGTGAAATAGCACCCTCCGATGAAAGAGACCATCTCATAAGCACTACGAAGGAAGGCAGGGAAGACCGAATCACTATCTCCGTGCAAGCAGACCTTCAAAGGACTTCGGCTAACCTGTGAATGAAAGAGAGAGGCACAGGCAGAAGTCAAGACCTTGGTCAAGATATATACTTGGACAACGTACTAAACCGTTTTAGTATGGAAAATTCCAAGAAAGGGGATTTGCCAATCCAAAGCAATACCAAGTTGAGTAAGACTCAAAGCCCGAGTACAGAGGCATAGATAGCTGATATGAGCCGAGTACCTTACGCTTCCGCAGTAGGCTCTATCATGTACACTATGACTTGTACTCGCCCTGATGTGGCCTTCGCTTTGAGCATGGTCAGCAGATATCAGGGGAACCCAGGAAAAGCTCATTGGATTGCGGTAAAGAATATTCTTAAGTACCTACGAAGGAACAAGGAATGGTTTCTAGTCCTCGGTGGGAGTGATGAGTTGAGGGTACAAAAGTACAGTGACACTAGTTTTCAGACAGATCGGGATAGTTACCAATCACATTCAGGTTGGGTCTTTACCCTAAATGGAGGAGCAGTGAATTGGAAAAGTTCCAAGCAGGAGACTGTAGCTGATTCAATGTGCGAATCAGAGTACATTGCGGCAAGCGAAGCGTCGAAGGAGGCTATATGGTTGAAGAACATCATTAGAGACCTTGGAGTTATGCCATTCATAAAGGAGCTAATGGAAATTTTATGTGATAATGAAGGAGCGGTTGCCATAACCAAGGAACCAAGAGATCATGGAAGATCTCGACATATCAACATAAAATACCATCTTATCAGACATCGGGTAGAAGAGGGACTCCTCGCTGTGAAGAAGATATCATCAGAAGAAAATCCAGCAGATCCCCTTACGAAGGGACTGAGTAGGGTTAAACACTTGCAGTACGCTAGGAGCATTGGGCTAAAGGATGATATAAGTTTGGATTAGATAGGAAACATGTAATAGATAGTTTGTACTTGACATTTGATGGATAAATAAAGTTGTGTTATTTATAAGTAAAGTTACTATCTTGTGTTAGTTATTTATCTATTGTTTCCATTTTGCATGTTTTAACTTCCTGAATAATAAGATTATTCAAACGGTCCACAGTCGTTCATGTTTTGGAAGTAGATGTGAATGAAGACTATCATGAATTGTTTGTAGATTGTCTAAAAGGTTTTGGTCATAGCAAGGGTTTGCTCCAAAGTTCATGAGTGCTTATGAATTTTATTTCAGCATTGGAATAAACCCGCGTTTGCTGGTATCACTTCGTGGTGTTGTACCTAAAGTGATCGCAATGCGATAATATCATATAGTCTTAAAACTTAAAAAATGGTTGTTGTTTGCTGGTTAGTTATGCATTGATGATGTGTAAACGCATCAATAACTTGATGTTATAAAACACATTTTTGTGCATGACTAAATTAGTAAATAATAGATGCATATGAGTCAAAGTTAATTTGTTCCTTTTACTCTATGAGAATAAAAGTGATATCTTGGCCACTTGATGATTTGATTTGACTTATGTCTCGGGCCCGGTCAGAATGAGGTTGATGTGTTCAACTGAATTCTATGTCAAACAAATTAGAGATCAAGAAACAAGTGTTGGACAATAAGTATTGTCAGCATGATATCTAGAACAGAGGATTATATGATCCCTTATCTGAAGGACAAGTAGCTGATCAGAGTTGACAGCGAAGTAAAAGAGCTACGATTGCTAATCGGATTCTGAAGTCATATGTGAGATATAGTTACTAGACTTATCCAAGTGGGAGACTGTTGGAATGGTGTCTAACCCCGTAAATATATTTGGTATGTACTTGACCTGGTTCTGCATGGTTCTTTTGGGTTGCCTTCACCAAAGCAACTTGACAAGGTAATTTAAGGAGAAAGAAAGAATATTATGGTTTATTAATATATTATAAGAATAATATATTAAAGTAGAAATCATACTTGTTTAATTAGTATTGGTCATAAATTAATTAGGAATTAATTTGGTGACTAAAAGAGATTAATTAAATAAAAGGGTATAAACTGTCAAATGTATGATAGTTAAGTTTTGGGCTAAGGAAGCCTTATGGACTTAAGGGGGAACGAAAATATGATGGGGATCCATCATAATTTTGTCCAAGGCCTTATTCCAGAAGGTTCCTTGGGCTGCTTGGTGGTTAAGTTGTCCATTAGGGTTTAGACTGAAACCCTAGTAGCCTACAAGTATAAATAAGACTCCTAGGCTATGGAAATCGGCTACACTTGATTCCAAGAGAACCCTAGGGCTGATTTCTAGCATCTCTCACCCTCTCTCATATTTCCTTCTTGCTTGTGGGGTTTGTGAACCATTAGAGGAGTTACAATTGTGACTCTAAGCTCAAGATCAAGAAGATTACAAGGATTTCAAGCTACTTGAAAGAGGTAAAAGACTTGGATCTATTTTCTTTATGATAATTTCGAATTATATATGATAGATCTAGGTTTGTAAGTCTTGGATTCAAAGCATGTATAATCGAGAAACCTAGATCCAAGCATTAGGGTTTGTATGAGCACATAGGATTGTTTCTTATGCATAAAACGCATCATAAAGAACATTGTTAAGTACCTACGGAGGAATAAGGAATGGGTCCTTACCCTCGGTGGGAGTGATGACTTAAGAATGACAGGGTATAGTGATGTCAGCTTTCAGACCGACAAAGATAATTTCCACTCTCAGTCGGGCTGGGTATTTACCATGAATATAGGAGCAATAACTTGGAAAAGTTCCAAATAGGAAACTATAGTTGATTCAACATGTGAATCAGAGTACATAGCAGCAAGAGAAGCGTCGAAGGAGGAAATATGGCTGAAGAACTTCGTTGGAGACCTTGGAGTTGTACCGGTTGTAAAGGAGCCTACGGAGATTTTCTGTGATAGCGAGAGTGCGGTCGCCTTAACTAAGGAACCAAGGGATCGTGGTAGATCCAAGCACATCGACATAAAATATCACTTCATAAGACATCGGATAGAAGGACTCCTCGTAGTAAAGAGGGTATCGTCAGAGGAGAACCCAACAAATCCCCTTACAAAGGGACTGAGTAGGGTTAAGCACTTGCAGTATGCGAGGAGCATTGGGCTGTAGGACGATATTAGTTTTAATGATTAGATAGCTATTTAGAAACGTGTAATAGATAAAATGTAATTGAAATTTGATGATTAAATAAAAGGAGTTTTATTCATGATCAAAGTTACTATCTTGTGTCAATTGTTTACTATTGTTTCATTTTGCATGTTTTGACTTCCAAAATAATAAGCTTATTCAAACTATCCACAGTCAATCATACTTTGGAAGTAGGTATTGAGGCAAGACTGTCATGAATTTGGCTTGTAAATTGTCTAAAGTGTTTAGACATAGAAAAAGTTTGCTACAACATTCATGAGTGCTCCTGAAATAACATTTGAGTATTCGAATAAACCCACGCTCACATGAATCACTTCATGAAATTTGTCACGAGTGATTGTGAGATGATAATATCATATAGTCTTCAAACCAAGATGTATGAGTTGTTGATTATGAGCTGGTTATACATTGATAGTGCGAAAATGCATCAGAAACTTGATGTTATAAAAAGTGCTATTGTGTATGATTTAACGATTAGTTAGTACAAGCATATAAGTCGAAGTTTATCTGTTCCTTTTATCCTTGGAGGAGTAAAAGCAATATCTTGGGCCCCTCAATGATTTTGTTTTGACTTATGTGTTGGGCCCGATCAGGACTCAATTGATGTGTTCAATTAAGTTCTATGCCAAACAAATTGGAAATCGGGAAACAAATTGTTGGACAATAAGTATGACTATGTTCCATGTATTTGTTCGCATGATATCTTAAAGAACAAAGGATTATATGATACCTTATCTAAATTGCGTGTCAAAGTTCGACAGCTGCTTTTACGAGCTACGATTATTAGTTGGTTTTTTAAGTCGTACTTGCGGTTATAGTTATTAGACTTATCCAAGTGGGAGACTATTGGATTAGGTGTTTAAGACCATAACTATAATTAGTATGTACTTGACACCGAGAGTAGCATGTTCCTTTTAGGTTGCATTCACCAGAACAATCTGATAGGATGGATGTTTGAGAAAGAGGTTATTTATGATTTACTAATATATTATAAGTATAATATATTAATTGAGAAATCATATTAATTAATTAGTATTGATCAATAATTAATTTGGAATTAATTTAGTGATCAATAGAGACTAATTAAATTAATGTGGACTGATTATATAAATTAGTGATATATATGGTTTGGGTTATTGATCTATGATGGTTTAAGTTTATGTGAGAGTCCATGAAGAGTTAGTCCATATGAGTTATGGATCATAAGCCTTAGTGTATGAATTAGGGTTACATATGACTCTTGGAATTGTAACACTATATATGTAACCCCTTAGAGCCCAAAATCGGGTGCACATGTAATATAGCAACAATATAGTTGATTTTAGGGTGTTCCTAACCTCTCTCTAAAGTCCTCCAATTGTTGGTAGTGTTTTGTGAAGCATTTGAGGCATCACACTTGAGGTGCTAAGCTCTTAAAGGCCATGTAATATAGGCTACGTAAAGAGGTAATCATCTAACTAGTTTTTTATGATTCATATATGAAGTTGTATGCCGGATAGGCTTCACGCTTTGGAAAAATGAAATTTGCATGTATAACTAGAGAAAACTTAGATCCAAAGCATTAGGGTTGTATGTGCACCATAGGGATGTTATAGTGTTCAAAACCCATCACCTTCCACCCTTAGCCCCCATCGCCTCCAAAGTGCCTTAGACAAAACCCTAGCCTCTTTTCAAGTTTTGTGTTCATCCTTGGTGTTTTTGTGATCTTGGAAGGAAGAAGAATGAGTCTCTAGTGATTGAATCCAACAAGCAAGTCACATCCATCCTTTTTTGCATCTTCCGTAATAGTTTTGAGTCCTCAATTTCCAATTTATTATGATTCCTCTCTTGTAGATCTAACTTTCTTACAATGTTTTAGTCTATATATGAAGTTTGAGTGATGAATTGAGATAAACTTTGCAACTTTATGGCTCACATGGTCGTTTGGTCACTATATTTGAAGGATGTAGAAGTTGAATGGGTTTTGAGATCCATGCATGGATTTTAGCTTCTTTTCTCATAATTTTGACCTAGTTGGGGTGAAGGACATGTATGGGTCATGCATGTCCATAATGTTCATATTTTTCTGAACCCTTAATGTCCTAAGAAGAATGATGGCAAGTTAGAGTTGGAGGCTTGACGAATTGAGAGCTTAATCCATTAAGTTGTCTCTATGCACTTCCCGTGACATGGCGACTTGCTTGCCAAAACATGGAGGATGGTCTGGTCGCGACTATTTTGTGTAGAATTTGCAATGACATGGTGGCATTCCTACCACAACGTGGTAGTGGATTTTGATTGGGATCAAGTTGGATGGCCATGACGTGGCCATTTTTTGGTCACGACGTGGAGGTCAGCTAGACCTGACCTTGCTCGTTGACTTTTGATTTGGTTAACTTTTATTAATATTTCTATTTTTAGTAGGTATATTAAGCATTTACCTTGTATGATTCATTAGGAGGTGTGTAGCACTCGCTTTGCTACTGTGTGAGTCTATTAGCTCTCAATTATTGTGACAACTAGAAAATTTTAGGTTTAACCAAGTCTAAGGGGTCTTGGGTATAAGTATACCCACAATGTATATCTATGTAACTTTGATGCAATAATGTTTATTGAAAGCCAAGAGGGCACTTTTCGTTTGTATGATTAAAGACAATATACACTTGGAAATTCACGTTGAAATAAACCTTGAAACATAAATGCAAATCAAACAAGAATCAAAACGTTTTAACAAAAAAACATGTATTTATGCCATGACTTTGAATTCTCGATTTGCAAGGCCATCATCTTTGTGATTTCTATTACTCAAGACCAAAAACACATCCACGGGAACACTACAAGACCGAAATCTCTAGATTATGGCCCATTAAGGCCGAAAACTCTTCAATATTAGACCGAAATCATTGGTTTGTAACACTTTAGGACCAAAATCATTAGATAGGAATGTATACCAAGGGATTTCGGTCATGCCTAGACTGAAATCACCTTCTTTATGGCCGAAAACTCAAGGTTGATTCATCCTAGAGTGATTCCAGTGGTATACAAAGGATAAGTTTTGACTATAAGATGCGATATCCCACCCTATTTCCCATGCAAACTCTGCAGTATCCCAAGCAATTAACCACCAAATATCCATGAATTACCCACCAGATTACCAAGTAAACTTCACATCATTTCCTTCCCCATCTTAATGCCAAAACCATTCCCTTAAACACCACCAATTCCGTTTCACTTACTGTAAAAACTCCATTATCTCTCAAGAAGTCAATATCCAAGCTTGAAAGGGATTTGGATCTTCAAGAACTATTCTTAGATTTTGGTAAGTAATTTCAAGGTTTCTTAAGCATTCTATACACTCTTATGTTAAATTCATCCTATTTACACAAATTAAAATGTGTTGAAAACCTTTAGGATAACATTACTCTCAAAGAAGATTATTAACTCCATCCAAGTGTTTAGGCTTGGAAACTTCTCAACATCTCTTCAAATCAACCCACAAGACCACTGAAGGTGAGTTCATACCCCACTCTTTTTCAAGATTTTACATTTTTTTTTGGGGGAGGGGGGATTCAAGTAAAACCATATTATAACAAAAATGTTGTTATAAGTGTTCATCTATATGTTGTGTATAAGGTTTATTTGCATGCTATGTGATTTTACTAGTTATTTCAAGCTTTCATGCACAATATGCTTATTTTATAGTATAAAATTTTATAAGAACAAGTTTAAACATATTACATGAACAAATGGGAAAATTATAACTTTTATTATAAAAGTAAATTTTCTAGTAAGAATGTGTCTTGAACAAGATTGGTCATAGTTATTTTATGACGATATCCTCATGGGTTTTAACCAAAACATTTGTATTCTAAACCTATTATCTTGTATAATAAAATATATAAATGAGTTTACATACATTGACACTATAACTTTTTCTGTTAAACGATAATGGGTATAGTTTGTGGTTCTTTTAAACTACTTCTCAGTTTTTCAGACATGTTACAGATAATTATTTCAAACTATAATTATGACACTCTATATAACTACTATGGAAGGGAAACGCTTCCTGTAACGCCCCAATCTAAAAGTATTTATTTATGGATTCCTGAAATCAAGAGTAAGGGCATTTTAGTCTTTTAAGGGCAATTCGTTTCATTTGAGAAGGTTTCGGACCGGGGTGTGTTGCTAGAAGCGTAGGGCTTCTCGCCAAATTTACGTGGATATAAAGTTCGTCGGGAACAGACTTAGGATAAAGGAGATATTGTAATTTGAAGTTATTGGCATCAATGGTCCCTAAGGGAAAAAGTTGGCAAAGATGTCCCATGCATGATAAGTATGCATGCACATGTTCATGGGTTTTGGTCCTAAGAACATCCTATGTGCTCATAGAAACCCTAATGCTTGGATCTAGGTTTCTCTATTGTACATGCAAGTTATCCAAGACTATAAACCCTAATTCTAGCATACAAGTAATCATATTAACATGAGAATAGGTTTATAATATTACCTTGATTTTTATGTAGCAATAACAATCCCAAATCTTCTTGTATTGACTTTGGAAGGCTTAGAGTCACAAGTGTCACTCCTCTAATGGTTCACAAACACCATAAGCAAGAGGATGAAGAGGAGAGAGGTTAGAGGCTGCCCAAAAAACGTGTGAAAACCTAGAAGGCTGCTTGTCCACGTTTTTGGTCTTAAGGGGTCTATATATAGTGAGGCAATTAGGGTTATCTAACAAGGAAACCCTAATTTGGTTGCTTAAGCCCTAAGCAACCCATGGAGCCCTTTCCTTAAAGCCTTGGATGATTTCATATGGGCTTCCCCCATAGAATTCGTCCACCTTATAATAAAAGGCAATCCATGGCCCAAATTGCAATTATCTTATAATTACAATTCCAGTCCCTTAAGTTTAATTAATCTCTTTTAGTCATAAAACTAATTACCAATTAATTATTGACTAATATTAATTAAACAATATGATTTCTCCTTTAATATATTATTCTCATAATATATTAATAAATCATATTTAATCCTTTCTCTCCATAATTCATCTTATCAAGTTGCTTTGGTGAAGGCAACCCAAAAGGACCATGCACCATCGGGTCAAGTACATACCAAAATAGTTATGGACTTAGACACTAATCCAACAGTCTCCCACTTGGATAAGTCTAATAACTATTTTGCATATGACTTCAGATCCTGATCTGCAATCGTAGCTTTCCAAAGCCGCTGTCAACTCTGATCCTATCAGATACGCGTGTCCTTTAGATAAGGGATCATATATTCCTCCATTCTAGATATCATATGAGATATGATTTCAAATCATTCTCTTTGTACTATATCTCGATTTCCAATTTATGACGACTAACTAATTGAACAAATCAAATTAGCCCTAGCCCGGCCGAGCATTTAGGTTTGTCATCACTAAATCATCGAGGGGCCCAAAGATATCGCTTTTATCCTACCTTGGATAAAAGGAACAGATAAACTTTGATACAATGCTTGCTTGCACTTACTCACAAAATCACACACAACAATATGTTTTATAACACCAAGTTACTAGTACGTTTACATATTATCAATGTGCAACCGATTTGCAAGATACAGCTCACACATCTCGGTTTCAAGAATATAAGATGTTATCATCTCACCAATCACTCGCGATACAATTCATGAAGTGATCCAAGTGAGCGTGGGTTTAATCCAATGCTCAAATCATATTCATAAGCACTCATGAACGTTGCAGCAAACATTTGCTTATGTCTAATGCTCTTTAGACAATCCACACACCAATTCACGACAGTCTTCATTCATACCTACTTCCAACATATGAACGACTATGGCCCGCTTGAATAATTTGACTGTTCTTAACCAATTAAATTATTCTGGAAGTCAAAACATGCAAAGTGAAACACAAGAATAATACTAATCCCATATGGCCTCAAACCTTTGAGTATAAATAAAACCCCTTTTATTTATCACCATATCGATTACTCATTATTTGTCGTTTCGGGTAATCAACTTCTTACTTAAATTACTACACTTGTCCCATGCTCTTAGCATGCACACAATGTTTACCTATGGTTCTTACTTTTGTGAAATAGATCAAATTGAACACATTTCCAATCATTCTCATTTCACAACTCCAAATCCTTTTTCACAAGTGTGAGAATATCAAATTCTTGTTACTTATAAAATATGCTAGATTCTAACATTCTATGCAATGATCCTTTCGTAATGTCACTGCACCAAAGTCACAAAGACTATTGCCAATGATATTACAAAGTCCTCTATCGGACATTGTTACAAGACAATTCCTTATATATGATGTCTCTCACTCAAAGTACATTCTTTGAACATCCTTTTGCATAAAAGTTTCTAATCTAGACATAGATTTTCAATATTCAATTCCCAATATGGACACGCTTCCATATTTTCCATATGACAACTCATTATTAATAGAATCTTATCTATTCGTAATGATGTCGATATGGTCCATCCAATATGGAAACATTTCCATAATTTCCATATGACAACTCATTCTTAATAGAATCTTTTCTATAATAATGTCGATATGGTCCATTCAATACCATGCTTCCAACTACTCACAAGCAACCAATCCTTGTCGAACTTTGGATTGTCTTTTGATAGTTGTTTAATTATTTTTAGTCAAAACCAATTCTAGTCCCTTTTCCCTCTAAATGCGCTCGACATTTGGAAAATTTTAGAATGGTCAAACATTAAAGCATTTGCAATCGATCCTATACCTGAAGCGTATGGGACGTGATGCATAATGTTTTATTTGCTATGTTCTCAAAATTCGAATTGTGAAGAGGAATGTCATAATCATAATCGAAATTTTAAGGACACACTATGTACCTTTGACTAAATTTTATTAACATTCCACAACCTAAGCCTTTAGATTTGAAATGAAGCATAATATTCTCTCCCTTAATTATTGCAAAACAACTTTACAACCCTTACGACTTTGCAAGGTATAACTCTTGTTTTCTATAATTAATATTGCCAACTTGCAATACGTTCCATAATAATCATACAATCATACCTTTTATGCTCCCACTATCATGATGATTACTGTAAAACATAACACCTATGCTCCCACTAGCTTTGACATGTATTCAGAAACAGCTTAACTTTCAGAAAAACAATGCTTATTGAATTTCTTAAGTTCATGTTTGTAATACTTAGTGCTTTGATAATCTTTTATCAAGGCTTCTTGAACTTATACACCTTTTCCTTAGATAGTTCATATGTGTGTGTAAACAATTGCCAGACCTCACAATTTAAATTATGGAAAGGGATACCGTAACCATAATCGAATTCGAGAATGCAATTTTACAATCACTATCTTCTTAAAATCTTTCTTAGTGAAAGCATTTCCTCACAATCATTTTCATGAAGGAGGAAATCTTATGACACTTAGATTTAACGGTGTATTTGTTCCTATCCATGTGAATTTGTCAAAACCAAAGATTACGACAAATTCAAACTCATATGGATCGAACTTTCTTAATATCGATTTCTTGCCTTATGGTAGCACAGCTGCCCACCATGTCTTCCAAGTAGTTAAGCAATTCACCCTTTCCTATCAATGTACCTTTCATTGATTAAGGTGCCTTGCCTTTTATGCGTTCAACATGAGAACTCATAGAACTCACATGCATAATTAACTTAATTGGTATTGCACAGAAACAAAATAACGTCAACACGATAGGTTGTTAACCTTAACTCGTGTGCTAGTGATGATCGATAAGGCTTATTTGATTTGTTCTTGGAACTTTTCAAGACCATTAAGACTCCCACTGACTCCTTGACATATAAGATTCTTTTGTCAATAAACATTTCTTGACAAACAAATATTCAAGAGTTAGTGTAGTTTTTACATTAACATTTCATAAAATGGTCCTAGTTGGTCTTTGTCTTATTCAAGACATTACAACTTTCCATATTTGATGAATGTTATAAACCTTTAATACTTTTCACTCATTGTCACAATCTTAACTTTAAGACTTGTTATTGGAACGAAGTATGATTGACTTCTTGATTTAACCATTTCTTCAATTCTTTATTCCTCTTCTTAGACATACAATTGTACTAAGACTCACTTAGAGGATCAATTGAGATATGGTTCTTAATCATTAAGACCTATCATAAAGCATAAAAGGTACTCTCCCTTCTTCTTAGAATGGAGAAACTTTTATATTTCTGCCTATTTGATTCTTCTTATTCGTTCTGCTATTGATTTAAACTTTTTCAATCAATTCAGAATTACACTTAATCTTCTAAGTATAATAATATTTACTAAACCTTTAGTAAATCATGACAAATATCTTTGTTACTCTTATGGTGGACTTGATCAACACGCAAATTTGTGTATTCGATCTCCAAGTCCTTTACTTGACACTTTGTCAATGAATTTGTCTAATTTCCAAATATGAAATTTCTCATTCATCGTGCAACCAAGTTGCATGATTCCAAGTTTCTGTCCAATTGAAACTTGGGTGATGAGAAACTCTCCCTATTTGGTAAATTCTCGACATTCCATAAATAACATAATAAGAACCAAATCCATTATTGCTAATAATAGAAACATCCAAACATCAATTTTTCATATACGCCATTGCAACGATAAATAAATAATATAAAATCAAAATTTATCTTATTGCGGAAAAATTTTGTCCTTACAATGCAATTCATTGAAAAACTATGCTAATACATCTTTCTTAGCAATCTAATTCTAACTCTAAGTAGTAGCTCAAGAATCTAATCTTCGAGAAATGCGATCGAAATCCATTCCTTCACGGTTAGATTTTGCTCACTTCTTCCCTTAAGCTTCCTTTCTTTTCTTCGATCTTACAAAACATCAATTGTAATCTTATCACATTATGTATTAAGAATCTAGAATAGCAGCTTCGTCTCCAATGCCCTTTCTCTTGGCAATAAAAGCAGATTGAATCTCTTGGAACAGGACATGGAACTACTTCAGACATTGCCTTTCTCTTATGATGAAACTTTTCGATCATAGCATGTCTTTCGTTGCCATTGTCTATATCCATAGAGGTCTTGAAGACAGATTCACCAATCAACTTTGCTTTTCTATTGCGCCAAACCATTGTTGATTCAGCAGCAATAAGCATATAGGTGAGATCTATAAGGGTCACATCACGGTTCATCATATAGTACTCTCTTACGAACTCACTATATGAGTTAGGAAGTGACTGAAGAACCCAATCAACAGCCATTTCCTCACAGACAACGGATCCCAACATTCTTAACCTATCAATGTGTGACTTCATCCCTAGGACGTGTGCACACACCGACTTTCCTTCTTTATGTTTACTTGCCAAAAGGGATTGAGTGATCTTGAATTTTTCAAGCCTTTGAACTTGTAGGTTAAGTAGAATAATTTGTGGAGGAGGAGGAAGTGAAGTATGATCTCTTATTCCTCGATCAAATCGTGGAATATCATCTTCATGTGGAATGCTTGTTCCACGGGATTTGAGAAGACCATTGTTGTCAAACTTTGACATCTGCAAAACGGGAGAAAACGAATTCAAGTTAGTTGATTGATTGAGACCTTAGTAAATCACCCAAATGAGATACTAAGGCTAGGACCCAACACAATATTCCACAACTCGGGAGAGGGATGCCATAACCCTAATTGCAGAATATTTGAAGGTAAGTGAATGACGATTCACTAATTTCCACCATGAAAAATGAAAAAAAAAATTAAGTTTTAAATCTATGAAAACTCCTAGATCCTTTGAGATTCATTGAACTTTCAATGGTATGTTTAAATCTCGATATGCCCCTCTAGTTTGTGACTGGGATGTCGAGGATCACGAAGCGGGTGTGAATAACCATGCAAACTACATGGTGTCCTCACATGTTACAGTCACCTATTCGATGTGTCGGTAAACCACAAACGCTCCACCGAACTATGACAAACATTGAGTCACCCTTTGCTACCTTTGCTGAGAACCATTTAGTGTGCCGGTAAACCACACACACTCCACTAACGTCTTCGCAAGGGCACAAAGTGTAATTTCATGGAATTGCATCAATTCACTTTTGCCTAAGTAACTAAGATTGGGAATTTGTAAAACATTTCGTTACTTCTGTAATTCATTATACTTATAATGGAAGGTTTCGTCCTATCCTACCTGTTCGGCTAACGACCCTCCACTAGTCAAGAGTGCGGTGGGTAAGAGTGGATACCCATTCAATCGCCATTTTATAGGCAATTTCCTTAAACACCCCTCATAGACAAGCTTCGTGAATGAGGCCTACTAACGGAAAGACTGACTTTTACTCATACATATATATAATGTTAGACTTTTAGTGTTATATATATAGTATAGGGTGTATTTTAACCTTTTAAAATATTAGGTGGTCAAATTTAACAATTATACTTTTAATTCAATTATATTTTAAATCTAAACTTTTATGGATTTATTAAACCTCTTTTAATTTTACTCCTTAATTAATTAATAAAACCATAAGGGTGTAATTTGAACTTTTCAAACAATACTAGGGTTTTTAGAATTTAAAATTCCTAATTAAACTTTTAATCAACTTTTAAATTCCAAAACTTGAGGGCAAGTTCTGAAACATTTCAAAACATTAGGGTTTTAACTATTTAAATTTCAAAACAACAAAAGCTTTTGGGTTCAAATTTAAACTATAAAACCTAAAGGGGAAAATATGAAACTTTTCATAACAACAAGGATCAAATAACAAATAATCTAAATTAACATTTAATCACATAATTATCCATATTTGATTTATTTAATGATTTCTTGCAAAACAATTTACCAATTTAATCAAAATAATTAATAAATTATCACATAAGGAAACAATTATCTTATTAATTGATAAATATCTTCAATTAGATCAAGAATATAGTCAAATATATCATAAAATCGGATTTATATTGATCTAATATGATAAGGTAACTATCCCAAAGCAAAAACATCAAGAAATCCCGAGATATGCTCCATCTTACGAGTTGACTCGTCGAGTCAGGCTTGGACTCGTCGAGTCTGCATGGACTCGGCGAGTTCAGCTATGGACTCAGCGAGTCCAGCCTCCAGAACACCAAAAATCGAATTTTTCAAACATATAATGCATCAATACAATAGAAACCAGTCTAGGCTCTGATACCACTGATGGGTTTTGGTCCTAAGAACATCCTATGTGCTCATACAAACCCTAATGCTTGGATCCAGGTTTCTCTATTGTACATCCAAGTTATCCAAGACTATAAACCCTATTTCTAGCATACAAGTAATCATATTAACATGAGAATAGGTTTATAATATTACCTTGATTGTTATGTAGCAATAACAATCCCAAATCTCCTTGTATTGACTTTGGAAGGCTTAGAGTCACAAGTGTCACTCCTCTAATAGTTCACAAACACCGTAAGCAAGAGGATGAAGAGGAGAGAGGTTAGAGGCTGCCCCAAAAACGTGTGAAACCCTAGAAGGCTACTTGTCCACGTTTTTGCTCCTTAAGGGGTCTATATATAGTGAGGCAATTAGGATTATCTAACAAGGAAACCCTAATTTGGTTGCTTAAGCCCTAAGCAACCCATGGAGCCCTTTCCTTAAAGCCTTGGACAATTTCATATGGGCTTCCCCCATAGAATTCGTCCACCTTATAATAAAAGGCAATCCATGGCCCAAATTGCAATTATCTTATAATTACAATTCCAATCCCTTAAGTTTAATTAATCTCTTTTAGTCACAAAACTAATTACCAATTAATTATTGACTAATATTAATTAAACAATATGATTTCTCCTTTAATATATTATTCTCATAATATATTAATAAATCATATTTAATCCATTCTCTCCATAATTCATCCTATCAAGTTGCTTTGGTGAAGGCAACCCAAAAGGACCATGCACCATCGGGTCAAGTACATACCAAAATAGTTATGGACTTAGACACTAATCCAACACATGTTTGGCTGGGTACGCCCAGCGTAATCTGGGTTACGCCCAGCGTATGATGGAAAGTGAACGCGGAGCCTCATAGGATACGCCCAGTGTATGCCTAACATCTAGAAACCCTAATTCTTTGAGTGTGAAGGCTACTTAAACAACTTTAGGAGCTCATAACCCTCCCTTAACTTAGCCTCCACTGTTTAGAGTCGTTTTCCCCAAACCCTAGCCAACTTCTTGAGTGTGTGAGCTATTGAAGTGAATTTGGACTGTTTTGAGAAGAAGATGTTGCATCTAGTGAGTGGAGGAAGAAGGCCAACATGTAGTCCTGAAGTTTTCTGGTGGTTCAAGAGCTCCTAAAGGTATAAAGCTTCTTGCTTGACATCTATTTCGTATAGATCTAAGGGTGGTGAAGTTTTGACACCATTCATGTCCCAAAAACCCCCCAATATGATGCACGATATGTTTTGGTTAAGATAAGTTGTCCTTTCAGACCATATGAGAGGTCTTAATGGGTTAAGACCTTCATTTAAGAGCTTTATGGACGTCAAAAAGGATAAATTTTGAGTCTTTATGAGTCCTAGGCCCTTTTTGTCACTTGATCTGGCATATGGGCTTAAGTGCTTAAGCCATTAAGCACATGGATGGATTTTAGTACAGACGTGCGTAAACCCAACGTAACTTATAGAACGCCCAATGTAGTGGGTCAGCGACCCGCTTTCCAGTCAACGAGCAACGTACACCCCTCTTACCAGAGGAGTATGCCCGTCGTATGCCCTCTGTTGGGCTTTCAAATTTAGGCCTTGAAGTATTGGACCGTTTATGGGCTAGTTGGGCATGGGTCGTGCCTGAACTGTATAGATGGAGTATTTTGGGCCTAATAATTATTATGGACCTTGGATCTAGGCCCGATTAGGAAGATGGGCCCAATTTAGTAAATTGGTCCAATATTGGGCTTTGCATAAGGACTTGTTTTGGGACCTGGCCCTATAAAAGGAAATGGATTTAACAAGTGTTGTGGGCAGTTGGCCTAGAAAGTCATGTTGGATTCTAACTTGGTGATTATCATGTGATAGTTAGCATTTCCGATGAGTCAGCGGTCCGAGATTTGCAGGTTTTTGGTAGTTGCAAGGTGAGTTATCCTCACTATACCAAGGGTCTAAGGCATCAAGGCCGTCCCTTTGAATTGATATTTGAGTAATTGCTATTGTGATATGTTAGTTTGGTATTTTTCTAGAATGGATTATTATATGCTAGAATGGCTGATTAGATCGGCATCCTGGTAGATTGGATGTGGCTATGCTTAGTGACCTGTAGTTGGTCGGACTTTCTGTATGCTGGTAGGAGATTACCTGTGATATGTGCGCATGCTTGAGAAGTTGTAGAGGGTATTCCATCCCTGTAGGATGATAGGGCCCTAGTACGTAGTTTATGTGAACTATTATGTGATTATCTGGTAAGTGCACCTATTTGTTATTATGTTGGCATTCCAACCCGATGGTTGTGGGCCAGGAGTTTTCCATCCAGGTAGGATGATTGGACTCATAGTACGTTAGCATTCCAACCCAATGGTTGTGGGCTAGGAATATTCGATCCCAGTAGGATGATTGGACTTGTAGTAGGTTGGCATTCCAACCCGATGGTTGAGGGCCTGGGATATTCCATTCTGAGGAATGAGTGGACCCGTAGTAGTGGTTGTCGTATGTGTAGGAGTATGAGCATTCCAACCCGATGGTTGTGGGTCGAGAGTATGCCATCATGGTAGGATGATTGGACTCGTGGTATGTTGGTATTCCAACCTGACGGTTGAGGTCCAAGGGTATTCCAACCTGACGGTTTATTACTGTATGTGTATGGTTATGTGTAGATGGGTTTTGTTGAGTTCCATGTAGTCGATGCACATACGGAACGATCTGTCTTTCTTCTTCACGAATAGGACCGGTGCTCCCCATGCTAAGAAGCTTGGTCTGATAAAGCCTTTACTGAGCAATTCGTTAAGTTGACCGGATAGTTCTTGCATATCTGTTGGTGCTAGACAATAGGGCGATTTGGTTACGGGGGTAGCCCTTGGAATTAAGTCCATCCAGAATTCGACTTAACGTTGAGGTGGTAACCCTGGTAGTTCTTCCGGAAACACGTCGAGGAAGTCGCGCACTATAGGGAGGTCTTTTAGGTCTTTGGTTTCTTGGTTCACATCGACTATATGAGCATGGAATGCATGATATTCCTTTCGTAGGTATTTTTGGGCTTGCATGCACGAGATAATGCGAATATTTGTATTGGGTTTATCTCTGTAGATCAACAAGGTTTCATTATTCGGTACGTTTAGACGGACTGCCTTCTCGAAACACAGAATATCGGTACGATGAAGACTTAACCAGTCCAGGCCCACAATGATGTCGAAACTCTTGATTGCCACAGGTATGAGGTCGATTGGAAATTAATAATTATCTAGCATGAGGGTACAACCGATGTATATCTCGTTAGAACTCTCTGTATTTCCGTTAGCCAGTTCTACGACGAAGGTTTCTTTTAGTACTTGTGGTGCTTGATTTAGTAAGCATTTAAATTTTTGGTTCACAAAGCTCTTCTTTGCTCCACTATCAAATAGGATACATGCATATGAGTTATCGAGGAGGAACGTACCCGTGACTACTGTGGGGTCTACCACTACTTTATTGTGTCCAATAGCAAGTAGTCTCCATGCTCCTCCCGCACTCCCAACATAGGACAGTTTCTTTTGAAGTGCCCTGTCTCGCCACACCCGTAGCAGGCCTGGCATACTCTTGTACCAGGGACCTGGGTGATGGGTTTGGGTGGTGCTTTGCAAAACCGGATAGTATGGCCCTTTCGGTCACAGTTGGTTCAGTGCATTTCCCGGTAGGGGCCGTTGTGATGGAAATTGCACATAGTGCACTTGGGTAGGCTCCCTACAAATGGATTTGCTGGTACAGGGGAAACAGGAGTTGTGGCAGCACAGACAACCACAACCTATTGGTTCTTGGAAGCGGGTTGAGCTATTTGCCCTTCTTTCAGTCCCAACGCTTTCTCTTGTTGTCGGCGATTTTGGTTGGTGTTGAGACAACAGTTGTAGTTGTTGTTGGAGGAGAAGGAACCTCGTGATTGATAAGCCTTTGGGCCAATTGCTTGGCACTATCAAAGGTTGTAGGGTTCAATGCTAGAACGTTTCCTCCATACAGGGGTACCAAACCCCATATGTATCCCTATTTTTTCTTGCTTTCGGTGGGGACCATGTTGGGACATAGAGTCACTAGGTCGCTGAATCTGGTTGTATAAGCCACTATGTCAGAACCCTTCATCTTAAGGTTCCACAGTTCCTCTTCGAGTTTCTGAACTTCGCCCCTCGGGCAGTACTCCTTTGCCATTAGATCCTTCAGCGTCTCCCAGCCCATAGCGTTAGCTGCTACCAGTGAGAGTGATTTTACATGGCCATTCCACCATGTCAGGGCCCTTTCAGTGAAGGTGCAGGCAGCAAAATTTATCTTGCTTCCTTCAGGACAAGAGCACATCTCAAAGATTGCTTCTATTCTTTCGATCCATTGGGACAACGTAATGATCCCTCCGGTTTCGTTGAAGAACACTGGTACACCTGATGAAGTCTTTATAGGTACACTCCCGTGTACGGGATTGGCTTTCACTATGGTTAGAGTTTGTGCCCGTTCCAGCTCCAATGGCACCATCATAATTCACTTGAGTCATGGTTGCGGTCACAGCAGCCTGAAACATCACCGCATCAAACTGCGGAGGGGGTAGTGGTGGTGGAGTTTGATTTACAGGCGTACTTCAGGTCGCACGCTTGCGAGGCGACATCTTTTACTTAAAATTTATAGAGGTGATGATAATAGTAAGAATCAAGTGTAAGTATGATGAGAGTGATCCATGGACTAAATCACCATAGCCCAACCATTAGAATGAGTGTATGATTGAAATAGATACACCACAATAGAGTAGGGACACAAGAGTAAAGACTTTCCAATAGATTAGATAACTGCCATTATTGATGGTACTAATCATGTAATGAGTTCGGGAAAAATGACCTAATAGTAGGTCTTACATCAAACCATATAGGGAAAATGTTGACAACTTAGAAGTCTAGTTAAAGTACTTGAAAGATAGGAATATTTTACAGACAAGTGCGTCATAGAGCATAGATAAGAAAGGCTATTCCTTAGATCAAAAGAAAGTAGGGCATCTTCTACCGGCGACGGGTACCCCTCGGGTGTACCCTCAGATCTGCCAGTTGAAGTACTACGTCTTGAAGATGTCGCTCTTGAGCTCTCAGACGCACTCGAAGTTCTATAACCTCAGCTCGGGATGAAGCTAGCTGTTGCTGCAGAGCCTCCTTGATTCTCCTAGTTCTTTCCATATCCTCTTCGAGTTAGCGAACGCGGACCGTGTTAACGTCGGAGTTGGCATCAATTTCCATGACTCGGTCGATGGTTGCCCGACCTTGTTCAACGTTCCGAGCAATCCTGCAGACCATAATGGGTAGGACTCGGTCAGTTGAGCCTCCCTGTAACATCTGGGTTCCCAAGTATTCTATATTCTTCATTATTTTTGAGTTAGATAGAAGGACTCGACGAGTTGGTACCTAGACTCGTCAAGTAGGATCGCGAATCTAGGGCTTTTTCTCTTCTTTTTGGTAAGAGATCTAGTGTATACAATGTCCCTTTGTGTCAATATCATCAGATCTAGACCTTAAGAGGTCAAGAGAGTCCCTATTCTCCAGCTTTATGCAGTCCCCTATGAGTTTGGGGCTTAGGTTATCATATTAAGGGTTATTTTGGCATATAGAGGTGATAGTGTGATGCATGGGCGTAAAGTTCGAACCTTTACGTGATTATCATGCTTAGGAAGGTCAGATCTATAGGTTAGAGAAGCAGATCTGACCTCAGAAGGTCATTTGATTATGATCATGGAAGCAACTCACCGAGTTCAGAAGTGGACTCGACGAATCGAGTCGAGGTTGCCCCGCGATTCGTGACAGGAGGACCCCGTCGAGTGGAGGGATGACTCGACGTGCCATGAGAGGCTAGAAGGATTCAGAGGACCCGCATGGACTCGCCGAGTCGCCCATGTGCACTCGACGAGTCGGGTCAAAGTTTGACCGTTGACTTCCGTTGACCTTAGGGTTTTGGTCAAGACTGATTCTAGAGAATTCAGGGAAGGGTAGAATGGTCTTCTACCCAATCCTTAGGGATGATACTATGAGAGAGTATTTATAAGGAATGTTATTTGAATGATAGGAGGAGGCTAGGTCGAGACATTGAGCACGAGGTATTATCCAACTTCATTCGAGGTGAGTCTTCTCACTATACTGTATCTGGAAGGATACCTATGTGTGACCGGAAGGTCTTATATGCTATGAGATGTATGTGTTGTATGCCGATATTGTTGGGTTTTGAGCAATCTAACACTTCCTAAGTGTGCATGCAACCCTAATAAACCTTGGATCTATGTTTGTCTAAATACATGCAAAATAATAATTTTCCAAGGTTTATAACCTATCTAACATGGCATGGGGAACATTTCAACATAAAAGAGTTAGAAGAGATTACATACCTTTTTGATGAGTTTGGTTCTTGAGGAGTTTGAGGGCCAAGCACCAATAGTGTGAATGCCTCAAACGGAATCACAAAACACCACAAACTCTTGGAAAACTTTGAGAGAGTATACACACTTGTATATTTAGGCCACACACAAGCTCACACACACTAGTTCACTAGTTGCCATTTCATGCTCCATAAGCATGCTTATATAGTGTACATGATTAGGGTGAAACCCTAATAACCCATGACTTTTCCTTTCCAAGGATCCATGGGTTAAAAGCTCCATGGATCATCCATGGACTTCCATCAAAGCCTAGCCCATTAACAAATGAGTGTTAGCCCACACCATATAAAACCAATAGCCCATAATCTAATTAGTCTTTCTTTTAATCTCTAAATTAATTCATAATTAATTTAAGACTAATAATAATAAAATAACATAACTTCATATTAATATATTATAACTTATAATATATTAATAAACATATGTGTATAACTCTCATAAAATTATCCATAAACAGTTTGGATGAGATGCAACCCAAATGGACCATGCCGGTCTGGTCAAGTATATACCAAATAAGTTATGGACTTAGACACCTTATCCAACAGACTCCCACTTGGATAAGATTAATAACTCTATTTGCCTATATAACTTCAGGAACCAACCAGCAATCGTAGCTCTCGAAAACTCCTGTTCAACTATGAAGCGCCATTTTAAGACAAGTGATCATATAATCCTCTGTTCTCATGACATCAGCCGGACAAACACATGGAACTATGTCTTGCTTATTGTCTGGCAGCTGATTCTCAATTTCCGATTTGTTTGACAAAGAACTTTACTGAACACATCAGTTTAGTTCTGACCGGGCCCGGTACATAGGTCAACACAAAATCATCGAGGGGCCTAGATATCACTTCTATTTCTAGAAGGAACAGATAAACTTCGACTCATATGCTTGTTCTACTACTTGTTGAATTGTACACAAAGGCACGTTTTATAACATCAAGTTACTGATGCGGTTTCGTGCAGTCAATGCACAACCAACTCATAGGTAACAACTCATATTTCTAGGTTTGAAGACTTATATGATATTATCGTCTCACGATCACTCGAGATAAATTTCATGAAGTGATACAAGTGAGCGTGGGTTTATACCAATACTCATAACTTATGAGTACTCATGAATGTTGCAGCAACCATTGCCATGTCTAAACACTTTTAGCCATCTACAAACCCAATTCATGACAATCTTGATTCATACCTACTTCCGACGTATGACCGATTGTGGAGGTTTGAATAAATTAATTATTCTAGAAGTCAAAACATGCAAAACTGAAACAATAGTAAACAATTGACAATGATAGTAACACTTTACTCATAAATAAATCACAAATTTTATTCATCATCAAACGTCGATTACATTTTACAAGTTTCAGGAAAACTATCTAATCTGTAAAACTAATATTGTCCCTCAGCCCGATGTGCCTCGCATGCTGAAAATGCTTAACCCTCGTCAGTCCCTTCGTAAGGGGATCTGCAGGATTCTCATCCGACGATATCCTCCTTGCCACGAGGAGTCCTTCTTCAATCTTGTGTCTTATGAAGTGATATTTTCTGTCAATGTGTCGGGATTTGCCATGATCTCTTGGTTCCTTGGCTAAGGCAACCGCACTATTGTTGTCACAGAAAATCTCCATAGGTTCTTTAATAGCTGGTACAACTCCAAGGTCTCCGATGAAGTTCTTTAGCCATATCGCCTCCTTTTCTGCTTCACTCGCTGCTATATACTCTGATTCACAAGTCGAATCAGCCACCGTCTCCTGCTTGGAACTCTTCCAAGAAATTGCCCCTCCATTTAAGGTAAAGATCCAGCCCGACTGAGAGCGGAAGTTATCCCTATCAGTCTGAAAACCAGCATCACTATACCCTAATACTCTCAAGTCATCACTCCCACCAAGGGTAAGGATCCAATCCTTAGTCCTCCGCAGGTACTTAAGAATGTTCTTTACCGCGGTCCAATGAGCCTTGCCAGGGTTCCCCTGATACCTTCTGACCATGCTCAAAGCAAATGCCACATCAGGGCGGGTACAACTCATAACATACATGATTGAGCCAACAACAGAAGCATACGGTAGTTGGCTCATCTTAGCTATCTCTGCCTCTGTACTCGGACTCTGAGTCTTACTCAGTTTGCCATTGCTTTGGATCGGTAAATCTCCTTTCTTGGAATTCTCCATGTTGAACCTTTTCAACACCTTATCCAAGTAGATACTCCGACTAAGTCCAATTAGTCTTTTACTCCTTTCTCTTAATATCCTTATCCCTAGGATATAGGCAGCCTCCCCTAGGTCCTTCATAGCAAAGCACTTCCCAAGCCAGGACTTAACCTCCTGCAAGGTTGGGATGTCATTTCCTATAAGTAGTATGTAATCCACATATAGTACCAAGAAGCTAACTATACTCCCACTAGCTCTGACATACACGCAAGACTCATCTTCACTTCTCGAGAAGCCAAACTCTTTTACCTTCTCATCAAAACAAAGATTCCAGCTACGAGATGCTTGTTTCAATCCATAAATGGATTTCTCAAGCTTGCATACTCTATTAGGGTACTCTGCACTGACAAAACCCTCTAGCTGATTCATATACACATCCTCAGCCAACTTTCCATTAAGGAAAGCGGTTTTGACATCCATTTGCCATATTTCATAATCATGAAATGCTGCAATGGCTAACATAACCCTAATAGACTTAATCTTGGCTACCGGCGAGAAGGTTTCATCATAATCAATACCCTTAGTCTGAGTAAAACCCTTCGCAACCAGTCGAGCCTTATAAGTATGCACTTTTCCTTCCATGTCGGTCTTCTTCTTGAAGATCCATTTGCACCCGACTGTTTTACGGCCTGGTACATGGTCAACCAAGTTCCAAACTTGATTGTCATACATGGACTGTATCTCGCTGTCCATAGCCTCCTTCCATTTAGCAGACTCCGGGCCTGCCATGGCTTCCTTAACACTGCTAGGTTCATCTAAATTTATCATTGTACTATCGCTGATAAACGTATCACCTTCCGTAGTAATATGAAAGCCATAATAAAACGAAGGTGTGTTCCTAACCCGTGTGGAACGCCTCGGAGGTATAGGCATGTCAGCTTGCTCAACATGAGTTTCCTCCTCAGGTTGATTGCTAGTGTCTGAGGTTTCTTCACCAATTGCTTCTTGAATTTCTTCAAGATCAATTTGCCTCCCACTGTCTCCTTGGCTTATAAATTCTCTCTCACGAAAGACCCCTCTTCTCGCTACAAAGACCACATTCTCACTGGGTCTGTAGAAGAGGTAACCGAAGGATTTCTGTGGGTAGCCAATGAAAATACACCTTTCACTCCGGGGTTCGAGCTTATCATGAGTCTCACGCCTCACGAAAGCCTCGCAACCCCAAATCTTGATGTGGTTCAAATTTGGAACCTTCCCAGTCCACATCTCATGAGGTGTTTTGGTAACCTTCTTTGTAGGGACTAGATTAAGGATATGGGCGGCAGTCTCTAAGGCATACCCCCAAAAAAGAGATTGGTAGCGAAACTCGACTCATCATAGAGCGAACCATGTCCAACAAGGTTCGATTATGCCTCTCAGCTACACCATTCAGCTATGGTGTCCTGGGAGGAGTCAATTGTGAGACAATCCCACACTCCTTAAGATAGTCAAGGAACTCGGTACTAAGATACTCACCACCTCGATCGGATCGAAGCATCTTAATGTTCCTGCCCAATTGATTTTCTACTTCCTGTTTGAATTCCTTAAACCTTTCAAAGGTTTCTGACTTATGTTTGATTAAGTAGACATACCCATATCTACTAAAATCATCAATAAAAGTCACATAATACCGATTAGCATCCCTTGTGGCGGTTTTGAATGGCCCACACACATCAGTATGTATTAAGTCCAGCAAACCCTCACCCCTTTCACAAGTTCCAGTGAAGGGTGATTTTGTCATCTTTCCAAGTAGACAAGATTCACAACTATCATCCGATTTAAGGTCGAATGATTCCAAAACTCCACTCTTTTGGAGTTGGCCTATGCGTTTCCTGTTTCATGTCCAAGACGACAATGCCACAATGATGCTTTATCTAGGCTAGTAGAAGAATCAATATACAACACATTATTTCCTAAGTTGTCTACAATCGACACAGTTTCATACACACCATCACAAGGTAACGCTTTAAAATAAAACACATTTTTATAGAAAGCATTAATACCACCACATTCATTATCAAACGAAAAGGTTAAACCTTGTTTGTACAAAGCATGAAATGAAATAATATTCCTCGCCATTTCAGACAAGTACACACATTTATGCAAATCTAATTTTAACCCATTATTAAGCAACAAAGTATAAACTCCAATCTTGGAAACAGGTGAAGCCTTCCTATTCCCCATGATCAAGTTTATCTTCCCGTGCTCCACATCCTCACTTCTTCTTAGGCCCTACATATCAGAACATTTGTGAATACCACATCCTGTATCAAGCACCCAAGAGTTAGAATATAATGAGTAATTAGACAATATAGTGTAAATACCTGCATGGGTGGGTTTCACTTTCCCATCCTTTAGATCCTGCAAGTACTTAGGGCAGTTTCGCTTCCAGTGTGCCTTTTCATGGCAATAAAAGCATTCAACATCCTTGGGAATGGCAGAAGGAGTGACAGAACCGCTCTTGGTCTTCGATGAGGAGCCTTCAAGAGACTTTCCCTTGGTACCCTTCGAAGGGTGCTTCCTCTTTTTCCCTTTGCCTTGCCCAATAGCCAAAACAGGAGCAGATGTTGGAGTAGGAGTAGGAGAGGTAAGAACCGCCTTGCCCTTAAGAACGGTTTCCGCGGTCTTCAAGAGTCCTTGAAGCTTGCTGAGTGTAACTTCCTCCTTGTTCATATGATATGTCATACGAAATTGGTCATAACAAGAAGGTAAGGAGTGCAAAATGATGTCAATTGCCAACTCCTCAGGGATGTTCACATTCAACTTCAGCAAACGGTCCACATACCTTTGCATCTTTTGCATGTGAGCCGTGACGGAATCACCGTCCTTCATGCGGGTAGTTATTATGGAGGAGATTATTTCATACCGCTCCTGACGAGCACTATGATGGTACCTTTCCATCAAGTCTTGGTGCATCTCAAAAGGGTAGAAATCTTCATATGACTTTTGGAGGTCGGCTGTCATCGTGGCCATCATGATACATGCCACCTTAGTAGCATCTCTCTCATGTGTCCTGAATTCAGCGATCTCCTCAGGAGTAGCAGTAGACTCATCAAGCTCTTTTAACTCCTTATCAAGGACATATTCCTTGTCCTCATAACGAGTAACCATCCTGATGTTCCTAATCCAATCCATGAAGTTGGAACCATCAAAGATGACCCTCCCACAAAGATTCATGAGAGAGAAAGAACCAGTTGGGTTAGATCCTGAAGCATTAGTGTTGGAAGACATCTGAAGGAAGAAAGCAAGTTTAGATTAGATATATAGAGTCCTTAATAAGACACCCAAATGTAATATTAAGGCTAGGACCCAATCACAATATATTATACTTAGAAGAGGGATGTCGTAATCTAAGTAATAATATATTTGAAAGGTAGGTGAATGACAATTCACCAATTTCCACCATGAAAAACAAAATGAATTATTAGGTTTTAATTGGATTTGAAATTCCTAGATTCTTTTGAGATTCATTGAACTTTTCAATGGCATGTTTCAATCTCGATTGTGCCCTTCAAGTTTTGTGACTGGGATGCCGAGGATCACAAAACAAGGTGTGAATAACCATGCTAATTCACTTGGTACCCTTAATATTATCACCTAATCAATGTGCCGGTAAACCACACACGCTCCATTGATCCATGACAAACATTAATTCACCCTTCATGATCCTTACTAGTCCAAGTTAGTGTGCCGGTTAACCACACACGCTCCACCAACGACTTGGTAAGGTACAAAGTGTGAATTCCATGGACTTGCACCATGTTCACATTTTTCCTAAAATAACTAAGATTGGGAATTAAAAAGTTTAGTTACTTTATAATAATCATTATACTTTTAATGAGGATTTAAAGTCATTGTCCTACCCGTTCGGCTAACGACTCTCCACCAGTCAAGCGAGTGGTGGGTGAGAGTGGACACCCATTAAGTCGCCATTTTATAGGCAACAACCTTATACCCACCTTATAGACCGGGTTCGTGAATGAGGCCTAATAACGGTAGAACGACTTATTTTTATACATATATATAATAATTAACCATTAATGTTATAAATAGTATAAGGGTTGAATTTTAACTATTAAAACTCTAAGGGTTGGAATTAAAGTTTATTAAAGTGTGTGAAACTTTACAAATTCCAAAACTTGAGAACAAGTTTTGTAACTATCCAAAACTTTTCATTTCATAACTTATGAATTAAAGGTTCATAAAAATTAAGACTCTTCATTTTCATGTAACTTATGTGTTTAAATGTGTGTGTTAGAGAAAGTGACCTTTGGATATCCATAACTTGAGGACAAATTATGGACTCCATTAAAACACATAAATGATCAAGAATTAATTCTAAACAATTCAGCAAATAATTCCTATCATCTTCTAAATTCATAAGAACATGAACATGATCATCAAAATTTCAAGAATTATATGAACACATAAAAATCATGGAATTTTGATATATGGTATTGTAAATGGATTAGAACAACCATTACACCAACTAAAACAAGTTTTAAAACACCAAAACAGTTTAGGGTAATGTTTCTAGTCCATTTCCAGCAGCAAAAGTCAAAAATTTGCACTCTGTCGCTCCTACTCGTCGAGTGCATGAACCTACTCGGCGAGTAGGTTGAAGATACACATGGACTCGGCGAGTCCCCCCATGGACTCGGCGAGTTCATCAGTCAGACAGCAAGTTTTTCGACTTTTTCAACTATTTTGCATCAAGTATCAAACAAGCAAGCCTAGGCTCTGATACCACTGTTGGGTTTTGAGCAATCTAACACTTCCTAAGTGTGCATGCAACCCTAATAAACCTTGGATCTATGTTTGTCTAAATACATGCAAAATAATAATTTTCCAAGGTTTATAACCTATCTAACATGGCATGGGGAACATTTCAACATAAAAGAGTTAGAAGAGATTACATACCTTTTTGATGAGTTTGGTTCTTGAGGAGTTTGAGGGCCAAGCACCAATAGTGTGAATGCCTCAAATGGAACCACAAAACACCACAAACTCTTAGAAAACTTTGAGAGAGTATACACACTTGTATATTTCGGCCACACACAAGCTCACACACACTAGTTCACTAGTTGCCATTTCATGCTCCATAAGCATGCTTATATAGTGTACATGATTAGAGTGAAACCCTAATAACCCATGACTTTTCCTTTCCAAGGATCCATGGGTTAAAAGCTCCATGGATCATCCATGGACTTCCATCAAAGCCTAGCCCATTAACAAATGAGTGTTAGCCCACACCATATAAAACCAATAGCCCATAATCGAATTAGTCTTTCTTTTAATCTCTAAATTAATTCATAATTAATTTAAGACTAATACTAATTAAATAACATAACTTCATATTAATATATTATAACTTATAATATATTAATAAACATATGTGTATAACTCTCATAAAATTATCCATAAATAGTTTGGATGAGATGCAACCCAAATGGACCATGCCGGTCGGGTCAAGTATATACCAAATAAGTTATGGACTTAGATACCTTATCCAACAGATATATGATATGTATGTGTTATGTATGTTATGTATGATAAGGACCGGAAGGTCAAGATGATAAGGACCAGAAGGTCCCGGAAGGTCGATATAGGTAGGACCAGAAGGTCTATCGGGGTTCGGGACGGAAGTCCCCTGAGACACTTGGACTAGAAGGTCCCACAGAGTTATGGTCTGGAAAGGCGTATGTGTTGTATGTGGTATTTTGGGGAACTCAAAAACCATTTATGCTTATAGTTGTTATGATATGTGTTTCAGGTACCAACGAGGATCGCGGGAAGGCGCTGACATGATCCGTACACACTCATAGAGTTTACGTTTGAGATTCTAGGAGTTGTTTTGTTATGTTGACACTGGATACATTATGTTTTGATATTGTTTTTGATGCTTAAAAGTATGGTTTAAAAATGAAAATTTGTTTTGGAAATTTCACGTCGTTACACTCCCTCGCTTATATTGTAAAATCTTCGATCTCCATTGAAGGGTAAAGGTTGACCCTGTTCATGGCTCCATTGGTTCAAGTTTGTCGCCCACAAGGGTGTGGGACCTTGAAATGCTGGTCGGGGGTGGAGGTTTGGGATTTGAGCCTCTTGAGGCAGGTTTTTAACTTCTGGCTCGGAGTCAGAAGCATCCGAAAAACCTTCTGTGAGGTGATCATCCAAAGGGATTGGATGATCATCTTCGGGCTCTGCTTTAAGCCATCCATCATTGTCTTCGTTTGGGAAGTATGGGTCGCCGGGTGGATGGAATCCAGCCATGATATCTATGCGAGAAAAAGGGGTATAAGAATCTTAAATCTAAATAGACGTATTACCTAAGATAATTATAAGATGATCCTTACTAGTTACTTCAATACTTGTGTAGTGCATACCAGTTATATGAAACCAAAACAAGATAGACCTTCGAATAAGTAATCCTAAGTCCAAATCCACAACCAAACAAGGAACAGGAAGTACAGCAAAGATCACAGATTCTAAGTCTATGACACCTTAATCACATATAACCTTAGCATATCCACTTAGCAACTATTGACCTACTAGTAAAGACCTTTTTAGTTCTCAATTAAGTAATTATAGTAACACAAATTACTCCTATAGTATTTTAGGTTTATGTCCTGTTCTAATGTTCTTATTGTAGTAGTGCTGGTAAGTTTTTAGACTTGTTGCAACCTCACAACCATTCTTAGGTACATGCTAGTCATTCCTCGGAAAATATAGTTGATCAGGCTATATCACTCCCAGATTTGACTATATGTCTCTAATCCTAATTGTTTTGTTCAACAATCGTAATACTTTTGTTCTGTCCTAGTGACACTGATTTTAGTATTAATGCATGTATGTATACTTAGTTAAATATTTTATTATTAAAAAGTATAAACTCTTGGTCAGAGTATTTTAATCTTTTTGTGTCTATAGTTAGTATATCTTTTATGGGTTGATATACTCGATTCATTATAAATAATGCTCTGATACTAATATGTCGCACCCCAAAACTGGAACGGCGGAAACGTTCTGGGGCGGAGGACGTCATGTACAGTATCATAACAATGCATAATAGTATAACAAGCAACAACATCCATTGCATTAATAGAGTAATTAAATACATGTGTGTTCTTTTGTAAGGTTTAAATGACACCAAAAATGTATAGCCAAAATAAAGACGAGTCTTGGATCCACTCCGTCCTTCAAAAGGTGCATGGGTGTACTTGTCTTACTGGTTCCCTGAGAATAAAAGTTATTTTGAAAGAGACTATCAGCATAAAATGCTGGTGAGTTCATAAGTATTTAGTGTCATTTAGTAGTTAAAAGCCACAAAATGTTTGTATTAAAACCTTGAAAAGTTTGTAAAGTTTTCCCAGAAAATCCTATATTTCCTGTTTATAAATAATGTAGCCCTCTACCCGAGGCCCGACTGTTTTACATGCTTGTTCTAGTATAAAAATGTAATGTTTGTTCATGTATTTGTAATGGTAGGAAAAATATAGTAGTACTTTGTTACTGTGTAATAAGTAGGTTTTCTCCCATTTATCAATATCATCTATTAGGGAAAATAGAACGTTTTATCTCAGCAGTGACACTACTGACTATTAAATGATCAAAATGAAGACTCAAGGTCGTATTAAATGTACCATACTCCTTGGTGAGTCTTATTGCCTTTAATTTCTAGTTGGTTAATTAAAGATTTAGATGTGAATTAGTTTGTAACCATGCTGATTGACGGCTGAATACCTGATGACCTTCTGGCGTCATAAAATAGTAAGGTGACATTTTGTCACCCCTTGGCCTTATCGGTTGGGACTGTAGCTAGCAGTCGGGCTGTGGGAGTGTCTGTCCCGTATAGATCTATACACACGATGCCCGCTCTCCCTCCAGGAGACTCTGGTTACAATGTGATACAACAATGTATGGTTGTATCATGAAGTAGTAGTTCACATTCTATTTATCGTATTCTAGTGTTTATATTGTATGTTATAGTGTATTGAATGTTCTCATTGTACTAGTGTATAGTATGTTCTATTGTATAGTATAGTGTATGTTCTCTTAGTTTCTCATCATAGTAAGTTCTTTCCGTTTCTCATAAAAGTAAGTTTGTATTGACTCATAAATGGACTGACTCTTGTATGTTTCATTGTACTGGAAATAGTGAGTAGTAATCTATAAAACTATACCTAATATAGTTTACTAGTATTATTGTTTGAATGATCGCGTGTGTATTGAATCGAAATAAAATCTTTTATATCAATATACATATACATAATATATAACTAAGGTTCAAACGACACTCGGACAAACAACCAAATACTCTAAGTCCACAACCAAACAAGGAACAAGAAATAAAGCGAACGATCAGTCCTAAGTCCTTTCAACCTTATTTATATAACTATATCTATATAGATATGATTTTAACAATATATAAGTTTAAAAGAGTTTAATAAAGTGTTTTAGCATAAAGAGTTTGATAAAATGTTTTGAAGTATTTGAAAACCATAAGTTTGATAACAGCTTGAAAGTAATAGAAAATCTTTCTGTTTATTCTAGTTATTAATCACATTTGATTGATATAATAACTAAAATGTTTCAACTTGTATTCCCCCCCCCCCCCCCCCCCCCCCTAAAATCATTTAAAATCATTTTAAAGGTTGATTAAGGGGTATGAACTCACCTATAGTGAGTGATACTGGAGTATGGTTGAAAGATGATTGCAGAGTGTCAGTTGTAAACTTGAGCACACAAAGATCCTAATAACCATAAAATGACATGAATGTGCATGTAATTAGTGTCTAACAACTAATTAAGAAGTGTAACACCCTTATAGACTAGGAAACTCTAAGTTTTAAGGGATATAATCATACATGATTGCATAACTAGGGTGTATGGCCACGCTATTGGGTTTACGGTCCATGTGACATGACCATAAGAGTTTATGGTCCATGTGTTTATGGTTTCATGGGTTCACGGTCCCATGTGTTTGATGGGTCTGAGCCATAAGAACTTTCCTATGTGCACATGCAAACCTTAATGCTTGGATCTAGGTTTCTCTAATTGAACATGCAATGTATCCAAGGCTTATAATTCTAGATCTAGTGTAAACAATTGAATCATATCATATGAAATCAGATCTAAAAGAATACCTTGAGTTGCTTGCTTGAAACTTCTTGTTCTTGGATCTTAGAGTCATAATTGTCACTCCTCTAATGGCTTACCAACACCAACTAGCAAGAGGATGATCTTGAGAGAGAGAGAGAGGAGGTGAGAAGTCGGCTTTAGGGTTCTTCCTTGCAAGAGTATGGCTGATTTCCCTCACCCAAGGGGTCTATTTATACTATGAGATACTAGGCTTACACCCTTAACCCTAATTGAATAACATAGGCCCTAAGCAATCCAAAGATCCTCCTAGATATAAGGCTTGGACGATTTTAAGGTATCCTAACCCTAAAATCCGTCCACCCTAATATCCATAAGGATACATAGCCCAAAACACAACTATCACACATTTGACAGTTTATGCCCCTTTATTCAGTTAACCTCTTTAAGTCACCAAATTAATTCTCAATTAATATATGACTTATATCAATAAAATAACATTATTATTCCTTTAATATATTACTCTAATAATATATTAACAATAATATCTCTTCTCTCTTTACAAATCATCCAGTCAAGTTGCTATGGTGAAGGCAACCCAAAAGGACCATGCACAACCGGGTCAAGTACTTACCAAATATAGTTACAACCTTAGACACTAATCCAACAGTCTCCCACTTGATTAAGTCTAGTAACTATATATGCAAACATAATCAGATTAGCAATCGTAGCTCTCAAAGACGCTATCAAACTCTAACCTTATCAGTATCCTGTCCTTTAGATAAGGGATCGTACCGTCCTCTGTTTAGATATTGTGTGGACAATCTCATGTAATTTATTGTCCAGCAATTGGTTTCTTGATCTCATATTTATTTGACATAGAACTTAATTGAACACATCAATTCAGTCCTGACCGGGCCTGGCACATAAGTAAAATCAAATCATCGAGGGGCCCTGATATCGCTTTTACCCTCTTAGGAAAAAAGTAACAGATAAACTTCCACTTATATGCATTTACTATTTACTAATCAACTATACACAACAATGTGTTTTATGACATCAATTTACTGATGCGGTTTCGTATTGTCAATGCACAACCAATTAATAAACAAGAAACCATATATCTTGGTTTTAAGACCATATGATATTATCGTCTTGCGATCACTTGCGTTACGTTCCATAAAGTGATTCCAGCAAGCGCGGGTTTATTCCAATGCTCAAAACTTGTTCATAAGCACTCATGAACGTTGCAGAAACCTTTACTATGTCTAATACCTTTTAGAAATCTACACACCAATTCATGACAATCTTCATTCATACCTACTTCCGACATATGAACAATTGTGGACCATTCGAATAATTCGATTATTCTTAATAACTCAATTATTCAGGAAGTCAAAACATGCAAAGTGAAACAATACTTAAACAACTAACATAAGACAGTAGCTTTACTTATAAATAATAATCCTTTATTTAATCATCAAATGTCAATTACATTTATCTATTACATGTTTCCAAACTATCTAATCTAAAATAATATCGTCTTTCAGCCCAATGCTCTTAGCGTGCTGCAAATGCTTAACCCTACTCAGTCCCTTCGTAAGCGGATCTGTTGGGCTATCCTCTGACGATACCTTCTTTACTACGAGGTGTCCTTCTTCTACTCGATGTCTAATAGAATGATATTTTCTATCGATATGCTGAGATCTACCATGATCCCTTGGTTCCTTGGTCAAGGCAACCACTCCTTCATTATCACAAAAAATTTCCATAGGCTCCTTTATGGAAGGCACAACTCCAAGGTCACCAATGAAGTTCTTCAACCACATCGCCTCCTTTGACTGCGAACGGTAGTTGTCCCTGTCGGTCTGGAAGCTTGCGTCACTATACCCTCGCACCTTTAAGTCATCACTCCCTCCAAGGACTAAAAAACATTCCTTGGTCCTCCAAAGGTACTTAAGTATATTCTTGACCGCAATCCAATGAGCTCTGCCAGGGTTCCCTTGATATCTACTGACCATGCTCAAAGCAAAAGCCACGTCAGGGCGAGTACAAGTCATGGCATACATGATTGAGCCAACTGCAGAAGCGTAGGGTACTCGGCTCATCTCAACTATCTCGGCTTCTGTACTTGGACTTTAAGTCATACTCAAGTTGACATTACTCTGTATTGGTAGTTCTCCCTGTTGGGTTTTGAGCAATCTAATACTCCTAAGTGTACATGCAACCCTAAATACCTTGGATCTATGTTTTCTCTATTATACATGCAAATATCAACTTTCCAAGGTATTGTTCTATTCTAGCATACAAAACTTTGAATAACACAAGTTAGAATAACATACCTTTTGTTGGTGCTTGTCTTCATGAAGCTTGAGTGCCTAGTGCCCCAAGTGTGACACCTCAAATGGTTCACACAACACCATAAGCACTTGGAATAACTTAGAGAGAAATTAGAACACTTCAAGAATCGGCTTGCCCTCCATGCATATCATAGTGGCCGATTTCTCACATCAATAAGATGCTTATATAGTTGTTACGATTGGGGTAAACCCTAATTGTCATGGCTTTCCATTTCCTTGGATCCATGGGTTCAAATACACCATGGAGCATCCATGGAGCATCCAATGGGTTTGAGCCCAACTTGATAATCCATGGAGCATTAGCCCACTATATAAGTATGGATGATTTACACAATCAACCCATATATTTAATTAGTCTTCTTTTGATCACATAATTAATTCTAAATCAATTATTGATCAATACTAATTAAATAATCTTATTAATATATTAGAACTTGTAATATATTAATAAACCTTAAGTGTTATTTCTCTCATTTTAGTCTATCCAAGTGCATGATGCCATGCAACCCAAATGGACCATGCCGGGCCGGGTCAAGTCTTACCAATTATAGTTATGGACTTAGACATTAATCCAACAGTCTCCCACTTGGATAAGTCTAAAACTATTATTGCAAGTATGACTTCAGAACCCGACTAGCAATCGTAGCTCTCAAAAGCTTTTGTCGATCTCTGACCTTGTCGATGAACTCTGACCTCTGTCAATGACTTGTCCATTAGATAAGTGATCATATATTCCTCCATTCTAGATATCATATGGACTGAGACATGGATTATAATCATTCTCTCTGTCCATTTTTGTTTCCCGATTTATGATTTATGACGACTGACTAATTGAACAAATCAAATCAGTCCAGGCCCGGCCGAGCACTTACTTTTTTCATCACTAAATCATCGAGGGGCCCACAGATATCGCTTTTATCCCGAAGGTAAAAGGAATGGATAAACTTCGACTCATATGCTTGTACTGACTACTTGTTGAATCATACACAAAGGCACATTTTATAGCATCGAGTTACCAATGCGTTTTCGTACAATCAATGTATAACCAACTCATAGGCAACAACTCACATCTCTAGGTTTGAAGAATATAAGATATTATCGTCTCATGATTCACTCATGATAAAATCCATGAAGTGAATCCAAATGAGCGTGGGTTGAACCCAATACTCATCCCTTATGAGTACTCATGAATGTTGTAGCAACTATTGCATTGTCTAAAGCACTTTAGACAAATCATACAAGCCAAATTCACGACAGTCTTGATTCATATCTACTTCCAACATATGACCGACTGTGGATCGTTTGAATAACTTGTCAATCAGGAGAATGACGTCGTTATTCTGGAAGTCAAAACATGCAAAGTGAAACACAAAATAATACTAGTCCTATATGGCCTCAACACTTTGAGACTAAATAAAACACCTTTTATCTAAGCACCATATTGATCACTCATTATTCATGTTTCGATTAATCAACTTAATACTTGAATTGAATCAGTAGTGATGCCATGCTCCAAGCATGCATACTATGTTTCTCTAAACAATAGCTATGCCATACTCCAAGTATGCACACTATGTTTACATATGGTCATCTCTTTGTGAAATGTATATCAATTGAACATGACTTCAATGATTCTCATTTCACAATCCCAATCCTTATTGTAAATATAAGAATACCAAGTTCTTGTCATTTACCGTAATCTATGCAATGATCCTCTTGTAATTATATTCACACAAGTCACAAAGACTTAGCAACAAACATCATAAAGTATTCCAATGGAAAGCAATTCTATGGAGATGAAGTCTCAAATTCAAAGTACATTCCTTTGAACATCCTTCTATGCATTAAGTTCTTTAATCTTACACAGATTCAAAGAATAACTTCCACCTATGGACACAATTCTATATTCCCATCTTGACCATCACTTTTGAACAAGAGTTGCCTCTTTCCAAAATATGTCAATACGATCCTTACTCTATACTTTCAATTGTCCATGAGAAACCAAACTTTGGAAAACCCCAAATTGTTCTCGACAATTGCTTAATCATCTTAGTCATATCCAGTTCTAATCCCTTTTCCCTTCTTAACGCCCTAAGCATTAGGAAAAATTAGAATGCATGAATATTATAACACATGCAATCGATCCTATATCCGAAGCATATGGGATACGATTCATGCTATAAAATTTTTATTTGCCATGTTCTCATAATTCGAACTATGAATAGGGATGTCGTAATCATAATCGAATTTTGAGAGAAAGTAACATATATAGAAATTCCTTATGTTGAACCATTCCAACATAACATTCATATATATTCTTGACTAGAGTTGATTAAAATCTCAATCTAAGCTTGTAGAATTGGAATGAAGTATAAATTTCTCTCCCTTAATTATAGTAAAACAACTTTTTCAAAGCGAGTTGAAACTTTTGCTTTCTATAATTAAAATTGCTAACTTTCAACATAATCATCATGCTCCCACTAACATAATGATTATTATCTAACTAGCATAACACTTTATGCTCCCACTAGCTTTGACATGTACCTAGAAATCAGTCAGATTTCTGATACTAGATTGCCTTGATAAGTGTTGGGCTGAAGTTCTGTTTTGTATTGCGTCTTTTGGGCTCGTAGATTAGCCTAGTATTCTCCGGTTTGGGCCTGTCCAACCGAGAGCCTTTTATGTATAGTATATAAGTTATCGCTTGCATGCATATTAGGTTAAGATTTAAGATTCAAGATTTCTGTTTTAGCGTTCCAGAGTTTACGTATTTGCTCTCTTGTAATCTTCTAATCCTTTACAGTTGATGTTCTTAATCGAGCTCTTCTAAGGATTTTATTTAATCATTCGACACGTTTGATTCAAGCTGTTTGTTCTTAATATTGCGTTCTTCCTTGTTATTTATATTGTGTTCTTGCTGTTTCACATTCACACACTTGTTCAAGATCTAATCGATCTTTATAGATTAAAAGCTATTGTGTTTTAAATCTCATCAATTGGTATCAGAGCAGGAGGCTGTGTAATCGATACACTTCTTTTTTGTGAAAAAGATTTTCATTAGGGTTTTCCGCAATCATCGATATTTATTGAGCCGTCATCTTAATTGACGTATCTTAGTATTTATTGTTTTGCCCTAATCTGCTTTATTACAAGTCTGATCTTTGAACAGGTTATTACGATCATTATGGACGCAACGCAATCAAACCCTATTAATATTTCCAACAGCATTGGTTCGACGACAAAGATTCCAATCTTATACACCCATGACTACGAAGTATGGGCACATCATTTTGAAGATTACGTGATTGGATCGGAGGACAATGGTTTTCTCATATGGGAAGCCATTATCAATGGACCATTTTCTCATTCAGCGACATCCAGAGTTATTAAGACGCAAAAAGAATACAACGATTTGCTCAAGGACGTGACGAATCTTGCACAGGATGAGAAAGATAAATTCCAGTGCAACATTAAGGCACTGAGGTTGATCAGATTCGCCCTTCAGTCCGACACATTCAGACTATTCAGCTCATGCACTACGGCGAAGGAAGTGTGGGATAGACTTCGCGAACTGTATTCAACAGACGAAGATCTTGAACACTCCATCCAAACCTTGCTTCTATCTGAGTTTGGAGAATTCAGGCAAGGAGCCGAAGAAACCGTGACCCAGACGTTTGATCGCTTCAATCATCTTCTCAGCAAGATGATCAAACACGACATTGAAAGGAAGCTCATCGAACAAAAGGTTACTTTCTTGAACGGACTGAGATCGGAATGGAGAGCAGTAGTTTCCACAGTCAAAGCCCATGAACAGTTTAAATCATACTCTTTGGCGAAACTGGTGGGTATTCTAAAGTCCCAAGAGAAGATTGTTGTTCAAGAGAAGAACGTGGTGTCTAGTCTTGGTTCGTTGGCCCTCCTATCCAAAAGTAAAGCCGTGATGGAGGATGAAGAGCTCAACTTGGAAGAATATGACCTCACAACTGAGGATTATGCCATGATGGTATCCAATCCTAAGAGGTTCATAAAGAAGAGGTTCCCCAGCAACAAAAACCGAAACTGGCAGGGGAGTTATAGCTCTGAAAAGGCAAATAATGAACCGAAGGCTGAGGAGTCCAAGAAGGAACCGAAGGCAGATGGCGATTCCGGAGTAAGCTGCTTCTACTGTGGTGGCAAGAACCACTATGCTAAGGACTGTGTTCTTAAGAAGATGGCTGAAAAGGACGATGGAAAGGATGAGGAAGCTGTGCTGCAGAAGAGATTGGATGAGTTGAGGAAGAAAAAGTCTACCGCTAACCCTTCTATTAATGCTCTTATTGTGCAGGGTTCGGTTAATAATGATGAGTTCGGTAGCACCGAAGTTTGGTCTACTGACTCAGAAGACGAAGAAGTGAGGAAGCCTACTCATGGAAAGGCTTATTTGGCTAAGGAGGAAAGCAGTGGTGGAAAGTGCTTCATGGTGTCAAGCGCATCCCAAATGAGGGGATACAATACCGATGGAGGAAGCAATGGACCGAAAGCGCAAGAAGATATGTGCTTCACAGCCAAACCACTCAGCCAACAGTTCAATGAGCTTGATGAACTGATAAAGAAGGTACAATCTGTTTTTATTTCATCTAAAGTACCATCATCCTCATATGAGAAAGATCTAAAAAACGTTAACACAAGAATTTCTCATTTAGATAGTAGCTTAACTCAAACTAGAGTCACCAATTCTAACCTGTCTGATCAATTAAGCAGGGTGGCGTCGAAGAGTGAGGAGCGGCGTATGTGGATTGAGTTAAAAGAGTCGGAATTAATTAAAGTCAAAGACGAAAACATTTATTTGCAGAGAGACAATTTGAAATTGTTAAAACAACGAAATGTTTTTTGTTTAATAGCTAAACGTTTATATTCCAATATTACTCAACTGCATTTGGACTGTGAGATAGGCAAAAAGATTCACCGTATGATTTTACCATTCCTAGAATTTAAGGAGGATGAAATCGATGCCGAAGCTTACAATTGTGAGAGTGTGATTTCGTCTGATGATGTCAACCCAACTTATCAAATCGGACTGGACAAAATTGAGTCCTTCATTAAATCCAAAGACCATAAGGACATGCTCAAAAATCTGTTGGACGAAAATGATAGACTTAAACTGAGAACCGAAACCATACAAAAGTTTGACTCTCTAAATGCCAAAGTAAGCTCAGAAAATAAAATTGATGTTGAAAATGCATCTGAGCTTAACGAGGACGAAAACATGAGTGAAATTTCTGTAGAGGATACGGTTGACTGCTCAGAATTTGTAAAAAGCGAAACTGAAAACCACAAAAATCTTATTTCTGAAAATTCTGTGGAATTCACTAGATTGTCCCAACAAAAGTCCCCGAAATTAGTAGAAAAGGCTGTTGTCTATCAAAAGGTCAGAACTACTCCGAATCAGGTATACAAAGTGACTGGAGTAACCGAACATCAGACAGCTGAACTCACGGCTATCGTTAATGAAGACAATGCTGATGGCTGTGATGAGTTCTTCTGGGAAGCTCCTATTGACAATGGAAACGAAACCGTTGGCCTATCTGAAAGAACCTCTTGGATGAAGAAAGGGAGATACATACCTGAACCTTTGAACAAGCCTGATAATTTCAGTGAACCAAGCACAATTGGTACTAAAGACACTCCTCAAGGGGGTGATCATTCGGCAAAAGAAGACATTCCTTCAACGCCAACAGCTCGAAGTGAAACTTCATCAGATACTCCTTCCACTTCCTCAGGGCAAACTGAGTCTTCGTCTAACATTTCCTCTGCACCCTCAGCTCAAAGAAAAACCACTAAAGATCAAAAGGAACCAGCCAGGGTGACATCAAAAGCGAAAGCGAACGTTCATCATCAACCTAAACAGATGAGGGATAAAAAGATAGAAAGGAACCTAAGATACAGGAAAAACCTTTCTGAAAGGAAACAATTCTGGCACTCCCAGAATGCATACTATTCACACAAGGACAAGAATCTGAGGTTTGAAAATAATGATAATTCCAACAACCGAAAGCCAAGGTTCGGTTCGCAAGAAGATACCAACCGAAAGCCAAGGTTCGGTTCGCGAGATGATACAAACCGAAAGACAAGGTTCGGTTCGCAAGAAAACTCTGACCGAAAGCAAAGGTTTGGTTCTGAAAAGGAGTTCAACCGAAACCAAAGGTTCGGTTCCAAGAACAACTCCAACCGAACGCAGAGGTTCGGTTCTGAAGTCAGAAGAGAACAAGACTCAAAAGTTAAATCCACCCACGATCAAAAGCAAAAGGGTCACCTAGAGTCATCAGCAAGGAAGACACCTCCATCCAAATCCAAATCCTCTCTTCCTAATTCTTCTTGTTCATCTCCTTCTTGCTCTAACTCTAATTCCATGAGTTCTCAAAAACCACGTCCATATGCTGAAAAGAAGGACAAGCAGAAAGTCGGTAAATTCAAACCTGAGTCTAAAGCGAACACAAGCAATCCTAACAAAATAAAAGTTTTCACCATTAAAAAGAAAGATGAAACAACTTTAATTAAAAGAACATATCTTGTTGATATCTCTCTAACTATTCCTGTTCCCATGAAAACCTCACATGGACCCAAGAAACTTTGGGTTCCTAAATCTGCTTAATCTTTGCAGGTTATAAGTGACGAGCAGTTTGACGAAGAATGGTACATTGACAGCGGCTGCTCGCGTCACATGACAGGGAGGAAGGAGGAACTAAGGGAATACAGATCTCTTGCAAATGGCGGCAACGTTAAGTTTGGAAATAACTCTTTCGGCACCATAAAGGGATATGGGATGATAACGAATGGTGATTTTACCATAAGAAAGGTAGCTTATGTGGAAGGACTTCAACACAACCTCATCAGTGTATCTCAGCTTGTTGGAGGTACAGGTCTCAAAGTTTCATTCGATGATGAAGGTTCTGAAATCATAGAGAAAACAACAAAGAAAGTGATTCTGAAGTCAGAGCGAAAGGGTGAAATGTTTCCGTTGAACATGAAACCCATCAAAGGAAACCCAGCTATTTGTCTGCTATCAAAGGCTCAATCCGACGAAAGCTGGTTGTGGCACAGAAGACTCTCTCATCTCAATTTCAAAGATATCAACCGACTTGTCACTGGAGGTCATGTTAGGGGTCTTCCGTTGCTCAAGTTTGACAGAGAGCATTTATGTGCTGCATGTGAAATGGGAAAGCAGAGTCGTCAAAGTCACCCATCCATTGTTAACACAAAAGTTGTTGAACCACTCGAATTGCTTCATATCGATTTATGTGGTCCTTCATCTATTGAAAGCATCGGTGGTAGCAAGTACATTCTTGTTGTCGTTGATGACTTCTCTAGATTTACATGGGTGTTCTTTCTAAAGCTCAAATCAGAAGCGACTCAAAAGCTAAAAGTGTTTATCAAGCAGATTGAAGTCCAGCTCAAGAAGGTCGTTCGAAACATCAGGAGCGACAATGGTCTCGAATTCAAAAACAAAGCGTTTGAAGAGTTTCTTGCAGAAAAGGGAATTAGTCATAATTTCTCAGCTCCCTACACACCACAACAGAACGGAATAGTCGAAAGACGAAACCGATCCTTATGTGAAGCTGCCCGAACTATGTTAAGTTTCGCTTCCTTACCTCTTTATTTTTGGGCTGACGCTATTTCTGCTGCTTGTTATACACAGAACAGATCCTATCTCAATAAGCGATTCAAGCTCACACCATATGAGATAATAAATAACAGAAAACCCAACGTGAAATTTTTCCATGTGTTTGGCTCAAGGTGTTTCATCTTTAACTCTAAAGAACACCGCAACAAGTTTGATGTCAAAGCTGACGAGGGAATCTTTCTGGGTTACTCACTCACATCCAAGGCGTACAGGGTCCTGAACAAACGCTCAAGAAGGATTGAAGAGACATACTATGTGACCTTCGACGATAACTATGTCAAGAAGCTACAGGCCATAGATGACACTGCCGTGGAAATATTTCCTCAAACTGGCCAAGTCACAGTCTCAATCGCCAATTTGTACGAGAATTTTCTGGAACTCTTTGATGAACCGGAAAATGCTTCTCTCTTAGAAGCAGGGGCAGCCGACAACAAAATAGATCATATGAAGCAGATTGTCGAAGATGCTGCAAGAAGAATGCATGAAGGAGAATCGCCTACTGATGAATCTCCAACCAACAATGCTTCAGTCGAGGGGGAGCCAAATTCTCTTGTCGAGGGGGAGCCTAGCTCACAAGTCCAGGGGGAGCCAAGCTCTACTACTTCAACCGAAGGTCCTTCATCAAGCGAAGGTAACTCTCCAACTGAAGATGCCCCTCCAAACGAAGGTGCTTCAATGGTTGAACATCCAGCACCACAAGAAACCCCTGAACCTCATGCTTGTCAAGACTCATCAATTGAGGGGGAGCATGATGATATGACGCTTGATTTTGATAGCCAATCTGAACCTGAAGAGATGATCAACGCTGAACTAGATCCATCCTTTGATCCGAATTACCCTCCTCTTACAAAATGGACCAGAGATCATCCTATCTCTCAAGTAGTTGGTAATGTATCTGAAAAGGTTCTGACCCGATCTCAACTGAAGGCAAAACAGACATCCTTATTCTCAAAAGTTGAGTTTTGTATGTTTAACTCATTTGTATCAAAAGTCGAACCGAAGACAGTGAACACTGCCCTCGATCACTCTGATTGGGTTCATGCGATGCAAGACGAACTGAATGAGTTTGAAAGGAACAAGGTCTGGCGCCTCATTCCAACTCCTCCAGATGCTTCGGTTGTTGGTCTTAAATGGGTCTTTAGAAACAAAATGGACAAGGAAGGTAATGTCATAAGGAACAAGGCTCGTCTGGTTGTCAAGGGATACTGTCAGGAGGAAGGGATAGATTACGAAGAGACGTTCGCTCCAGTAGCTAGACTAGAATCGGTTAGAATATTTCTGGCCTATGCTGCTCACAAAAACTTTGAGGTCTTCCAAATGGACGTCAAGTGCGCATTTCTCAATGGAGAACTTGAAGAAACAGTGTATGTGGAGCAACCTCCTGGGTTCGTGAATGAAAAATATCCAAATCATTGCTACATTCTGGATAAAGCTGTGTACGGCCTCAAACAAGCTCCGAGAGCCTGGTATGAAACGCTTACAAAATTTTTAAAGATGTCCAAATTCAAACAAGGTTCGGTTGACCCAACCTTCTTTCGCAAAAAGGAAGGTAACCACCTTATGATCGTTCAAATTTATGTCGATGACATCATCTTTGGCTCTACGAATCCCAGCTTAACAGCTGAATTCAGAAAGTTGATGGAGACTAAGTTTGAAATGAGCTCAATGGGTCCTATTAATTTTTTCCTTGGTTTAAATATAACACAGGGACCCGAAGGCATCTTTATCAATCAGGAAGCTTACACAAAGACTCTCCTAGCAAAGTTTGGCATGATGGGAGACTCAAAAGTCAAAGTCCCTATGGCATTCGGCACCAAACTTACCCCTTCACTGGATAAACCGGCTGTCGACATCACGCTCTATCGTCAAATGATAGGCTCACTGATGTACCTAACTGCTAGCAGGCCTGATATCATGTTTTCTGTATGTTATTGTGCTCGATTTCAGGCTAACCCACGCGAACCTCACATGCTGGCAGTGAAGAACATCCTACGCTATCTCAAGCGAACCGCCTCCTTGGGTCTATGGTATCCATCCAACTCTGGCTTCTTCGTTCAAGCCTATTCTGATGCAGACCTTGGAGGATGTGGACTCGACCGCAAAAGTACAACTGGTGGCTGTCAATTTCTTGATGGGAAGTTGGTCAGTTGGCAATCCAAGAAACAAACATGTGTGTCGCTGTCTACTGCTGAAGCGGAATACATTGCCGCTGCATCCTGCACATCACAAGTGATTTGGATCCAGAGTCAACTTCGAGACTATGGACTCAATATGAAGAAGATCCCTCTATATTGCGACTCTGAAAGTGCAATTAGGATCTGTCATAACCCGGTGCAACACTCTAAAACCAAACACATAGCACTGAGGTATCACTTCATCAAAGATCATGTGGAAGATGGAAATGTCGAAGTTCACTTCGTGAGAACCACTGATCAACTGGCTGACGTCTTCACCAAAGCTCTTCCAGAAGCCTCATTCAATAAAATTTTGCAAGGCCTAGGTATGATGGAATCAGAGTCAGTACCACACACTACCTCTCAATCTCAAACGTAAGAAGCGAAACCAACCGAACGTTCAGGTTCGGTTCAACCATTTCACTCGCTCATTAATTCAAAGGTAGTTTTTCTAAGTTGTAAATTTCTTGTGCAAAATTTGTTTTTCTTTATGTAAAAAGTTTTTTTTTATTGCATATCTAAACTTCTTGGTTTCTTAAAATTTTCCAAAAAACCGAAACCTCCCGAAGGTTCGGGTTCGGTTTTTCAAAATTTTCAAGAACCGAAACCAACCGAAGGTTCGGGTTCGGTTTTTCAAAATTTTCAAGAACCGAAACCAACCGAAGGTTCGGGTTCGGTTTTTCAAAATTTTCCTGAACCGAAACCAACCGAAGGTTCGGGTTCGGTTTTTCAAAATTTTCCTGAACCGAAACCAACTGAACGTTCGGGTTCGGTTTTCCATTTTTTTTTTTCAAAAGTTTTTTTATTATCAAAAGTTTTTTTTCCTTGTCTTATTTTTAATCTTTTCTATTTTTTTCTTTTCCATTTTTTTAATTTTATTTTTTTTTTATATAAATTTCAAACACTCCAAAAATATTTTTTTTGTATGTTCGTTTATTTATGGGGATATATTTGCTGAATTACTTAAGTGTCCCTAGAAGCATGCTGCTGTATGTGTCCCAAGCCTCATAAGATTTTGAATAATTGCCTTCACGACTTGGTATACACAAACCTTGTCTTCCCAATAAGGCTAACTTATTTATTCTAATCGCGAGCTACCTCACACTCTTCTCACATGAGTTAAGAGTCTCCTGCTTGGTCCTTTCTTTCACAGCAGAGGTACTATATCTTCTTTCACCATCCCCATTACTATTCTCCATAACATTCGTTTCATCACTGTAACCCTTGAGACTCTCAGCAATTTCCACTGGGGTTTATGGTTACACAACCTCTGTGTTTATGATCTTAGTTTCGTGCCACTACGAGCTGAGTGAAACCCAAAATTCAACACCAAAGAATTGACGGTGACAAATTAATTTGATCAAGTTTTTACCAATGAATTGACGAATGTACCTTCATAAAATCTCAGTTTCTTTTCTTTTTGCGTGGTTCCAATGAAATTGTTACACACCATAACATTTCTTCCCAAGGGATCCAGTTTTATAATTTTTTTATCTGAGATTTTATACTTATCCAAGTCACTTAATAAACAACTCCAACCTACTTGTTCAACAGACTACACTGGTCTCACAAGTACTTTGTTCACATTCGTTCTTATATCAAGAATTGAATTGATGAATCAAAGCGAAACCACCCTTATTTTATCTTATTAAAAGAAGCCTTTCAACATTTATTAATAAATGTTTGATCGTAATTCAACGGGATTCCACACTAACACTTTAAGGTCTCTCTTGATCTTGAAGGAAGAGATTCGTGCCCGGGATCATCAGTTTCGTGTCATAATTGACATCACAGATTATTCCAAAAAAGAGTTGCTTTATTTCCTTATCTTTTACACTCTTAGCACGAAAATCCTTGATTTTCAAAAATTCCGTTACTAATTATTTTACAGGCTGGATAATTAATGGATGGTTCATAATGAAGTTGTGGTTACCAATAATCCACGTGGGCGTTTTATTCAAAAGACAGCAGGTTAAAAACGGGAAGAGACAAAAGATGCTGACGCGGCGGAAGTTCAAAGGATAAAAATTCAAACGACGGTAAAAAAGGCGGGCGCGTGCATTTGAAGAGGCCGCGCTTTTTCTGACACTATTGGACGCGTGTACAATATTGAAGCGTCATCCATCAGGCATTAATGGTGCGTGTGGAAATGGAAACGGTTCATCTCTCTAAACCGGCGCTTATTGGGCGGCGTGATCCTAGGAAACTGACACTCTCTCTCCTACGTGATCATCGCACGTCCCAACTGTCACCAATCAGTCACTCAAATACCCTTCCATATTCCCATAAAAGATTTGAATCGATCTTTCTCTCTCCTATCACCTACTATAAAAACCCATCCAGACCACCTTTTACCTCTTTACTGCCCCCATAATTTCCAAAGCAAAACACTTCCAAACTTTCTCCCGGTCATCTTCTTCTCCACACCTGCAACAATGGCTGAATCCTCTTCCGTCCATGCTACTTCTCAGATTCTCCCCATCAGACCTCAACAATGCCTTGTCATTGATCTGAACCCAGAAGCCTATGATCCCTACATGTCGCCGATTATTGAATGCCTCAAGTACTCCCAACTTGCTCCGGCATTGTCCAAGATTGAAACGGTGCCAATGGTGGCTCTTTCTCAGGTCTATGCCACGGCCTACTACGACAAGGGCGTCGACAGGATCTTTTTCGAAGTGGCGGAACACAAGACGAAGATTTCTCGTTCCCGCTTCTGCTCTATGCTTGGGTTTGCTGCTGACCCATCGCGTGTTCACCCGGAAACAATTCCGGTTGGTATGCTCTACAGCATGTTCTACAACATGGGCTACACGGAAGTTCTCACCTCCGTTGCCAGATTCAAGAAGTCATGCCTACCGCCCCAATGGAATGGGTTATTTACAGTTCTCTTCAAGGGACTGTCAGAACGAAGCTCAGGATCAGACGGGGCCAGTCGTCTTTTCCTGTCGATTATGTATGCGGTGTACAACGGGATTAATCTGGACTACGGATTTGTCCTTTGGCAACAACTGATTCAGAGCCTCTCTTCCGTTTCCCGACACTCCGAGGTGTCCCTAGCCCGGTTCTGGATCTTGATCACAAGATGGGCTATGGACAAGTTCGATGTCCAAACTGCTGACGGTGCAGCGATGTCTTCGATTGGTACATTCCACACCACGAAGATCATCGTATCCGCTGCATCGAAATTCTCATTCATTGGCTCTATCCCGGAGTCGATGTATGGCAGTGTGCCATCAGAAAGCAGCTTCATCAAGGCAATCAAGGAGTTAGGCCCATCTGGTCCAAGGGAACTGACACCGGACATGTTGAGATCGATCCATGATGCCGACAAACCGGTGGCAAGGGGTAAGAAGGCAGACAAGGGGAAGAAACCTTCCAAAGCCCCAAAACCTACTCCCAAGAAACGCAAACAACCAAAGCCTGCCTCATCCCCAAAACCGAAAAGGAGGAAGACCCAACCGAAACGGACGCTCGTCCTTTCATCATCCTCCACCGAATCCGAAGGTGGGAGTTCGGGCTCTGAGGGGTCACAAGGAGACGAATCTCCACAAAGAGGCAACACACCCCCTCGGTCCCCAACCCCGGACATGGAACTTCACCAATCCCCAGTTCCTTCCCCTCAACCCACAATTCCTATTTCCATTCCCACCATAACCCCTACTATACCACCAACCTCATTCCCTATACCACCACTAATATTCACCACCTCAACCGTAACACCACCTGTAACCGAAACCCCTCCCGTAACCGAACCACCACAAACCGAAACCCATACACAACCACCACCCGAAACTAACCCCCCACCTACTCAACCTGAACCAACCAAACCAATAACACCCCCATCTTCACCACCACCTCAATCTCCAGAAGACGCCTCCGATGGCGATGATCAATATCTTGGTGGTGACCACCTGAACTTTGATTCGGTCTACTATAGTCCGTTTCAAGTTCAAAGTGACGAGGAGGATGATGCTCCTGTAACCAAAAAGCATCTCCGCGAGCTGAACGAGAAGGTTGATCAACTTCTCGCCTCCTCTTCCAATCAGCAGTCATCCTTATCTGAAGCTGCCCTTCAGAGGATAGTTGATGCCTTCTCTAGGGCTCAACATGACTCAGTGGCCTCTGCTACTGCTGCTATAGACGCCACCACCCGAGCTTGTGAGGCTGCGACCGAAAAAGTCGATAAACTATTCCATGACGCTACAATCCTGCTGCAGTCCATGCAGGCAAGCGCCGAAGCCACCAAAACAACACTGGAACCACTTGTTCATCAATTGGCCCAGTTTGTGAAGACGGAGTTATCCTCGTTCGCTACCCTCAGACAAAACCTTAGCGACGACAACTCGGCACTTCGTGCCTCCATAGAAGCCCGCTTGGCAAAGCTACAAGAGGATCTTGCGGCTGAAAATAAACTGATGGACGTCCTGGCGAGTAAGACTACTGCCCTCAAGGTCAAGAGCACCCAACTTTCCAACTCTGAACAACAATTGGAGGCTCTTCGATCCGAAAGGGAAATCATCAAAACATGTGTTTCGGATGTCCACGCTGCTCTGTCAAACATCCTGGAAGCACATGATCCCATTCTGAATCACTCGGTGAGGCGTACCCTCGCTGAGAAACTCTCTCCGGCCATGGCTCTCTTAAGTAAAATTGAAGGCCTACCCAGTTTCGTGTCCATTCCGAAACAAGGGGGAGATGAGAAGAAAGGATCGAAACCACCTCCTTCCTCAAATGCAACTCACACAACCGAACCACCCCCAACTGGTCATGCCTCGGGTTCGGGTGTGAAGGACAAGGGCAAAAACATTGCAGAGGGAGGAGATGAAGATGAAGATGAAGACAAGGAGACTATTGCGGACATGTTAAAGAGGAAAAACAGTCGCAATACTGATGACAATGTCAGTCGTGTGGCACGTGAAGCTGAAGAAGCCGAACGTAAACAAAAAGAAGCCAACGATCTCCTTGAGAGCCGAAAGCTGCTCTTCCCTGCCTGGACCAGGGATCGACTGATAAAGGAGGCCATAGAGACTCCAAGCATACTATGGCTCGAGCCGGTGATATCATTCGACTGCATCAACTCGGTCGATTCGCAATTTGATATGCCGCTGACTCGAAAGGCGTTCATCTTCCACGCCTTTTCCAACATTTTCGAAGTCCCGCATCCGAACGATGAGCTTGACAGGGAGCTCATTGACTTTTATCTGGAGGCCGCTCGCCCTCAATTCCTTACATGGAGCGCCCAGAAGATTGTCAATGTTCGGGTGTTGAAGCCGTTTGCCGTGGGGAGATTCACCAACGTCAAGTTCAAGCTTATCCGAGGATCTGCAAGAACTGCTCACATGATCTCTCTGGCGGATCTGCCCAATCTGAACCCTCATGATTGGATAGTCTTGTACAACATCTTGCTGACAAACGAAGCTGAATATGGTCCCATCTTAGACCATGTCAAAAGGATGCTGGCATGCTACATCATGGAGGTGGCCCTAATGGATCAGGAGGTTGCCACAGTGTTTAAGAAGAAACCGAAAGTCAAGCCTGTGGGATCGGCCAGTGATCTAAACACGATGAAAATGGGCAAGATTGATTCGAGGCGAAACTCTGTGATGTTCACCAGAGCCGAAGGACAGAAATGTCTGTTCGCGTTAGCTGACAAGCACCTCTACACCACTCCCTGCTTGGAACACGTTCTATCTATCGTCAAGCGATGTAAGGACAATTCGGCTGATGACATCAAATATTTTGAAGATATGATCAACTGGTACATCCGGTTTAGACAGACCATCCTTTCCATAACCAAGTGTCTGTTTAGTACCGTGAAGAAGAAGGTACCAGCTTCAGCTGCCGGCCCAAGTACGAAGTAATGGTCTCGCTCCAAATTGACGCAAAGGGGGAGATTGTTGGGCTGAAGTTCTGTTTTGTATTGCGTCTTTTGGGCTCGTAGATTAGCCTAGTATTCTCCGGTTTGGGCCTGTCCAACCGAGAGCCTTTTATGTATAGTATATAAGTTATCGCTTGCATGCATATTAGGTTAAGATTTAAGATTCAAGATTTCTGTTTTAGCGTTCCAGAGTTTACGTATTTGCTCTCTTGTAATCTTCTAATCCTTTACAGTTGATGTTCTTAATCGAGCTCTTCTAAGGATTTTATTTAATCATTCGACACGTTTGATTCAAGCTGTTTGTTCTTAATATTGCGTTCTTCCTTGTTATTTATATTGTGTTCTTGCTATTTCACATTCACACACTTGTTCAAGATCTAATCGATCTTTATAGATTAAAAGCTATTGTGTTTTAAATCTCATCAATAAGACTTTATCAAATCATACACCTAGAGTCTAAACCTTTCCTTAGATAGCTCACATGTGAGTCTAAACCTTTTCCATTCTCATTAGTTAGTGTGTCGGTTAACCACACACGCTCCACTAACGACATGAGAATGCAAACTTCACACTTGCTATCCAGTTAAATCCATTTAGTGAAAGAGTTTCCTCACTATGATTTTCATGAATCGGATAGAAACCTATCACACCCCGAAAACCAAAGGCGGAAACGTTCCCGGGGTTGACTCCACGTTGAGTATCAAATCCAATGTACATAGTAATCACAGTAAACAACCATTACATTACATATATATATATATATATATATATATATATATATATATATATATATATATATATATATATATATATATATATATATATATATATATATATATGAAAGTTTACATTTGGTTCAAAAGTAAATTGTACAAAAGTTATACATATATCATATGAACAAAAGAGACGAGTCATCCATGCACTCCTTCTTCACCAAAAGATATCACCGGGTACCTGTCTAACTTGGACCTGAGAATACAAGCAGTTTGAAAATCAGCATAAAGCTGGTGAGTTCATAAGCGGTTTTTGTTTTGTGAAAATATATCGGTTTCCTTTAGTTTTCCGAAAAGGTTTGTTATCCAAGAAAATCCCATATTTTCTTATGTAAATTAGTTAAGTTATCTTTCGTTACAGTTCTGTTACAAGATATAAGTAAACCCCAGGAAAATCCCATATTTTCCTAAATGCAAGATTGATTGAATAACGCAGAGTATAGTTTAATATACAAAACTATAATTTAGACGAACTGTAAATAGAAAGTATTTTGAAAACCTTGGGACTAACATCCCGAACCAGTTAGAAGATAATTCGATAAAGACCATGGGATCACTATCCCGAAAATAGATATAAGATAGCTTGATAAATCCATGAGATCACTATCCCGAAACTAGATATATGATAGATTGATAAAATCATGGGATTGTCATCCCGTATAAGATTTAGTTTCAAAACCATGGGATTACCATCCCGAACGAGATATAGACACAAGATCATGGGATTATCATCCCGAACGAAATATAGACATAAAACCATGGGATTACCATCCCGAACGAGATATAGATACAATACCATGGGATTATCATCCCGAACAAGATATAGATTCTAAATAAAATCCTAGCTGTGAATAAGTTTATATTAATACGTATTGTGAGTCGGGTAACCATGCTGATATGACAACGAGACCTCCTTGACGTTAGTCAGACGTCGAATGATATCCAGAATTTGTCACCCCAGGCGTGCCCGCCTAACTGTAGCTAGCAGTTAAGGTGTAGGATTGTCAGTCCCGAATAGATCTATTCACAAATTCCTCGCTCTCCCTCCAGGAGACTCTGGTTACACTTCCGGAGAGGATTTACTTGATCATCCATAAAGGGTAGTGACTATCTCACAAGCTAGTATTAAACTATTCACAGGATTCTCATACGATAACAGACATACAAAGATTTTAAGACATGATACAGTGAAAATGGTTACATACTATGAAATTATCTGGCAAAACATTCAAATGATACGGAGATAAACTGAATCAGACATAGTTTATCTAATAACTTAATACAGATATCAGTGCATGATATAAAGAGAAACATAGAACCCCAAATTATTCCCATAATAATTTCATTAGTTTGATTATTTTCTTAACTAAAATCCATTTAGTTGTAATCGATAAATCATTCCTTATGCTCAACATAATACATAAGGAGTAAAAGAGTTTATAAGTTTTTCAGATATTATTTGAAATACAACAATGTTATAATTCGAAAATAGTTATAGTTTTGCTTGTATTCCCCCCTGAAAACATTGAAAAACACGGAAAAAGGCGTAGGGGTATGAACTCACCGGACGAGAAATGTGTCGATTTGGACGCTAAGAGTTGATCCTGGGCTTGTAAATACACGAGGTTCCTAATTATAATGCAAAGATACACATTTGTATCTAATTAGGACTTAGTTTATTTATATGATAGGGACACTTGCTTCAAGTCACGAAAACACTCCGATACAAGTGTTTGGAAGGACCCGGGTGGCGTTTAGGGACACATATAGTTAGGATAATGAATTGGGACCTCAAAGGAACACTCCATAAGGATTTTACGGCCTCATAACCCTCTACCCATGAGTTTACGGCCGTAAACTCATGGTGGGGTGAGTTAAGGTCAAAAATGGCTTGAAACACTTAAGGGAATGTTTCTAGGTTTGGTTCTAAATGCTTGGAATGGATTTAAATCACCAAAATGATTAACTTATGGGAGTTTACTGCCTAGCATAGGCTCCTGGCCGTAAACTCCTTAATCCTTCATGAAAATGGTGTTAAATGTTGCTAAAACAAATCACATGTGATTAATAGAATTATTCCAAAGCCTAACATGAGTTTTATGGGACATTTGAGGGGTGTTATGGAGTTTACGGCCTATGAGACCCCCCTCATGGCCGTAAACTCTTCTATAGGGTGCTACAAGGTGTTTCAAGGTCTAAAACTTGCATGAAAGGGCTTCTAAAATTCATCTAAAGGCTTTAGGGGTGTTTAGTTAGCATTCTAACACCATGAATTATGGAGTTTACGGCCCAAGAACAAGCCTTGGCCATAAACTCTTAGAAATCCCACAAATGATGTGTTTAAGGCCCTTAAACTATTTTTGGTTGGTCCTTTGATTTATTCCAAGGCTTTTGGTGGTGTTGGATGGCTTTCTAACACCTTAGAATTGAATTTATGCCTTGTTTTGGGGAGTTTACGGCCCAAGCACATGCCTTGGCCGTAAACTCACATAAGTCCCCCAAAAATCATGTTTCAAGTGTCCAAATGCTAAAACCAAGGTTCTATAATTCATAACTAAGCCATACTAGTGATTTGGAAGGGTTTAAGGTCAAGAAAACCCCATTTATATGAGTTTACGGCCCAAGTTTATGCCTTGGCCGTAAACTCCTTCAAATGATTCAAAATCAAAGTTTTAAATGTTCTAAGTCCATATCTTGAAGTCCCTTAGCCATATCTAAAGTCCAAATGAGTTTAGGAAGGAGTTTAATGGCTTAAAACCCTTCAAATTGGTGTTTACGGCCTAGGCAGCCTCCTGGGCCGTAAACTCATATATGTTGTCTCATTTCATGATTAAATGTCAAATTTGGAAGCCAAATATGCTATAGATTAAGGCTAGGAAGGTACCTTAGGGATTTGAGGCCTTAAAATTGAGTTTTGGACCCTTAATCTTTGGATTTAGGAGAGAGGTTAGAGAGAGAGTAGAGAGAGAAGGAAAAAGATTCAAATGAGAGTTTAAACATGTTTATATAGTTCCTAAAATTTGGACACGGAGGAATTCTACCCGATACCGGCCTTAAACGAGGCTTTAGGTCGCACCCGATTGAGTTTCCGTCACCCGACGAGGATATTTCTAAAACTTATGTAACAATGTTTTTGGGCTGATTTCTTGAGTTCCTAAATGGATTGGACACTCATTGAGTTAAAATAAACATATAAATTTTACTAACTAAACCCAAAAACGATATCGGGACATTTCGATTTCTGACGAGTTATACGGGTAGAATGGGTTTTCGGCGATGAACAACTCCGGGTTGTTACATTATCCCCCCGTTAGAGGGAATTTTGTCCCGAAATTCAAAGAATAAGATACAATTCATGAATTGGAATGAGATACGAATGGATTTGTTGCTTCGGATCTTCACTTTCTCAAGTGGAATCTGGTCTCTGTTGGGCGTTCTAACGAATTCTCATCATCGGGACATGTCTTGGTTTTGTACTTTGACTCTCTCTCAATCTACGATATCAATCTGTTTTCTCATTAAAGTTCCAACCCTGAACGACTTCGGTTTCTTCAAGGAATCACTAGGGTTTCGTTGGGCAGACGCTTCTAAGGATTCGAGACGTGATGGTCTAGATAGATGTTACCAAGCTCTAAGGGCATCCAAAACTTGAAGGTTGCAGAATCGATCTCTACGAAGATCTCGAAAGGTCTGATGTGATATTAAACTAGACGCTCAAAAGAAATTCCCGGGAATCCTTCGGGATAGACATTTAGAGAGAAGAGTTGCTCACTTCCCGTTTCTCAATAATCACAGAAACGAGGGATGCGTGGTAATTCACATTAGGAAAACTTTCGATTTCTAATACATGGAATGATATGAAAATTTGATGCCGAAGATCACGAGAACAGGGCCGAGGAAAAATCTAAACGAGCGACTCTTTCGAAAGTAAAGATAACCACATGAATGAGACTCGGTCATTTCTGGTTAAACATGGCATCAAAGTATTTTCATGGAAAGTTTCCCCCTTTATAAATTGAATGGAATAGAATAGTCCTCTGGACTGAGGATTCAATCTATAGGTACGAAGTTAGTGTTCTCTATCTCACTAGTTAGTCGTCTCGACGGTACAGATTTCGATTACATGCGAAGGATTGAGTTTAGAAAACGTTCGAATAGATAGATAACAGGTTTCCCTTTTGCACCCAAAATCGAAAAGAGTTGCAAGTATAAGAATTATCAAAGAGAGATATACATGCGGCAGCAGAGGGATTTGTGGTTGTAGCTGTCTTGGGACAATTCCTTTTGAAGTGCCCAGCTTCACCACAATTGTAACAGGCCGAACTGATTCCCGCTCCGGATGATTGGTTCGTTGGCTTGGCTGGTTTTCTGCAGGTTCGCGCAAGATGGCCCTTATTGCCACAGTTGTCGCAGATCCTTTCGCGACATGGTCCAGGAATGCGGTGCTGGTAGTTACACTTACTACACCAAGGAAGGGTACCAGTGTATCCACTGGCGGGAGTTTGGGCTGTGGAACCGACAGCTGAAACAGCAACAAGGGCAATAGCAGCATGGACTGCTACCGTTTGTTGTTTCTTAGAAGACCCTTGCGTACTCTGGGCCTTTCGCTTGTTCCAGGATTTCTTTTTACTTCCGCCTCCACTAGTGACTGGCTCGGGGGTAGTAGCTTCTTCATCAGAGTTGTCTTCGTGATCTATCAGGATTTTCGCAAGACATTTGGCACTGTCATAAGTGTCTGGCTTCGCAGCCAAGACATTCCCTTTTGTTGGCTGGGTCAACCCCCAGATGAACCTCTCTATCTTTTTACTCTCCGGGGTAACCATTCCCGGACAAAGTAACGCCAAATCGTCGAATCTTGAGGTATAAGCAGCTATGTCGGAACCCTTCATCTTAAGGTTCCAGAGTTCATGTTCTAGTTTCTGAAGTTCGCCCTGAGGGCAATACTCTGCGAGAAGAAGCTCCTTCATAGCTTCCCAACCCATAGCATTGGCTACAGGTAAAGTTAAGGATTTGACTCGGCTATTCCACCAAGTCAGGGCTTTGTCTAGGAAGGTATAGGCGGCAAACTTGACCCTATCAGACTCCGAACAGCCACATATTTCAAAGATTGATTCGATTCTCTCGAACCATCGGGTTAAGGCAATGACACCCCCTGTGCCATCGAAGAATGTCGGTTTTGCGTTCATGAAGTCCTTATAGGAACCCCCTTTTGGTATTCCTGACTATCATCTGGGTTTTGGGTTCCACCTCCTGAACCCCTCGAGTTCAGTTGAGGTAAGAGAGCTGATATGGTAGCAGAAATGGTTGCCTGAAGTGTTTCCAAATCGATTTGAATAGGAGGTGGTGGCGGAGGAGGATTGCTGTTGTTCATTGAGCTGGGTCTCTTTCTTGGAGGCATCTTGATCTAAAGAGATCAGGAAAGAGAGGATCATAAGTCCTCTGAATTGAATCAAGAGATATGGGACAGGAGATATCTCATCATGGCAAATATAGCATCATACAAAGCGATAAAGCGGAAAGGAGTTATAAAGATAGAACATTTTATCGCTAGAGAAATAATCAAGGAATAACGCGTATACGAGGATTTTCTACAAAGGATCGGCTCGAGAAATACTCCCATAGTATTTCATGGTACGCTGAAGCGATGATTTGTTGTTTGGGATATTGGGTAATTTTTAGGTATGCCGCATGCCACAGTCACTCCCAAGCACATGTTGGCTGTGTCTCGAATGAATATAGTTGGCCAGGCTATATTGACCCTAGACACGACTACATAACTGCCCAGGTTTAACCGCAGTGTACAACACCCATTTACTTATGTTTTGTTCTACTTAAAGTTACGGATTTCGACGGCTCGGCATACTTAAATACTTTTTGAAAATACTTATATTTCATAGGATACTTTTAGTTCAGAGCACTTAGGCCCCTTAATATTTATAGTCTTATACCATGTAAGGTTTGGTATACTCTGTTCACTATAAACAAGGGCTCTGATACCAATCTATCACACCCCGAAAACCAAAGGCGGAAACGTTCCCGGGGTTGACTCCACGTTGAGTATCAAATCCAATATACATAGTAATCACAGTAAACAACCATTACATTACATATATATATATATATATATATATATATATATATATATATATATATATATATATATATATATATATATATATATATATATATATGAAAGTTTACATTTGCTTCAAAAGTAAATTGTACAAAAGTTATACATATATCATATGAACAAAAGAGACGAGTCATCCATGCACTCCTTCTTCACCAAAAGATATCGCCGGTTACCTGTCTAACTTGGACCTGAGAATACAAGCGGTTTGAAAATCAGCATAAAGCTGGTGAGTTCATAAGCGGTTTTTGTTTTGTGAAAATATATCGGTTTCCTTAAGTTTTCCGAAAAGGTTTGTTATCTAAGAAAATCCCATATTTTCTTATGTAAAGTAGTTAAGTTATCTTTCGTTACAGTTCTGTTACAAGATATAAGTTAACCCCAGGAAAATCCCATATTTTCCTAAATGCAAGATTGATTGAATAACGCAGAGTATAGTTTAATATACAAAACTATAATTTAGACGAACTGTAAATAGAAAGTATTTTGAAAACCTTGGGACTAACATCCCGAACCAGTTAGAAGATAATTCGATAAAGACTATGGGATCACTATCCCGAAAATAGATATAATATAGCTTGATAAATCCATGAGATCACTATCCCGAAACTAGATATATGATAGATTGATAAAATCATGGGATTATCATCCCGTATAAGATTTAATTTCAAAACCATGGGATTACCATCCCGAACGAGATATAGACACAAGATCATGGGATTATCATCCCGAACGAAATATAGACATAAAACCATGGGATTACCATCCCGAATGAGATATAGATACAAGACCATGGGATTATCATCCCGAACAAGATATAGATTCTAAACAAAATCCTAGCTGTGAATAAGTTTATATTAATACGTATTGTGAATCGGGTAACCATGCTGATATGACAACGAGACCTCCTTGACGTTAGTCAGACGTCGAATGATATCCAGAATTTGTCACCCCAGGCGTGCCCGCCTAACTGTAGCTAGCAGTTAAGGTGTAGGATTGTCAGTCCCGAATAGATCTATTCACAAATTCCTCGCTCTCCCTCCAGGAGACTCTGGTTACACTTCCGGAGAGGATTTACTTGATCATCCATAAAGGGTAGTGACTATCTCACAAGCTAGTATTAAACTATTCACAGGATTCTCATACGATAACAGACATACAAAGATTTTAAGACATGATACAGTGAAAATGGTTACATACTATGAAATTATCTGGCAAAACATTCAAATGATACGGAGATAAACTGAATCAGACATAGTTTATCTAATAACTTAATACAGATATCAGTGCATGATATAAAGAGAAACATAGAACCCCAAATTATTCCCATAATAATTTCATTAGTTTGATTATTTTCTTAACTAAAATCCATTTAGTTGTAATCGATAAATCATTCCTTATGCTCAACATAATACATAAGGAGTAAAAGAGTTTATAAGTTTTTCAGATATTATTTGAAATACAACAATGTTATAATTCGAAAATAGTTATAGTTTTGCTTGTATTCCCCCCTGAAAACATTGAAAAACACGGAAAAAGGCGTAGGGGTATGAACTCACCGGACGAGAAATGTGTCGATTTGGACGCTAAGAGTTGATCCTGGGCTTGTAAATACACGAGGTTCCTAATTATAATGCAAAGATACACATTTGTATCTAATTAGGACTTAGTTTATTTATATGATAGGGACACTTGCTTCAAGTCGCGAAAACACTCCGATACAAGTGTTTGGAAGGACCCGGGTGGCGTTTAGGGACACATATAGTTAGGATAATGAATTAGGACATCAAAGGAACACTCCATAAGGAGTTTATGGCCTCATAACCCTCTACCCATGAGTTTACGGCCGTAAACTCATGGTGGGGTGAGTTAAGGTCAAAAATGGCTTGAAACACTTAAGGGAATGTTTCCAGGTTTGGTTCTAAATGCTTGGAATGGATTTAAATCACCAAAATGATTAACTTATGGGAGTTTACGACCTAGCATAGGCTCCTGGCCGTAAACTCCTTAATCCTTCATGAAAATGGTGTTAAATGTTGCTAAAACAAATCACATGTGATTAATAGAATTATTCCAAAGCCTAACATGAGTTTTATGGGACATTTGAGGGGTGTTATGGAGTTTACGGCCTATGAGACCCCCCTCATGGCCGTAAACTCTTCTATAGGGTGCTACAAGGTGTTTCAAGGTCTAAAACTTGCATGAAAGGGCTTCTAAAATTCATCTAAAGGCTTTAGGGGTGTTTAGTTAGCATTCTAACACCATGAATTATGGAGTTTACGGCCCAAGAACAAGCCTTGGCCGTAAACTCTTAGAAATCCCACAAATGATGTGTTTAAGGCCCTTAAACTATTTTGGTTGGTCCTTTGATCTATTCCAAGGCTTTTGGTGGTGTTGGATGGCTTTCTAACACCTTAGAATTGAATTTATGCCTTGTTTTGGGGAGTTTACGGCCCAAGAACATGCCTTGGCCGTAAACTCACATAAGTCCCCCAAAAATCATGTTTCAAGTGTCCAAATGCTAAAACCAAGGTTCTATAATTCATAACTAAGCCATACTAGTGATTTGGAAGGGTTTAAGGTCAAGAAAACCCCATTTATATGAGTTTACGGCCCAAGTTTATGCCTTGGCCGTAAACTCCTTCAAGTGATTCAAAATCAAAGTTTTAAATGTTCTAAGTCCATATCTTGAAGTCCCTTAGCCATATCTAAAGTCCAAATGAGTTTAGGAAGGAGTTTAAGGGCTTAAAACCCTTCAAATTGGTGTTTATGGCCTAGGCAGCCTCCTGGGCCGTAAACTCATATATGTTGTCTCATTTCATGATTAAATGTCAAATTTGGAAGCCAAATATGCTATAGATTAAGGCTAGGAAGGTACCTTAGGGATTTGAGGCCTTAAAATTGAGTTTTGGACCCTTAATCTTTGGATTTAGGAGAGAGGTTAGAGAGAGAGTAGAGAGAGAAGGAAAAAGATTCAAATGAGAGGTTAAACATGTTTATATAGTTCCTAAAATTTGGACACGGGGGAATTCTACCCGATACCGGCCTTAAACGAGGCTTTAGGTCGCACCCGATTGAGTTTCCGTCACCCGGCGAGGATATTTCTAAAACTTTTGTAACAATGTTTTTGGGCTGATTTCTTGAGTTCCTAAATGGATTGGACACTCATTGAGTTAAAATAAACATATAAATTTTACTAACTAAACCCAAAAACGATATCGGGACATTTCGATTTCCGACGAGTTATACGGGTAGAATGGGTTTTCGGCGATGAACAACTTCGGGTTGTTACAAAACCTTATGGCACTTAGATTTTGATGGTGTATGTGTTCCTATCCATGTGAATTTGACATAACCATAATCACACGACAAGGTTAATGACAAATCCAAATTCATATGGACTGAACTTGTGCAGTCTTAATTTCTTGCCACCTGGTAGCACAAGGGCCTGCCATTACTTTCAAGTTGTTATGCAACTAGTTGAGAACTCTCAAAACTCCAATGCAAAACCAACTTTAACTGGAATGGGCACAGAATATGTCAACACGATAGGTTACAAACCTCAAGTCGTGGTCTAGTGATTAACAAAACTCTTGATTAGTTCTTGAATCTATCTTAAGATCCTTTTAAGACTCCCACTGACCTCTTAACATATAAGATTCTCTCTGTCAAGAACCATTCCTTAACAAAAACGAATATTCAAGAGTTAGTACAGATTCTTATCAAGTTAAACACTTCTCACAATTGGTCTTAGTTGGTCTTTGTTTTATCCAAAACATCACAACTTACCAATTTCAAATGTACAAGAGTAAGAACACATTTTACTCTACATTTAACAAGTGTTTTAAACCTTTCTTAAGATTATGTCACTCAAGGCTTAATCTTGGAGTATGACTCCAAGATTTAATTTTGGAACGAAGTATAATTTATCTTTTGATCTAACCATTTCAACAATTCACGATTCCTCTCCTTAGCCAAACAAAATGAACTAAGGTGTCCTTAGAGGATCAATTGTGACATGGTTTCATAATCACTAAGATAATCATAAAACAAGATACTCAAGTACTCTCCCATCTCTTCAGATTAGAGAAACTTTTATCTTTCTGTCTTATTTGATTCTTCTTACTCATTATGTCTATCATTGAAACTTCTCCAATGATCCAGAACTATACTTAAACTTGTAAGTATAACCATATTTACTAAAATTTAGTAAATCATAATGAATAATCCTATCCACTTTGTGGTGGACCTGATCAGCGCACACCCAAGTGTATCCGATCCCTTTGTCCTTCACTTGATTCACATATACATGTGAACAAGGAGTTATACTTAATTTCCCAAATATATAAAAAATTCTCATGATCATACAATACAGGTTGCATGATTCCAAGTTTCTATCCAACTGAAACTTGGGTGATGAGAATCTTTCCTTATTTGGTAAATTATGACACTTCCACTAATGAAAGAATCAAATCCATTTACCCATATTGCTTATCAATGGAAACCTATAATCAACAATTTTTCACAAATGCCATTGTACGGATACTTAAAATAAATAAAATCAAAACCATTTTTCTTTTATTTTAAAACTTTGCGGAAACATTTATCCTCACAATCCATACGTAAAACTTGTTGTTATCTATTTCTAAGCAATATATCATAACTCTTAAGTAATAACTCAAAATTCTGATCACCGAACCATGCAATCGAAATCCATCTTCACGATCAGAATCAGCATATACTTCCTTTAAGTTTCTTCACCTTTTCTTTGATTCTTAAAACATCAACATGTGACCTCGTCACATTATGCAATAAGAATCTCAGAATAGAAACTTAATAGAGTTAGACAATGGACTTTACCTGAAGTAGAGTCAAACCTATTGACTTTACCATCCTTAAGACGTTTCAGGAAAATTTAGCAGCTTCCCAACCAATGTCTTTCCTTTGGCAACAGAATCTTATGGACTCTTTGGAAACGGTACATGGGACTATCACAGACTTAACCTTTCTCTTTACCATTTGGTCAACCAAGTTAACTATGGTCGATCCCTTTCCATTGGGAAGAGAAATTTTTCCTGGACCTCCAATGTCACCATTTTCAATGTCCAAATAGGTTTGGAAAGTAGATCTTCCAATCCAATTTGCTTTTACTAATGCTCCAAATCATTGCTGATTTAGCATCATCAAGCAAATAGGTAAGATCATTAAGGGTCTTGTCGCGACCTGTCATCAAGAAGTGACTGAAGAACCAAGTCAGCAGCCAGCTACCTCGAGACTTCGACACCCGACTCTCCCGACTTGTCAATATGTGGCTTAATCCCCAAGATCTAAGCACATATAGACTTTTCTTGCCAATAGGGATTGAGTGACTTAGAACTTATCAAGTCTTAAAACATGTGGGGTAGGGAGATTTATTCGAGGAGGTGGATGAAGTGAAGTATGATTTCTAGTCCCACAAATGCCCAACAAAGGGATTGATCTTTCACCTTGATTGCCATTTGGGATATCATCTTCATTAGGAAGATTGTTCCTAAAGATTTGGGAAGACCATAGCTGTCTAAACTAGACATCTATAATGGGAGAAATTCAATTTAGGTTATTTAAAGTCCTTAATATAACACCCAATATGAAATATTAAGGCTAGGACCCAACAACCTATTTATAACTGGAAGAGGGATGCCGTAATCCAAATTATAAAATAGTTGAAGGTAGGTAAATGACGATTTACCAATTTCCACCATGAAAATGAAATATTTTATTAGGTTTTATTGGTTTTGAAACTCCTAGATCTTTTGAGATACATTGAACTTTTCAATGGCATGTTTGAATCTCGATTGTGCCCTCTCAAATTTGTGACTGGGATGCCGAGGATCACAAACAAGGTGTGAATAACCATACAAATTTACTTGGTATCCTTAACAATATTACCTAATCGATGTGCCGGTTAACCACACACGCTCCAGCGATCTATAATAAAGTCAAGTTACCCTTTGCCACTCTTACTAGTCCATGTTAGTGTGTCGGTTAACCACACACGCTCCAGTAACGACTTGGTAAGGTACAAAGTGTAATTTTATGGGCTAGCACCTTTTTCACATTTTCCTAAGTAACTAAGATTGGGAATTTATAAGTGTTTAGTTACTTAGTATTTTTCATTATACTTTTAATGAAGGGAGAATTATAGTCCATTCCTACCCATTCGGCTAACAACCCTCCACCAGTCAAGGAAGCGGTGGGAGAGAGTGGACACCCATTAAACTGCCATTTTATAGGCAGTAACCTTATACCCCCCTTATAGACTAGCTTCGTGAATGAGGCCTACTAACGGTAAGATTGACTTCCTCTTATACATATCTATATAATTAAAATTATAATAATAGTATAAGGGTTGAATTTTAAACTTTTTAAAATTTCAATGTTCAATTTGGAATTAAAGTATACATGAGGAGTAACTTTTCAAATTCCAAAACTTGAGGGCAAGTTTTGAAACTATTTCAAGACTCTTTAAATCATAACTTATGAGTTTAATGGTTCATTAAAATGAAGACTCTTCATTTTAATGTAACCCCTTATTCTTTAAAAACACTTTAAAGAAGTGTCTCTTCAACATCCATAACTTGAGGACAAGTTATGGAGTCATTAAACTATTTAATGGAAAAAAACCTTACATTTTATGTAACCAACAAAACTTTTATGAGTTTTTAAGATTCATAAATATGACTTTTCACATAACTTGAAGACAAGTTACAAAAACATATTTTATGAACTTCTTTTAGACTAATATGGATTGAAAACAACTAAAATATAATTTTTTCATTATCAATCTAAACTAACTCATAAATCAAGGAAACATAAAATTCTTGAAAATTCATAACTTGAGGACAAGTTATGAACTCCATACAATTTTCAACAAGATCACGAATTATATCACCAAACAATTTGCACACAGTTCCTATGATCTAGCAAAACTCATAAGCATGATTATTCATAATCAATAATTTTCAAGAATAACATGAACACATATAAACTTGAAACTTTTATTATAGCATTGAAATTGGTTTAACATAATCATTACCACATTCAAAACAAGTTTTATAAGCCCAAAACAGTCAAAGGTAATGATTCTAGACCAATTCCAGCACCAAAACTCGAAAATATGTTGTCTGGGGGTCCAACTCGTCGAGTGCATGAACAAACTCGGCGAGTTGGATTTATTTTTCCTTAGACTCGTCGAGTCCCTCCATGGACTCGGCGAGTCTGCTAGGCAGATAGCACCAAAAGTCGATTTTTAAGCAATTTAAGCAAGTACAACAAGAAAACAAGCCTAGTCTCTGATACCACTATTGGGTTTTGAGCAATCTAACACTCCTAAGTGTACATGCAACCCTAAATACCTTGGATCTATGTTTTCTCTATTATACATGCAAATATCAACTTTCCAAGGTATTGTTCTATTCTAGCATACAAAACTTTGAATAACACAAGTTAGAATAACATACCTTTTGTTGGTGCTTGTCTTCATGAAGCTTGAGTGCCTAGTGCCCCAAGTGTGACACCTCAAATGGTTCACACAACACCATAAGCACTTGGAATAACTTAGAGAGAAATTAGAACACTTCAAGAATCGGCTTGCCCTCCATGCATATCATAGTGGCCGATTTCTCACATCAATAAGATGCTTATATAGTTGTTACGATTAGGGTAAACCCTAATTGTCATGGCTTTCCATTTCCTTGGATCCATGGGTTCAAATACACCATGGAGCATCCATGGAGCATCCAATGGGTTTGAGCCCAACTTGATAATCCATGGAGCATTAGCCCACTATATAAGTATGGATGATTTACACAATCAACCCATATATTTAATTAGTATTCTTTTGATCACATAATTAATTCTAAATCAATTATTGATCAATACTAATTAAATAATCTTATTAATATATTAGAACTTATAATATATTAATAAACCTTAAGTGTTATTTCTCTCATTTTAGTCTATCCTAGTGCATGATGCCATGCAACCCAAATGGACCATGTCGGGTCGAGTTAAGTCTTACCAATTATAGTTATGGACTTAGACATTAATCCAACACTCCCTTCTTCGAGTTTTCCATACTAAAACGTTGTATTACCTTATCCAAGTAAGTATTCTGACTAAGTCCTATTAGTCTCTTACTTCGTTCTCTCACTATCCTTATTCCCAAAATATAGGAAGCCTATCCGAGGTCCTTCATAGCAAAGCACTTCCCGAGCCAGGACTTAACCTCCTGCAGAGTCGGGATGTCGTTTCCTATGAGCAGTATGTCATAGTCAACTCTGGGAGTTTAAGTAAAGCCCTTCGCCACTAATCGTGCCTTATACGTGTGCACATTCCCATCCACGTCGGTCTTCTTCTTGAAGATCCATTTGCACCCAACCGTCTTACATCCGGGCACATTGTTAACCAAATTCAAAGCTTGGTTGTCATACATGGACTGAATCTTGTTGTCCATTGCCTCTTTCCATTTCGCAGACTCTGGGCCGGCCATGGCTTCCTTATATGTTCCTCCTTCGGTAGTATATGAAAGCCATAAAACTGGGGTTGAACTCTAACCCTTTCGGAACGTCTAGAGGTAAGGACTCGTCAATTGGTTCAACCGGAGTTTCCTCCTCGGGTTGAGCGCCAGCGTTAGAGGTTCCTTCATCGCTCGACTCTTGAATCTCTTCAAGATCGATTTGCCTCCCACTGTCCCCTTGGCTTATGAGTTTTCTCTCTCGGAAAAACCTTATCCTCGCAACGAAGACAACCTTGTCACTCGGTCTATAGAAGAGATATCCAAAGGATTTCTGCGGGTATCCAAAGGATCACTACGAGGTTCGAGCTTGTCGTGAGTTTCTCGTCTTACGAAAACTTCACAGCCCCAAACCTTGATATGTGCCAACGAGGGAGCTTTCCCTATCCACATCTTGTGAGGTGTTTTGGCAACCTTCTTTGTAGGGACTCGGTTAAGGATATAGGCGGCAGTCTCTAAGGCATACCCCCAGAATGAGATAGGTAGTGAAGCACGAATCATCATAGAATGAACCATGTCTAACAGGGTTCGATTACGCCTTTCTGCCACACCATTCAACTTCGGTGTCCTAAGTGGCGTCAATTGCGAAACTATTCCACATTCCTTGAGATAGTCATCGAATTCAAGACTTAGGTACTCTCATCCTCCTCGATCGGATCGAAGCATCTTTATTTTCCAGCCCAATTGATTCTTCACTTCATGTTGGAACTCTTTGAACTTTTCAAATGCTTCTAACTTGTTCTTGATTCAGTAAATATACCCATATCAACTATAATCGTCGGTGAAAGTCACGTAGAAGCGGTTCCCATCCTTTGTGGTGGATCTAAAGGGCCCACACACGTCGGTGTGTCTGAGATCCAATAAACCCTCACCCTTCTCACAAGTGCCAGTGAAGGGTGACTTGGTCATCTTTCCAAGTAAACAAGATTCTCACGTGTCATCTTCCCTAAGGTCGAATGACTCCAACACTCCATCCTTTTGGAGTTGGGCTATGCGCTTCTTGTTGACATGTCCAAGACTACAATGCCACGGGGATGTTTTATCCATACTATTGGAAGAATCCATACACAACACATCATTTCCTAGGTTATCTACAACCATAACAGTTTCATAAATTCCATTACAAGGCATTGCTTCAAAATATAAAACACCATTTAGATAAGCATAAATTAAACCATTCTCATTATTAAACGAGTATCTAAATCCTTGTCTCAACAAACCATGAAAGGAAATGATGTTTCTTGCAATATCTGGCGAGTAGCAACAATTATTTAAATCTAAATTCAGTCCATTACTAAGCACTAAAGAATACACTCCAGTCTTGGTCACTGGCGATGATCTTTTGTTCCCCATGATTACATTTATTCATCCACGCTCCACGTCCCTATTTTTTCCTAGTCCCTGCAAATTAGAACAAATGTGATAACCACATCCTGTATCAAGAACCCAAGAAATGCATGAGATGGATCATTAGATTTAATTATGTAAATACCTGCGAAAGATGGCTTGACCTTCCCGTCCTTGATGGCTTGCAGATATTCTGGGCAGTTTCTCTTCCAATGCCCTATTTTGTGGCAATGATGACACTCTGCCTCCTTTGGGTTTGGGTTGGGCTTAGCAGGATCAACCTTGGTCCTACTAGAAGAGGAACCATCGTGAGACTTTCCCTTGTGGTGGGTCTTTGAAGAAACCTTCCTCTTCATGCCCCTACCCTGCCCAATAGACAAAACAGGAGCAGCGGGTAGATTGGGAGTTAGTGCAACAGACTTTTCCTTGAGGTTGCTCTCAGCATTCCTTAGGAGCCCTTGGAGTTTGCTTAGGGTGACCTCTTCCTTGTTCATGTGGTAGGTATTCCTAAATTGGTTGTAGCATGAGGGCAAGGAGTGAAGAACAATGTCGATAGCCAAATCTTCCCCAAAGTTGACATTCAACTTGCAAAGACGATCAACATACCTTTGCATCTTTTGCAAGTGCATGGTTAGAGACTGTCCACTTCCCATTTTAGAAGTGATCATATTTGTTATGATCTCATAGTGCTCTTGCCTCGCGCTTTGGTGGTATCTCTCCATCAAGTCTAGATACATTTCATAAGGATACATGTCCTCATAGGACTTTTGGAATTCAGAGTTCATCGTGGCTAGCATGATGCAATGGACTTTCGTTGCATCACGCTCATGGGACTCAAAGACAGCCATTTCTTCGGGAGTAGCAATTTCTGGGTTGATCTTCTCGAGCTTCTCATCGAGAACATACTCTTTATCCTCGTAAGGCGCGATCATGCGAGTGTATCTTATCCATTCGCTAAATTTCGATCCGTCAAAAGTCACTTTTTGACAAAGGCTCACTAGCGTGAATGAGCTAGCAGCAGCGTTTTTCGCGTTGGACATCTACAAATAGAAATGAACAAAGTTTGATTAGAGTTAAGTCCCTAATAAACACCCAAAATGAAAAATTAGGGCTAGGACCTAACCACATTATTTACACATTAGAAAAGGGATGTCGTGATCCAACATGAAAATAATTTGGAGGTAAGTGAATGATGATTCACTAATTCTTCACCATAAAAAACACAAGCTTAAGTTTTAAATGTATCGAGAATTCCTAGATTTCTTTGAGATTCATTGAATCATTCAATGGCATGTTTAAATCTCGATATGCCCCTCTAGTTTGTGACTGGGATGCCAAGGATCACAAAGCGGGTGTGAATAACCATGCAAATATACATGGTGCCTTCATTGTTACAGTCATCTATTCGATGTGCCAGTAAACCACACACGCTCCATCGAACTATGACAAACAATGAATCACCCTTTGCCACCTTTGCTTAGAACCAATTAGTGTGCCGGTTAACCACACACGCTCCACTAATATCTTAACAAGGGTGCAAACTGTAATTCATGGGATTGCATCAATTCACTTTTCCTAAAGTAACTAAGATTGGGAATTTTATGAAATACATTTAGTTACTTTATATAGATTCATTATACTTATTAATGAGGAGAGGATTGCCCTATCCTACCCGTTCGGGTAACGACCCTCCACCAGTCAAGCAAGCGGTGGATGTGAATGTACACCCATTAAGCGCCATTTTATAGGCAGCAACCTTATACCCACCTTATAGACTGACTTTATGAATGAGGCCTACTAACGGTAAGACTAGCACATTTAAATCATGTATATATATATATATATATATATATATATATATATATATATATATATATATATATATATATAAAGCTTGTAATAATATAATAGTATAGTGTTGAATTTTAAACTTGTAAAATTCTAGGGTTTGAAATTTAAATTATTCAAATTAAACTTTTAATCACAAAACTTAAATTTCAAAACTTGAGGACAAGTTTTTAACTTTTCAAAACATAAGGATCAAATAGCAAATAATACAAATCAACTAATTAGATAATTTAAAATTGATCTAATCAATATTACTTCCAAGACAATCCACCAATTTAATTCAAATAATCAATTATTATCATATAAGGAAATCGTTATTCAATTAAATGGTAATTATCTTTTGTTTGGTCAAGAATATACTCTAATATATCGTAAAATTCAGATTTTAATGACCCAAAACAATTAAGGCAAGTATCCTCAAGCAAAACAGCAAGAAATCCCGATATTGACTCTTTCTAGCGCTAGAACTCGCCGAGTTTGAGCTACTCGCCGAGTCCACATTGGAACTCGCCGAGTTCACCAGTTAGAAGCATAAAAATCGAATTTTTTAAGCAACAAGCAATAAACCAAAGCATCAATAGAAATCAATCAAAGCTCTAATACCACTGATGGGTTTGAGCCATAAGAACTTTCCTATGTGCACATGCAAACCTTAATGCTTGGATCTAGGTTTCTCTAATTGAACATGCAATGTATCCAAGGCTTACAATTCTAGATCTAGTGTAAACAATTGAATCATATCATATGAAATCAGATCTAAAAGAATACCTTGAGTTGCTTGCTTGAAACTTCATGTTCTTGGAGCTTAGAGTCACAATTGTCACTCCTCTAATGGCTTACAAACACCAACTAGCAAGAGGATGATCTTGAGAGAGAGGGGAGGTGAGAAATTGGCTCTAGGGTTCTTCCTTGCAAGAGTATGGCCAATTTCCCTCACACAAGGGGTCTATTTATACCATGAGATACTAGGGTTACACCCTTAACCATAATTGAATAACTTAGGCCCTAAGCAGTCCAAAGATCCTCCTAGATATGAGGCTTGAATGATTTTAAGGCATCCTAACCCTAAAATTCGTCCACCCTAGTATCCATAAGGATACATAGCCCAAAACAAAACTATCACACATTTGACAGTTTATGCCCCTTTATTCAATTAACCTCTTTAAGTCACCAAATTAATTCTCAATTAATATATGAATTATATCAATCAAATAACATTTTTATTCCTTTAATATATTACTCTCATAATATATTAACAATAATATCTCTTCTCTCTTTACAAATCATCCTGTCAAGTTACTACGGTGAAGGCAACCCAAAAGGACCATGCACAACCGGGTCAAGTACTTACCAAATATAGTTACAGCCTTAGACACTAATCCAACAGTCTCCCACTTGGATAAGTCTAGTAACTATATATGCAAACATAATCTGATTAGCAATCGTAGCTCTTAAAGACGTTGTCAAACTCTGATCTTCTCAGTATCCTGTCCTTTAGATAAGGGATCGTATAGTCCTCTGTTTAGATATTGTGTGGACAATCTCATGGAACTTATTGTCCAGCAATTGGTTTCTCGATCTCAGATTTATTTGACATAGAACTTAATTGAACACATCAATTCATTCCTGACCGGGCCCGGCACATAAGTCAAATCAAATCATCGAGGGGCCCTGATATCGCTTTTACCCTCTTAGGATAAAAGTAACAGATAAACTTCGACTTATATGCATTTACTATTTACTAATCAACTATACACAACAATGCGTTTTATGACATAAATTTACTGATGCAGTTTCGTATTGTCAATGCACAAACAATTAATAAACAATAAACCATATATCTTGGTTTTAAGACCATATGATATTATCGTCTTGCGATCACCTGCGTTACGTTCCATAAAGTGATTCCAGCAAGCGTGGGTTAATTCCAATGCTCAAAACTTGTTCTTAAGCACTCATGAACGTTGCAGCAACCTTTACTGTGTCTAATACCTTTTAGACAATCTACACACCAATTCATGACAATCTTCATACATACCTACTTCCGACATATGAACGATTGTGGACCATTCGAATAATTCGATTATTCTTAAAACTCAATTATTCAAGAAGTCAAAACATGCAAAGTGAGACAATAGTTAAACAATTAACATAAGACAGTAGCTTTACTTATAAATAATACTCATTTATTTAATCATCAAATGTCAATTACATTTACCTATTACATGTTTCCAAACTATCTAATCTAAACTAATATCGTCTTTCAGCCCAATGCTCTTAGCGTGCTGCAAATGCTTAACCCTACTCAGTCCCTTCGTAAGTGGATCTGCTAGGTTATCCTCTGACGATACCCTCTTTACTACGAGGTGTCTTTCTTCTACTCGATGTCTACTAAAGTTATATTTTCTGTCGATATTCCTAGATCTACCATGATCCCTCGGTTCCTTGGTCAAGGCAACCGCTCCTTCATTATTACAGAAAATTTCCATAGGCTCCTTTATGGCAAGCACAACTCCAAGGTCACCAATGAAGTTCTTCAACCACATCGCCTCCTTTGACGCTTCGCTCGCTGCAATGTACTCTGATTCGCACGTTGAATCAGCTACGATCTCTTGCTTGGAACTTTTCCAAGTCATTGCTCCTCCATTAAAGGTAAAGAACCAGCCCGACTGCGAACGGTAGTTGTCCCTGTCGGTCTGGAAGCTTGCGTCACTATAACCTCGCACCTTTAAGTCATCACTCCCTCCGAGGACTAAAAAACATTCCTTGGTCCTCCGAAGGTACTTAAGTATATTCTTGACCGCAATCCAATGAGCTCTGCCAAGGTTCCCTTGATATCTACTGACTATGCTCAAAGCAAAGGCCACATCAGGGCGAGGACAAGTCATGGCATACATGATTGAGCCAAATGCAGAAGCATAGGGTACTCGTCACATCTCAGCTATCTCGGCTTCTGTACTTGGACTTTGAGTCTCACTCAATTTGACATTACTCTGTATCGGTAGTTCTCCCTTCTTCGAGTTTTCCATACTAAAACGTTTTAGTACCATATCCAAGTAAGTATTTTGAATAAGTCCTATTAGTCTCTTACTTCGTTCTCTCACTATCCTTATTCCCAAAATATAGGAAGCCTCTATGACGTCCTTCATAGCGAAGCACTTCCCGAGCCAGGAATTAACTGTAACGCCCGCAGATCCGGGCTAGTCAATTTAGAGGCGATAGGGGTCGAAAACGAATTTTCGACAAAAGATTATTTAGAATAAATAACTTGAACCAAGTTTTAGTATATGTCACAAGATTTCTATACATATAAAGAACGCCGAAATCCGAGTTATAACGAAGAAGTTATGACCCGTCGAAGTTTTGCGACGGAACCGGCATGGCACCGGGAAGCGTAAATAGTGAATTTACGATAGAGGGAGTTTTAGCCTTAGCGATATAAACGAAAGTCGTATAATATGTTAAACTAAGAACATCGATAAAAAGAACGCCCAAATCTGACTTCGTATGAAGAAGTTATGATTTTTCGAAGTTTCGGATTAGCAGTGTATAGCCCGAAATTCGAATATTAGATCGAGCGATTTTTAGCCGACACGACCTAAACGAGAATCGAATATCTCGATAAGAATAGCGTAACGAGAAAAAGATGGGCGAAAACGGACGTCGGATGAAGAAGTTATGAGGATTTAACGGACCAATCCTGTCCCGGCCTGTTAATAATATAAAATTTAAAATCGAGTCAAAATTAGCCGACGAATTCTAAAAGAAAGTTGTAGACTATGTTCCCGCCTTCACGTGGATATAAAGAACGTCGAAAACGGAGCTCGTATGCAAAAGTTACGAATTTTTAAAGTTTATGATCGAATTTGCGAAGGCTGAGAAGGAATTGATGACGTGGCGCGTTGTGGGCCGTCCATCGCTGATCAGTGAACGCTTCGGATTCGGACACGCCTCCCTTCGCTACGCCCCGCGTCCGAGGTGAGTACGCCCCGCGTACCCTTGTGCCTTATCCATCCGACGAAGATGCGAGACAGCTGGACCGAGGCTGGCCTTCTTATCCGAGACTACGCCCAACATAGTTGTTGGACGCGCAGCGTAGTCCGAGGCTGCTGGGGCTATAAATAACATGGGAGCCATTCCGAGTTTTTCACACCGTTTTCTTTCTCTCTCTAAATTACTTTCTCTCTCTAAGGGTTTTAGCCCTCCCCTAAGCCTAGGTGATCCCCTAGCACCCTAAGGAAGCCCCGAGGCTCCCGGAGTCCCGAGAAAAAGGAGTCTTTCGGTTTCGAAACGCTGCTCCAATTAAGTTCCAGTTTTCGATAAAATTCGTTGTAAGTGAGCTATGCTTACGCAATTTTAATATAGCTTCCAAATAATTATAGGAATGTTATTAGGTCCTTAAAATAATTATTTGGGCTATTATTATGAATTATATTGAGTGTTTTAACGCTTATATAATAATAATAATAGTCAGTCTAATTAATTTGTCGCGGTTATCGTTAGACTAAACCCTAGTGGTATTGGTACTAGGTTTTATCAAAGGAAATTGTTTTGAGAGTATCGAAGCGCTGTTCGAGTGCTGGGTCACCACCTTTCAGGTGAGTGCATGGTCCCCTTCAACTTATACATAGATATGAAGTATTTACTACGTGCTATGTATGCATATTGTCTGTTTACTTGTTGTCTATGCTCGGTGAAAGATTTTATACATGTTTTAAGTGATTTAAACTATATATGCATTTTATATCTACGAAAATGTTGGGGTAAAACATGGGTAGATATAATAGATGAAATATGAGTTGGACGATGAGTTGAAAGGTGATATAGACTATGAGGTATGGGTGAGAGGTGTACGATGTGAGAAGCCTTTTTCCCAAACGATGTCCCCGTCATTCAGCAAGGTATGGATGACAATCACGGACTATTAACAGTCCAGTGGAACACTAGCAGGCTCGCAACCTGTAGGTGTTGTGAACGATGTGTTCACCCGGTGTACTCTAAACCTTGGTGATCATGCAGACTTGATGCCTAGACCCTAGTGATCATGCAGACTTGGTGCCAAAACCCTGGCGACTATGCTGACTTAGTGCCTATTGTATAAATTCTGGCGACTATGCAGACTTAGTGCCTAAACCCCGGTGATGATGGACTTCGTGCTGATTCCTTAGGATGATCCTTAGGAATGTATGAACGAGGAACAATTGATTCTTAGGGTAGATCCTTAAGAGTAAAGAAGACTGTAACACCGAAAATTTCAAAACAATTTTTCATTTAAAAATAATCGTTTAATTCTTAAAAACACTTTGCTTAAAATCTCATTCATAATCGAATTACAAAACATAACTCCATTTTCACTTGCATAATAAACCAGGATCCTCAAAAAATGACACTTTCTCTAGTGTGTACAATCGAGTCGATGCTGTACCGTGATCCTGAGAAAAACCTGAAACACATAACACAAAACACTATAAGCACGAAGCTTAGTGAGTTCCCCAAAATACCACACATAACACATTTTAGCCACTCGAGGCTATAACTCTGTGGGTCCGTAGACCCTACTCTGTGAACCTTCCGGTTCTAACTCTGTGAACCTTCCGGTTCTAACTCTGTAAACATGCACAGCATAAATCACATAGAAATAATGGAGTACAACACGTAACATACACAGCATACAAATACTCTGTCACATAACTTTGGTTACCTACTCAAGGTAAAGTATAGTGAGAAGACTCACCTGGAAATCAGAAAGCAATTATCTGCACATGCGAACCTCGGACTTGCCACTGCCTAACACATAAGGCAAATATCTCTAATTAGTACTCGAAGTCCCAACTCTAATTAACCGGTGATTACTCTTTCCCTTCTCTAGTCAGGTAATGGGTAAAAGACCATTTTACCCCTCCCTGACCTCTATTACCTCTGTTGACCAAAACTCCCAAAGTCAACATAAGACAACTCAAGTCAACGGTCAACACTGACCAGACTCGGTGAGTACACAAGAGTGACTTGGCGAGTCCATGCGGGTTCTCTAAATCCTTTTTAAACTTCTTTGACACGACGAGTTCCCTTTCCACTCGTCGAGTTACTCGGCAAAGAAACGCGGGGCAACCCCGACTCGACTCGTCGAGTTTACCTATGGACTCGGCAAGTTGCTCCCATGACAACCCTCATCTGACCTTCTGAGGTCAGATCTGCTTCACCAAACCATAGATCTATCTCCCTCAAAGCCAATAACCATGAAAAAGTCGAACCTTGGGCACCCATGCAAGGTTCTACAAGCTCATTTGGGTGAAACCCTCCATTACATAACAACCCTAGCTCAAAACTCCAAATAGAATGCATAATGCAGGATGGAAGGGACTCTCTGGACCTCTTTGGGTCCAAATCTATGGCTTCACACTCAATGGGACACTATACTCCACAAATCAAGCCATAAAAGAAGCTACAAAACCCTAAAATCACCAATCTTACCCAAAACAGAAAGGGAGAACGATTTGATACCTCAATGGTGAAGATGCAAGCTCAGAAGCTCTGAATCGACACCCCCCCTTGACCTCCCTTTGCTGGAAATGACTACTCCATTGCACAACCACCTCAAGAATACTCCAAAATGGCTCTTCTTCACTCTCTCAACTCTCTGGTTCGATAGGAGTCTCTCAAAGGTGTAGGTGGCCGCCACTGAAGGCCATAATGGCCTTTAAATAGGTCCCAAACCCGGACAATTAGGGTTTTCCTTCACAGCGCCGACTCGGCGAGTCCAAATACCCGACTCGTCGAGTCCCTTCATTAAATTGGTCCCCAAAACGCGATCCTACGTGACAACTTGAGGCGTCAACTCGCCGAGTCTCCTCATTCCCCAATATAAAATACTCAAATTCCCATACTTGGATATCCGGATGTTACAAAGACAATGGGGATGGGTAATTGGGTGGATTGTTTGATTGTTTCAACATAATAATTATATTATTGTGGGTTGAAAACCCTATGTACTCACCAGGTTTCCCAACCTGACCCACTCATTTTATTTATATAATAGGTGTTTATATGAAGTCACATTACACTGAGAGATTAAAGAGATGTAGATCACTAGTGTAAATAAATGTAAGTTCTGTTTATGCTTATGTTTCTGTATTGACAATGACATCCTAAATGTTTTAAAATGAATAAAATACGTTTCTTTGAAAATGTTTTGATAACGTATTTATCATGTTTTTCTGGGAACAAATTCCGCAACATTTTTATGAAAAGAAGTACTCTGATTTTTATAAAGCATAAACAAAATCGGTCTTTTCTAGCCGTGAAAATGGGGATGTCACAGTTGGTATCAGAGCATTAGTTTAAGCGAACTAGGAATATGGATTTATTTCTAGACTTCAACTTAGAATGTTAAGCGATGATTGTGAGGTGTGAGCACTACCTTATTTTAGGAATGATGCCTAAATCGCTTTTATGTGCTAAATGATTTGTTATCCTATAGTTTGATCGGGTCTAAGGTCTGTTGCCGACCGGATCTGCAAACCTTATGTGTTTAGGATTCTAAACGTACGAATATGATATTAGAACTGGCATGTAAATGTTTAGGAGTGATAAGGATGATTTGAATTTCATTCCTAAGTAAAGGTCTAGATTCACCTTATTCGGTGTATAGATTAAGATGGCAACAACCCGTAGCGGAAACGTGAATGCAAATGGAAACCGAAACCAACCCCCAGTGATTGAGCAAATACCGGTTGTGGTAGCCGCTACTGAGCCAATAACGATGGTCGGAGTGCAAGCGATGATCCAGGCGATGTTGGATCATCAAATGGAGGAAACCAGACGTTTGCTCCAACAAAATCGAGAGGAAGCAACCATACAGATTGAACAGCCCGAGTTGAACGAAGGGCAGACTAAGGAGGGAAACTACAGTGGGACTGTTGGTCAAGCCAACCCACAGATAGTTAGGCAAAACCACCAGGATGGAGGAAATGATGGACGTGGATGCAAATACAAGGATTTCATGGCGTCCAAACCACCGAGTCTATCTGGAAGCCCGACGTCGGTGGAAGTCATGAACTGGATCTCTGAGATGGAGACGATGTTTGAGAGTTGCGAGTGTAGCAACAGGCAGAAGACCGCTCTCGCGGTTCCTCTGTTGAAATCTGGAGTATTAAGCTGGTGGAAGCTACTAGCCGATTCGATGCCCAAAGGAGAAGCGAGCAAGATGTCATGGGAAGATTTTCTGGTGCAGTTAAAGATGCAGTACTGCTCTGAGCAGGATCTTCTGGAGATCAACAACGAATTCCAGAACCTGAAGAAGGGAAAAATGAGCGTTACTGAATACGCTGCAAGCTTTACTGAGAAAATGAAGCTTGTTCCTTATCTAGTTCCAACTGAGCTCTCCAAGGTCAACAATTTTGCCCTTGGATTACCAGCGGACTTCGGTCCAATGGTCAAGCAAACTACCACTCTAAAATCCGCCATCTGGGCTGCTAAGAATGTGGAGACCCAGATACGAGAGAAGGGTCTGGAAAGATCTGAAATTGGCAAGAAAAGGAAGCATGAGGGATCTTCAAAATCCAACAAGGAAAAGAAATTCTCAAAAACAGAAGAAGGAGGAGGAGGTGAATCCAAGTGATGCGAGAAGTGTAAAAAGAAGCACTTCGGGAAATGTAGCGAGGAGGTGACTTGTTACAAATGTGGAAAGACAGGGCATTATGCCAGCAAGTGTGCATCCAACAAGAAGGTGTGTTATGGATGTAACAAAGAAGGGCATATTTCTAGGGACTGTCCGGGGAAAAATAAAGCAGCAAGACCAGAAACGCCACCGAGGCCAAGGGCATTCCACATGATCCTCGACGAAGCAGAAAACCGTGTGAGGAATCAAGGATGAGGACTTCATATCCGAAGATCAAGTTATGCAGTAGCCATAGTATCGTATGATGTAGCCTATTAAAGGCATAGTCTAGGGTGAACTTGAACACCTATGTAATAGTTTCAAGAAATAATAAAACCTTTGTTTTGTTATCTGATGTGTTAAACTGTTATGTGATTTTCTTGTATGGTGACTAGGAAAACTGTGAGACAATACTTGGGACGAGTATGAGTAGGTGTGAAAGGTAGTAGATGCATATACTACCGGAAGCACAGGACTCACGCTTGGATCAGGGAAAGTCACAAGGTTACCAAGAAGCTAGTAATTGATACCGTTTTATTCAAGTATGTCGTTACCATCGTTTCGGTAATGACTAAAAAGATTGTTGATATTCCGACCCGAGTGGTCATATCGAATTGAGTCCGACTACGATAAGTATGTTACGTGGTTCAGAGAACCAAGTTTGATGTAGCATCTAACTTAGGCTGGAAGATTGAAATAAAAGATAATCAAAGCAATCGGTAGAGGTATCGCAATAGTTTTTTGTAGCTAGAAATGCTACCTTTTAAGATGTGATTAGAACATGAAGGAAGGTATAGACGATTCCAGAATTTGACTCTAAACGACCTGAGTCCAAGCAATGCATCACACGATGATAGGTCATTAGAATGTGACACATCGTTCCATTGTAATAATAAAGAGAACTTATCATAACTTCGTATCAACTGAGGATTGACATTAAGACTTGAAGGTCATAATTCAGGGTCTAACGTAAGACAGAGAGCGGATGCAAGATCGAGCACCGCTTGTAGTCAAGGAGTCTAAGAGTTAGATACTCGTTCGAAGAAACATCGAAGTTATGACTTAGGATGAATAGATGACGTATGGAGTCATTATATGAGCCCTGTTTCGTTGATGATTCCGGGACGTAATCATCCTAAGGGGGAGATAATTGTAACGCCCGCAGATCCGGGCTAGTCAATTTAGAGGCAATAGGGGTCGAAAACGAATTTTCGACAAAAGATTATTTAGAACAAATAACTTGAACCAAGTTATAGTATATGTCACAAGGTTTCCGTACATATAAAGAACGCCGAAATCCGAGTTATAACGAAGAAGTTATGACCCGTCGAAGTTTCGCGATGGAACCGGAACAGCACCGGGAAGCGTAAATAGTGAATTTACGATAGAGCGAGTTTTAGTCTTAGCGATATAAACAAAATTCGTAGAATATGTTAAACTAAGAACATCGATAAAAAGAACGCCCAAATCTGACTTCGTATGAAGAAGTTATGATTTTTCGAAGTTTCGGATTAGCACTGTACAACCCGAAATTCGAAGATTAGATCGAGCGATTTTTAGCCGACACGACCTAAACGAGAATCGAAGATCTCGATAAGAGTAGCGTAACGAGAAAAAGATGGGCAAAAACAGACGTCGGATGAAGAAGTTATGAGGATTTAACGGACCAATCATGTCCCGGCCTGTTAATAATATAAAATTTAAAATCGAGTCAAAATTAGCCGACGAATTCTAAAAGAAAGTTGTAGACTACGTTCCCGCCTTCGCGTGGATATAAAGAACGTCGAAAACGGAGCTCGTATGCGAAAGTTACGAATTTTTAAAGTTTATGATCGAATTTGCGAAGGCTGAGAAGGAATTGATGACGTGGCGCGTTGTGGGCCGTCCATCGCTGATCAGTGAACGCTTCGGATTCGGACACGCCTCCCTTCGCTACGCCCCGCGTCCGCGGTGAGTACGCCTCGCGTACCCTCGTGCCTTATCCATCCGACGAAGATGCGAGACAGCTGGACCGAGGCTGGCCTTCTTATCCGAGACTACGCCCAGCGTAGCTGCTGGACGCGCAGCGTAGTCCGAGGCTGCTAGGGCTATAAATTGCATGCGAACCATTCCGAGTTTTTCACACCATTTTCTTTCTCTCTCTAAATTACTTTCTCTCTCTAAGGGTTTTAACCCTCCCCTAAGCCTAGGTGATCCCCTAGCACCCTAAGGAAGCCCCGTGGCTCCCGGAGTCCCGAGAAAAAGGAGTATTTCGGTTTCGAAACGCTGCTCCAATTAAGTTCCGGTTTTCGATAAAATTCGTTGTAAGTGAGCTACGCTTATGCAATTTTAATATAGCTTCCAAATAATTATAGGAATGTTATTAGGTCTTTAAAATAATTATTTGGGCTATTATTATGAATTATATTGAGTGTTTTAACGCTTATATAATAATAATAATAATAATAGTCAGACTAATTAATTTATCGCGGTTATCGTTAGACTAAACCCTAGTGGTATTGGTACTAGGTTTTATCAAAGGAAATTGTTTTGAGAGTATCGAAGCGCTGTTCGAGTGCTGGGTCACCACCTTTCAGGTGAGTGCATGGTCCCCTTCAACTTATACATAGATATGAAGTATTTACTACGTGCTATGTATGCATATTGTCTGTTTACTTGTTGTCTATGCTCGGTGAAAGATTTTATACATGTTTTAAGTGATTTAAACTATATATGCATTTTATATCTACGAAAATGTTGGGGTAAAACATGGGTAGATATAATAGATGAAATATGAGTTGGACGATGAGTTGAGAGGTGATATAGACTATGAGGTATGGATGAGAGGTGTACGATGTGAGAAGCCTTTTTCCCAAACGATGTCCCCGTCATTCAGCAGGGTATGGATGACAACCACAGAGTATTCTAGACAGTCCAGTGGAACACTAGCAGGCTCGCAACCTGTAGGTGTTGCGAACGATGTGTTCACCCGGTGTACTCTAAACCTTGGTGATCATGCAGACTTGATGCCTAGACCTTGGTGATCATGCAGACTTGGTGCCAAAACCCTGGCGACTATGCCGACTTAGTGTCTGTTGTATAAATTCTGGCGACTATGCAGACTTAGTGCCTAAACCCTGGTGACTATGGACTTCGCGCCGATTCCTTAGGATGATCCTTAGGAATGTATGAATGAGGAACGGTTGATTCTTAGGGTAGATCCTTAAGAGTAAAGAAGACACTGGGGATGGGTAATTGGGTGGATTGTTTGATTGTTTGAACATAATAATTATATTATTGTGGGTTGAAAACCATATGTACTTACCAGGTTTCCCAACCTGACCCACTCAGTTTATTTATATCACAGGTGTTGATATGAAGTCACATTACATTGAGAGATTAAAGAGATGTAGATCACTAGTGTAAATAAATGTATGTTCTGTTTATGCTTATGTTTCTGTATTGACAATGACATCTCAAATGTTTTAAAATGAATAAAATACGTTTCTTTGAAAATGTTTTGATAACGTATTTATCATGTTTTTCTGGGAACAAATTCCGCAACATTTTGATGAAAAGAAGTACTCTGATTTTTATAAAGCATTAACAAAATCGGTCTTTTCTGGCCGTGAAAATGGGGATGTCACATAACCTCCTGCAGAGTCGGGATGTCATTTTCTATGAGCAGTATGTCATCGGCATACAAAACGAGGAAGCTAACTATACTCCCACTGGCCTTGACATATACACATGATTCATCTTCACTTCGTACAACTCCAAACTCTTTGAATTTCTCATCGAAGCAAAGATTCCATCTGCGAGATGCTTGCTTAAGTCCATAAATGGACTTTTCAAGCTTGCACACTCTATTTGGATGCTTCGGATCGAAAAAACCCTTTGGATGAGCCATGTAAACATTCTTAGCCAACTTCCCATTTAGGAAAGCGGTCTTGACATCCATCTGCCATATCTTATAATCATGAAATGCAGCAATGGCTAGCATCACCCTAATAGACTTTATCTTAGCAACTAGCGAGAAGGTCTCATCATAGTCAACTCTGGGAGTTTGAGTAAAGCCCTTCGCCACTAATCGTGCCTTATATGTGTGCACATTCCCATCCACATCGGTCTTCTTCTTGAAGATCCATTTGCACCCAACCGTCTTACGTCCGGGCACATTGTTAACCAAATTCCAAACTTGGTTGTCATACATGGACTGAATCTCGCTGTCCATTGCCTCTTTCCATTTCGCAGACTCTGGGCTTGTCATAGATTCCTTATAGTTATTAGGTTCAGCTAGATTTATTAGTGTACCATCACTAATATACGTGTCCCCTTTGGTAGTAATATGAAAGCCATAAAACTGGTGTTGAACTCTAACACTTTCGGAACGTCTAAGACGTAAGGACTCGTCAATTGGTTCAACCGGAGTTTCCTCCTCGAGTTGAACGCCAGTGTTAGAGGTTCCGTCATCGCTCGACTCTTGAATCTCTTCAAGATCGATTTGCCTCCCACTGTCCCCTTGGCTTATGAATTCTCGCTCTCGGAAAACCCCTCTCCTCGCAACGAATACAACATTGTCACTCGGTCTATAGAAGAGATATCCAAAGGATTTCTGCGGGTAGCCGATGAAAATACACCGCTCACTACGAGGTTCGAGCTTGTCGTGAGTTTCTCCTCTTACGAAAACTTCATAGCCCTAAACCTTGATATGTGCCAACGAGGGAGCTTTCCTTGTCCAAATCTCGTGAGGTGTTTTGGCAACCTTCTTTGTAGGGACTCGGTTAAGGATATGGGCGGCAGTCTCTAAGGCATACCCCCAGAATGAGATAGGTAGTGAAGCACGACTCATCATAGAACGAACCATGTCTAATAGGGTTCGATTACGCCGTTCTGCCACACCATTCAACTGCGGTGTCCTAGGTGGCGTCAATTGCTAAACTATTCCACATTCCTTGAGATAGTCGTGGAATTCAAGACTTAGGTACTCTCCTCCTCGATCGGATTGAAGCATCTTGATTTTCTTGCCCAATTGATTCTCCACTTCATGTTTGAACTCTTTGAACTTTTCAAAACATTTCAGACTTGTGCTTGATTAAGTAAATATACCCATATCTACTATAATCGTTGGTGAAAGTCATGTAGAATCCTTTGTGGTGGATCTAAAGGGCCCACACACGTCGGTGTGTATGAGATCCAATAAACCCTCACCCCTCTCACAAGTGCCAGTGAAGGGTGACTTGGTCATCTTTCCAAGTAAACAAGATTCGCACGTGTCATCTTCCCTAAGGTCGAATGACTCCAACACTCCATCCTTTTGGAGTTGGGCTATGCACTTCTTGTTGACATGTCCAAGACGAAAACGTCACAGGGATGCTTTATCCATACTATTGGAAGAATCCATACACAACACATCATTTCCTAGGTTATCTACAACCATAACAGTTTCATAAATTCCATTACAAGGCATTGCTTCAAAATATAAAACACCATTTAGATAAGCATAAATTTAACCATTCTCATTATTAAACGAATATCTAAATCCTTGTCTAAACAAAACATGAAAGGAAATGATGTTTCTTGCCATATCTGGCGAGTAGCAACAATTATTTAAATCTAAATTCAATCCATTACTAAGCACTAAAGAATACAGTCCAATCTTGGTCACAGGCGACGATCTTTTGTTCCCCATGACTAGATTTATTCTTCCATGCTCCACATCCCTATTTCTTCCTAGTCCCTGCAAATCAGAACAAATGAGATAACCACATCCTGTATCAAGAACCCAAGAAATAGCATGAGATGAATCATTAGATTTAATTGTGTAAATACCTGCGAAAGATGGCTTGATCTTCCCATCCTTGATGGCTTGCAGATATTCCGGGCAGCTTCTCTTCTAATGCCCTATTTTGTGGCAATGATGGCACTCTGCCTCCTTTGGGTTTGGGTTGGGCTTAGCAGGATCAACCTTGGTCCCACTAGAAGAGGAACCATCTTGAGACTTTCCCTTGCGGTGGTTCTTTAAAGAAGCCTTCCTCTTCTTTCCCCTTCCCTACCCAATAGCCAAAACAGGAGCAGCGGGCGGATTGGGAGTTAGTGCAACAGACTTGTCTTTGAGGTTGCTCTCAGCTGTCCTTAGGAGCCCCTGGAGTTTGCTTAGGGTGACCTCTTCCTTGTTCATGTGGTAGGTCATCCTAAATTGGTTGAAGCATGAGGGCAAAGAGTGAAGAACAATGTCGATAGCCAAATCTACCCCAAAGTTGACATTCAACTTGCAAAGACGATCAACATACCTTCGCATCTTTTGCAAGTGCACGGTTAGAGACTCTCCACTTCCCATTTTAGCAGTGATCATATTCGTTATGATCTCATAGCGCTCTTGCCTTGCGCTTTGGTGGTATCTCTCCATCAAGTCTAGATGCATCTCATAAGGATACAAGTCCTCATAGGACTTTTGGAATTCAAATTTCATCGTAGCTAGCATGATGCAATGGACTTTCGTTGCATCACGCTCATGGGTCTAAAAGACAGCCATTTCTTCAGGAGTAGCAATTTATTGATTGATCTTCTCGAGCTTCTCATCGAGAACATACTCTTTGTCCTTGTAACGCGCGATCGTGCGATCCATTCACTAAAGTTCGATCCGTCAAAAGTCACTTTTTGACAAAGGCTCTCTAGCATGAATGAGCTAGCAGCAGCGTTGTCCGCATTAGACATCTAAATATAGAAAGGAACAAAGTTTGATTAGAGTTAACTCTATAATTAACACCCAAAATGAAAAATTAGGGCTAGGACCTAACGACATTATTTACACATTAGAAAAGGGATGCCGTGATCCAACAGGCAAATAATTTGGAGGTAAGTAAATGACGATTCACTAATTCTTCACCATGAAAAACACACGCTTAAGTTTTAAATGTATTGAGAATTCCAAGATTTCTTTGAGATTCATTGAACCTTTCAATGGCATGTTTAAATCTCGATATGCCCCTCTAGTTTGTGACTGGGATGCCGAGGATCACAAAGCGGGTGTGAATAACCATGCAAATCTACATGGTGCCTTCATTGTTACAGTCATCTATTCGATGTGCCGGTAAACCACACACGTTCCATCGAACTATGACAAACAATGAATCACCCTTTGCCACCTTTGATTAGAACCAATTAGTGTGTCGGTTAACCACAGACGTTCCACTAATATCTTAACAAGGGTGCAAAGTGTAATTCATGGGATTGCATCAATTCACTTTTCCTAAAGTAACTAAGATTGGGAATTTTATGAAATACATTTAGTTACTTTATATAGATTCATTATACTTATTAATGAGGAGAGGATTGCCCTATCCTACCCGTTCGGCTAACGACCCTCCACCAGTCAAGCAACCGGTGGGTGTGAGTGTACACCCATTAAGCGCCATTTTATAGGCAGCAACCTTATACCCACCTTATAGACTGGCTTCGTGAATGAGGCCTACTAACGATAAGACTAACACTTTTAAATCATACGTGTATATATATATATATATATATATATATATATATATATATATATATATATATATATTAAGCTTGTAATAATATAATAGTATAGTTTTGAATTTTAAACTTGTAAAATTCTAGGGTTTGAAATTTAAATTATTCAAATTAAACTTTTAATTAGAAAACTTAAATTTCAAAACTTGAGGACAAGTTTTAAACTTTTCAAAACATAAGGATCAAATAGCAAATAATACAAAATCAACTAATTAGATTATTTAAATTTGATCTAATCAATTACTTGCAAGACAATCCACCAATTTAATTCAAATAATCAATTATTATCATATAAGGACATTATTATTCAATTAAATGATCATTATCTTTTGTTTGGTCAAGAATATACTCCAATATATCATAAAATTCGGATTTTAATGACCCAAAACAATTAAGGCAAGTATCCTCAAGCAAAACAGCAAGAAATTCCGATATTGACCCTTTCTGGCGCTAGAACTCGCTGAGTTCCTCTGTGAACTCGCTGAGTTGGAGCTACTCGCCGAATCCACATTGGAACTCACCGAGTTCACCAATCAGAATAATAAAAATCAAATTTTTTAAGCAACAAGCAATTAACCAAAGCATCAATTCAATAGAAGTCAATCAAAGCTTTGATACCACTGATGGGTTTGAGCCATAAGAACTTTCCTATGTGCACATGCAAACCTTAATGCTTGGATCTAGGTTTCTCTAATTGAACATGCAATGTATCCAAGGCTTATAATTCTAGATCTAGTGTAAACAATTGAATCATATCATATGAAATCAGATCTAAAGAATACCTTGAGTTGCTTGCTTGAAAATTCTTGTTCTTGGAGCTTAGACTCACAATTGTCACTCCTCTAATGGCTTACAAACACCAACTAGCAAGAGGATGATCTTGAGAGAGAGAGAGAGAGAGAGAGAGGAGGTGAGAAATCGACTCTAGGGTTCTTCCTTGCAAGAGTATGGCCGATTTGCCTCACCCAAGGGGTGTATTTATACTATGAGATACTAGGGTTTCACCCTTAACCCTAATTGAATAACTTAGGCCCTAAGCAATCCAAAGATCCTCCTAGATATGAGTCTTGGACGATTTTAAGGTATCCTAACGCTAAAATCCGTCCACCCTAATATCCATAAGGATACATAGCCCAAAACACAATTATCACACATTTGACAGTTTATGCCCCTTTATTCGATTAACCTCTTTAAGTCACCAAATTAATTCTCAATTAATATATGAATTATATCAATCAAATAACATTATTATTCCTTTAATATATTACTCTCATAATATATTAACAATAATATCTCTTCTCTCTTTACAAATCATCCTGTCAGTTGCTATGGTGAAGGCAACCCAAAAGGACCATGCACAACCGGGTCAAGCACTTACCAAATATAGTTACAACCTTAGACACTAATCCAACAGTGTTTACGGTCTAATGACCTTACGGTCGTAGGGTTTACGGTCTAATGACCTTAAGGTCATAGTGTTTACAGTCTAAGGAGATACACTAGACTGTAAACACCCTTTTGTACATGGAGAAGTGACGATTTCAAGGCCAAACACAAGAATCCTAACTAGATATTAGTATAGGAGGAAGGTACTCACGATTTGGTGACAAAGGGGTGTGTTTTCGGTCCAAAACACCTAAGTGTTCTTGATGTTCTTGACAAAATGAAGAGCACTTTGAAGATCTAACCATAAAAAGAGATTTCATGGATGAAATCAGGTGGTTATCAAGGATAAGCGGTGTATAAACACATAGATGGAAGGATTTACTTACATTTTTGAAGATTGGAAGCAAAAGTCTTATGATCCTTGATAGAGAATCCGATTTCTAGGCTTGAAATGGTGAAAAGTGATTGAAAATGGCTAAGGGCTATATATATAGGGAGGAGTTTACGGTCACCCTGACCGTAAAATCAAGGTCTCGACCGTAAACTCCTTTTTGGGGAGGTTTACGGTTGCTAGGTGAATAAGAACTTAAACTGACACTCCCAAATACTGATTCCTTTGATGCACTAGAGTTTGAATACTCCAAAAAGGTTCTAAATAGTGATAATTGGAAGCAAAACGAGTCTAACACTGATAGATTTGAATGTTTACACAAGCTAGAAATTTCGGGTTGTCACACAGTGGCAGCACCGCAAGGGCTCAGAATGGACCTGGGAGCCGGAGGACGAGATGAGGGAACATTACCCTGAGCTTTTTCAGGATCGAGCAGCAGACTTCGACGATGAAGTCTAGAATACGTGGGGGAGATTTGTAACACTTGATTCCCAGTATGCATTTAATTTAGGCATTTTTGTATTTTTCTCTAGGACTCGACGAGTTAGAGGCCCAACTCGTTGAGTAGGGTCGTGATCCGCGTACATTTTAAGTGACCTACTCAACAAATCAGGAGATTGACTCGACGAGTAGGTGTTGTTTGAGGAAAACCCTAAATCTAAGGCTTTGAACCCTATTTAAATGCCTTATTGCAGCCTCCGTTATCCCTTATACTCCCAGAACACCTCTTATCGAAACCCTAGCCGATTTGAGTGATCTAAGGCCATTTTTTTGGTGCTTTTGGGTGGTTGTGAAGCTTGAAAGGAAGGGAGAAACTTGGGAAGTTGAGTTGGGGCTTGTAGATCCAGAGATCATATTCCATCTTCAGCTCAACCAAGGTAAATGCCCCTGTTTTGGTCTTCCTTTTGGTTGTTCATCTTTAGGGCTTAGATTTTGGGTGCATTTAGGGCTTTCTAAGCCATTTTCGGATTTGTGAAGTGATTCATGGGGTTCTACTTCCAGATCTGAGTCATTGGACGGGTCTCATGGAATAAAGGTGCCAACTCTATGGCCATGAGAGCCCCATGCACATTGTAGAGCGCCTTTTATGGATTTTTGAGCAAAAAACCCCATGCATGTGCATCAAGTTTGGAACTTTACGTATAAAAGGGACATTAGGAGGCCAGATCTATAGTCTTGATGTGTTAAGACCCATTTAAATCGGCTGTATAGTAATGGTCAAGGATGGACTCGTGAAGTTGCTCTTGGGACTCGGCAAGTCGAGGTGTAATGACCGTCAAATTCATTCTACGAATGGACCAGTTGTTAGGGAGGGAAGTCCCGTAGATGTTTAGACGCGAAAAGGACCTGAGAATCATGGGACTTGACGAGTGTATGAACAGACTCGGTGAGTCTAAGGCAATCTCCCAACCTTTGAAGACTGACTCGACGAGTTGTTCATACAACTCGGCGAGTCGTAGACTGAACATGTTCTTATGAGGGAGATGAACTCGCCGAGTTCAAGGAAGAACTCGGCGAGTCGGATGGAGATGGTCCCGATGGTTAAATGAAGGAGAACTCGACGAGTTCTTGCTAGACTCGACGAGTGGAGTCGGGGTTGGATCGAGTTAAGTGGAGCATGGACTCGACGAGTTGGTAGACCAACTCGGCGAGTCAGGTCAAGTGGATGTCGACTTTAACCAAGGTTGACTTTGACTGGTTATGGTATTGAGCCTGGTTAGGGTTGCATGTTCGGTTTAATTACTTTAGGATTATCGTGTAGGGATTGATGGGTCGAGAAGAGTCGACCTTCACGCCGAGGACAGATCAGACACTACACGACATCGAGGTGAGTTACCTTCCGGTAGCGGTGGGTCTACGGCCACAATGTCGGCCCACTAGTAGGAGTTGTATGTTAGATGGTTGTCTTTGTGATATTCATCTAGGTTGCTACTACCTGATATGTTATATGCTGGCATGATATGTTATATGTGATAGTGGTAGTAGGGGGAGAATAGCCCCAAGTTCGGTTGTTAGGACCGAAGGGTAGGTCGGGCACTCCAAATATGTCTGACAATATGTTATGTTCGTATGCTGGCATGATATGTTATATGTGATAGTGGTAGTAAGTGGGTAATAGTCCCCAAGTTCGGTTGTTAAGACCAAAGGGTGGTTTAGACACCCCGGATATGTCTGATTGTATGTTCATGTTATGATATATGTGATAGTAGCAGTAGGGGTGGAATATTCCCTGAGGTTCGGTTGTTAGGACCGATGGGTAGGTCAGCACCCTAGAACTGCTTGACATGGGTAGGTCAGCACCCTAGAATAGATTGACATGGGTAGGTTAGCACCCCCAGAATGGCTTGACATGGGTAGGTTAGCACCCCAAAATGGCTTGACACGGGTAGATCGGGCACCCTAGAATTGTCCGACAGTATGTAGGCTATATGATTATATGGTATGTGATATGATGGGGGAACTCACTAAGCTTCGTGCTTATAGTTTCAGTTTTGGTTTCAGGTACCTCTTCCTCCAAGGGGAAGGAGTTGGCAGGGTAGCAGCGCATCACACACGCACATATGATTTCCGCTTAGAGTTTTATGGGATTGTACTCTGATATTTTATTACATTCAGATGATATGGTTTTTGAGACATAACACAACGGTTTTATATATTGATATGATTTTAGCAATGTTTTGGCAAGTTATTTTATAATTCACAAAAGTTAAAAATGAAATTTTTGGCCTCGAAATTTAGGATGTTACAGTAGCACCATAGGAAGGCGATAGCAACGGTGGCCACCATGGCTGGCGGCCATGGTGGTTGTCTTCCTTGACTTCTGGCAGAAAAACTCGTTTACAACAACCCGTGATCAATCAACAACCTATATCCATACTTGATGCAAGGCCACTGCTCTGATCCATCAACTAGGCAGCTGGTGGCGCTGGAATGAGTTGAGGTGGCGACCAAAAGCCGTTGCCGGCAACACCAGAGATCCTGACGTCAAACCTGTAGGGGAGAACGAAGAAATGAGGTGCGGTTGGCTCACCGAGAGCTTCATCATCGTTCCTGGCCCACGCGACAACGTCCTCTGCTTCAAACTTCGGTTTCTGTCGGCTCCTCCGGTAGTGTACAGCGTCATCAGCAGCAGGGGCGGTTATCAGTGGCTCCGGCGGTTTGCTTCGGTGGCCTTCCGGCTTCGCAGGTGAGGATACAGCGACATAAGCAAAGGGAGGCATAAGGAGGGTGGCGTCTGCTTCAATGTTTAGGGTTAGGGTAATGTAACAAGAAGAAGAAGCCATCGGGTTTAAATCCCGCTTCAATTAAACCTTTGCCCGTTTTTACAAGTTCGGACCCTCCCCATTGGGATCTTTTCAAATCAGCTCCAATAATTACCATTTAGCCCCTGAGTTCATAAAATCCTTCCAACTTTGATCAAATACTTACCAAATAACCCCCATATCTCATAATTCATTACAAATTAGGTACAATATTTACCAAACACACCCTAACCTTTGAAATCCTTTTCAAACAAATCCGAAACTACGCTTTAACCCCCGACACTCTAAATCACGACATTTGGCTTCCCGAAACCAACACTCCACTAATTATTATTTCGATTTTGGGTTATAATAATTTAAAATAATAATGAAATTACTTTTCGGGGTTCCAAGTTCATTATTTTAATTATTCTATTAAAACGGGATGTTACATATATGAGCGTATCTATATCCCTCTATATCTTTTAATCTTGGTTGGGTTGGGTGTATTTTATTAATTTTTAAATTGTTATGCCGGGTGAGAAGTACCATAGGGTAGGAACATTTTAGCATATAACCGTTTTGGAATCCAGCAACCCAAGCAATAGTTCAAACTAGTTACCTCTCCCATAAGTAGTCAAGAAGTAGGGTAATTTATATTAATACTTATTAATTTATTAGGCTTAAAGGGTTAAACCAAATCAGAGTGTACCCCTACATTATAGTTATATTTCCTACCGAATTACTAGTTTGCTATAATCTGAAGCTCTAATACCAATCTATCACACCCCTGGCCGGCAACGGAAACGTCAGGCTGTGCAACGTTAGGATGTTGGGATTCAGGAAAACGATGTACACTGAATAATACACCGGATGTACTAAACAATATTGCTATTTATTCATTAAATAAAATATGTTACATAATTGTTCAAGGTAAAGTTAGGTTATGAAAGCAAAATACATAAGTAAAGCACATAAACTCCGGGCTGCGTCACCCGGGTTATCTCATCCTTCAATAGGGTTCATTCCCTTGAGAATACATGTGGTTTGAGAGATCAACATAATGTTGGTGAGTCCACAGGTTTATGATTTTAAAGTGTGGTGTGGGTATTTTCGTTTATATTGTTTATCCTAAACTTGCTTCCTCAAATTTGTATAGACTACCACTACTTTCTTAGGTTGGTTCCTAGTATTAGTCTAAGATATTAAGTTTTATTTTAACAAAGTTACAATGAGCTCCTATAATTGAGCTATGATTGTTGATCTTGAAAACCAAGACGCTTCATCAAACGTCGCTATGTGTTTAGAAAGTGATTCCTGCTTCGATTTGCTATTAGGCTGTAGCTAGCAACTACACAGGTGAGAGTGTCAATCTCATATAGATCTGTACACATCTTTCCTACTCACTTAAGATTGAACTTTTATATGCCGAGAGCTAACTGAAAATGTATCAGCATGTTGATGAATCAGATCTCATCTAACTCTTGTTGTGGGGGGCTCCCCTGGTCGGTCGTGTTGTTATTCGCAATGTATTCATATGGTTTTAACTATCGTATACATTATTTATATATATATATATATATATATATATATATATATATATATATATATATATATATATATATATATATATAATTACCGTGTTTTGCGTAGCCGAGTATTTGGGCAGAGTACCACTAGGTACTAAGCTTATCCATACGGTGGCTATAACAGTGAGTTTCAGCATTTCATGACGACTGGCATTTGTGACAACTAGGTGTGATCTTATCTATCATTGTGGTTTAGTATAACAACTAGGCATAATATTAGCTACAAAGTATGGACATAGTATATACCAGTCATAATATCATCATATTATTATGAGCATAATTATCTAACTATAATTAGTAATAACTATGTAAAGTTGCATTTTTTACATGTATCCCCCCCCCCCCGGTCCCAAAATGGTTTGGAATATGGGGTCGTGAACTCAGCTATGATTTATTAAAACGTTGTTGTATGGTAGAAACCACAAGTTAGCACTTCGAAGTGGCACACAAATCGAGGTAGAGAGAACTTATGAGAGAGGTGAGGAAATTAAGATGTCGAAACTTGCTATTTATAGCAAGATGTGGAGTGTGTGATGTGTAAATGTGCGTGAACCGTAGATTACTGCCACATGTCCTCGTCTCCGCGTGCCAGGTCATCCCGTATCTAAACATATCGAGTGTCAGATGCGTGCGATGCAATGCGCACGTGACAGTAAAAAATAAATTTTGAAATTCTGTAACTCTCACATACGAACTTCATTCTCAACGAATCTTATATATCCATGTAGGTCTCCTCATTCATTACAACTTTCATTTTTTTCGTTTTGTCTAGTTTTGACTTTTGTTTTTCGACGAGTTTTTATTACCGTTATGATTTTATAAAAATCATAGCTCCCTCATATGGTTTTCGTGTTAGGCGTTCATTGCCTTGTAATTCCTACTTTATGTAGTACTACGATTACATGGTTTGTGACTTTTTCCAAAAGTCGACCAATCTCCTTGTAGTTTTCGTCGTTGTAAGTTTTTAAGTACGGTAAGTATTTATTTACTATAAATGTCATATCTCACTTATACTATTGGATTCTTGCGAAATTTATATTTTAGGAATCGTGATCGCTGAAGGAGTCTAAATATGCTAACCTGTTTTCGAGGTGACGCGGCTTTTTGTTCGCTTATTTTTTAGTTTAATATTTGACGTAATTAAGGACGAAAAACTCGAATATATTAATATATATCGGGTGGTTATAAGGGTGTCCTTATTACATTTTTACGTCCTATCGTTAACTATTAACAGCAGTTGGTGACGTATTTTCTGGGTTGTCACAATATCATATTCGATTGTTGAAGTTTGGGAGGAGAAGAAGGTTTCTGAAAATCAATAAGTAACTTGGATCTTCATGAGGGATCATGTAAACACTTTTCGAATCTTAAATGTCGACCCTATGTCTGTCTTATACGAAATCCATATTATGGGGATAATCTTTCAAGGAACAATCTTATGTCAAGGCATCGATATGAGACCATCAATTAGGGTTTATATAGAATTTGAATTCATCTAATTACCAAAGATAAACATCAATCAAAATTAATTGTATATTTTATCCCATAAATAAATGATGGCAGTTTCAAGGCAATTATCGAAAATAATATCCAAAAGTAATATTTTCCTTAACAAAATAGATTTTTGGCTAACCTAACCCTCGTCAAGGGTCGCGTCTCTAAGGATCTTGTTTGGGGTGGTGCCTCCAAAACCATATAAAGAGGTGCAACCCCTTTGGCACCCGTCATTTGGTCGAATCACGATCAAATTGTTTTGTACAGACGTTCACCCTGCACTTTCTAACTTATAATAAAATCAAGAATTAAACTTCATTGCTAATCTGTAGATTTCATTATACTAAAATGAATTGATGATATTATAATCACCGACAAATAATTGTCAAAGAGTTGTATTGTTTTTGGTCAATCACTAGAGAAGAGTTCTAGTTCATCAAAAATATATGATTCTATCAAGTTGTATATGTTATGCTTTGTGCTCGGGAGATATCATAACCCAACCCCTTATATTGCCAAATTAGAGATGGGTTTCACATCGTGATATGGCTCTCTCAGCATATGCCCATATAGCCTAACGAGTACCTTGGGCACTTTTTTCGATATCGTTATCTCTGCACATTTCCTTTACCTAGCTAAAAAATAGTGTAGGACATCACATTTCTATCTTTCCTAACAAATTGGCTTATATTTTACAAGTTACTACGAACAATTCATACGAATAGCAGCAAGATCTAGCCTTTATATATTTTCCAAAGAATTTCAATCAAATAAAAAGAAATTAAATATTAGACCGATATATCCTATGTCGCAATTGATGACGTAAACATCGATTTAGCATCAACCTGTTACATAGTTTCCTGAGCTTTAGAGCTTAGCACTGACGTCATCTTGTAAATTTAAACTATTTTAGTGTCTAGAAGATTATTCTTTAATGCAAGTCAAGATAACCCTACTCACAAACATCGACACACACATACATCTATATCAATGGTTGAAGTGAACAAAGAATTAGATCTAATACCTCCTTTTTCTTGCACATACAAGAACATCGATGGGTTTCTATATGGGTTTCAAAGAAATGGGGCTTTCAAAATATGTTCTATACGTATTTTCTCTTCTATGTTATATTCAAAATATCGTTCTATTCTTATTTCCCTTCATCGGTGTCTCTGATCATGAAATCGAGTCCCACCATCCCCATCATAAGAAACCATCCAAAAGCCTTCTCCTCTCGGCAGTATTGACACGTGAAGTCCTTGTGGTCACAAACTTCAAGAACATTCAGAAGAAAGATTTGCCAACAAGCTGCGCAGTCTGCTTGAATGAGTTTACAGGAGATGACAAGATTAGATGTTTGAAGAACTGTACACATATTTTTCATGATTGTTGTTTGGATTGTTGGATGAATGAATCCAAAGACACTTGTCCAGTTTGCCGAACTCCCATGTTGCCATTTGAATGTGAAGATGAATACAAAAATCGACTAAGGGTTGCCACCGATCATCATGATTGGTATGATGAAGCCCTGGTGATTCAAGAACTATTATAGCTTTTCTTCATATCGTTTTTTCATCAAAATAATGTTATAATTTATTTGGTATACATTATGTAACATTTGCTCAAACATTCAATTTAATTGTCGAGCAGTTTACAATGTTATTTTTCGATGATCGATCTATCTATCTATCGGATAGAACTTGCTCATCTGATCATCTCTCATGTTGAGTGTTTTTGAGGTAGATAGTTAAATATTTTAATTTGAAATTCATCTACTTTTTAAGTCAAACCAAGTCAAAATGAGGGTGCTCAAATTTAAGAATCAATGGACGTGGATCTCATGTCTCTTCGACCGCGGCATAGTAAAAAGAATTTACATTTTTAATTTAATTATTAGTAATCTTTTGGAAAATCTATAGAAAAGTTTTAATATTTTGAAAAAAAAAATTTAATAAAATTTTACATTTTTTTTAAATAGTAAATTCCTGATTTTTTTTTAAGAAATTAAATATTCTTCTACCATTTCTTTCTACAAATCCTCCTACTCAATTGAATAGTGACATTAATATCATTTAATGCTCATTTAATGATATTTTAATACATTAATATGACAAATGTCATCTTCTAATTGAATAGGAGGATTTGTAGGAATAAAAGTAGGAGGAAATTTAATTTCTCTTTTTTTTTTAACTTTTTTGAAGAGAAAAACATAAGAAATCATAATTTATTCGTTTTAGCTTTTTTTGACATGTTCAGTAGGTTATAAGATCAAATCGTTAACTTTTCCAAAATAATAAGATATTTTTGCAGATTTCGTCAAAACTTATATATAACTTATAGTGGGGGTGGGGGTGGGGGTGGGGGTGGGGGTGGGGGTGGGGGTGAGGGGTGTGGGTTGGGGGTATGTTGGTCAGGAGTGGGTGATTGGGAAGGAGGTGGGGAGGAGAGATCAGGTGAGGATTAGTTAGGTGATAATTGTTCATTAGGTTCTAGCGTTGGGTTGGATGAAGAGGGTAGGTTGCATGGTGCATGTGGAGTATGCAAAGGTGAACTGGGAACGATGGTAGGAGGTACATGCATATATGTTTGAGATGGCATAGATGTTGCAAGAAAATTGTCAGTCGTAGGTAGAGTGGGAGGGTTGGATTGGGTGCTTTTGTAGGGTAATATGTGATTGAAAAACTCAACATGTCGAGAGTGGTAGAGTCTTTTATTTTTGGGATCAAGGCAATTATAGGCTGATCTTGATGAAGAGTAGCCAAGAAAGATGCAAGGGGATGAACGGGGTTGTAGTTTGGATTGTGTGTAGGGCCGAAGCCAAGGGTAACATAGACACCCAAAGGGCTTTAGTTTAGAGTAATTGGGTGGTTGGTTGAACAAGAGTTCAAATGGACTTTGATGACCAAGAACTGGAGTAGGTAGTCTATTTATTAGGTACACTGCAGTTTGAAAAGCGTGTGTCCAAAAACTGAGAGGAAGACCGGCATAATGAAGGAGGGCTAGCCCCGTTTCAACAATGTGACGATGACGCCGTTCAGCGGTTCCATTTTGTTCCGGCGTGTGGGGAGGGGTAGTATAATGGGAAATTCCATTGGTTTTGAGGAAAGGGGTTAGGCCTTGATATTCTCCACCATTGTCGGTAAAGAGGGATACAAGTGGGGTGTTAAAATATATTTCCACTAGTGATCTAAATTGTGGAAATAATGTGGCAACATCAGATTTACGTTTCATTGGGTATAGCTGTAACGCCCGTAGATCAGGGCTAGTCAATTTAGAGACGATAAGCATCAAAAATGACTTTTTGATGAAAGATTATTTAGAATGAGTAATCTTAACTAAGTTATAGTATATGTTACAAGAATTCCGTACATATAAAGAACGCCGAAATCCGAGTTATAACGAAGAAGTTATGACATGTCGAAGTTTCGCGACAAAACCGGCACGACACAGCGCGACGTAAAAAGTGAATTTACGTTAGAGCGATATTTAGCCTTATCAATCTAAACGAAAGTCGTAGAATACGTTAACACGTGAGTGTGCATAAAAAGAACGTCCAAATCTGACTTCGTATGAGGAAGTTATGATTTTTCTAAAGTTTCGACTTAGCAGTATGCAGCCCGAATACTCGATTTGAGATCGAGCGGTTTTTAGCCGAGACAATCTAAACAAGAATCGAAGGTCTCGTTAATAGTAGTGAAACGATAAAAAGATAGGCGAAAACGGACATCGGATGAAGAAGTTATGAATTTATAACGGAGTTTTCCTGTCCCGGCCTACTAAAATAATATAATAAAAATAAATTCAAAATTAGCCGACGAAGTCTAAACGAAAGTTGTAGATCGTAGTCTCACCTACGCGTGGATATAAAGAACGTTGAAAACGGAGTTCTTATGAGGAAGATATGAATTTTTGAAGTTTATTAAATATTTTCGATATTAAATTTAAATATAAATTTCCGATATTATCCAAGGGGGAGAGTCAGTGAGCTGATCCAAGTTACGCCCAGCGTAATTCGAAGTTCCAGCCCCTATAAAAGGGAGTCGAGTGCAGCCGATTCATATGCTCATTTCTCTTCTTTCTCTTGCGTTTTTGCATCGTTTTTCGTGCAAGAATTATCTCGAAGCCCCGGTATCATTCCCGAGCCCCGAAGCAAGTCCCGAGGCCCCGAAGATCCTGAGAAGTGAAATTCCCGAGCCGAAGCTCTGCCCGCGAGGAGCCCGGTTTTGTGAATATCTTCCAGATCTACCGAAGAATACTACTTTTACAAGCCGTAGTGCTATCCGATCATCTTCTGATCAAGTGAGTGTATAGTTACTTTCTTCTAACACATAAATATAAAGTATTAGCTATGAAATACGTGCTATGTGTTATATATTATTTGTCTATTTGAGATGGGCTTGGAATTGATGTTTTTATACGGGTGTTAAATGATTTAAATTGTGCTTGTATTTATATCTACAAAAATGTTGGGTAGAACATGGGTTGATGGAATAGTTGGTGACAATGCGACTTCGTGCCTATTAAGTAAAGTTTTGGTGACGATGCGACTTCGTGCCTATTAAGTAAAGCTTTGGTGACGATGCGACTTCGTGCCAATTGAGTAAGCTTTGGTGACGATGCGACTTCGTGCCTATTTGATAAACCTTGGTGACGATGTGACTTCGTGCCTGTTGTGTAAACCTTGGTGACTATGAGACGTAGTGCCTATTGTATGAACCCTGGTGACTATATGACGTTGTGCCTGTTGTATAAACCGTGGTAGCAAATGGACCTTGTGCCAATTCCTTAGGTAAATCCTTAGGAATGAATGAATGAATGATAGTGGATTCTTAGGGTAAACCCTTAAAAAAATAAAGGAGATATGGAGATGGGTATTTGGGTTGATTGTTTGATAATTGAATATAATAAATGTGTTATTGTGGGTTGAAAACCCTATATGCTCACCAGGATCCCAAGCCTGACCCACTCAGTTTTCTTTGCATTACAGGTAATGGCACAAGGGTATAAGTTGGTGGACTTGACGAGAGATTTTGGATTATAGATCAATAGTTATAAATAACTGTTGTAAGGTTTATTTTATATTGTTTATGCTTTTGGTCTGTATCGAACATGACATCCCGAGGTTTTATTTATTAATGAAAATACATTCTCTTTGAGAAATGTTTTGATAAATGGTTATCATATTTTTGTTTTTGGGAACAAATTCCGCAACAGTTTTCTTTAAACGATTACTCTAATTTTAAAAATAAAGCATAAACAAATCGGTCTTTTCTGGCCGTGAAATTGGGGATGTCACAATAGCCAAACATATTTGGAGTAAAAGTCCAAAAATATGACATAATATCTATATTGGTCAATAGAAGTTTGAACAGGTCCCCACACATCTGAGTACACAAGTTGTAGTGGTTTGTTAGCAACAAGTGAATTTTGACCAAATGAAAGTTTGTGACTTTTATTAACTGAACAAGAAACACAGTGAGCATGAAAATTCGACATAGACTTTGAGGTGAGACCTAGGTGTTTTATAATAGACACAAAGGTTTTTATTGATGGGTGGCCAAGTTTGTGATGCCAGTCTAGAAACGAAGTTTTGATGGTGTGGTTGATTTGAGGAGCGGACGACAGGGTGGCATGGTAAACGTCATCAGTAAACGTCATCAGTGTTCTCCCCCTGCAAGAGACGCGCTCCCGTGCGAAGATCCTTCACAAAAAGGTGAGTTGGAAAAAATTCACATGAAACTTGGTTAGTCTTACATAACTTAGCAACTGATATAAGGTTTCTTTTTAAATGAGGAACACAAAGAACATTAGGCAAATTTAAGGTTTTGTATGCAATTTGAATTTGTTTTTGGCATGTATGAGAGATTTTAAGGCTCTTACCATCACCAAGAACAATCTCATCAGGGCCTCCATATTCAGAGAGATTATGAAATGTTGCATGATTTGAGGTGACATGGTTAGAAGCACCACTGTCAAAGAGCCAGGTTGGTGTAGCATTTGTGGAGCCAGATGTAGTAACATTTGCAACAGGACTTGTACCTTGGGATTTCACCACTGAAATATTATTTTCTTTGAGGAATTTAGAGAGCTTTCTGCAGTCCTTTGTGTGGTGACCAGAAATATTGCAATAATGGCAAAAGGATGTCCGATTTGAACGTGTTCCGCCTTGCTGTGGAGTAGACCATGGAGGACGAGAGTTGCGTTGCTGATTATTTGGTGAGTACCTGTTGGTGCGTGAGGCAGTGGCCAGACCAGTAGAAGTGTAGGACTGAGATCGATTTTGTTGGCGATTTGTGTAGTTAACTGTGGTAAGCACTGGTTCAAGTGTCACTGAGGTAGCTTTTAAGGACCGTTCAAAGTCAAGGAGTTTATCAAACAACTCTAGATATGAGATTGGAGTTTCACAGACTTTAAGTGCAGCAAAAATTGTTGTGTATTCGTCATCGAGTTGTGAGAGGATGTGAACCATAAGATCTTCTTCGATCACGCGGTTTTAGGCAAGGGCCAGGTCATCTGCAATTGCTCTCATATCATGTAGATAGTCTGTGATGGATCGATTACCTTGTGGGTTTTTAGCGAGCTTGGATTTGATGGAGATAATACGAGATCGTGAGGCACTCACGTAACTTGAGTTGAGTCTTTCCCAGTCTTCTTTGGCTGTGTTAGCAGAAGAGATGATTGGTTGGATGGAGTCAGAGCAACTCCCTAATAGTGCACTGATTATCATCTGGTCTTGTCTGAACCATGGAAGATAATCGGGATTAGGGCTTGTTTTCTCTTTTTCGGCTGTGACTTTTGATGGTGGTTGAAGAGTGCCATCAAGATATTTGTAGAGATCAAGTCCAATTAAGGTTGATTGAACTTGCTTCCTCCATATAGTGAAGTTGGAGGCTGTAAGTTTAATGGGAAAATAAGCAGGAGTTGTAAGCTGAACAATGGCAGAATTAGGGTTAGACATGGTTGGTGAGGAAAATGATATGGATGAGGATCGGATCTCGTTTGAGCAATTTAGGCTCTGATACCATATAAAGTTATGTGTTTGAAAATCTTCATTGATAAAAAATACATACATCAGAGGGCTATTTGTAGCCATTTACAACAGATGGAAAGGAGAAGATTATGGACCTAAACTAGGCAAGATACAACAATAATATATTGACCAAGAATAAATCAATTTCATTAAATTCAAATTATGAATTTGAATATTTTGATTGATCCGTAATAATAAACATATTTTTTACGTATTTATATCTATTTATGTACTTTTATATTTTTAAAGTTTTTATATGTATATGTTTATGCATTTTTATTATTTTAAATATATAAACGTGTATATATATATATATATATATATATATATATATATATATATATATATATATATATATATATATACTAGTTTATAACCCATGAAACCACAACTACAAAATTAATAAACTTTAATAGTTAGAACAAAAAATTATTAATCAATTATAATCGTTAATTTAAATAATATGTGAAATAATATCATCATAATTTGTATTAATTTATTTTAATTTTTATTGCAATGTTATTAATTTATTGTAATTAAAGTGGAAATTTTAAAATTTGAAATAGAGAATTAATAGGTTGACATGTGGCATGCATTAATTAAGAGGTTTCATAAGGTGACACATAGCAAAAAAAAAGAATAAAATGTGTATTAATTAGGAGGCTTAATAGGATGACACATGTCAAAAGGAGATTAAAAACTATTCTTTTATTAGAAAAATATATATATATATATATATATATATATATATATATATATATATACATATATATATATATATATATATATATATATATATATATATATATATATATTAGACATTTTGTATGTAATTTTATGTATTATTTATTTATATATACTTTTACGTATTTATGTCTTTTTATAAGTTTTTATATGTATATGTTTACATTGTTTATATATTTTAATTTTATAAACGTATTTATATGCATTTTAAGAATTTTATATATATTTTTAATTTATTTTGTGTGTTATTTTTTATGTATTATGTATTTGTGTATTTGTTTTTTTAAGTTTTTTATATAGATGTTTATATATTTATATGTATTTTAAATTTATCAACGTATTTTTTTACATGTTTATATGTATTCGTAAGTATTTTACTTTTTTATTTTTATGTGTATTTTTATATATTACGAATTCATATGTATTTTTTTTAAAAAAATTATATAGATATTTATGTATTTTAAATTTATAACTGTATTTTTTAAGTAGTTATGTATTTTTTTTACTTCAAGTTGTCTTCACCATTTCATCCAATTCGTACAACTTCTTCAACTATGTACATATTTTTTTTTAAATTGATTTTTTTTAAAATGATTTTTTTAAAAACAATAAGACAACAGAAATGCATACATGGGATACAAAAAAATAAGTAGGATGGTATATTGGTATAGTTACAAAAAAAAATTAATAATAAGCAATAGCGATCTCAAATATCAAGGTCTGAAACAGTATAGACCATCTTAAACCACCCATCGAGATGGTCATCAACCTCAAGCCAAGAGGTTTACTTGTTATTTTATTAACCGTTTTAAAAAAATCAGAATATTTATCTAACACACAAGTATAAAAGGTTGATTGTATTGACATTGATATAAAACATAATTCATAATATGGGTATAAAAGTGTTGATTATATTTAACACGGATAAGATAATGCATAATGAAGGGGAAATAATTACACGGACTTGAACTATTAATTAAACTTCAGGAACATGAAAACTGGGAAACTGGTATTCCAACTGCAATGAGTTATTCGGGTGATAAAATTGAAAAAAAGGTCGATTCACCCACACTTCCATTCCTTGTAGAGGAAGGCTAACTGCTTGCTGACTGGGAGCTGTATGAGCGGTAACGTCCAGTTGAAAAGGAAGAAATAAAAAATGATAAATGGCAAAAATATAATATTCAATAAATGATTTGGTGACGATTATATACGGTTATAATCTTTATCAAGTTACCAAAAAATAAGTAATATATTGGTCTGATCTTAAGAAATAAAGATATAAATTCTTTAAATGTATTTATCTATCCATTTGTTAAGAGATTTTAATTTATCTTATTTAATTTATAGATTTGTATGCAGATTTTTAGGGAAACCAAGGTAGAATATCATTTGATCTATTAACTTCGGAATATTGTTTGAATTAACATTTATTTCTTTCATTAAATTCCTAAAAAAAAACGGAATGAGATACACAGACAAGACAAGTAATGATAAATGACTATAAGGGCAATTTTGGAACATCACTTTGCAAAATAGGCGGGAAAAATAGATTGACTTGGGTGAGGAAATGCCACGTGTTAATAGTTGTAGTCTTTTATTAGAGTGGAGGAAGAATTGAACAGGGATATTTTAAAAAAACTTTTGATTATAGACGGATGTTTTTAACTTTGGTATTAGAATAGGATTTTAATTTTAATATAAATAGATGTCAATTATTCAGTTGTATTTCGTTTTTGTGCTTTGTACGTGAAATTAATCCCTTCGATTCTATGATGCTTCTTTCTTTTACCTTGGTGCACGAGGTATAGGGTGTGTTTGGGACTCCCTTTTTAACTTAAAAAAAAAAAGTCATTTCTTCAAGTCTTCAGCAACGCCATCCTCCCTCAATCGACTCCATCCTTACGCCGTCGCTGTCCGACAGTGCCGTCGCCACCTCCGTCCGCCAGTGCGCTCGCCGCCTCCAACCACCAGTATCGTCGCCGCTTCCCTCTTTTACCGTCGTGCATCTATTTGCTGATCGAAATTCGATCTTCGATTTCTCCTCCTATCGTTCGATTTCAGCAAATAAGTTTTAAGGTTCGAACTTCAATTTCTCCTACTGTCGTCGTTGTTCTTCTTATAGTGGTTGTTTTTTTGCTTGAATTTTTACTCCCTGCGGCCAAATCCTTTGTAAAACTTGGGTTCTTGGACTCCAATGGCGTGTTTGTAAAAACTGTGTTTTTGTAGATGCGTACATGTCTTTTTTTTCCCTTGTAGAGTTGTAGATGTGTACATGTCTGCTTATACTACTTGAAACTCCATCAACAGTCACTTTTCTTGGGTTCCTCTTAAATCCCCTTATTGTTTATACACATATATACAAGTACATCAAGTTATTTATGATATATATTCTGGTGGATAAACAATGCTTTTTTCTTTAAAGATATGGAATCTGCTGTCTCAAAGAAAAAAGAGTCATCAAAGCCCAGTTCTTCAACAAATGTCAAAGAAATTGTTAATTCCAATCGCCCTGAAGTGGATCTTCCATATGCTGAAATGGGAAAAGTTTGTTTGAGATTTGCACCTGAACCAAGTGGCTATCTCCACATAGGCCATGCAAAAGCGGCTTTATTGAACCAATATTTTACTCAGAAATATTCCTACGGTTTGATGACACAAATCCTGCAAAAGAAAGCAACGAATTTGTTGATAATATTTTAATAGATATCGCGACATTGGGAATCAACTATGAAAAAATCACATATACTTCCGATTACTTTCCGAATCTCATGGAAATGGCTGAGAAGTTGATTAAAGAAGGGAAAGCATACATCGACGACACCCCCAAAGAACAGGTGAAATACGAGCGAGAGAAGAAAATAGAATCAAAGTGTCGGAATCAGAGTGTCGATGAAAACCTCAAGCTATGGAACGAGATGATTATGGGGACAGAAATGGGAGTTCAATGTTGCTTACGGGGTAAGTTGGACATAACCGATAACAATGGATCAATGAGGGACCCGACTTACTATCGGTGTAATCCGATTCCACATCACCGAGTCGGATCAAAGTATAAAATATATCCGACGTATGATTTTGCATGTCCTTTTGTCGACTCTATTGAAGGGATTACACACATGTTGAGATCCAATGAGTATCATGACAGAAATCCTCAGTATTCAAGGATTCAAGAGGATATGGGGCTTAGGAAAGTTCATATATATGAGTTTAGCAGGGTGAATATGGTTTATACTGTTTTAAGTAAACGGAAGTTGCTTTGGTTTGTTGAAAACAACAAGGTTGATGGATGGGATGATGCTCGTTTTCCAACTGTCCAAGGAATTGTGCGCAGAGGTTTACAAATTCAGGCTTTGATACACTTTATACTTGACCAGGGAAGTATATATATATATATATATATATATATATATATATATATATATATATATATATATATATATATATATATATATATATATATATATGGAATTGAGAAGGAATGGAATGGAATGTTTGTTTCGTGTTGGAATGGAATGGACCAATCCTAAACAACGTGATTCCGATTCCGATTCTTTCTGTTTTGTTAATTTTTCACCCCTTAATCATTGAATGGAATGGAAATTTGCAATACAATTTTTTTTAACAAAATTTGATGATTTCAGTTAACTTATATTTTCATTTTCTTAAAATAACAACAAAATCTTAATATTCATTTTTCATAGGGAGCATCAATGAATCTGAATGTTATGGAATGGGACAAACTCTGGAACATTAACAAAAAAATGATTGACCCTGTTTGCCCCCAACACACTGCAATCCTTGAAGAAAACCGTGTCTTGTTGACTTTATTAGATGGGCCCCACAAGCCATTTGTGCGTGTCATACCAAAGCACAAGAAATACGCAGCTGCAGGGGATAAAACCACCACTTTCACAAATAAGATTTGGATAGAACAAGCCGATGCCAAGGCCATATCCCCTAACGAGGAAATTACGTTGATGGACTGGGGAAATGCGATTGTTAGAGAAATCAACAAGGACAAAAAAGGAAATGTGACCGAGTTAATTGGGGTTTTGCATCTTGATGGATCGTTTAAGACCACGAAACTGAAACTCACATGGTTGCCTCACACTAACGAGCTTGTTCCATTAACTCTTGTGGAGTTTGGATACCTAATCACGAAAAAGAAGGTATGATAATTGATATAAACTGTAGCATATCCATTTCTTGTGTTGTGTGTGAAAAGACATAAATGCCCCTTGTCATTATCATGACTGAAAATGTGGAACTTACTTATAATTTACCCTTTGTGGAGAAGGTTCGGCTATATGTAACATCCCAAGTTCAGGAGTGTAAGTTCAGGGTTCAAAGTGAAAATGTATAAGGGCAACTCGGCGAGTCCATGGGTGGACTCAGCGAGTAGAGTCGCGATTCTGGTCGCGTGTTAAGTGGCCAACTCGGCGAGTCGGCGGCTGGACTCGGCGAGTTGATGCTGGGTGAAGAAAACCCTAATCTTCGGGGTTTGCACCCTATTTAAAGAATGATATGCCTTCTTTTCAGCCTCTATTTCCCCTGAGTGTTCCAGAGGAAACCCTAATCGTGAGAAACTCCATTATTGAGAGGATTGAAGCTTGGAAGAAGGAATTTGTGAAGAGAAGTTGGAGGAATTCGAGGATAGCACCAATGGGCTTGTGGATCTGAAGTCTACATCAGTTTAGGCTCATCTTTGGGGTAAGAATCCTCTGTCTTGAGCCCTTTTTCCCTTATTGTCATCCATGGTGGTTATTTTGGGGTTTTTGGAGTATTTCATGAGCTATTTCGGGATTGGAAGACGGATCTGAGGATGCCAACTCAGATCTGGAGTAGTGATGATCCAAAAATGCATAAAGTCCCTGTTGATAAGTGATTGGCGAAGCTATCTTGTCCCAAACCTAAACCCTAAAGTGTAAAATGCCTAGATCTCTTTGGATTCACGTAAAGTTCGCCACTTTACATGATGGATGGGTTGTAGGAGGCTAGATCTACGTTTTGAATCAATTGCATGGCCTGGAAGGTTATGTTTGGAATGAGATCTAGAGGCACTCGGCGAGTCATAAGGGTGTACTCGGTGAGTTGCTTGAAGATGGTTTAGAACTCGGCGAATTGGAAGAACAACTCGGCGAGTAGGTTGAAGATAGCCTTGGACTCGGCGAGTCTGTTCTTGGACTCGGCGAGTCTGGTCGTGAGGACCTGTCCTTTTTTCGGGTTGAGTTATGAATCAGTGAGTCAATGGATGACTCGGTGAGTCGAGTGTGAAGGGACTCAGAGTTGTTGGACTCGGCGAGTCTCGGGGTGACTCGGCGAGTTGAGTCGCGGATTGGGGAAAAGTTCTGAGCATGGGGACTCGGCGAGTCATCGGGTTGACTCGGCGAATAGAGTCAGCCAAGGGTTGACCAGTTGACTTCCAGGGGCATTTTGGTAATTGTTGGATATTGTTTTGAGTTCAGTGTTTTGGTGGTTGGCCAGTGGTGGAGATCGTATCAATGATCGGAGCAGCTTGGATTATCTGTTCAGTCGGCAGTTTCGAGGTGAGTTATCCTCACTATATCAACAGGGTCTAAGGCACCAAGGTCGGCCCTTTATCGGATTGAGATCCGGGTGTTTGTTGTTATGTTATTGCTTTGATATGTTGCATCCTGGTAGCTAGGATGGTATATGTTAGAAACCTGGTTAAGGTCGGTATCCTGATATGTAGGGTGATGTTATGCTAGTGACCGGATAGGTCGGTATCCTGATTAGGATAATGATATGTTATGTGATCTGTTTGATTGGCTTGTTGACTGTGAATTGTTATATGACTGTATGATTATATGCACATGGTTGTTTGGACTGGAGTTGGGTTGAGGCGGGTCCTGCTTTGTGTTGTAGGCCAAGATACCCAGGGCGGACCGGTTGTTCCGAAGGCCCAGCGAGCGGTCCGGATCCAAGAGGGCGGACCAAACGTGCCGAGGCTCGGAGGGTGGACCAGGCTGACTGAAGGCCCGGTGCGGGCGGACCAGTCATACTGTAGACTCAGAGAGTGGACCAGGCCGACTGAAGGCCTGGTGCGGGCGGACCAGTCATACTGTAGACTCAGAGAGTGGACCAGGGGGATTAAAGGCCCGGTACGGGCGGACCAATCACACTGCAGACTCGATGTATATGACTAGACTCGGAGGGTGGACCAAGTGGACTGTTGGCCGGTGCGGCGGACCAGTCACACAGTAGACCCGAAGTGCATGGTTGTTCTGTGATCGGATATGATATGGCATGTTATGCGTGTATGATATATGTGGTTGGTATTCTAGGGATATCTCACTAAGCTTTCGGGCTTACAGTTGTGGTTTTATGTTTTTCAGGTTCTTCAAGAGACCGTGGCAAGGCAAAGGCATGATCGTACCGCTCTTCATGTTTATGTTGTGATGTGATTCTGGGAATAGTCTAAATAAATTGTGTTGTAAACCTTTTTGTAATAATTTAAAGAGATCGGGTCGTTTTTGAAAAATTTAATTTGGTTTGAATTTTTCGTTTGTTACACTATAGCCAAAGACCTCCTACGTGCTATTACTTCTGTGGTTAATCTATGGCTAGGAGGAAGATGCCCTTCGAGCTTGTCATAATTTGTTGCCTCTGCTCCTCTCACGCCGCTCTTAAACCCTGACAAGAGAATACGATCTATTGCAGTAGGTACTATATGGAGACTTTTGGTTTCCAAGTTGGCCATGAAAGGGGTTGGTAAAGAAATGGTCAAATATCTCACTGATTTTTAGTTCGGAATCGAGGTGTCGGGTGGCGCTGAGGGCATTTTACATAGCGCCAATAGGTTGTTGAGTGAGCGCCACGATGACAAATCTCTCTCCATGCTTACTGTGGACTTCTCTAATGCCTTTAACCTTGTTGACAGATCCGCGTTACTTGATGAGGTCAGATTGAGGTGTCCATCTATTTCCTTGTGGGTCGAATTCCTATATGGTCAAGCAGCAAGGTTATATCTAGGCAACACACATATCAGGTCTTCTACTGGGGTTCAACAAGGAGATCCCTTGGGACCACTTCTCTTTGCCATTGTGTTGCACCCGCTCTTGCATAAAATTAGAGACAATTGCAAGCTTCTTCTCCATGCCTGGTACTTGGATGATGGCACACTTATCGGAGATTCGGAGGAGGTGACCAAAGCATTGGACATCATTACGGTGATTGGCCCAAAATTGGGCCTTCAGCTGAATATCAAGAAAACCGAGCTCTTTTGGCCCTCGTGTGATGGTAGGAAGTTACGGGAGGGGCTATTTTCGGCAGACATTGGGAGGCTGCCTTTTGGGGTGAAACTTCTTGGGGGAGCTGTTAGTAGAGATGTTAGTTTCATTCACAGCCTAGCCATAAAGAGAGCTGTAATCGCTGTGAATTTGATGCGCCTTCTTCCACAATTGTCTGACCTCCAGAGTGAGCTCCTTCTTCTTCGGTCTTGTATGGGTGTTGCTAAGCTTTTCTTTGGGTTGAGGACGTGCCAACCCGTTCACATGGAAGAGGCGGCAATATTCTTTGACAATGGATTGCGCGTGGCGATTGAGGACATTGTGGTTTGTGGGGGCCCTTTCTTTGGTGACATACAATGGCGAATTGCTTCCTTACCCATTAGGTTTGGGGGTTTGGGTTTATACTCGGCAGTAGAGGCTACCTCCTATGCTTTTGTTGCCTCAAGGGCCCAATCTTGGGTATTGCAAGACCATATCTTACGGGATAGCGGTATACATGGTATGGATTCTGATTATGATTGTGCCTTGGCAGCTCTTCGCAACAAGCTTCCAGAATTTGACCTTAACAATTTTACTACTAAAGACACCGCCCCCCCCCCCCCCTCCTAAATCCCAGAATACACTGGCGAGTGCCCTTTTTCGTAAAATTGTCCAAGATATGGAAATGCATTTCGACATGACGGCTCGGCAGAAAGCGGTTTTCCAGTGCTTACGTGCACCACATTCTCAAGATTTTCTTTTGGCTATCCCTATTTATGGTCTTGGCCAACACATGTCTCCCGTGGAGTATCGTACTATTCTCAAATATCGACTCATGATTCCCATTTTCCCAGCTGACGAGATATGTCATGTGTGTCGCAAAGCGTGTTTGGACTCTTTTGGAGAGCATGCAGTTCACTGTAAAGAACTCTCGAGGTTCAAATACAGGCACGATATGGTTAGGGATGTTTTATTTGACATATTTAAGCGCGCCGGGGTTTCCGCTAAGAAAGAGGCACCTGTTAATTTCTTGACTGACCCGACAGAAGGAAGGTCAACCCTCAGACCGGCTGACATTTTGATTTTTGGATAGGTCGGAGGAAAACACGCATGTGTCGATCTTACAGGGGTATCCCCTCTCGTGGGCCTGAGGACTGGGGGTTTCACAGTGGGACATGCTGCTTTAAAAGCAGCCACAAGCAAAGTCACCAAACATGAGAGATCGTGCATGGAAAATCAACAAGTGTTCATACCATTTGCATTTGATACGTTTGGTTTCCTTGCACCGGATGCGGTAGAACTTCTTAAAAGAGTACAACGAATCATGCATAGTAATGTTATATCTCCTAGATCTTCGGATGTAGTCTTTAAAAGAATTAGTTTTACCATTCAAAAAGGCTTAGCGGCACAGCTTGTTGCCCGTTTGCCATCTCACTCATTGTACGATGACAATTGAACTTTTTGTTTAAATATTGGCATTTGTTAACCAATTAATCAAAAATAAAAAAAAAAATAATTAATTGTGTGTTTTTGATGTAGATGAAAAAAGAAGAGGATTTTATTCCAGTGTTGAACAGGGATACAAAGAAAGAGATTGGGGGTGTTAGGGATTCAAATATGAGAAGACTGAAGCGTGGAGACATATTGCAGTTGGAGAGGAAAGGCTACTTCAGATGCGATGTTCCTTTCATAACTCCTTTAAAGCCCATTGTCATCTTTGTTGTTCCAAATGGCAGGCAAACTGCAACCAAATAAATATTCTATCTCATCAAAACTTTCCTTTTTGGGATAATCATCTGTTAGTTAGTAAACATGGATGGATTACAAGATTTTGGGACTAATTGTCTTTTCGTTGCCCTTTTTAATATTGGAGTTGCTTACTTTTGCTATATTTATTCTTTCTTCAAATTAATTAATTCTTAATTTCAAAAAGAGTATTGGCTTGCATGTTGGTTAAACATTCTCATCTTCTACTCCTCTGTAATAAACAACTTAGGGAGTGTTTGAAAAGGCTTGTAAATATGATATAACTCTTTAAGCAACCTGATAACTGATAAGTGTATGAACGCTATTCTGGACTCATTGCTTATGTTGAGTTGTTGTGGATATATCATTGATGATTTTTAGTTATCTAAAACAAGTTAATATACATACAATAAATTAAAGGCATAACAGAATTGTAGAAATCTAGAATAGATGATTTTGTTACTGAGTGCTTTTATACTTTTTTGGTTCCTTTGTCTTCCCCTTACCCACAGGGGCGGATCCAAGGGGTATCCCGGGGTAGCCCGAGATACCCCCAAAAAAAATTTGGTAGTGTAAATTCTTTAGAAAAAAATCGTTTTATGTAGTGTATATATACGCACCCCTTCACTTATAAGCATAAATAAATAGTTAATCTACTGGTTAAGATGTTGGTTTAATGAAATAAAGGTCTCAGGATCAATTTTTGCTCCTTACAAATTATTTGTTTACATATCTTTTATTTTTCCAACTATTCTATTCTTTTATTTTCCCAACTATTCTATCCCACATCGCCAAACATATACAAACTTAGTTATTTTCATCTATTATATAAGCTTGTTATCATCATGCTTTATTTGATATCTACTTTATGTTATCATCATGCTTTATTTGATATCTACTTTAAGTCCACATCGATTGAAGTATCAAAAGATACTTCAACTTCATGTTTATATAACAATACTTGAAGTTAGCTAGCGATTCGATTAAGGTTTGGGTTTAAAACCAAAACCAAACCAGAAAACCCAAGTACAAATTGAAAACCGAAAAACCAAATCAATGGTATTGGGTTCGGTTTGGTTTAAAATTTTCAAAACTGAGGCTGTTGGTTTTGGGTTCGGTTTTAGGAAAAACTAACCCGAGCCGCCCCATGCTCAGTAGTTGTGGTGATACCTACGAAAAAAATTAGGATACCCCTTTGCTTTGAGCCTGGCTCCGCCACTGCTTACCCAGATAAGCTCACACAAAATGAGGAGTCGGTGGTAATATACTTTAAGGTTGATGAAGAACTGAAAACTGAATGGGTAATTAAACAACGTATTGCCGATGTTGCTTGATGTTATATACGAGGAACTTTACATGAATATTCCTTCTTTTAGTTTGCATAACTGAGTAAGAGCTGAAACATACAATTCATATCATTAAATGTGTCTAAATCATAGTTCTGAAAACCGGATTGGCCTTGATAACGGTTTGTTATACCGAAAAAACCACTTGTTAATGAACCGGTAAAAACCGGATATAACCAACAAAAAACCAACTCAATATGTAGAACTATTTTTTTATGACTAAATCCGGTTTACACCGAGAGTAAGCAGCAGGTTTACACCCAATGTTTATCTTTCTAAGCATGTGTGACTTCTCTTCCCACAAAAAATACTACATTCAATACATCTTTTTCATCTCTTTCTTATTTTTTTAATTATATTATTTTTATTTTTAATTAATTATTTACATAAATGAATAGGCGTTTAATCATTAATGACTATTTTAAAATACTTTTTTGTTTCACCTCTGTTATAAAGTAAAAAGTAATAATCGAACATAAGTTTTTTTATTTAAATTTTATTGGTATTTTAGTTTTAGATGGATTTTTATATATTGTATATTTATTATAATGATATATTTAATTATTATGTAATAATGACGTAATCCAGTTTTTTGGTCTTTGGTCCAACCGGTTGAACCATCGAACCGGTAAGAAGACCGGTCTGGTTTTCAAAACATTGACCTAAATGATACTCATTTAAGGCTTTAATAAACAATAGCCATTTTAGTTCTATTAACTTTGCCACCGGGTCATTGAATGAGAGTTGATTCGTATACAACAGTTTTTTTCAATACACAACAATTTATGTTTTACAAGGTTGTGGTGTACAATCATATAAAACATAAATAAATTGCCAACCCTCTCCCTCCCCTTCCTAAAAAAATGCATGTCCATCTCATACTTATTCCAAATGGGGTTAATAATTCACTTCCCTTGAAATATGATGTGTTATGATTAGGGGTAACAATAAGTTAGGCTAAGTTAAGTTTGAGTTCAACCTATTTCTTAGGGTAACATGTTGAAAACTATAACCCACACGAGTTGTCTAGTTAAACCGATTGAAAGTTTTCCAATCCAACCCAACATGTTAAATAAAATCGGGGCCGAAATAATAACATATCGGCTTAACACCTAATGATGGTTTTGTTTTATCTAGATGTCATGCAATCAAATTAAAATCTCCTTGTAGATCATCATCAATAATACTTTGAATTTGATTTGGAAAATAATGTTTATGAGATTTATAAACCCTTTTAAAGAACACCATGTGATGTTGATTTGATTGAGCCTATTGGTGTTTTCATCCATTTTTCCTTTTAGAGAACACCATGAAGTCTTGACCTTGATAGCCAAATGGTTTCAGCATTACCGAATGATTCACTTAGAGAATTCAAAAAACTTGAATATCTAAAAAATTCAAAAAACTTGCATATAAATAAACAATTCATTTTAGAGTCATATTCAAGTTGAAATTCTAAACCTTAACCTTACCCATTTAAAATTGAAATTCTAAACTCTAACCTTACTCATTTAATTGCATGTCGTGTCAGTTAGACCACTTAAGGTTCATGTAACATCCGGATTTCCAGGTATTATATTTTATCATTTTATTTTTGAGAAAAAGGGAGGGACTCGATGAGTAGAGCCGTAGACTCGTCGAGTAGGACCACGATTGCTGACTGGATTAATGAACGGACTCGACGAGTTAGAAAGGGTGGACTCAACGAGTCTGCGCTGTGGATGGAAACCCTAATTCTCGGGGTCTGTGCCCTATTTAAAGGCCTTTATGGCCTCCATTTGCGGCTACCAGTACGGAGAGAGATACCCTAGCGATTGTGAGCGAGCTGTGAGAGAGTTTGAACCTTTTTTTTTATCATTTTTGGTGTGATTTTGCAAAGGAGAAAGTGTTTCGAGCAAGGGGAGGTCAAGAGGATTGCATTTCAGTGGGTTTTCAGCTTAGATCTTCAAGTTTGAGGTAGCTATTCGATCCTATCTTTCTGTTTTGCTTAAGAGCATTCAATTTAGGGTTTTCTATACCCTTTTATGGCTTGTTTAGATGAGTATAGTGTCCCATTGAGTGCTAAACTCTAGATCTGGACCTTTTGAGGTCCAGAGAGCCTAAACCATGCTGCTTTTTGTGGTTCTATGGAGGAAATGGACATAGGTTGCCATGTTAGAAGGGATTTCACCAAAATAAGCTTTGGTAGCATTGCATGTGTAGCAAGATTCGACCTTTACGTGTTTATTGATCATGGGGAAGTTAGATCTATAGATTAGAGAAGCAGATCTGACCTCAAGAGGTCAGATGAGTGTTGTCATGGGAGGAACTCGTCGAGCCCATAAGGGACTCGACGAATCGAGTAGGGTTGTCTCACGATTCGCAACATGTGATAACCCATTGAGTGTAGGGTTGACTCAACAAGTCGAGTGAGGACCAGGGGCGAAGAGGACACGCATGTACTCGCCGAGTCACACAAGTACACTCAACGATTCGGGTCAAAGTTTGACCCTTGACTTTTGTTGACTTTTAGGGTTTAGTTAGTGTTTGGACTTATGAGCCATTAGAGGGGTAGAATGGTCTTTTACCCTTCTTAGAGAACTTATAGAGAGGGGTTAGCCTAGCCTTTAGAAGTTGTATTAATTAGAGTAATTAATTATGTGATTAGGCGGAGGCTAGTGCAGTATTTCAGAGTTCGAGGTTTACCGAGTTACCCGAGGTGAGTCTTCTCACTTTACTTTACCTAGAGTGGTAATTAGAGTTATGTGACAGAGTATATTGTATGCTATGTGTTATATATGTGATTCTGTGCTATATGTGATTCAGAGTTTACAGAGTTAGGACCGAATGGTCCACAGAGTTAGGACCAGAGGGTCCACAGAGTTATGGGACTGGAGGGTCCCACTAAGTCACTTTGACCAGAGGGTCATACAGAGTTATAGCCTCGAGTGGCTAATATGTGTTGCATGTGGTATTTTGGGAACTCACTAAGCATTTATGCTTACAGTGTTTGGTGTTATGTGTTTCAGGTACCAGTGAGGATCGCGGGAAGGCGCCGCCATGATCAGTACACACATGAGGAGAGTTTATACATTATGATCTTGGTTTTTGTTATATGGATTGATATGTGAAACGATGAGATTTTATAATGTTTATGAATGAAAATATGTTTTAAAATGCGAAAAAATGTTTGAAAATTTACGGTGTTACAAGTTGGTATCAGAGCCTTGGTTTGAGGGATTCGGGTGCACCTTTGGGCGTATCTAAACTCAAACTGAGGATTTGAGAGATTTTCAAATAAAAATCACAAAACTTTTCTCAAAGAGTAAAAGTTTTGAAAAGAGCAGAGCAGAGCAGTGTGCACGATCAGCCAGCGCCCGAACGGTGATTTCCTAAAATACCCTTATATTATGTGTTATGAGATATGAGATAATATGTTATGCATGCTAGAGTAGGCTAGGTATTCTTATTAGGACTAGAGTGGCCTAATTTGTGATGCCTTAGCCTAGGGGTTTTGCTGCTAGGGATGATTGAGAGTGAGTAGATAGCAGTGAGGAGCTATGAGAGATCTGCTAGAGAGTAGACTATGCATAGTGAGAGTAGATTACTTGGGATTTGGAATCCAAGGAGGAGGACTTGGTGTGAATATTGATCCGGTGTGGACAGTAGTATTGGGCCCGTACTACTGAAAACACCGGATTAGTGCACAACCCAAGTAAGAATCCTTAGGGTACCAGGGATCGAGTAGGAATGGGATATCGAGTTTTTGTACACTCGAGCGAGCCTCTGATATTTTGTGTTGTATTTCAGAGAGACATCATGGTTGGGACACGCCACACACCTGAGAGCAGTGGTGTTAGTGATAAGGAGATCCGCAGGTTGATTCATGAGGAGGTGGTTGCTGCCATCCGCGTAGAGATTCCAGAGATGTTCGGGTCTATTAAGACCATGCTAATTGAGACTTTTGATGAGAGATATGCAACAGTTACTGAGGCTGCAGTTACCGCAGCTGTTGCTGCTACCAGACCTCAGGGTGGTGATTCGTTGGTGTTCCGAGAGTTCAGCAACACGAAGCCACCAGAGTTTGATGGGACGCAGGATCCGATTGCTATGATGAGATGGGTTTATGATATTGAGGGATGTTTCTATACGTGTTCATGTCCGCAACATCTGAGGGTTCAGTTCGCGCTGAACCAGCTTTGCTTGGGAGTGAAGGACTGGTGGAAGTTTGTTACAGCACACTATTCACCTGTTGAGCTTGTTGCGGTGACCTGGGAGAGGTTCACCGCCATGTTCCGTGATGAGTACGTTCTCCCGGTGGAGAGGGGGCAATTGGCCCAGGAGTTTTTGACCCTCAAGCAGGGTACTGAGTCTGTTACTGTGATCACCAGGATGTTCCAGGAGAGGGCGATGTTCTGCCCTGAGCACGTGTCTACCGAGTAGACACGTATGAGTCGGTATCTGAGTATTCTGAGGAGGGACATACGAGAGTTCGTGGAGAACACGTGTTACATGGGATCTTGACATTTCTTATGAATGAAATTATGTTTTAAAAATGAAAAATTGTTTTGGAAATTCACGTTGTTACACTTGTACCCCGAACCACTGCCTCCAACATCGTCAGTTCCAAATGGGTCTTTCGCACAAAGTATCACTTTGACGGTTCTATCGATCGATATAAAGCTCGCTTAATGGCTCAATGCTTTAATCAACTTTCGGGTATCGATTTTTCACACACCTTCAATCCTGTTGTTAAAGCTTCCGTTGTTAGCATTATCTTATCTATTGTTGTACATCAAAATTGTAACGCTCTAAAAATTCCAACCAATTTAAACTTTTCAAAAACAACCCAATTTCATAAAGTTATTACAAAAAGGTTTTCCATACATTTATTATCAGAGTATTTTCCAGAACCACATCATAATCGCATAAAACATGAGGAGCGGTACAATCATGCCTTTGCCTTGCCACGATCTCCTGAAGTACCTAAAACATTTAAACCACAACTGTAAGCCCGAAAGCTTAATGAGATACCTCCTAAATACCAACCACATATACCATACACATAACATTCCATCGCAACAGAACGCAGAACAGCCATGCACTTCGGGTCTACTGTGTGACTGGTCTGCCGCACCGGGCCTACAGTCCACCTGGTCCACCCTCCGAGTCTAACCATGTATCTCGAGTCTACAGTGTGATTGGTCCGCCCACACCGGGCCTTCAATCCACCTGGTACACTCTCTCTAAGTCTACAGTATGACTGGTCTGCCCGTACCGGGCCTTCAGTCGTCCTGGTCCACTCTCCGAGCCTCGACACGTCTGGTCCGCCCTCTTGGGGACTACAGCCTATCCGGACCGCTCGCTAGACCTTCGGGATAACTGGTCCGCCCTGGGTATGCTGGCCTACAGCACAAAGCAGGACCCACCTCAACCCAACCCCAGTCCAACAACCATGTGCACATAAACATACAATCATATAACAATTGACATCCAATCAAACCGATCTAGCAGATCATATAACATAGCATAACCAGGATACCGACCTAACCGGTCACTAGCATAGCATCATCCTATATACCAAGATACCGACCTTAACCAGGTCTCTAACATATACCATCCTAACTACCAGGATGCAAACATAGCAAAGCAATAACATAACAACGATACCTGGATTACAATTCGATAAAGGGCCGACCTTGATGCCTTAGACCCTGTCGATATAGTGAGGATAACTCACCTCGCAACTGCCGAAACTCTGAACTGAAGAAGCAGATGACCGAACCACCGTCTCACCAAGAATCCCGAACTATCCAAGGTAGCAAAATAACCATTAGCCCAAGCACAATATCCTTCCAAGGGTAAATTGACCATTTTACCCTTAACGTAAACTGGTCCATGACTAAAGCCCAATACCAGAATATGAATGTCCCAACACTAGGTAAGCTTATCAAGCCCACTAGTGACCCACTAATGGCCCAAATTGCTACATTGGGCCCAATCCCTTAATGGGCCTTATCCTAAGCCCACAATATATCCCTTGGTCCATATAATATGATTTCTAACGGCCCACTATGGCCCAAATACCCAAACATGCCCCAAACCACGGTCCAAAACTCATGATCCATACAGACAGAGTACACGGGGCGTACCCCCCATGTACGCTAAGCGTACAGGCAGAATGGTGAGTACGCAGGGCGTACATCACTTTACGCGGGGCGTAAACTCGCTGAACTAAAAGTCCTCATAAGTCCTTAATGGCTTAAGCTCTTAAGCCCAAACTTCAGATCTATCGACCAAACATGCCTAGGATCCATAAAGTCTCAAACTTTATCACTTGGGACGTCCATAAAGCTCTTAACTTAAGGTCTTAATCCATTAAGACCCACCTACATCATACATGAGACAACCAAAGCCATTGGGACCTTATTTTTCATGCTCAAGACCTCTCCTAAGGTTTGAAAGGACAGCTAATCTCGACCAACTCACATCATGCATCATTTTGGGGTCTGTGGGACAAGAATTGATGTCAAAACTTCACAACACCAAGATCCACACAAAATAAGTGTGAAGCAAGAGATTTTATACCTCAAAAGGGCTCCAGAAGATGATGCCTTCCCAGATCTATGAGCTCCAGCCACCCAACTCCTTCCTTGACCACTTCTTCTTTTCCTATTCCAAGCTTAAACCACCAAGATGAGCTTTCCAAGGTAAAGATCTCTAGAAATGGAGGTTGGAACGTTCTAGGGTTTCTTCTGAGGTTAGGGAGGCTGATATGGGGTCTAGGGTTGAAGCCATAATGTTCTATATATAGTGGCTCACCCTCAAATTAGGGTTTAAAGACTTTGGACGTACGTTGGGCGTACATCCAGTACGCTGGGCGTACGCCCCCAGAGACCCGCGTTCATTTACCCAATTACGCTGGGCGTACCCAAGCGTGTCTCATTCTCATGCATGGCCTTTCTCATCAACTTTTCCCATTAAGGGCTATAAATGACAATATCTTCAAAATGTCATAACTTCTTTATTCTAAGCCCGTTTACGACAAACTTTATATCCACGCGAAGTGGCGAGAAGCCCTATGCTTCTATCAACATACACCGGTTTGAATCCTTCGTGAATAAAACCCATTGCCTATAAAAGACCAAAACGCCCTTACTCTTGATCCCGGGGATCCATGAATGATTACTCTTAGAACGGGGCGTTACAAAAATTGGCCCCTCCACTAACTTGATATCAACTATGCCTTTCTCAATGGCCACCTAAGCGACCGTTTTCATGGAGCAACCGCCCGGGTTCATTGATTCCACCTACCCAACTCATGTATGTCGTCTCAAAAAGGCTTTGTATGGTTTGAAGCAAGCTCCAAGAGCTTCGTTCCAACATCTTAGCTCCTTTCTTCTTCAAGTTGGGTTCACGTGTGGTCGTGCTGATCTGTCCTTGTTCATGTTTAAACAAGGTTCTCTTCTTCTTTTTCTTCTGGTTTATGTCGACGATATCATTCTCCCGGGCAATAGCAGTGAGTCTATCACTACATTTATCACCCATCTTCATAAAGAATTTGCTATCAAATATTTGGGTCAGTTCAGCTATTTCATGGGTATTGAGGTGCTTTATACTTCAGATGGATTATTTCCTACTCAAACAAAGTATGCACTGGATATACTAGCTTGTGTCGGTTTATTAGATAGGAAACCAGTTTACACTCCTCTTGCCACATCTGAGCCATTTATTGCTTCTGGAGAACCATTTCATGATCAAACTCTTTATCGCTCTTTAGTTGGTGCCTTGCAATATTTAACCATTACTCGACCTGATCTTTCTTATGTTGTAAACCAGGTCAGTCAATTCCTGCAAGCACCAACCATGGCTCATTTCCAAGCTGTCGAATGAATTTTACGGTATGTAAAAGGCACTGTGGTTAATGGCCTTACTTACAAGCAGGCACCTACTATTCATATTGTTGCTTACTCTGATGCAGACTGTGCTCGATGCACTGACACTCGACGCTCCACGTATGGCTATTCGATCTTTCTTGGTGGTAACATCGTTTCTTGCAGTGCTAAAAAGCAACCTACCGTGTCACGTTCTAGTTATGAATCAAAATATCGAGTTATGGCAAACATGACGTCTGAACTTATTTGGATTACTCAAATCTTGCATGAGCTTCATATTCCCATTTCTCCACTATCCTTATTATATTCAGACAAGAGTGCCATTTTTCTGAGTCAAAACCCAGTTGCTCATAAGCATGCCAAACACATTGATATTGACTATCATTTCGTAAGACGGTTACTTCTGGCAAATTGTACACTTGGTTCATTCCTACTACACACATCGTGGCAGATCTTTCTACCAAAAGCCTTCCTCGTCCTCTCTTTGAACACTTTAGATCCAACCTGTGTGTTGGACCACCACCTTCCAGCTTGACCGGGGGTGGGGTATTAACGATAAGTCTAACAAATCAACAAAGGTGTTATCTACCTCTAGTTGATAAGATCATATTGTTGTATTTAAATTATGTTACCTTGTACTTTGTAAGCAATATATATAGTGCAATATACATGTGGCAACCCGAAATTTCCATTCTCTACAAACCATATCCAGTCAATAGAAGTTAGAACAGTTACAGTAAATTTCCAGACTTTTAGTATAAGTTTGAGTATTTCAGGAATTACACTTAAGGAGATATCAGGAGAGATGATGCAATAGGGTATTGTGCAACTCTATTATTCCAAAACTCTATGATATTAGAGTTCATTGCGAGAATAAAATATTTTCTGCCAAAAATCCCAGGAGTATATATAGGATTTTGAGCCATATTTATTCATTAGTTACATTTCCAACTAGAGAAAAGCCGAATTCTCTCTCAAGGATCTTCGGACTTTCGTCCCGGAAAGTGAGTACTTCTATCCTAGTGTGTTGTAAAGCTTCTTATGTGCTTAAAACAGTAGAAATCATAGGAAAACAACTAGATTAAAGAGTTTACTGCCCAAGGAGTTCTTGGACCGTAAACCCTTCTTTAGGGGTCAAATGATGCCCTAGTCCTTTCCTTGAGCAATGAAACTAGTTTGGACTTGTAACCTAATGTGTTTAGGACTAGAAAACACCCTTGGAACACCAAGAGTAAGGTGTTCACGGCCCAAGGAGTTCTTGGACCGTGAACTCCAAACAATAGGGCCAAATGGTGCTTTAAATTCTCCTAAAGCCTTGGACACTAGCTTAGATTAGTTCCTAGTTAAATTCGGGACTTGAAATCACCAAAAACACCCTTCCATGGGAGATTACGGTCGTAATCTCCATGGGGTTTGGTCCCAAGGCCGTGAACTCCTCAAAGGAGTTATAAGGATGCCCTAACACTCTAGTAAGCCTTGATTTTTAACATAGAACATTACACCATGGACCGAAGGACCAAGATTCATGAAATGGTACTCCTTACCATGAGTCTACGACTGTAAACTCATGGGGGAGTGGTCACAGGGCCGTCAACATTAAGCAAGGCCATTTTAGGGCCTTAAACCCACCCAAACACTTGTTTAAGCTTTGAAGCACTTAACCACTTAAGTTGTAATAGCTTTGAGCATCATTTAGAGACCCAACTGAGAGTTTACGACCAGGAGCTTACTCCCTTGGGCCGTAAACTCCAACACACATGGTCTTTGGACCATAAACTCCCGTATGATGCTTTGCACTCCTTTGTTGCAACCTGATAGCCTCCTAGCACTTGACCAAAGTGTTTTCCTCGCAATAGGATGTTTATACATGTTTAATTAGTGGTAAAATCACTAATTGAATAAATACATATGTCTTCATATGTATTTAGGATTATTGTGTGTGTCTGAGTCTTCACTTGACACCAAGCACTGGTCCGACACTTCCTTCCGATCCACTCACTGCAGGTGAGTTCATACCCCTTGAATTAACCTTTTAAATGTTTTCAAATGTTTATAAATGCTTTATGAGGGGGGATACAAGTTGAATCATGATTATTTATTATATCAATCACATGTGATTAATAATTAAACATGCAAATGACTTTACCTTACGTTAACTGTTTTCCCAATCAGTTTTCATCAAATGTTTATCTTGAACGTTTTTAAGTGTTTAAAACACTTTATTAAACTGTTTATTAAACACAGTATGTTTCATTTCAAACCCTATTACATTTGTGGGTTAAACAAAGGTTCCTTTATACTTAAATTGTTGTTATCAATCAAATACTTTCAAACCATTTTATAAATTGACATCAAGTCGATCTCTGCTTAGGTATTAAATTTCTTTTAAAGGTTTTTACAAAACTCCTTATATACTTTTATATTGTCAATTGCATTCCAGTATATGTATAGTTATATAATTAATGTTTAAAGGACTTAGGCAGGCTAACCCGCTTTATTTCCTTCTTCTCGTTGGGATGGGGTCTGGTAGGGTATCGGGTATTCGTCCGAAGGTCGTTTAACAAGCAATTATATATCATGTATACATATAGAGACATAAGAGTTTTCCTTAGTCAGTTCAGTACCGTTGGGTAGCAAAGGCATTACTTCAGGTTATACACGTACATGGTTAGTAACTATTATAGATTTAGTTAAGAGATACCACTTACCATTCCAAGTACAAGGAATCACACAAGAGTTAGTTCATTCATGAGTCTATACTAGTACATTACATGATACATGAGTACGTTTACATAGATACACTTACATGAGTAGATTTACAAAGGTACGCTTACATGAGTACGTTCACATATGCTTACATGATACATGAGTACGTTTACATAGATACGCTTACATGAGTACATTTACATAGATACGCTTACATAAGTACGTTTACATGAATATTGTTACATAGATAATATATGATGGGTTACTACTACATATTATATGTGTAGATACTGTCACACATTTCCCCTCCTTATCTTTATCTTGTGACTCAATCACACAATGGACGAGATAGATTGGAATTTACATCCTAGTGCCAAAGGATACTTTGAGGGACTAACCATTCCTATAGCCACTGTTAGCTATAGAGGATAATGAACATCTACGGATGCCTACGGTTGATACCATTACAGGTATACTTTAAGGGATTAACTATTCCTACACCCAGCTGTTAGCAACAAAGGTAAATGTACATCTACGGATGTCTTAATTTAGCACTGTTAATTATCCTAGTGGAAAAGGATCGTACTTAAGTTATTATGCTATTTTCTTCCTTTACTTTGTGACATATTCACATGAACGACGAGGTAGGATATATTTGATATAGATAACTATTTTCCTTATTACCTGTATATTGTGACTTATACACATAAAAGATGAGGTATACTTTAGTTTTATACTAATAGTTAAACAGGGAAAAACCATCTCATTTACAGAGATGCGTACTTTCAAAACAGTCGGGTCTTGGTAGAAGACTACTTTCAAAACAGTCGGGTTTTGGTAGAAGACTACTTTCAAAACTATTTTCCTTATTACCGCCATGTTCCGTGATGAGTACGTTCTCCCGGTGGAGAGGGAGCAATTGGCCCAGGAGTTTTTGACCCTGAAGCAGGGTACTGAGTCTGTTACTGTGATCACCAGGATGTTCCATGAGAGGGCGATGTTCTGCCCTGAGCACGTGTCTACCGAGTAGACACGTATGAGTCGGTATCTGAGTATTCTGAGGAGGGACATACGAGAGTTCGTGGTGAACACGTGTTACATGGGATCTTGACATTTCTTATGAATGAAATTATGTTTTAAAAATGAAAAATTGTTTTGGAAATTCACGTTGTTACACTTGTACCCCGAACCACCGCCTCCAACATTGTCGGTTCCAAATGGGTCTTTCGCAAAAAGTATCACTTTGACGATTCTATCGATCGATATAAAGCTCGCTTAATGGCTCAATGCTTTAATCAAATTTCGGGTATCGATTTTTCACACACCTTCAATCCTGTTGTTAAAGCTTCCACTGTTAGCATTATCTTATCTATTGTTGTACATCAAAATTGTAACGCTCTAAAAATTCCAACCAATTTAAACTTTTCAAAAACAACCCAATTTCATAAAGTTATTACAAAAAGGTTTTCCATACATTTATTATCAGAGTATTTCCCAGAACCACATCATAATCGCATAAAACATGAGGAGCGGTACGATCATGCCTTTGCCTTGCCACGATCTTTTGAAGTACCTAAAACATTTAAACCACAACTGTAAGCCCGAAAGCTTAATGAGATACCTCCTAAATACCAACCACATATACCATACACATAACATTCCATCGCAACAGAACACAGAACAGCCATGCACTTCGGGTCTACTGTGTGACTGGTCTGCTGCACCGGGCCTACAGTCCACCTGGTCTACCCTCCGAGTCTAACCATATATCTCGAGTCTACAGTGTCGTTGGTCCGCCCACACCGGGCCTTCAATCCACCTGGTCCACTCTCTCTGAGTCTACAGTGTCACACCCCAAAACCTAGAACGGCGGAAATGTTCTGGGGCGGAGGACGTCATGTACAGTATCACAACAATTAGAAGTAGTAAACAAGCAACAACATCATCCATTGCATTAATAATATAGTTATTATACAAGTGTGTTCTGTCAAATTTTGATAAACAATAAAGCATAAATCAAAATGAAAGATGAGTCTTCAACGAGCTCCATCTTCCCTAATCTTTGCATCGGTACCTGTCTATGATGACCTGAGGATACAAGTAATTTTGAAAGCGAGTATCAGCTTTGAAGCTGGTGAGATCATAAGTATTTTAGTGTCTTAATTTGTATGTAAGTATTTGTATGTATATGAATTGTAAGTATTGAGAATGTATATGAACTGTAAGTATAAAAATGTATATGAACTGTAAGTATAAAAATGTTTTGTATGATCCTAGGAAGCCCTATGTTTCCTACTAATCGTATCCTTCTACCAAGGCATCTAGTGTCTGTGTGTATGGCTCACGTAAGAGAGTGTATTTTCCCAAATCTGACTATCATTAATCAAAATATAGTTTCTACATTACCGTGCGTCGTGTGAAAATTCACGAAGTGAATGTAATGGGAAAAGAAATAGTACTATGGTGTAGTGTCGAACTACAACCGCATCTATTACCTTAAATCTAGGGTAATACTTCAAAGTATTGTAGTATTTGTAATAAATAACTACATCGGTACTCAACTGCCTTATTTGAGGGATAAGGTATAATGTGATGTCTAGATCCCAGACTATACGCTCCCCTATCAAAGGGATTTTGGGACCTACCCACGACCCCTGCATGTATGCAAGCCATGAGCATCAACATTACTATGATCATGTATACTAAATATAACTATCACAATTGCATTGTGATTCATTGGTATAGTTAGATCCTGAACTGGTTCCGTGCTATAGCACCTAGTGATGTCTGTCCTATGTATATGTAAGTGTGATCATGTAAGCATATCTATGTAATAGTATAGTAATGTACTGTAATGTTCCACGTGTGCTAGCTGTAATATGTGTTCTCTCTCTATCTAGCATCTATAGTAATTTACTGTAATGTTCCACGTGTGCTAGCTGTAATGTGTGTTCTCTCGCTATCTAGCATGTATAGTAATGTACTGTAATGTTCTAGCTGTAATGTATGCTCTCTCTATCTAGCAAGTATAGTAATGATCTAGAAAGTATTGACTCATGAATGAACTGCCTCATTGTATGATATTGCGTTCTAGTAATAGTTCTAGTATCTTCCTAAACTACCCATATGGTAGTTTACTAGTAATCTAACTTGTACGTATGGACATGGATGTATACCCTTGCTACCCAAGGGTATGGGATGAACTGGAAGGGCCTTTATGACTATATATGTACATATGTTATATAACAAATATTTAAACGACCTTCGAACGAGTACCTGATATCCCACCAGACCACATCCAAATCGAGAAAAAGGAAATAGGGTGGATAGCCTTCCTAAGTCCTTTAAACATTTCTTATATAATTATACATATATAGGCATGCAATTTATAATATAAAAGCATAAAATAAGATTTGTAAAACCTTTGAACATAAATATTTTCTAAGAAAAGATCGACTTGATGTCGATCTATAAAACGGTTTTGAAGGCATGGGTTTGATAAAACAGTTTATTATAAAGAAACATTTGTTTGAAACACGATTGTAAATAAGTTTGAAATGTAATATACAGAGTAAAATATTGTAACAACCCGAAATTTCCGTATAAATTATTGTAACTCTTTTGTAGTCCAACTCGCGCAACCAATCGTCATTCCAAATTCGATTTACGATCTTCCGTATAATTAAGTCATTTATTAGTACACATTTAAAATGACTTAATGGGTGTCTTAATACATTTAGAAATCATTTTAACACCCAACTTTAGTGATCGGAATATTTCTAGAAATTACCATATCGGGTTACGGTAACTCAATCGAGTACGGCCAAAAGCCCCACTTAACGTCGGTATCGGGTAGAATTCTATCGTGTCCAATTCCCGAACACTATATAAACATGATTAAGACTCCATTTGAAGCCTTTGGCCAAATTCTCACTAAACTCTTACAACCTCTCTCCTCCAAGCTAGAATTAAGGTCCAAATCTCAAGTTTAAGGCTTCAAATCTTTAAGGTAACCTCTCTAGCATATTAATCAACATCTTTAGCCTTCAAATTGATGAATTAATTGAGTTTTGGGACCAAGAACATGAGTTTACGGCCAAGGAGCAAGCTTGGGCCGTAAACTCCATTAAATGGGGTTTTAAGCCCTTAAACTCCCTCCTAAACTCAATTGGACTTTAGATATGGCTAAGGGACTTCAAGATATGGACTCTAAACAATTAAAACATGAACTTTGTGAAGTCTGAAGGAGTTTACGGCCAAGGACCATTCTTGGGCCGTAAACTCATTAAACTAGGGTTTTCATGCCCTTAAACCCTTCCAAATCACTTCTATGGCTTAGATATCAATTATAGGACCTTAGATTTAGCATTTGGACACTTGAAACATAACTTTTGAGGGACTTATGTGAGTTTACGGCCAAGGGGAGTGCTTGGGCCGTAAACTCCCTAAAACAAGGCATAAATTCAATTCTAAGGTGTTAGAAAGCCATCCAACACCACCAAAAGCCTTGGAATAAATCAAGGGACCAACCAAAAAAATAGTTTAAGGGACTTAAACACATCATTTGTGGGATTTCTAAGAGTTTGAAAATTTATGGTGTTAGAATGCAAACTAAACACTCCTAAAGCCTTTAGATGAATTTTAGAAGCCCTTCTATGCAAGTTTTAGACCTTGAAACACTTTATATCACCCTATATAAGAGTTTACGGCCATGAAGAGGGTCTCATGGGCCATAAACTCCATAACACCCCTCAAATGTCCCATAAAACTCATGTTAGGTCTTGGAATAATCCTATTAATCACATGTGATTTGTTTTAACAACATTTAACATCATTTTCATAAGGATTAAGGAGTTTACGGCCAGGAGCCTATGCTAGGCCGTAAACTCCCATAAATTAATCATGTTGGTGATTTTAATCCATTCCAAGCATTTAGAACAAAACCTAGAAACAATTCCCATGTCCATTTAAGCCATTTAAACCATTTGAACACCCAAAACCACACCCACATGAGTTTACGGCCGTAAACTCATGTATGTGTGTGTTTTGTGGTTGTAAACTCATTTAAATGTTTACTTATGGAGAGTAAACTCAAGTCCCAAGTCCCTAGTGCCTTTACACGTCCTTAAACGCTACCCGGGTCACTCCAATCGCTCATTCTAAGGTGTTTAACCTCATTGGAGTGTAATGTTCCATATGATTAGTGAATGTATCCCTAATTGTATATGTATGGACATTATTTCATTTTACATAGGGTCATCGCGAGTAATCAAACCCCGAACCAACGTCTAGCATTCAAAACCGACACGTTTCCGAGTCCGGTGAGTTCATACCCCTACCTTTTCACTGTTTTTCACTGTTTTCAGGGGGGAACACAAGCAAAGTACAAGGGTTTTCTTGTACTCAAAACTTATTTTCGTATGTGTGTGTTTCATATTCCATATGCTTTTAATACTGATATACGTAATTGATAACCAGTAGAACATACATACCACTTAAACGTCTAATTGTGAAATGGATTTTATAAATGGTTATGTTTTATATATTTCACAAATGTTTTCTACATTTTATCAGTTAAAAGCATAACAATATAACACTTGAACAATATAATTCGTACACTGTTATATCTTCGGTAACACCCCACACACATACACGAGTGGAGGACTATCATATTATTACTAGTAAATTTGTTAATCCTGTATGATTGGAGACACGTCCTTGGAGAACACTCCACCGAGATACGCGAGTGGAGGACTACACCCATAACCAGAATCTCTGGTATTTAGAGAGCATGACTTGAGTGTATAGATCTATACGGGGCTGACTACCCCACACCTGGCTGCTAGCTACAGCCGAACCAAATTGGTTCAAGGGTGATGAAAGTCATAAGTATGTGGACGACTTATTGCCACATGTGGACCACTTATTGCCACAGGTTTTAGTCTATTGTATGGTTATGGAACTCGCAATTAGGATAACAGAGATTTACTTATAGTAATAATGAATCACTTTATACATCTTTTACATCTTTCACAACACTGTAGCTAACATTCAGGAAAGTACGGGACTTTCCTGGGGAAAAACATGGAAACAAACCACAATTACATCTTTTACATCTTTACATCGTTTACATTTGAAACCAAAATGTAGGAAAGCATGGGGCTTTTCTGGGTAACACTTACCTAACTAGAAAGAGTAACAAACTGGATAATATTACATCTTTTACAATTTGTAATACACAATAAGGAAAGTATGGGACTTTCCTGGTAACATATGATAAGCAAACAGAACAGTTTAATCAGTCAGATAGCCAACTATACATTTTCACATGAATAAACATGTTTTCAGTGTACAAACTTACCATACCTTTCATTTGTGAATCAATAACCAACTATTAAGAAAATATGGGATTTTCTTGGTGCATATAACATTTCAGAAACAGAAAGGAAGCTCGAATCATGTTCACAAACAAAAACCGCTTATGAACTCACCAGCTTTATGCTGATTTTCAAACCGCTTGTGTTCTCAGGTCAGTATTAGAACAGGTATCCGAAGATTTCTTTTGATCAGAAGACGGAGTACATGAAGACCCATTTCATTTTGTCTATATATACTATGTATCACAACTGTACAAACTTTACTTTTGAAACAACTGTAAAACTTTATTATGTAATGTAATGGTTGTTTTACTTTACTTACTATGTGCATTGGATTTGATACTCAACGTGAGTCAACCCCGGAAATGTTTCCGCCTTCGGTTTTCGGGGTGTGACAAATGTACAGTGTAATAAGGAGTTTTAAAACATATAATTTTTTTATGAAAATCATTTGAAGGAAACTGTTTGGTAAAACGGCTAATGTGCAGTAAATCATTTAAATGCTGCTTATTAATCACATGTGATTGATATAATAAGTAGCATGATTCTACTTGTATCCCCCCTCCCCCATAAAACATTTAAAAATAGTTAAAACATTGATTAAGGGGTATGAACTCACCTGCAGTAAGTGACTGGAATTGAACGGACTGTTATCGTAAGGAAGGATCGGACAAGTGCTTGGTGTCAAGTGAAGACTTTAGACACACACAATGATCCTAATTTCATATGAAGACATATGTGTATAAATAATTAGTGAATAAAACACTAATTATACAAGTATAAGCATTTTAATGCGAGGAAAACACTTTTGGTCAAGTGCTAGGAGGCAAATGGGTTGCAACAAAAGAGTGCAATGCCCCTAATGGGAGTTTATGGTCAAATAACCATATGTTTTGGAGTTTACGGCCCAGGGGAGTAAACTCACGGCCGTAAACTCTCCACAAGGTCTCTAAATGAAGCCTATCAATTATACAACTAGTTTGGTGAATTTGTTCAAGGCTTCATCAAGTGTTTGGGTGACATTTGCCCCCTTTATAGGGGTTTACGGCCCTGGGACCATATCCCATGGAGATTACGGCCGTAATCTCCTTTGGGGGAAGGTTTATGGTGCTTTCAAAACTCTAATTTAACAAGGAATGCATCAAGGCAATTGTTCAAGGCTTTAGGGGATTTATGACACCATTTAATGGAGTTCACGGCCCTAGAACATCTTGGGCCGTGAACACCTTTTTCTTGGTGTTTTAGTGATGTTTGCTTGCTCCAAATACACTAGGGTACTTGTCCTAATTCAAGCCTAAGCCTTAGGAAGTGTTTCAAGGCATTTTGACAACTAAACATGGAGTTCACGACCCAAGAACCTCCTTGGCCGTGAACTCACTTTCATTATTGATTTTAATTGCTTTTGGTGTCCTAAACATGCAATGGTGGGTTCTGGTTCGAGTTCTAAAGCTTTTAGGGTCATTGGGACACTTTTGGCCCTTAAAATGGAGTTTACTCCCCAAGTGTTCTTGGGCGGTAAACTCCCAAATCTTGGTGTCTTGTTCCGATTTTGATGTTTTCTAGTCATATACACACTAGCATACAAGTCTAAGGTAGTTACAAATCACGGGGAAAGGACTAGGTAGCATTTAAGCCATATATTGGAGTTTACTCTCCAAGAACGTTCTTGGGCGGTAAACTCCCGAATCTAGTTGTTTTGTTATGAAATTGATGTTTCTAAACACAATCTAAGCTATATAACATAACTAGATCGAAGTACTCACAATTTTGGATAAAAACCCGAAGATCCGTGAGAGAGAATTTTGGCTTTTCTCTAATTGGAAATGTAACTAATGAACTATTTGGTTCAGTTTTCTATATATAGTCCTGGGATTTTTGGCAGAAAATATTTCTATTCCCGGAATGAACTCTAATATCCTATAGTATTGGAATAACAGTGTTGCACAAAACCCTAGTACATTCACTCTCCTAATATCTCCTTAAGTGTAAATCTTGAAAACTGCCAAACTTATACTCGAAGTCTGAATTTTCACTGTAACTGTTCTACTTCTATTGGCTTCAAATGGTTTGTACAGAATGGAAATTTCGGGTTGTCACATAAAGTATGACTGGTCTGCCCGTACCGGGCCTTCAATCGGCCTGGTCCACTCTCCGAGCCTCGGCACGTCTGGTCCACCCTCTTGGGGACTACAGCCTATCTGGACCGCTCGCTAGGCCTTCGGGATAACCGGTCCGCCCTTGGTATGTTGGCATACAGCACAAAGCAGGACCCGCCTCAACCCAACCCCATTTCAACAACCATGTGCACATAAACATACAATCATATAACAATTGACATCCAATCAAACCGATCTAGCAGATCATATAACATAGCATAACCAGGATACCGACCTAACCGGTCACCAGCATAACATCATCCTATATACCAGGATACCGACCTTAACTAGGTCTCTAACATATACCATCCTAACTACAAGGATGCAAACATAACAAAGCAATAACATAACAACGATACCTGGATTACAATCCGATAAAGGGCCGGCCTTGATGCCTTAGACCCTGTCGATATAGTGAGGATAACTCACCTCGCAACTGCCGAAACTCTGAAATGAAGAAGCAGATGCCCGAACCACCGTCTCACCAAGAATCCCGAACTATCCAAAGTAGCAAAATAACCATTAGCCCAAGCACAATATCCTTCCAAGGGTAAATTGACCATTTTACCCTTAACCCAAACAGGTCCATGACTAAAGCCCAATACCAGAATATGAAGGGCCCAACACTAGGTAAGCTTATCAAGCCCACTAGTGACCCACTAATGGCCCAAATTGCTACATTGGGCCCAATCCCTTAATGTGCCTCATCCTAAGCCCACAATATACCCCATGGCTCATATAATATGATTTCTGATGGCCCACTATGGCCCAAATACCCAAACATGCCCCAAACCACGGTCCAAAACTCATGATCCATACAGACAGAGTACGCGGGGCGTACCCCCCATGTACGCTAAGCGTACAGGCAGAATGGTGAGTACACAGGGCGAACATCACTTTACGCGGGGCGTAAACTCGCTGAACTAAAAGTCCTCATAAGTCCTTAATGGCTTAAGCTCTTAAGCCCAAACTTCAGATCCATCGACCAAACATGCCTAGGGTCCATAAAGTCTCAAACTTTATCACTTGGGACCTCCATAAAGCTCTTAACTCAAGGTCTTAATCCATTAAGACCCACCTACATCATACATGAGACAACCAAAGCCATTGGGACCTCATTTTTCATGCTCAATACCTCTCCTAAGGTCTGAAAGGACAGCTAATCTCGACCAACTCACATCATGCATCATTTTGGGGTCTGTGGGACAAGAATTAATGTCAAAACTTCACAACACCAAGATCCACACAAAATAAGTGTCAAGCAAGAGACTTTATACCTCACAAGGGCTCCAGAAGATGATGCCTTCCCAGATCTATGAGCTCCAGCCACCCAACTCCTTCCTTGACCACTTCTTCTTTTTCTATTCCAAGCTTAAACCACGAAGATGAGCTTTCCAAGGCCAAGATCTCTAGAAATGGAGGTTGGAACGTTCTAGGGTTTCTTCTAAGGTTAGGGAGGCTGATATGGGGTCTAGGGTTGAAGCCATAATGTTCTATATATAGTGGATCACCCTCAAATTAGGGTTTAAATACTTTGGACGTACGTTGGGCGTACATCCAGTACGCTGGGCGTACGCCCCCACAGACCCGCGTACATTTACCCAATTACGCTACGCGTAACCCAGCCTACGTTGGGCGTACCCAAGCGTGTCCCATTCTCATGCAAGGCCTTTGTCATCAACTTTTCCCATTAAGGGCTATAAATGACAATATCTTCAAAATGTCATAACTCCTTTATTCTAAGCCCGTTTACGACAAACTTTATATCCACGCGAAGTGGCGAGAAGCCCTATGCTTCTATCAACATACACCGGTCCGAATCCTTCTCGAATAAAACCCATTGCCCATAAAAGACCAAAACGCCCTTACTCTTGATCCCGGGGATCCATGAATGATTACTCTTAGAACGGGGCGTTACAAAAATTGGCCCCTCCACTAACTTGATATCAACAATGCCTTTCTCAATGGCCACCTAAGCGACCGTCTTCATGGAGCAACCGCCCGGGTTCATTGATTCCACCTACCCAACTCATGTATTTCGTCTCAAAAACGCTTTGTATGGTTTGAAGCAAGCTCCAAGAGCTTCGTTCCAACGTCTTAGCTCCTTTCTTCTTCAAGTTGGGTTCACGTGTAGTCGTGCTGATCCGTCCTTGTTCATGTTTAAACAAGGTTCTCTTCTTCTTTTTCTTCTGGTTTATGTCGACGATATCATTCTCCCGGGCAATAGCAGCGAGTCTATCACTACAATTATCACCCATATTCATAAAGAATTTGCTATCAAATATTTGGGTCAGTTCAGCTATTTCATGGGTATTGAGGTGCTTTATACTTCAGATGGATTATTTCCTACTCAAACAAAGTATGCATTGGATATACTAGCTTGTTTCGGTTTATTGGATAGGAAACCAGTTTACACTCCTCTTGCCACATCTGAGCCATTTATTGCTTCTGGAGAACCATTTCATGATCAAACTCTTTGTCGCTCTTTAGTTGGTGCCTTGCAGTATTTAACCATTACTCGACCTGATCTTTCTTATGTTGTAAACCAGCTCAATCAATTCCTACATGCACCAACCATGGCTCATTTCCAAGCGGTCAAATAATTTTACGGTATGTAAAAGGCACTGTGGCATATGGCCTTACTTACAAGCAGGCACCTATTATTCATATTGTTGCTTACTCTGATGCAGACTGTGCTCGATGCACTAACACTCGACGCTCCACGTATGGCTATTCGATCTTTCTTGGTGGTAACATCGTTTCTTGCAGTGCTAAAAAGCAACCTACCGTGTCACGTTCTAGTTATGAATCAAAATATCGAGTTATGGCAAACATGACGTCTGAACTTATTTGGATTACTCAAATCTTGCATGAGCTTCATATTCCCATTTCTCCACTATCCTTATTATATTCAGACAAGAGTGCCATTTTTCTGAGTCAAAACCCAGTTGCTCATAAGCATGCCAAACACATTGATTTTGACTATCATTTCGTAAGACAGTTGGTTACTTCTGGCAAATTGTACACTTGGTTCATTCCTACTACACACATCGTGGCAGATCTTTTTACCAAAAGCCTTCCTCGTCCTCTCTTTGAACACTTTAGATCCAACCTGTGTGTTGGACCACCACCTTCCAGCTTGACCGGGGGTGGGGTATTAACGATAAGTCTAACAAATCAACAAACAAGTTATCTACCTCTAGTTGATAAGATCATATTGTTGTATTTAAATTATGTTACCTTGTACTTTGTAAGCAATATATATAGTGCAATATACATGTGACAACCCGAAATTTCCATTCTATACAAACCATATCCAGTCAATAGAAGTTAGAACAGTTGCAGTAAATTTCCAGACTTTTGGTATAAGTTTGAGTATTTCAGGAATTACACTTAAGGAGATATCAGGAGAGAGGATGCACTAGGGGATTGTGCAACTCTATTATTCCAAAACTTTATGATATTAGAGTTCATTGCGAGAATAAAATATTTTCTGCCAAAAATCCCAGGAGTATATATAGGATTCTAAGCCATATTTATTCATTAGTTACATTTCCAACTAGAGAAAAGCCGAATTCTCTCTCAAGGATCTTCGGACTTTCGTCCTGGAAAGTGATTACTTCTATCCTAGTGTGTTTTAAAGCTTCTTATGTGCTTAAAACAGTAGAAATCATAGGAAAACAGCTAGATTAAAGAGTTTACGGCCCAAGGAGTTCTTGGACCGTAAACCCTTCTTTAGGGGTCAAATGATGCCCTAGTCCTTTCCTTGAGCAATGAAACTAGTTTGGACTTGTACCATAATGTGTTTAGGACTAGAAAACACCCTTGGAACACCAAGAGTAAGGTGTTCACGGCCCAAGGAGTTCTTGGACCGTGAACTCCAAACAATAGGGCCAAATGGTGCTTTAAATTCTCCTAAAGCCTTGGACACTAGCTTAGATTAGTTCCTAGTTAAATTCGGGACTTGAAATCACCAAAAACACCCTTCCATGGGAGATTACGGTCGTAATCTCCATGGGGTTTGGTCCCAAGGCCGTGAACTCCTCAAAGGAGTTATAAGGATGCCCTAACACTCTAGTAAGCCTTGATTTTTAACATAGAACATTACACCATGGACCGAAGGACCAAGATTCACGAAATGGTACTCCTTACCATGAGTCTACGACTGTAAACTCATGGGGGAGTGGTCCCAGGGCCGTCAACATTAAGCAAGGCCATTTTAGGGCCTTAAACCCACCCAAACACTTGTTTAAGCTTTGAAGCACTTAACCACTTAAGTTGTAATAGCTTTGAGCATCATTTAGAGACCCAACTGAGAGTTTACGGCCAGGAGCTTACTCCCTTGGGCCGTAAACTCCAACACACATGGTCTTTGGACCATAAACTCCCGTATGATGCTTTGCACTCCTTTGTTGCAACCTGATAGCCTCCTAGCACTTGACCAAAGTGTTTTCCTCGCAATAGGATGTTTATACATGTTTAATTAGTGGTAAAATCACTAATTGGATAAATACATATGTCTTCATATGTATTTAGGATTATTGTGTGTGTCTGAGTCTTCACTTGACACCAAGCACTGGTCCGACACTTCCTTCCGATCCACTCACTGCAGGTGAGTTCATACCCCTTGAATTAACCTTTTAAATGTTTTCAAATGTTTATAAATGCTTTATGAGGGGGGATACAAGTTGAATCATGATTATTTATTATATCAATCACATGTGATTAATAATTAAACATGCAAATGACTTTACCTTACGTTAACTGTTTTCCCAATCAGTTTTCATCAAATGTTTATCTTGAACGTTTTTAAGTGTTTAAAACACTTTATTAAACTGTTTATTAAACACAGTATGTTTCATTTCAAACCCTATTACATTTGTGGGTTAAACAAAGGTTCCTTTATACTTAAATTGTTGTTATCAATCAAATACTTTCAAACCATTTTATAAATTGACATCAAGTCGATCTCTGCTTAGGTATTAAATTTCCTTTAAAGGTTTTTACAAAACTCCTTATATACTTTTATATTGTCAATTGCATTCCAGTATATGTATAGTTATATAATTAATGTTTAAAGGACTTAGGCAGGCTAACCCGCTTTATTTCCTTCTTCTCGTTGGGATGGGGTCTGGTAGGGTATCGGGTATCCGTCCGAAGGTCGTTTAACAAGCAATTATATATCATGTATACATATAGAGACATAAGAGTTTTCCTTAGTCAGTTCAGTACCGTTGGGTAGCAAAGGCATTACTTCAGGTTATACACGTACATGGTTAGTAACTATTATAGGTTTAGTTAAGAGATACCACTTACCATTCCAAGTACAAGGAATCACACAAGAGTTAGTTCATTCATGAGTCTATACTAGTACATTACATGATACATGAGTACGTTTACATAGATACGCTTACATGAGTACATTTACATAGGTACGCTTACATGAGTACGTTCACATATGCTTACATGATACATGAGTACGTTTACATAGATACGCTTACATGAGTACATTTACATAGATACGGTTACATAAGTACGTTTACATGAATACTGTTACATAGATAATATATGATGGGTTACTACTACATATTATATGTGTAGATACTATCATATATTTCCCCTCCTTATCTTTATCTTGTGACTCAATCACACAATCGACGAGATAGATTGGAATTTACATCCTAGTGCCAAAGGATACTTTGAGGGACTAACCATTCTTATAGCCACTGTTAGCTACAGAGGATAATGAACATCTACAGATGCCTACGGTTGATACCACTACAGGTATACTTTAAGGGATTAACTATTCCTACACCCAGCTGTTAGCAACAAAGGTAAATGTACATCTACGGATGTCTTAATTTAGCACTGTTAGTTATCCTAGTGGAAAAGGATCGTACTTAAGTTATTATGCTATTTTCTTCCTTTACTTTGTGACATATTCACATGAACGACGAGGTAGGATATATTTGATATAGATAACTATTTTCCTTATTACCTGTATATTGTGACTTATACACATAAAAGATGAGGTATACTTTAGTTTTATACTAATAGTTAAACAGGGAAAAACTGTCACATTTACAGAGATGCGTACTTTCAAAACAGTCGGGTCTTAGTAGAAGACTACTTTGAAAACTATTTTCCTTATTACCGCCATGTTTCGTGATGAGTACGTTCTCCCGGTGGAGATGTAACAACCGAAAAATACAACCAATTTTAAATTTTTCAAAAACAACTCGATTCCATTAAATCATTACAAAAAGGTTTTCAATACAAAACATTTAGCGTATTCCCATAATCACGTTACTACAAAATCATGAGGAGCGGTACGATCACGTCTTCGCCTTGCCACGGTCACCTAAAGAACCTGAAAAACATAAAACCACAACTGTAAGCCCGAAAGCTTAGTGAGATATCCCCAAAATACCAACCACTTATACCATACACGCATAACATGCCACAACATATCTCATCACAGAACAGCCATGCACTTCGGGTCTACAGTGTGACTGGTCCGCCGCACCGGCCTGCAGTCCACCCGGTCCACCCTCTGAGTCTATCCATAAACCTCGAGTCTACAGTGTGATTGGTCCGCCCGCACCGGGCCTTCAATCCACCTGGTCCACTCTTTGAGTCTACAGTATGACTGGTCCACCCGCACCGGGCCTTCAGTCGGCCTGGTCCACTCTCCGAGCCTCGGCACGACTGGTCTCTAACATATACCATCCTAGCTCTCACCGGGCCTTCATCTCCCTATCTCTCAAAATACTAATCTCAATCAGGTCTTTAACATATACCATCCTAGCTATCAGGATGCAAACATATCAAAGCAATAACACAACAACAACTACTCGGATCTCAATCCGATAAGGGCCGGCCTTGGTGCCTTAGACCCTGTTGATATAGTGAGGATAACTCACCTCGATACTGCCGACTGAACAAATAACCCAAGCTGCTCCGACCACTGACACGAACTCCTCCACTGAACAACAACAAAGCATTGAACTCAAAACAATAACCAACAATTACCAAAATGCCCCTGGAAACCACTGGTCAACCCTTGGTCAAAGACAAGGTCAAAGTCAACCCCTGACTGACTCTACTCGCCGAGTCAACCCGATGACTCGCCGAGTACCCAAACTCAGAACTTCCCTCAATCCGCGACCTAACTCGCCGAGTCACCCCGAGACTCGTCGAGACCAACAACTCTGAGTCCACTCGCCCACAACTCACCGAGTCATCCCTTGACTCGCCGATTCTCGACTCAACCAGAAAATATTGGGACTCTTCGACAAGACTCGCCGAGTCTAAGGCTATCTTCAACCTACTCGCCGAGTTGTTCTTCCAACTCGTCGAGTTCCATCCTATCTTCAAGCAACTCGTCGAGTCCACCCATGTGACTCGTCGAGTACCACTGGTCTGAATCCATACAAAAGCACTCTAGGCCATGCATTTGATCCAAAACATAGATCTAGCCTCCTACAACCCATCCATCACGTAAAGTAGCAAACTTTACGTGAATCCAAAGAGATCTAGGCCTTTAACACTTTAGGGCTAGGGTTTAGGACATGATAGCTTCACTACACACACAAACACAGGGACTTTCAGGAATTCCAACCCTTCTCCATTCCGGATCTGAGGTAGCAACCTCAGATCTAGCCTCTAAACTCCAAAACACCAAAAGATAAGCTCCCCACAAACCCCATAATCATGAATCCAAAGAGTAACAGCCCAAGGACGAGATATTACCTCAAAAGAACGCCCCAACTGCAATAGAACTCAAATCCAAGCAAAGCCCCTTGCTCCAAGCCTCCTACCCTTCAAGATTTCCTCAACAATTGCTTCTCCAAGCTCCCAAATGCAACTTGATCCACTCATATACGAAGTTTAGGGTTTCTGGACTTCAGGATGAGTAAAGAGGCGGGGGGAATGGATGTTATGTTCTTTATATAGGGCTCAACCCAGAGAATTAGGGTTTTCTCCGCTCAGCGCCTACTCGCCGAGTCCATCTTACTGACTCGCCGAGTCGGCTACTTAACACGCGACCAAGTCGCGACCCTACTCGCCGAGTCCACCCATGGACTCGCCGAGTCGCTCTTTCCCAATTTACTCTTTTAGCCCTTCAACTCTACTCTTGATATTTCGGGATGTTACAATTCTCCCCCACTTAAATTAGGCTTCGTCCTCGAAGCCTACGGCAACTCAACTCCAAAATACTCCCACGATGCGCCACCTGGCCCTAACTGGACCAGGTTCCTCAAGGCATAACCATCCAAACTCGAACTCATTTCCTATTTCCTTGCGGTGTCCTGACCACCGTCTCAAACCGGGCACCGGCTGTACCCTCTGATAATCACACTCAACAATCGAGAATGACCCAAGATGCATCACTGCACCAAAACACAACCATCACTCGACCCATATGAGCTAGAAAACCATGAACCATCGGATCCCCGATCCGAATCCCACTCTATCCATTCCATACTGACGGAAAGACCCATTCTTCAATCTCAGAGCAACTCCCACGAGTTCTCCTCTTGCAATCACATACACATGCTGAACTAGCTCTAGCACCCTCAGGTTGGGAAACCCGATACACTGATGATATCCTCAAACATCCCCCCAGGATGAACCACTAATACATACCCAATTCCCGATTAGAATCGCACCGAGAGCCCAAGACTCTCTCCCTGCATCCCTTCTGAGCCTCTTGGCTCTACACCTACGGAATTCCCTCCGCGCCCTCAGCAGACATCCCAAACCGGATGTGCTTCTATTCCACTGCCGCAAACACGCTGCTCAATAACCATACTCGAATTGCTCTAATCATAACTCTGCTCTACCGCTTTCACTTCCGTGAACTTGCACTCCCTCTCGGAGTTACACACCTCTTTCATTCCTTACCAAGGAAATCCACTTGGCTGCCTTGTCACCACAACAAGTGCCACGGTGCTCACCCAACGCTGCACCACCCCTTTATAGCGTAACCGCTATCCATGCAACACACATTCTCTGAATCTGCTCGCAAGGACTCTCGAGTCCATGCACCATCTCCACTAATCAAGATCAATACCTGGGGCCAGACCTCCTGATGCTAACACATCGCAACATACTCAATCCATCTCCTCAACCGTACTAGCAATACCTGCAGAGTCTTCAGCATGACTGGACCGCCTCACCAGGCCTTCAGCCAATCTAGACCACTCTCAGAACCTTTAGTCAATCTGGACCGTTCTCAGTGCGTTCAGTTTGGCTGGACCGTTCTCTGAGCCTTCGGCCTGACTAGTACACCTACCGGCCTTCAGTCGATCCGGACCGCTCAACTAGCATTCATCATTCCGAGCTATCTCTCCCGGAAATCCTCTCATGCATACTGTTCTAGCCCTTTAAGGGTTTCGAACTCTGTCTCAATCGCACATGCTCGATCTTGGCCTGCTCCCAGGCCCTCAACAATCAAATGCCCTAGGTCTGTATTCCGCCCCGCATTCCCGAAACTTGCTCCTACCAGCCTACACTCTGGACTGACGGAACACTGCTGAATCCCAACAGCTAAGCACCCTCAAATACTCATCGATATCCCGGAGAATTTTCCAATTCTTCCCCACTTGTAGCACTGATTAACAACCACCAGTTGCCAACACCGACCACCCAGAACAATTCTGCACAAAACCAACACTTACACGCGGACTGATTCCCACACGCATAAACAACCTTAACAAGATCCCACATCAACACTGATAACCCGCTCGAAAGAAATTCAACCTGCATCTAACCACTCCTCAGAAAGCAGGTGCTACCCGGCCTTCAACCCAATGTCAGGTTTCCACTAATAACCATCATGGATGATAACCAACGAAATTCCCAAAACAATAACCCATAACCAACCCAAAACTCTCAAAACGATGAATATCGCATCGAAAACCACACAAAGATACCAGCACATAAACAAAATACCACAATAATCACAAGATAATAAGATATCAAGAAAGAAACATACACGCAGCTGCACCTGGCACTGCTCTGACCTCCTCTGCCGCAAGCTGATAAGCACGACCCTGAGCCCTTGGGGGCTCCGCTCCACCCTGACCTTCACCCGTGATCGTCAAAGTGGCCGGTGCTGGAGCCTGCACCGGTCCCGCAGCAAGCTGTGGACAGTTGACCCTCAAATGTCCAACCTGATGACAATGATAACAGATCCTCAAATCCCGAACCGGCGCTGACTGCCGACAATCCCTCGCATAGTGCCCCTCCTATCCGCACTTGCGGCATGCACCACCGGACCTACAAACTCTGGTGTGACCCCTCCCACACTTCCCACAAGTGTGGCTGCTCAGATTCCCCACTCTAACATCAACGGTCTTGGACCGTTTCGGCGACGGCTGCGACTGCACCGGAGCCTGCCTCAGCTCACGCAACTGCAACTCAATCTCTAACTCACGCCGCCTAGCGGCCTCCTGCAACTCCAACAAGGTCTCGCACCTCTGGGTAGACACAAACTGTCTGATATCCCTCTTGAGCATGCTCAGATATCAAGACATCTGAGCCTGCTCCGAAGCGAACTCTGGGCAAAACATTGCCCTCTCAGTGAACATCCTGGTGATCTCAGTCACCGACTCCGAACCCTGCTTCAGCTCAAGGAACTCCTGAGCCAATCTCTCCCTCTCAACTTGCGGAACATAACGAGTGCTGAACATCTCTCTGAACTGATCCCATGAAACTGCAACCCTCTGCGCATCCGAATATGACCCCGTGGTCAATCTCCACCAATCCTTCGCCCCGAGCCTCAACAGGTTCAGAGCACACCTCACCCTCTAATCAGCAGGGCATGAACACGTGAAGAAACACCCCTCCACGTCCGATAACCACCTCATAGCAACAATCGGGTCCTGAACTCCATCAAAGGTGGGAGGCTTCGTATTGTAGAAGTCCCGATACTGAAAGCCCCGACCAGCTCCTCCCCCTGGCGCTGCTACAGCTGCTGTAGCCGCCGCGGCAGCCGTCTCTGTGAGAGCTGCATAGCGCTCATCAAAATACTCAACCATGGCGGTCTTGATCGACCCAAACAGCTCCGGCAACTCAGCCCGGAACAACTCAACAATCTCATCACGCAGGATCTCATGAATCCTCGCATCCAACTCACACGTGCTCATCTGACCGATAACCTTGGGCGGTACTGACCCGCCCGGAACTCCCTCTCCTGCTCCCGATCCTGATCCAGATCCACTCTCATCATGCCTCGGAATCTCCATACTGAAAAACACCACACAAAATCTCAGACTCTTCCCACTAACCTGGGATCCAACTCTCTCAACCCAACCCTAGAGATCATGGTTTCCCTGATACGCATATGGGTCCTGTGCTTTCAGTAGTACGGGCCCATACTACCTTCCACACCTACCCATATTTGTATGAAGTACTACCACAACACCCTAGTGATAACATGCATAACAGCTCTCAACCCTCACCACTAGAGGAACACTGAAAATCTCCCACAAGGAAACCCTGGGCTACAGGCATCACAAATCAGGCAACATTATCATGAAATCCTGAAGATCCCAAGCCTAACACTAGCATGCTGTTCTATCAAAGCTCAAAAACAAATAACATGCATGGTATTTTGGGGTTACTTACTGGCTCCGGCTGATCGTACCTCCGCGTCCTCCTTTACTCATTTTGAAAACCATTTTAAACTCTCTTTTGAAAACTCTCCTCGATTTGAGACTGGAGTCACACGAGTGTTTCTCCAATTCACTCAAACCAAGGCTCTGATACCAACTTGTAACAACCGAAAAATACAACCAATTTTAAATTTTTCAAAAACAACTCGATTCCATTAAATCATTACAAAAAGGTTTTCAATACAAAACATTTAGCGTATTCCCAGAATCACATTACTACAAAATCATGAGGAGCAGTACGATCACGCCTTCACCTTGCCACGGTCTTCTGAAGAACCTGAAAAACATAAAACCACAACTGTAAGCCCGAAAGCTTAGTGAGATATCCCCAAAATACCAACCACTTATACCATACACGCATAACATGCCACAACATATCTGATCACAGAACAGCCATGCACTTCTGGTCTACTGTGTGACTGGTCCGCCGCACCAGTCTACAGTCCACCCGGTCCACCCTCTGAGTCTAGCCATAAACCTCGAGTCTACAGTTTGATTGGTCCGCCCGCACCGGGCCTTCAATCCACCTGGTCCACTCTTTGAGTCTACAGTATGACTGGTCCGCCCGCACCGGGCCTTCAGTCGGCCTGGTCCACTCTCTGAGCCTCGGCACGTCTGGTCCGCCCTCTTGGGGCCTACAGCCTATCCGTACCACTCGCTGGGCCTTCGGAACAACCGGTCCGCCCTGGGTATCTTGGCCTACAGCACAAAGAAGGACCTGCCTCAACCCAACTCCAGTCCAAACAACCATGTGCACATATACATACAATCATATAGCAATTCACAGTCAACAAGCAAATCAAACAGATCACATAACATATCATCATCCTAACCAGGATACCGACCTAACAGGTCACTAGCATAGCATCTCCCTATCTCTCAAAATACTGATCTCAATCAGGTCTCTAACATATACCATCCTAGCTCTCAGGATGCAAACATATCAAAGCAATAACACAACAACAACTACTCGGATCTCAATCCGATAAGGGCCGGCCTTGGTGCCTTAGACCCTGTTGATATAGTGAGGATAACTCACCTCGATACTGCCGACTGAACAGATAACCCAAGCTGCTCCGACCACTGACACGAACTCCTCCACTGAACAACAACAAAGCACTGAACTCAAAACAATAACCAACAATTACCAAAATGCCCCTGGAAACCACTGGTCAACCCTTGGTCAAAGACAAGGTCAAAGTCAACCCCTAACTGACTCTACTCGCCGAGTCAACCCGATGACTCGCCGAGTACCCAAGCTCAGAACTTCCCTCAATCCGCGACCTAACTCGCCGAGTCACCCCGAGACTCGTCGAGTCCAACAACTCTGAGTCCACTCGCCCACAACTCACCGAGTCATCCCTTGACTCGCCGATTCTCGACGCAACCAGAAAATATTGGGACTCTTCGACAAGACTCGCCGAGTCCAAGAACAGACTCGCCGAGTCTAAGGCTATCTTCAACCTACTCGCCGAGTTGTTCTTCCAACTCGTCGAGTTCCATCTTATCTTCAAGCAACTCGTCGAGTCCACCCATGTGACTCGCCGAGTACCACCGGTCTGAATCCATACAAAAGCACTCCAGGCCACGCAATTGATCCAAAACATAGATCTAGCCTCCTACAACCCATCCATCACGTAAAGTAGCAAACTTTACGTGAATCCAAAGAGATCTAGGCCGTTAACACTTTAGGGCTAGGGTTTGGGACATGATAGCTTCACTACACACACACAAACACGGGGACTTTCAGGCATTCCAACCCTTCTCCATTCCAGATCTGAGGTAGCAACCTCAGATCCAACCTCTAAACTCCAAAACACCAAAAGATAAGCTCCCCACAAACCCCATAATGATGAATCCAAAGAGTAACAGCCCAAGGACGAGATATTACCTCAAAAGAATGCTCCAACTGCAATAGAACTCGAATCCAAGCAAAGCCCCTTGATCCAACCCTCCTACCCTTCAAGATTTCCTCAACAATTGCTTCTCCAAGCTCCCAAATACAACTTGATCCACTCACATACGAAGTTTAGGGTTTCTGGACTTGAGGATGAGTAAAGAGGCTGGGGGAATGGATGTTATTGTCTTTATATAGGGCTCAACCCCGAGAATTAGGGTTTTCTCCACTCAGCGCCTACTCGCCGAGTCGGCTACTTAACACGTGACCAAGTCGCGACCCTACTCGCCGAGTCCACCAATGGACTCGCCGAGTCGCTCTTTCCCAATTTACTCTTTTAGCCCTTCAACTCTACTCTTGATATTTCGGGATGTTACAGGAGAGGGAGCAATTGGCCCAGGAGTTTTTGACCCTCAAGCAGGGTACTGAGTCTGTTACTGTGATCACCAGGATGTTCCATGAGAGGGCGATGTTCTACCCTGAGCACGTGTCTACCGAGTAGGCACGTATGAGTCGGTATCTGAGTATTCTGAGGAGGGACATACGAGAGTTCGTGGTGAACACGTGTTACATGGAATCTTGACATTTCTTATGAATGAAATTATGTTTTCAAAATGAAAAAATTGTTTTGAAAATTCACGTTGTTACACATGTACCCCGAACCACTGCCTCCAACATTGTCGGTTCCAAATGGGTCTTTCGCACAAAGTATCACTTTGACGGTTCTATCGATCGATATAAAGCTCGCTTAATGGCTCAATGCTTTAATCAAATTTCGGGTATCGATTTTTCACACACCTTCAATCCTGTTGATAAAGCTTCCGCTGTTAGCATTATCTTATCTATTGTTGTACATCAAAATTGTAACGCTCTAAAAATTCCAACCAATTTAAACTTTTCAAAAACAACCCAATTTCATAAAGTTATTACAAAAAGGTTTTCCATACATTTATTATCAGAGTATTTCCCAGAACCACATCATAATCGCATAAAACATGAGGAGCGGTACGATCATGCCTTTGCCTTGCCACGATCTCCTGAAGTACCCGAAACATTTAAACCACAACTGTAAGCCCGAAAGCTTAGTGAGATACCTCCTAAATACCAACCACATATACCATACACATAACATGCCATCGCAACAGAACGCAGAACAGCCATGCACTTCGGGTCTACTGTGTGACTGGTCCGCCGCACCGGGCCTACAGTCCACCTGGTCCACCCTCCGAGTCTAACCATATATCTCGAGTCTACAGTGTGATTGGTCCGCCCACACCGGGCCTTCAATCCCTAGTCCACTCTCTCTGAGTCTACAGTATGACTGGTCTGCCCGTACCGTGCCTTCAGTCGGCCTGGTCCACTCTCCGAGCCTCGGAACGTCGGGTCCACCCTCTTGGGGACTACAGTCTATCCGGACCGCCCTCTAGGCCTTCGGGATAACTGGTCCGCCATGGGTATGTTGGCCTACAACACAAAGTAGGACCCGCCTCAACCCAACCCCAGTCCAACAACCATGTGCACATAAACATACAATCATATAACAATTGACATCCAATCAAACCGATCTAGCAGATCATATAATATAGCATAACCAAGATACCGACCTAACCGGTCACCAGCATAACATCATCCTATATACCAGGATACCGACCTTAACTAGGTCTCTAACATATACCATCCTAACTACCAAGATGCAAACATAGCAAAGCAATAACATAACAACGATACCTAGATTACAATCCAATAAAGGGCCGGCCTTGATGCCTTAGACCCTGTCGATATAGTGAGGATAACTCACCTCGCAACTGCCGAAACTCTGAACTGAAGAAGCAAATGCCTGAACCACCGTCTCACAAAGAATCCCGAACTATCCAAAGTAGCAAAATAACCATTAGCCCAAGCACAATATCCTTCCAAGGGTAAATTGACCATTTTACCCTTAACCTAAACTTGTCCATGACTAAAGCCCAATACCAGAATATGAACGGCCTAACACTAGGTAAGCTTATCAAGCCCATTAGTGACCCACTAATGGCCTAAATTGCTACATTGGGCCCAATCCCTTAATGGGCCTCATCCTAAGCCCACAATATATCCCTTGGTCCATATAATATGATTTCTGATGGCCCACTATGGCCCAAATACCCAAACATGCCCCAAACCACGGTCCAAAACTCATGATCCATACAGACAGAGTACGCAGGGTGTACCCCCATGTACGCTAAGCGTACAGGCAGAATGGTGAGTACGCAGGGCGTACATCACTTTACGCGGGGCGTAAACTCGCTGAACTAAAAGTCCTCATAAGTCCTTAATGGCTTAAGCTCTTAAGCTCAAACTTCAAATCCATCGACCAAACATGCCTAGGATCCATAAAGTCTCAAACTTTATCACTTGGGACGTCCATAAAGCTCTTAACTCAAGGTCTTAATCCATTAAGACCCACCTACATCATACATGAGACAACCAAAGCCATTGGGACCTCATTTTTCATGCTCAAGACCTCTCCTAAGGTCTGAAAGGACAGCTAATCTGTAACAACGTAAATTTTCAAACAAAATTTTCATTTCTTAAAAACATGTTTCCATCCAAAACAAGACATAAAGATCCAATGTATCATATCATAATACAAATCATATAATCCCAAGATCATAAATCCTTCATCAGTGTGTACAGATCACGCCGGCGCCTTCCCACGGTCCTCGCTAGTATCTGAAACACATAACACATCAACTGTAAGCATAAATGCTTAGTGAGTTCCCCAGAATACTACTTACGCACATACGCCTTTCCAGGCCCTGACCTTCCGGTCCATGTGTCTTAGGGGACTTCCGTCCCGACTCGGTAAACCTTCCGGTCCTACCTTACGGTCCTCATCACGATGCCTTCCGGCCCATAACATATATGCCTTCCGGCCCATAACATAATGCCTTCCGGCCCATATCCAGCATAGCATACATAGCACATATAAACGATCAACTTATCATATACAATGCATATAACTCATAACATATCCGAGCTTCTGGTCATACAATAAAACCCTTCCGGGTACAGTATAGTGACAAAACTCACCTCGTGGAAAGTCTAGAATCTCACGTGCTCGCTATCTCCGAATCCCAAACGAAGATTCAACCTCGCCTAATCATAACGAATATTATTTTAATTAATATAGACTTCCACCACTAGACTTTACCCCTTATTAACATTCCTAAGAGGGGTAAAAGACCATTTTACCCTCCCTTGACTCAAAGTCCACAAGTTGACCAAAACCCTAAAAGTCAACAAAAGTCAACATCTTCAGTACGCGGGGCGTACATCACCAACTCAATAATTGGGGTCTCCACCCAGTATGTTGCGTGTACTGGGAGTTACGCCCAGCGTAATAGTCAGATCTAGACACACTTCATTTCTGGTCTTAATCGGTTAAGCCACTACTTCAACTTCTAGATCCGGCCTTATTTAAGCATCCTTACTCATAAATTCGGAACCTTTAAGCCTTGGCATGGCTGTAAAGGCTCTTACACTCCTTAACACCTTTCCATTTCAACTCAAGGATCTAGATCTCATGCATGGCTAATCATTCACGTCCAAGATTACATTTTTATGGATCTACAACTCAAATGGACCAGAAATATGATGGATCTAAGCTAATGGAGACCACTTGCTCATAAAGTCTCCACCTTTGGGACCAAAACCCTAGAAAATGGTCCATAAAGCATACCACAAGATCTACAAGTCAAGATCCGAACTTTTTACCTTAGAAAGAAGCTCCAAACTTTGCTAAGCCCGGATCTACACTTGAACACCAGCTTCTAGCCTTCACAATGGACTCTTCTTCTCCTTTGCTACCTTGAAATGACACCACCAAGCTTAGAACACTCACAAAAGGGCTAGGAACGAAGGGAAACTCTCTTAGGGTTTCTTTCTGAAGGATGGTGGCTGAGGAACCAAGCCATCTCATTCCTTTTATAGCCAACAACTCAAATTAGGGTTTTGGGTCTGGACCGGTTACGCCCAGCGTAGACTTAGGTACGCCCAGCGTACCCGGCTGGCAATGTGTTAAATTTAAGCGCAAAGTACGCGCAGCATACTCTTTGTACGCCCAGCATACTCGCCCCAACACAAAAGGGCCAACATGACATTTATGAAAAGATGAAGGGCTAAAAGCTTATACCTGAATTCCGGGTTGTTACGTAATCTTGACCAACTCACATCATGCATCATTTTGGGGTCTGTAGGACAAGAATTGATGTCAAAACTTCACAACACCAAGATCCACACAAAATAAGTGTCAAGCAAGAGACTTTATACCTCAAAAGGGCTCCAGAAGATGATGCCTTCCCAGATCTATGAGCTCCAGCCACCCAACTCCTTCCTTGACCACTTCTTCTTTTCCTATTCCAAGCTTAAACCACCAAGATGAGCTTTCCAAGGCCAAGATCTATAGAAATGGAGGTTGGAACGTTCTAGGGTTTCTTCTGAGGTTAGGGAGGCTGATATGGGGGCTAGGGTTGAAGCCATAATGTTCTATATATAGTGGCTCACCCTCAAATTAGGGCTTAAAGACTCTGGACGTACGTTGGGCGTACATCCAGTACGTTGGGTGTACGCCCCCATAGACCCGAGTTCATTTACCCAATTACGTTGGGTGTAACCCAGCCTACGCTGGGCATACCCAAGCGTGTCCCATTCTCATGCATGGCCTTTCTTATCAACTTTTCCCATTAAGGGCTATAAATGACAATATCTTCAAAATGTCATAACTCCTTTATTCTAAGCCCGTTTACGACAAACTTTATATCCACGCGAAGGTAGCGAGAAGACCTATGCTTCTGTCAACATACACCGGTGCGAATCCTTCTCGAATAAAACCCATTGCCCATAAAAGACCAAAACGCCCTTACTCTTGATCCCGGGGATCCATGAATGATTACTCTTAGAACGGGGCGTTACAAAAATTGGCCCCTCCACTAACTTGATGTCAACAATGACTTTCTCAATGGCCACCTAAGCGACCGTCTTCATGGAGCAACCGCCCGGGTTCATTGATTCCACCTACCCAACTCATGTATTTCGTCTCAAAAAGGCTTTGTATGGTTTGAAGCAAGCTCCAAGAGCTTCGTTCCAACGTCTTAGCTCCTTTCTTCTTCAAGTTGGGTTCACGTGTAGTCGTGCTGATCCGTCCTTGTTCATGTTTAAACAAGGTTCTCTTCTTCTTTTTCTTCTGGTTTATGTCGACGATATCATTCTCCCGGGCAATAGCAGCGAGTCTATCACTACAATTATCACCCATATTCATAAAGAATTTGCTATCAAATATTTGGGTCAGTTCAGCTATTTCATGGGTATTGAGGTGCTTTATACTTCAGATGGATTATTTCCTACTCAAACAAAGTATGCATTGGATATACTAGCTTGTTTCGGTTTATTGGATAGGAAACCAGTTTACACTCCTCTTGCCACATCTGAGCCATTTATTGCTTCTGGAGAACCATTTCATGATCAAACTCTTTGTCGCTCTTTAGTTGGTGCCTTGCAATATTTAACCATTACTCGACCTGATCTTTCTTATGTTGTAAACCAGCTCAATCAATTCCTACATGCACCAACCATGGCTCATTTCCAAGCGGTCAAATAATTTTACGGTATGTAAAAGGCACTGTGGCAAATGGCCTTACTTACAAGCAGGCACCTATTATTCATATTGTTGCTTACTCTGATGCAGACTGTGCTCGATGCACTGACACTCGACGCTCCACGTATGGCTATTCGATCTTTCTTGGTGGTAACATCGTTTCTTGCAGTGCTAAAAAGCAACCTACCATGTCACGTTCTAGTTGTGAATCAAAATATCGAGTTATGGCAAACATGACGTCTGAACTTATTTGGATTACTCAAATCTTGCGTGAGCTTCATATTCCCATTTCTCCACTATCCTTATTATATTCGGACAAGAGTGCCATTTTTCTGAGTCAAAACCCAGTTGCTCATAAGCATGCCAAACACATTGATATTGACTATCATTTCGTAAGACAGTTGGTTACTTCGGGCAAATTGTACACTTGGTTTATTCCAACTACACACATCGTGGCAGATCTTTTTACCAAAAGCCTTCCTCGTCCTCTCTTTGAACACTTTAGATCCAACCTGTGTGTTGGACCACCACCTTCCAGCTTGACCGGGGGTGGGGGGGGGTATTAACGATAAGTCTAACAAATCAACAAACAAGTTATCTACCTCTAGTTGATAAGATCATATTGTTGTATTTAAATTATGTTACCTTGTACTTTGTAAGCAATATATATAGTGCAATATACATGTGACAACCCGAAATTTCCATTCTGTACAAACCATATCCAGTCAATAGAAGTTAGAACAGTTGCAGTAAATTTCCAGACTTTTGGTATAAGTTTGAGTATTTCAGGAATTACACTTAAGGAGATATCAGGAGAGAGGATGCACTAGGGTATTGTGCAACTCTATTATTCCAAAACTCTATGATATTAGAGTTCATTGCGAGAATAAAATATTTTCTGCCAAAAATCCCATGAGTATATATAGGATTCTGAGCCATATTTATTCATTAGTTACATTTCCAACTAGAGAAAAGCCGAATTCTCTCTCAAGGATCTTCGTACTTTCGTCCCGGAAAGTGAGTACTTCTATCCTAGTGTGTTGTAAAGCTTCTTATGTGCTTAAAACAGTAGAAATCATAGGAAAACAACTAGATTAAAGAGTTTACTGCCCAAGGAGTTCTTGGACCGTAAACCCTTCTTTAGGGGTCAAATGATGCCCTAGTCCTTTCCTTGAGCAATGAAACTAGTTTGGACTTGTACCATAATGTGTTTAGGACTAGAAAACACCCTTAGAACACCAAGAGTAAGGTGTTCATGGCCCAAGGAGTTCTTGGACCGTGAACTCCAAACAATAGGGCCAAATGGTGCTTTAAACTCTCCTAAAGCCTTGGACACTAGCTTAGATTAGTTCCTAGTTAAATTAGGGACTTGAAATCACCAAAAACACCCTTCCATGGGAGATTACAACCGTAATCTCCAAGGGGTTTGGTCCCAAGGCCGTGAACTCCTCAAAGGAGTTAAAATGATGCCCTAACACTCTAGTAAGCCTTGATTTTTAACATTGAACATTACACCATGGACCTAAGGACAAATATTCACGAAATGGTACTCCTTACCATGAGTTTACGGCTGTAAAATCATGGGGGAGTGGTCCCAGGGCCGTGAACATTAAGCAATGCCATTTTAGGGCCTTAAACCCACCCAAACACTTGTTTAAGCTTTGAAGCACTTAACCACTTAAGTTGTAATAGCTTTGAGCATCATTTAGAGACCCAACTGAGAGTTTACGGCCAGGATCTTACTCCCCTGGGCCGTAAACTCCAACACACATGGTCTTTGGACCATAAACTCTCGTTTGATGCTTTGCACTCCTTTGTTACAACCCGATAGCCTCCTAGCACTTGACCAAAGTGTTTTCCTCGCAATAGGATGTTTATACATGTTTAATTAGTAATAAAATCACTAATTGGTTATATACATATGTCTTCATATGTATTTAGGATTATTGTGTGTGTCTAAGTCTTCACTTGACACCAAGCACTGGTCCGACACTTCCTTCCGATCCGCTCACTGCAGGTGAGTTCATACCCCTTGAATTAACCTTTTAAATGTTTTCAAATGTTTATAAATGCTTTATGGGGGGATACAAGTTGAATCATGATTAGTTATTATATCAATCACATGTGATTAATAATTAAACATGCAAATGACTTTACCTTACGTTAACTGTTTTGCCAATCAGTTTTCATCAAATGTTTATCTTGAATGTTTTTAAGTGTTTAAAACACTTTATTAAACTGTTTATTAAACACAGTATGTTTCATTTCAAACCCTGTTACATTTGTGGGTCAAACAAAGGTTCCTTTATACTTAAACTGTTATTATCAATCAAATACTTTCAAACCATTTTATAAATTGACATCAAGTCGATCTCTTCTTAGGTATTAAATTTCTTTTAAAGGTTTTTACAAAACTCCTTATATACTTTTATATTGTCAATTGCATTCCGGTATATGTATAGTTATATAATTAATGTTTAAAGGACTTAGGAAGGCTAACCCGCTTTGTTTCCTTTTTCCCGTTGGGATGGGATCTGGTAGGGTATCGGGTATCCGTCTGAAGGTCGTTTAACTAGCAATTATATATCATGTATACATATAGAGACATAAGAGTTGTCCTTAGTCAGTTCAGTACCGTTATGTAGCAAAGGCATTACTTCAGGTTATACACGTACATGGTTAGTAACTATTATAGGTTTAGTTAAGAGATACCACTTACCATTCCAAGTACAAGGTACCACACAAGAGTCAGTTCATTCATGAGTCTATACTAGTACATTACATGATACATGAGTACGTTTACATAGATACGCTTACATGAGTATATTTACATAGGTACGCTTACATGAGTACGTTCACATATGCTTACATGATACATGAGTACGTTTACATAGATACGCTTACATGAGTACATTTACATAGATACGCTTACATAAGTACGTTTACATGAATACTGTTACATAGATAATATATGATGGGTTACTACTACATATTATATGTGTAGATACTGTCATATATTTCCCCTCCTTATCTTTATCTTGTGACTCAATCACACAATCAACGAGATAGATTGGAATTTACATCTTAGTGCCAAAGGATACTTTGAGGGACTAACCATTCCTATAGCCACTGTTAGCTACAGAGGATATTGAACATCTACGGATGCCTACGGTTGATACCATTATAGGTATACTTTAAAGGATTAACTATTCCTACACCCAGCTGTTAGCAACAAAGGTAAATGTACATCTACGGATGTCTTAAGTTAGCACTGTTAGTTATCCTAGTGCAAAAGGATAGTACTTAAGTTATTATGTTATTTTCTTCCTTTACTTTGTGACATATTCACATGAACGACAAGGTAGGATATATTTGATATAGATAACTATTTTCCTTATTACCTGTATATTGTGACTCATACACATAAAAAATGATGTATACTTTAGTTTTATACTAATAGTTAAACAGGGAAAAACCATCACATTTACAGAGATGCGTACTTTCAAAACAGTCGGGTCTTGGTAGAAGACTACTTTCAAAACAGTAGGGTCTTGGTAGAAGCCTTCTTTTATAGGGATCATAGGGATTTCTAGGGTTACTCAAACGCTTTCCATTACTTTCAAACGTTTACATACTTATATGAGCTTTCTTTCAAAACAATGTCAAGACTTTCATTACAAGTTTTTCACATCAAAGACACATTAATACTTATGAATTCACCAGATTTTTGGATGATACTCGCTTTCAAAATAACTTGTATTCTCAGGTCGCACATAGACAGGTACGACGACCAAGTTTGTGAAGACGGAGCAATCCAGACTCGTCTTATTCTGATTATTCATTTTATTGTTGTATATTATGAAAGAACACACTTGTAATTAAAATTCATACTATTAATGCAATGGATGATGTTGTTGCTTGTTTACTACTTTACATTGTTGTGATACATTACATTACGTCCTCCGCCCCTGAACGTTTCCGTCGTTATCGGTTTTGGGGTGTGACAATACAACACTCCAAATCATTGGAGATTCACAAATCATATCATTATAATTAAGTTTCAAATTTATTTAAAAAAATATCATTTAAGTTTAGCCGATACAAAAAAATACAAGTGAACCAAATCTTTTATATATCAAATACCATCCAAGTACACATTTTGTTTAAATTACACCTTATGGTAACCAAATGATTGGGTTAGTATTACCCGATCGAGAAATGTTTTACGAAGGTAACTAAGTTTTATATATGTTCAAAAACCATCATTCAAGTTTGGCATATACAAAAAATAACATGGAAGTAAGGCCTTTGTACAAATCACCTTATAGTAACGGGTTGCTTAATTGGCATATTTCATGCTTAGATGACATATTAATCAACACATTACTCAGTATATAACCCCTTTAAATGAAACAAATTAGGGTACAAATCTCCTGAATGATTTCCATCGGTTGAGAATGTAGATTAGTCCTCGAGAAGTAAGGCCTAGAGAGCACGGTATGAATCTGAATTCACACGGTGAACTCGAAAAATATTTAATTTATTTTTTAGCATTCACAATGTGAAGTTATTAGTTTAGAAATATTTAGTTTTTTTTTCAATAAACAATAAGCTTTAAAACTTGAAAAAAAAATTGATTCCTTGGAGAACCAATAATTATGGTTCTCTAGTGAACTTTTCTCTCTTTCCCTCCCTCCCTCCCTCCTTCCCTCTCTCTCTCTCTCTCTCTCTCTCTCTCTCTATATATATATATATATATATATATATATATATATATATATATATATATATATATATATATATATATACTCCATCCGTCTCAAAATTATTGTCCACAAATAAAAAAACACATAGATTATAGAAGTATTAATTATCATTAATTTTATACAATAAAATAACAATTTTGTGCTTACTTTGCATTTAACGGTTCATTAAATGCTTAGTTGTTTAAGTAATAGTGAGGGTATTTTAGTAAAAATGTTATTTATTTTTAGAAATGGACTTTTATTTTGGGACAAACCAAAAAGGAAAGATAAAGTATAATTTTGGGACGGAGGGAGTGTGTGTGTGTGTGTGTGTGTATATATATATCACGGTTGCAGAAATCAAGATTAATCGTGGATTAGTCGTTTGACATTCTCTAATCGACTAGGATTAGAGTGTTTGACGGAAATTAGAGATTAATTGGGTTTGACGGGATTAATCGGTCTTGGTAGGATTAATCGGTCAACTCTTTGATTAATTTTAATATTTTATTAATAATCTTTGGTCAACGATTAATCCCCGATTAATTTCTTAACATTAGTCGAACGTCGAGCAATTTTTACAATCTTTTATATAAAAGCAATTTGGCAGTATCAAATTATTTGTCGATGTATAATAATGAGCTTTTTCTAATTATAGGAGTTACAAATAGTCTTAAAGCTTGCTTATTTTGACTTTTAATTTTATTTTTATTTGATGCATTCTTATATTGAGAGGTGAATGTTGTTCTTAAAGTAACCGACTAATAAACTAATGGAGAATGTGTGAGATCAAGTTGGATACACGTAAGAAGGTGAACTTTAGTGTGTGATTGTGCGTGAGCCCTCATTCTTTTGCACAATTTTTTTTATTACAGCGCATATGCTTTGATGCTGATATTATATCCACATAATCTGAATTTTATTGTAATTAAACATTATACAATGGCTATTGATACTTTTCTCATTATTCACATTAAGAATTTTATATGTTTTTTGTTTCATAGTTGAATAACAATGTGTGTAGAAATGAATGTTATGATGTAAATTAACTTAATCAGACATCCAAAAATACTTTTGATCTCATGAACATTTTCTTTATAATGTGACACTTTCTCTTGCTAATAATCGTGGTACTTTATCTTGCTTAAAATATAATCAAGCTAAACATCGATTTTGTATTATATTATATATTTTATGGAATGGCTAATTGTTAGATCTTGCTTGCTACGCATTTTCATATATATTTGTCCCTTTATATGATACTTTTGGTTTGTCCAATATTAGACATTAACCCAACAATATATTTCAAATATTTCGATCATCGTTCCTTGTGCAATACATTTATTAAACTACAATTAATGCCTAATATTGCACTATCTTCTATTGGAAAAGTGTTTTTGTAAAGGAAAATGACATGTTAGCCTAACAATGTATTTTAAATTTTTTTGATTGAGTCTTTTAACTTATTTGTGTGCTTTATGAGGTAATAAACTTATTTTTATTAGGTATAATTGGTCATTTTTGAAGAAATAAAGGGATGAGCGGATGACTTCTTTACCACCTCAACAAACAAACTGTGTCACACCCCAAAATCGAGAACGGCGGAATACGTTCTGGGGTGGAGGACGTCATGTACAGTATCATAACAATGCATAATAGTAAAAACAAGCAACAACATCCATTGCATTAATATAGTAATTGTAATACAAGCGTGTTCTATACAGTTTGATAGACACCAAAAGTATAAACAAAATAAAAGATGGGTCTTGTATGTGCTCCATCTTCTCAAAAGCTGCATCAGTACCTGTCTATTGTTGACCTGAGAATACAAGTTATTTTGAAAACGAGTATCAGCGTAAAGTTGGTGAGTTCATAAGTATTTAGTGTCATTGCTTGTGTAAAAGTGTTTACAATCGTATAAAAACTATTATCAAAGTTTGAAAATAACGTGAAACCCTAGAAAATCCTATATTTTCTAGTAAAAGTAGTCTTCTATCAAGACTTAGTTATCTGTAAGTTTGATCCTTTGAGCGTGTAAGAGTTTTCCCAATGAGGCTATCAGTTATAAAAATATAGTTATAGATTTCATTCATGTAAAATAAATGAGGAAAATAATGTTTTATCCCAGCAGTTTTACTGCCGGCTGAATATAGTAGAGATGCAAACTCCAGTTAGTATAAAATATATATACACTTCGGGGAGTTAGTTTAGCCTTTAATTCTTAATACGTTAATTAAGTTCTGAATGTGATCTCTTATGTAACCAAGCTGAGTGATAATAGAGTATCTGTTGACCCTCCCGGTCATACGTAGTGTAGTGATGTTTTGTCACCCATGGGCCTAGTCGGCTCGAACTGCAGCTAGCAGTCGGGATGTGAGAGTGTCCGTCCCGTGTAGATTTATACATATAGTGTCTGCTCTCCCTCCAGGAGACTAAGGTTACACTGCGAAGGCGCAGTGAAGTGCCGTATAGAGGAATAATGTGTCACATTCTATTTTAGTGTATTCTTTTGTATTATAGTATAATGTACTTTTTGGTATAGTGTATTGAGTATTCTCTTGTATAATATATATTACTCTCTTTGCATGGTATTTAACATGTATTAACTCATAATAGTAGTAATTATAGTGGGCGTCATAGTGATAGTGGTAATGAGCAGTAGCCTTAACTATACCTATTATAGTTAAATAGAATGTTGGTTGCATGCCTTTGATACACAAAGGTATTGACTAAATGAAGACTTTCATATCTAACACAAATATATACAATATATAACTAAGAATTCAACGACAGTTGGACAGATAACAGTATACCCTAAGTCCACAATCAAACAAGAACAGGAAGTAAGGCGAGCTATCAGTCCTAAGTCCTTCAAGTCTTACTTATATAAATATATTGGTGTAGATATAGTTTGGAAAATAAAAGAGGTTTAAAAGTAGTTTGGAAATAGTTTAATAACAATTTACCATGCAAATGCGTTTTGTAATTATATAAAGCAGTTTTGTTGGCAAAGCAGTTAAAAGTATAGAAAATCCTTTCTGGTGGCAAGTTATAAATCACATGCGATTGATACTATAACTTGTTGGATTCAACTTGTATTCCCCTCCATAAAAGCATTTAAAAACATTTGAAAGGTTAGTTAAGGGGTATGAACTCACCTGCAGTGAGTGATGCGTCTGTAGGATCAGTTTGGGAGGTTGAGTGTTAATCGCGGACTTGAGCTCAAACGGATCCTATTAACCATATAATGACATATATAGGTGTGTAATTAGTGTTTTTGGAATAACTATTTATTATATTGGGACCTCTTTAGGGGCTAGTAAACACTTACTATGAAGTGTTACAATCATATAAGATTGTACATGAGTGGTATATGACCACACAAGGGAGTGTATGGTCAAAATGCTCAACAATTGTGTGTGTGCGGTTGCACACATGAGTGTGCGGCCGTACACTCCTAATTGGTGCCCAATGTTGATTTTTAAGGTGTTCTTAAGTCATATAAAGGTGTGCGGCCGCACTCCTTGAAAGGATGTAGAAGACATGAAGAACACTAAGAACACTATGAGTTTTAATCTTAGATTCAGATGTTTTACTAGTAACAAGCTGATTGATGGGGTGATTCACATTCTTGAGGCCCTTATAGTGTTCTTTGAACGATATTTTTAGAGAGAGAAAGTAGAGAGGGAAGTAGAGTGCGGCCAAAGAAGGAAAGAATGAATGAATGGGGTCCTCCCGTATATATAAAGGTGAGTGTGTGACTGGGAACTGGTGTGCGGCCGCACACACATGTGTTTGGCTGTACACTCAAGTGTATGGCCGCACACTCCATGTTTTGAAGTGTTTGGCCCGATTTTGTTTGATACGCCGTGTGTTATCCCGATTCTCGGTTTCTACCTCATTTGCATTAAGTTTAGAGCGCTCCAATAGACCCCAAACTGTGTTGAAAGCTAACGAAATGAGTCCAACTTGGATTCGGTTGGTTTCTTATACAAGAAAGAAATTTCGAGTTGTCACAAACTGACTTTAACTTCTTCGTTTGAAAATTTTCCTCATTTGACTGAATGGGCAAATTCGAATTACTTTGTTGGACAAATGTATCATTTCCCCTTATTGTAATTATAGGAAAGACCTATAAGTTTTCACTTGTGGGCTTATCTCTATGGATTTTTTTGAGTAAATTACACGAGTGGTCCCTTTGGTTTGGGGTAATTTACACGTTTGGTCACTAACTTATTTTGTTAACTCGGAAGGTCCTTACTGTTTTTTTTTGTTACGCACTAACAAAAACAAATAATAGGGACCTTCCGAGTTAAAAATATAAGTTAGGGACCAAACACGCAAATTACCCTAAACCGTAGGGACCATTCGTGTATTTACTCTTCTTTTTTAAATTCATCTTGTTTTGTCTTTAGTAAAATTAAAACCTAAATTTCATATATATATATATATATATATATATATATATATATATATATATATATATATATATATATATATATATATATATATATATATATATATATATATATATATATAAAAGATCAGGTTCATTTGAGACCATGCTAATTTTGTGAGACCGTGAGATCAAATCCAAAAATAATTTTCAAATGCAAAATAAAAGGAAAAATCTAAAAATTCTTTTTTTAATTATTATTTTCGGAACTTTAATTATCTAAAAAAATAAAATAAATAAATAATTACTATTTTTTTTTAAATACGTGAAATATTCTAATAGAATATTACACTGTAAATTTTCTAATATGATTTTTAGAATGTTAGAATATTCTACTAGATTTGTCAGATATATAGAATATTCTAATATTCTACTAAAATATGTAAAAAATATATTTATTTTTATTATTTTTTTATTTTTTTGGTATTTTTTTTTTTGGAAAATATAAATTCCGAAAATAATATTTGAAAATAAATTTTTGAAAATTTTCAATTATTTTGCATTTTAAAAATGTTTTTTTATCTACCAAATGAGTGGCTAAGATTGCGTCTCACGGTCTCACAAAATTAGGCCGTCTCACATAAACTTAACCCTATATATATATATATATATATATATATATATATATATATATATATATATATATATATATATATATATATATATATATATATATATATATATATATTCAAATGTTTCAAGCAACTATTGTGTGCATGAATACACCAATAGAAATTTAGAAAATAATAAAATAAATAAATAAATAAATAAGGGTGATTTAGTAATTTGATATATAAATTCCATAAATATTTCCTATAATCTAGTTATATTGACTTTTACTCTAATTTCTCCCATATTTATCTACGTCCGTTCTTTTTCCCCCCACCCCACTTGTGTTTGTATGTGTACGAGAGCACGTTCTTCATCATCGATAAATGCTCCTGCATCCCTATCGTATGTTCACAGCTCCTCTGTCACACCCCCGAACCAAACGGCGGAAACGTCTGAGGGCTCCCGTTACTTTAATTGAATATCATCACAATGAATATACATTAATCATAACATAAGCATCACCATGCATCAATATATTACAACTGGAATTGTTCACATCAATTACATTGTTTTAACACTACATATTCATAACCTAAATAGTTTGAGTACATTTAACAACATAACATCTAACATTACTTCTTATAACTCTTCCGCATACCTGTTAGCTGAGAATACAAGTTATTTTCGAAAAACGTCAACATATGAAATGTTGGTGAGTTCATAAGCAATGTTGTGATAAAATGATTTGTGTATTTTGTAAAACCCAGAAAATCCGATATTTTCTAAAAAGACTTTTGTTTATCAAAGTGTGAAGATCCATAAGTTGATGCATGAATGATTTTAAAATCATATATATATATATATATATATATATATATATATATATATATATATATATATATATATATATATATATATATATATGAAGGGTATTTTGTATTATAGTTATAAAATTTCGAACGAGTAGTATTGAATTCCCCCGGAAAACCCGATGTTTTCCGATGTTGAAATGAATTCGTGAATACTGATTTTTGTATTGTCTTAACGAATGAATATTGATTAATCCATATTATATATAGTCCTAATTTTGTCTACTTTGATTTCTCGTAAGCCTTAACAAACGAAGAGAAGTGGAGTATTATGTCCCACTACCATCGTAAGTACCTTAGGCTGTCGTGGATGCGAAAGACACGATGGTACAACTCGCACTTGATTACTGTGACCTTACTAGCTTTTCTAACGGGACACTTTGGCCTACTAGCACATAAGAGCTATTGAAAGTCCTTTTATAAAATATTGGGTCATTGAAGGCCCAATAACATATAAGCGTTATCCTTTTGGGCCCAAAGATCATGTTGGTGGGCTTGCAAGGCCCAACAAGCATGATTTGAAACTCATAAGCCCAAAGTTTGTAGATTTACTCATTGTAGTCATCACGTATCTATTGAAGTGTTTTTAATTTGATGCTTGTTGTTTTGTATTGATTCGAAACCGGATCAATTCGTTTATAACGATATTTGGTATTGAAGGTGTATTCGTTTTCCGTTTTGTTCGCTAGTTGGGTATCTTGTATTTTGTCTTAATGAATTAATTTGTTTAAATGTAAGATTTTTACCTTCTCACTACATTTCTTTTATAAAAATAACACTTTTAGTCATTTATATAAAAGAATTTCGTTTTTAGTCCTTAAAACATTTTTCTTGACACTTTTGTATCATAAACTTGTTGAAAAGACATACTTAAACCAAAATATATTTTGTAAACAGCTTTAGCCCTTCCAAAATGGAGTTTCTCGGTTAGAACTCCTTATTTTGCAACTTTTACAGTTTTGGCCCAAAATATAAGAAGTTTACATTTTTGATCCTTTTTGAAATTGAAAAGCATTTTTGACCTTTGAAATAGTTTTATTTCACTCCTTATCCCCTGTTTTGCATAATGTTACAATTTAGCCCCTTAAAACTTCAAATTTCGCAATTTTGGGCTTATTGGGCCGAAAAGCCCAAATTTAGCCCATTAAGCTAAATTTTTGCATTTTTAGTCCTTTGAAAATTCTAATATTCAGGAAATTGATTATAGAACCTGTTTTGGCTCTTTTGAGCCTCAAGAAACCGTGAGTTTACAGTTTTTAACCCAAGTTTTGTATTTTTGACAATTTAAGTCCTAAAATAAGTTCTATGTTGGAATATGTTCCTCATAACCTTATAAGCTATTTTTCTTGACTAGATTAGTGTAAAATAACTTAGATTATGTTTGTTTCCTTTCTCATGTCATAGATCTTGGGTTAATACCCCTTTTAGTTGCATTTTCATCACAACAACACATAAAATCACACACATACATGCATAAAATCACACATAGCATACATATACACATAGATCTACACATTTTCTTGTATTCTCCCCCATAAAACATATGAAAACCGAAAAAAGAGGGGTATGAAGCTCACCTTGAGTTGTAGTTTCGGTTTTGAAGAAGAATAGAAGAAGAAATTTCGATCCTAGCAAGTCTTCTTGGAGGATCTCAAATTTAGATGCTTCTAAGGTGCAAGATCACAAGATTGAATGGATTTAGAAGAGATTTTTGGATGAAATGAAGTAGCTAGATCATGGATTTAACATCAACTTACCTTAGATGATGTGTTTGTGGGAAAAATATCCTTGAAAGCTTCCTAGATCTCGAAAATTTGGAGAGGAGTGGAGAGAGTTTCCTTTGAGAGAGTTTGAGTGAAGTGTGTGTCTGTGTGTGTGTTTGGGTTCGGCCGAGAGGAAGAAAGAAAGAAGGAGAGAGAATTTTGATGAGATATGTGCATGGAAGTATGAGAGTATGCATGGAAGTCCACTAAATAAAAATGAGTTGGCACCACAAGGTCAACTCTTTCTTTCTTTGTGGGCTTGGGCCGAGATTGGAGAGGGAAAGAGGAGATTTTTGGGCTTTTTGTCCTTAAGCCCGTATTCTAGTTAAGTTAGATGATGCTTGACCCAAATAAATCAAAGTATAATTTTTATGACCTATTAGGGATAAATTAATTTGGTTGTGACCCATTAAGGCCCAAAATATTATGTTTCATGTATATGGGTCCATTTAGGGCCCATTAGAGAGTTCTGGATTCAAGATGGATAATTTGGAAGTTTATTAGTCCATTAGGTCCAATAAGACATTCCTAGTCCAAAATGAACTCAAATTGGGATTTCAAAGGTTTCCAATTCTTTGTTGACCATTTCTAGGGCTAGAATGTAGTATTTGATGAAGTTTTCTTGTTATAGAATGAGCATCATTCATGCTTTCATGTTATTGATTCATAGTAGTTATAAGTGTTGTAATTACAAGACGCCAAAATTTCTAGTTGTGATATCATCCCCCTGTTAGAGGGAATTTCATCCCGAAATTCTTTTGAAAGCTAGATTTGAGAATGCGAGAATAGATGAGGGTACTTCTGCTTCATTTGATCTTCGCGTTCCCATGTGAATTCTAGTCCGAGTCTCGTGTTCCACCGAACTTTCACTGTTGGAATGCAGCTCTGTTTGGTACGCTTTACCTCTCGGTCCATGATTTCAACCGGCTCTTCGATGAACAAAAGGTTCACATTGATTTCGATTTCCTCTAATGGAATGAAGAGAGTCTCGTCGGATAAGCACTTCTTCAAGTTGGAGACGTGGAACACAGGGTGTACACTGTTGAGCTCGGCGGGTAGTTGCAATCTATAAGCCACTAGACCGATTCGGGCAAGAATCTCGAAGGGTCCAATGTATCGAGGATTCAGTTTTCCCCACTTCCCAAAACGAATCACTCCTTTACAAGGAGAGACTTTTAGTAACACCTTATCTCCGACTTCAAATTCCAAGGGCTTTCGTCGTTTATCGGCGTAGCTCTTTTGTCTGTTTCGTGACGATTGCAGTCGTGCTCTGATCTGAATTATCTTCTCGGTCGTCTCAAGTATGATCTCCGGTCCCGTTAAGGCGTTGTTTGGCGTTTGCTCTCTCGCTAGTTGGGTGTCTCCTACCTCAGCCCAGCATGTAAGTCCCTAATCTGCTTGTGTATCAATCAGATCCGTTTGATGGTGCGGAATCCTAATCAAACGGATGATGTCAGATCAAATAGAAGAGAAAGAAAAGAAGAAGATGATGAATCTTGTATGTATTGATATGAATGAAGATCCGGATACAAGATTCATACACAATAACACACACTCTTTTTTCTCTCTCTAAAACACCTTCAAATGCACACACTTAAGCTCCTTGGTGTTCATCATCCTATTCCTCACACCCTTCACCCCTATATATACACACGGGAAACATGGGCCTTTAAATGGGTTTACGGTCGTAAATGGGTTTACGGCCGTAAACACCCATTGGGCTGTAAACATCTATATAATATTACATAACAAATCAATTTCCTAGAAAAAAAAGTATAAACCATAATATTGACCCAACAATCTCCCCCTTGGTTTATAGCTTTCTTTTCTTTTCTTAAATGACCCAACAAGCTCCCCCTAAAAAGTAGCTGGCTTTCTTGATAATCTTCATTGGGAACTTGGCTTCAGCATTAATCTTCAAATTCTTCACGACTTCAAGATGAACTTGCTGAATCTTCAATGAATGACTTCATCTTGAGCGGTTGAGCTTTACTTCAGAATTTGGCATTGAACGCACGTTGGGTGAGGAGGTTTTACGTACTGATTCTTGAAATATAGTGCTTTCAGCTTGAGAATCTTCAGAGAAAACAAATCTTCTAGATCACTTCAGCGGGTACAAAGATAGCAACAGACTGATTGAGGAGGCTTCAATGAAATCCGTCACATATTCTTCAATTCCAGCTTCACCTTGCTTCTAGGGTTGAAGGATTGAATGTTGAAAGAATAATCTTCATTTCTTGCTCCTTCGAATGTGAATTCTTCGATGCTCACGGACGAGGATTTGGCTTAGAAATCTTCAACACAAACTCCATGAGTCTTATCTATACCTGAAATCACTTTTCAAGACAAAACAAAACTAAAAGAAAACTTAGCACAGAAACAAAAATATTTTTGGATTTTTGATTTTCCTGAACAAGAAATAAAATAGAAACTCCATGAGGCTTTGGCCGTAAATGGGTTTACGGCCGTAAACACCCATTGGGCCGTAAACATCTATATAATATTACATAACAAATCAATTTCCTAGAAAAGAAAAAGTATAAACCATAATATTGACCCAACAATCTCCCCTTGATTTATAGCTTTCTTTTCTTTTCTTAAATGACCCAACAAGCTCCCCCTAAAAAGTAGCTGGCTTTCTTGATAATCTTCATTGGGAACTTGGCTTCATCATTAATCTTCAAATTCTTCACGACTTCAAGATGAACTTGATGAATCTTCAATGAATGACTTCATCTTGAGCGGTTGGGCTTTTCTTCAGAATTTGGTATTGAACGCACGTTGGGTGAGGAGGTTTTACGTACTGATTCTTGAAATATAGTGCTTTCAGCTTGAGAATCTTCAGAGAGAACAAATCTTCTAGATCACTTCAGCAGGTACAAAGATAGCAACAGATCGATTGAGGAGGCTTCAATGCAATCCGTCACATATTCTTCAATTCCAGCTTCACCTTGCTTCTAGGGTTGAAGGATTGAATGTTGAAAGAATAATCTTCATTTCTTGCTCCTTCGAATGTGAATTCTTCGATGCTCACGGACGAGGCTTTGGCTTAGAAATCTTCAACACAAACTCCATGAGTCTTATCTATACCTGAAATCACTTTTCAAGACAAAACAAAACTAAAAGAAAACTTAGCACAGAAACAAAAATATTTTTGGATTTTTGATTTTCCTAAACAAGAAATAAAACAGAAATAACACTATTTTTGGATTTTTAATTTTTTGATTTTTCTTTGATTTTTGAATTTTTTTTGAATTTTTTTTTATTTTCATTATTTTTAATTTTTAATTCTCCCCTAATATTTAAATTAGAAGAAACTATGACAAATTTAACAAAAATAAAAATGATATCTAACTTTAAGAGTGATTTGGGATCAAAGTTTTTAGACAGCCTTTATCCACTTGTCGGTACCTTTCATATTTACATCTTTGTCTGGTCGATCACCGATATTGTTGTCCACTTAAACACGAAACATTGTGACAAATTTAGGACATACTATTTGTTACAAGACAAGGTGAACTTATGTTCCTAAAAATTATATATGATCCTAATTCCTTAGATACTATATCTTAAGGACCATTCATCTGACGACGACCAGGGATATTATTGTCCACCTAAACCAAGCAGCGAGATCTACAGACAATCTGCATGTGTTCAATTTTAAGTGTACTAGAACGTGTTTCCCGTTTCCTGATATGCCCCAGCCATCAAGAGCTTCCAGAGTACTCCTTACACCGGGTGAGAAGACAACCATTCAGAGAGAGGATAGATTCTAAATTCTATTACTTATTACTTTAGAGGGGTTGAGAAGAAGAAGGTTGCATATGCTGTGTACCAGGTCGGATTAGAAGTCACGCAAAGGAGACATCATATGGCTAACAGATAAGAAGTATTTCACATATATAACATGCAGAGAAATAGAGTTGCATATGTTGTGTACCAGGTCGGATTGGAAGTCGCGCAAAGGAGACAACATATGACTAACAGACGGAAGAAAGAAAATTATATTCTACAGACCTAATTTATCGGAATTTACCATTCGCCCCATCCAACCAGAATTAAGGACAGAATCCGCACATCGAGGAAAAGTTAAACCACGGTTCCAAGTACGGGTTCATTTAATGTGACGAGTGGATTCCCATATATATCTCCCTGCTCAACCTATCCGAGCGTCGTATTGTCAGACTGAACAGATCTAACTAGGTCAAGATTTGTCAAGACTAAGAATTTCTTAAGTTCAACTCTGCCTAGTCAAGTCCATTTAGAATCTTCCGTGCCTACCGACGCATCAAACCAGAGCATAGACCCTTCAACTTTTGGTACGTTACGCAGACTCAGGTTGCCTATTATCACTTGATAATATCACTTCCCAAAACATCTCCTACAAGCACATTTCATAACCAACATAATTTTTTGATTTTTTGATTTTCTAATGTTTTTGGATTTTTTTAAATTTTCTAATTTTTGTTTTGTTTTTATTTCTCCCCCTAAATTTGTGCATAGGAGAGAAACGAAAGTAAATGCGCAAATTTAAACTATCCTAAAACAAAAATTAGTCTTTAAAGCGAAACAACTTAAGAAAAACTCAGTAGTATAGAGAAGAAAACTCAAACCGTAAGTCAACGATTGAATTTGCAACCAGGAGGTCTGAGAACAGCACGCGTAAACTCAGAACAGATCCGAAAATTCTTCATGTCATTAAGCACAAACCCCGTGAGTGATCACTTCTTTTCTTCCCTTCCCGCAAAGGACATATTCTCCCAAACAATGTTTTGAGTGTTGTACTGTTGAGAGATGCCTCATATCATGTGCCTGGAACAGCTACTACCAACAAACCGAAGTCTGATGATATGCCTCCATAGCTGCTCTGACACAAAGCAGGATCAGTTGGTCTTTGGAACCCAGTCCATTTTGAAACTGGATCGACCTTTGTCATCCTTGCACGATACTCTCTCCCATGACATATCCTGTTTATCACAAATAGAAGATGAAGAAATATTAGATCCATTAGTTGATTTGGGAGAGTGAGCCTTTGGAACCCATTTGTAGTTGGGTTTAACCCATTTCTTTTTCGATCCGATGGGCGCCTCGGTACTTGCTTTTGAACTTGATGTTGGCCGTTGAGATGACTTTAATTTTGACTTCACGGGAGCATCTCTTGGATTGGACTTCTTGGCCGGCATTCCATTCTTGACTTTGGGATTTTGATTCTTGTCCTTTAGAGTTGAATTCTTGGCCTTCTTGGCATTCCAGTCGTCAATGTCTGATCGTGATCTCGAGGGGTATCTTTTGGAGTATCTCCCTCTTGGCGCGTTCTGCCAGCCTTGTGCATAGTAGGGAACGTATGCGCGATTTGGACAATTTCTGGCAATGTGTCCAGGTGTTCCACGTTGAAAACATGTCTTTTTCTTCACTGTGAAGTTGTTTCTTCCTGCCCCTGGTGGCGTATCCTTGTCTTGTCTCTTGCTTTTCCCACACGCACAGTTGCAACAGGCACTCTGTTTAGCTTGAAATGGTGGCCTGTATTTACCAACGGCAGGTTGATTAGAAGCAACAGATTCAGAGTTCAAGGGGTCGTTTGTTTGTTCAGAAGAACTCTCCTTGTTCTCATCCTCTGTTACTTTGCCTGCACAAGAAGTAGCAACATTAGTATCTTCAACATTAATAACTCCTCCTGACACAAATCCAGCTCGTTTTCCATATCGAAGATGTGGCTCCCTGTCAGTTTCGTCCTGTGTCATAGGGATGGATGTGTAGTTATGATTATAAGGAGGAGGTACACTATCATACCCTAGACCCTTGTTTTGATTTTCTTTGAATTTTAATTGGGTTTCATATAAGGACTCGACTGTCTGACTTGACGTAGTATAGTTTTTGAAACTGACATCAGTTTTTCCACACTTAATTTTTAAAGCGTCAAGTTCTTCAGTTACAGCAGCAAGTTGTCTCTTAACATAATCATAATTTTCACACTTGTTGCTATACTCTTCCTGAAGCTTCCTAAAGTCCTTGGTTTTTGCTTCTAATTCAGCCTTCGGGGGTTTCTGTCCTTTCCTGAGTTGATATCATTTATATCTCAGGTCCTCAACTTCCCTTTTTAATAAATCAATTTGTTCCCGAAGAAATTTAATCGTATCTTCACATGATTGAGAACATGAAACTTCACATGAATGAGAACACGACACTTCATTGACCGGAAGGTTTGCGGAACTCATTATTTTTCGACAATTCAAAGCGTTAAGTTCTTCAATTATATCAGCCAGACTAAGACGATTAAGATCTTTTGTCTTCTTGATGTCAGCCATGTCCATATCCCACGATTTCGGAAGTGCATTCAGCAGCTTTTTGTTTATCTCAGATTTGGTCAAGACGATCCCAAATATATTCATCTCAGTAGAGAGTGTAGTAAATCGCTGCAACTGAGTTTCGAGGGTTTCTCTAGGGATATAATCAAACATGTTGAAGTTTTGTCTTAACATCTCCTGACGACTCTCTTTCATGTTTTTCAATTCCCTCGTAAACCTCAAAAACCGTTAAAAGCACAACTAGAAGTTAAAATTCAAACTTAAATTTAAAAATGCCCTTTGACTATAAACCTCAAAAGTCAACCTTAAAAGTCAAATTTAAAAAGTCAAACTTAAAAGTCAAACCGAAAAGCTAAATTTGAAATTTTAAAAGTTAAACGAAAAAGTCAAAGTTTAAAGTCAAAGGTCAAACTTTAAAAGTCAAAATCAAAATTTTAAGTAAAAAGTCAAAAATAAAAATTTAAAATTTAAAAACTAAAATTTTGGTTGAAAAAGGAATTTAAAATTAAAGGAAAATCAATTTTGGGCTGAAAATGACAAAAAATGTGAAAGTTGGATGCGACTGGGAGTGTTTAAGTTTAATATTTTGGAGTTAAGTCACAAGAGGTCTGATGGTGGAGATGGAAAAGGTGCTGACTGATGATTTCAAGGTCGTGAGTTCGATCCTTGCAGCCTTCAAAGCCGTCCCCCCCCCCACCTTTTTTTTATTGAAACGCTGACAGGAGCCGCAATCAACTAAGCTGAGCCGCACCCGCTAGCCGCCGAGCCGAGGTCGCACACCGCCGCCGACCGTGAACAGTTTCCGGCCCGTAAACCCTTCAAAGACCGTAAACTCTCCTTCAAAGACCGTAAACTCTCCAGAAATCGTTGTTCTTGACGAAAAACAACGTTTTTTCACACTTTTTGCTCCAAAACTCGATCAAAAACTTGTTTTTACGAAAAATGAGAAGAACAAACCCCCCTTATTTTTGCGAGATCTATCCAGAAATGCAAAAATATCTTTAAAATAAGATCAAATAAGCTCCAGATCTGAAAAAAATGATTGATACAACCAAGCTTTGATACCAATTGTAAGTCCACAAATATGCTTGTGTATCAATCAGATCCGTTTGATGGTGCGGAATCCCAATCAAACGGATGATGTCAAATCAAATAGAAGAGAAGGAGAAGAAGATGATGAATCTTGTATGTATTGATATGAATGAAGATCCGGATACAAGATTCACACACACTAACACACACTGTTTTTTCTCTCTAAAACACCTTCAAATGCACACACTTAAGCTCATTGGTGTTCATCATCCTATTCCTCACACCCCTCACCCCTATATATAGATACACGGGAAACATGGGCCTTTAAATGGGTTTATGGTCGTAAATGGGTTTACGGCCGTAAACACCCATTGGGCCGTAAACATCTATATAATATTACATAACAAATCAATTTCCTAGAAAAGAAAAAGTATAAGCCATAATATTGAACCAACACAGCACAACGGTGATCTACACTTGCGCCCGTATAATGCTTCGAAAGGAGCAACTTTGATACTCGAGTGATAACTGTTGTTATACGAGAACTCGATCAAGGGCAAGTGGGTATCCCACGATTTTCCAAAGTCTATTACGCACGCGCGAAGCATATCTTCTAGCGTTTGGATGGTTCGTTCGCTTTGGCCATCCGTCTGTGGGTGGTAGGCAGTGCTCATATCGAGTTGTGTTCCTATAGCTTTCTGAAGCGACTGCCAAAAGCGTGAAGTAAATCTACTATCTCTATCTGAGATGATAGACACCGGTACTCCGTGGAGTCTCACAATTTCTTTGATGTAGATTCTTGTCAGGCGCTCCATCTTGTAGGATTCTTTTATTGGCAGGAAATGGGCGGATTTCGTTAGTCTATCAACTATTACCCAGATTGTGTCCAAACCGTCCGTCGTATTGGGTAGTTTGGTCACAAAATCATGGTAATCCTTTCTCATTTCCACTCAGGAATTACTGGATGCTATAGTAATCCAGAGGGCTTCTGATATTCCACCTTTACTTTAGCACAAGTGAGGCACTTGCTCACATAAATGGCAATCTCTGCCTTCATATTTGGCCACCAATAATGTTGCTTAACATCCAAGTACATTTTGTCTGAACCCGGATGGATGGAGTATCACGTCTTGTGAGCCTCATTCATGACTACCTCTCTGAATCCCCCAAGTTTAGGGACCCATATGCGGTTCATGAAGTAGTATGCTCCATCTTCCTTCACCTCCAAGTTCTTCTCCATTCCACACAGCGCTTCACTTGTCTTGTTTCCACCTTCATGGCATCTGAATGGGCCGTTCTGATTTGCGAGGTCAGGTGGGATTGGATGGTTATCGAGAGAGTTTTCACACGACGACTTGAGTATTCTTTCCAACTCAAGGCATCGGTTACTACGTTAGCCTTGCCTGGATGATACTTGATTTCTCACTCGTAGTCGTTTAGCAGTTCGACCCATCTTCGTTGCCTCATGTTTAGCTCCTTTTGATTCAAGATGTGCTGAAGACTCTTGTGGTCAGTGAAGATAGTGCACTTGGTACCGTACAGGTAGTGTCTCCAAATCTTCAGGGCGAAGACCACTACTCCCAGCTCCAGATCGTGGGTCATATAATTCACTTCGTGCATCTTTAGCTGCCGGGACGCGTAAGCTATCACCTTTTCACGCTGCATGAGTACCCAGCCTAAACCCTGATTTGACGCATCGTAGTAGACTATAAAGTCATCCGTTCCTTCGGGTAGCGATAGCACCGGCGCACTGCAGAGTGCTTGGTTCAGAGATCAAAATGCAACTTCTTGCTTGTCCGTCCATACGAAGGGTATGCTCTTTTGCGTAAGCATGGTAAGCGGTTTGGCCGTCCTAGAGAAGTTCTGGATGAATCTCCTGTAATAGCCTGCGAGACCCAGAAACTAGCGAATTTCTATGGGTGTTGTTGGGATTGCCCATCCTTCGATAGCTTGGATTTTAGAAGGATCCACATGAATTCCTTCCTGGCTAACAACATGTCCCAAAAAGTTCACGCTTCGGAGCCAAAACTCGCATTTGGAGAGTTTTGCGTACAACTTTTCGGTTCGCAGGGTTTCCAGGATTTGTCGAAGGTGTTGGTCGTGTTCTTCTTCGCTTCGGGAATATACTAGGATATCATCAATGAAAACGATTACGAAATTATCAAGAAAAGGTCGGCAGATTCGATTCATTAGGTCCATGAATGCGGCAGGAGCATTCGTTAGACCGAAGGGCATTACGACAAATTCATAATGTCCGTAACGAGTTCGGAAGGCGGTTTTTGGAATATCCTCCTCCCGGACCTTGAGTTGGTGGTATCCAGATCGCAGATCTATCTTTGAGAAGTGACTAGCTTCTTGGAGTTGGTCGAATAGGTCGTTAATTCGTGGAAGTGGATATCGGTTTTTGACAGTAAGCTTGTTAAGTTCTCTGTAGTCGATACACATCCTGAATGTACCGTTTTTCTTCTTGACAAAGAGAACTGGAGCTCCCCAAGGTAAGAAACTGGGTCGGATGAATCCTTTATCCAAAAGCTCACTGAGTTGACTGGACAACTCTTGCATCTCCGCAGGAGCCAATTTGTAGGGCGATTTGGCAATGGGGGTAGCTCCTGGTACAAGGTCAATTCGAAACTCGACTTGCCTTTCTGGGGGTATCCCCAGAAGATCATCAGGAAAAACATCTGGGAATTCACAAGCTACTGGAATGTCTTGAATGTTGACCTCTTTCTTGGATTTGTCTACTATGTGAGCTAGGAATGTTAAGTCCTTTCGTAGGTGCTTCTGCGCCTTAATGCACGAGATAAGACGAAGGTTCGTGCTGGGTTTGTCCCTGTAAACAACTAGGGTTTCGCGATTTGGAAGATGAAGGCGAACGGCCTTCTCGTGACACATAATTTCAGCATGGTGGGGGCTTAACCAATCCATGCCAATAATCACATCAAAACTCCTAATGGAAATAGGCATTAAGTTTATTTGAAATACGTGGTGATTTAAGGCTAGGGTACATCCGATATAGATTTCCCCCGTGGATTTTGTCTTCCCATTAGCGATTTCCATCGTGAAAGTTTCATGAAGCTTTTGGTTTTGTTGATTTAACAAGTGTTTTGAATTTATTGCTCACAAAACTCCGTTCTGCTCCGGTGTCAAATGGGATGCATGCATAAGTGTGGTTTAAGAGAAACGTACCAGTAACAGCAGTGGGATCCTGAACCGCTTCTCGCTGACCCATAGCTAGCATCCTTCCTGTTCCTGCGTTCCCAGAGTTGTTGGTGTTGGGGCAATTCCGACGGATATGCCATGTCCTTCCACATCTGTAGCAAGTGGGGCTTGATCCCGTGTTATTGCTGTTGTTGTTGGTGTTGTTGTTATTGTTTCCTTGTGGTTGATTTTGGGGAGGCTAGGTCCTACAATACTTTGCAGTGTGACCCTTCTGATTGCAACTGGTGCAATGCATTTCCCTGCAGTCGCCGTTATGGTGGTAGTTGCACTTGTTTCACTTTGGGAGATTCCCAGAATACTGCCTAAGAGCACTTGGATTAGCTGAGGTTGGAGCATGTGGTGTGAAGGGTACTTGAGTGGTTGCAACGTTGACCGTCACCGTTTGTTTCTTCTTTGCCGATTCCGAGCCTTGTCGCCCTTTTCTCTTGTTGTCCTTTCCTTTCTTGTTGTCATTCTCTTTCTTGCCCTCGATTTCCGCTAGCTTCTCACCCTTTTTGTTGTTGTGGTCGTACAGCTTCTTGGCCAATCTCTTGGCGCTGTCGAACATTTCAGGTTTGGCAGCGATCACATTTCCTTGGATCGGGGAGGTCAATCCCCAGATGAATCGTTCGATTTTCTTTCCTTCTGACGTAATCATGCCAGGGTACAATAATGACAGCTCGCTAAACTTTGATATGTATGCATCTATATTAGAGTTTCGGACGGTGAGATCCCACAGCTCTTGCTCTATCTTATGAATTTCGCCATGAGGGCAGTACTCAGCCATCAGCATTTCCTTCGGCTCCGTCCATGGCATCGAGTTGGCTACAGGGAGAGTCATGGCCTCTATATGTCCATTCCACCAGGTGAGAGCTTGGTCGACAAAGGTGCACGCGGAAAACTTCACTTTCAATTCCTTGAGGCATTCACATATTTCGAACACTGATTCCACCTTCTCAATCCACCTTTTTAGGGCTATCACACCACCCATGCCATTAAAGGTTCGCGACTTGGCATTGGTGAAATCCTTGTAGGAGCATGTTTTGGTCGGTCCTTGATTTATCCCGTTGTTCGAACTTCCTGCCCCTTGTCCGTTGACTCCTCCATTGTTCCCTTGGTGAATTTGTGTCATTGTTGCGGTCACCGTAGCAGACACAGCTGCTTAGAATGCAGCTGCGTCAACCTCTGGAGGGGTTGGTCCAGGGTTACCGCGAGTTGGTCGTCGAGGCATCTTTCTGTCATGGAACGGAAATATGTTGAGTGCCTACGGGTTCGTGAGATGGTGATCCTATAAACTAGGTGTGTGACACGAACTTACGCAATTTCACAATTTAGCATACAATCATGGATATATATAACACATAGCAGATTACAACATCACAGTGGAACACATAAAACTTTTCATTAATATTATCCGCATTTTTGATACATGAAAATTTTGCTTGGAAGAGCAATACATAAGTGGTGCAATTTTGGCAGCATAACGGCTCTATGAGTAGTGTAATCACTTAAACATAGAGTCGGGGTACATAGCATAGATCCTAGTGACATAGTACTAAAGACGGGTATGACTAGTCCCTCGTACGGTGAGACCTATATAGCAGGTAGTAGAGCAGGTCCTATTAGTAAGGATGACGACGACACTCAATCGTCGAGGTGACGCACCAGAAGTTCAGCCAGTTCATCCGCCTCTTGGGTGATTACCTCTACTTTTCGCTCGGCTCGCATAGCCCTTGCCTTGGCCATGATGAGTTGAAGCTTTAGGCTGATAACTGCCTCCTCGAGAGAGCGTATATAGTCTATATCCGCCCCTTGAAACATGCGGAAATTTGACGGGGCTTCCGACTGGTGAGGTCCATTACGTGCCTCCTCTACGCCCTTTTCTTCGTCTGGCTCCCGGTCCAGCTCATCATAATCGAAATCAACTATCATGTATTCGTCCTGTTCCTCTTCAGGTCCAATGTCGTGTGCCCCTCCTTGATCTACCTCTGGCTCATCCTCGATCATCCTGTGTGCTACTAGGACCTGGTGAAACTGGAGGCCCTGGTGTTCTCCTTCCATGTCGATTGAGAAGAGGCATGCGAATAACTATCGTTACTCTATGACGCTTCTATTATTGTATAGATTGATTCGTTGTTCTCTTTTTGGTGCTAAAGGGGTATGCTTTTAGGTTTTCCCTACCATCGCGATTTCCTCGGGACACGTGATAGTTGTACCTTGGAGGAAATGTAGTTGATCAGGCTACATCCTCTCCTTAATATAACCGTGAACAGTCCCGGCTTACCCGAGATGATAGCATTATCTTGTTTGGTTTGGTATTATATTCTGTTTTCTAATTCACACAGGCAAAGATGTTTTTATAGTTGTGTTTTTATTTGTTTGTTTTGTTCAGAGTTGGGTTAGTCCCTTTTTGGTTTATAGTTGCATACCAATGTGTGGTTAGATATGTTAGTTCACTATAAACAATGCTTTGATACCAACCTGTCACACCCCCAAACCAGACGGCGGAAACGTCCGAGGGCTCGCGTGACTTTAATTGAATATCATCACAATGAATATACATGAATCATAACATAAGCGTCACCACGCATCAATATATTACAACTGGAATTGTTCACATCAAGTACATTGTTTTAACACTACACATTCATAAGCTAAATAGTTTGAGTACATTTAACAACATAACATCTAACATTACTTCTTATAACTCTTCTGCTTACCTGTTACCTGAGAATACAAGTTATTCTCGAAAAACGTCAACATATGAAATGTTGGTGAGTTCATAAGCAATGTTGTGATAAAATGATTTGTGTATTTTGTAAAACCCAGAAAATCCGATATTTTCTAAAAAGACTTTTGTTTATCAAAGTGTGAAGATCCATAAGTTGATGCATGAATGATTTTAAAAACATATATATATATATATATATATATATATATATATATATATATATATATATATATATGAAGGGTATTTTGTATTATAGTTATAAAATTTCGAACGAGTAGTCTTGAGTTCCCCCGGAAAACCCGATGTTTTCCGATGTTGAAATGTATTCGTGATTACTGATTTTTGTATTGTCTTAACGAATGAATTTTGATTAATCCATATTATATATAGTCCTAATTTTGTCTATTTTGATTTCTCGTAAGCCTTAACAAACGAAGAGAAAGGGAGTATTATGTCCCACTACTATCGTAAGTACTTTAGGCTGTCGTGGATGCGAAAGACACGATGGTACAACTCGCACTTGATTACTGTGACCTTACTAGCTTTTCTAACGAGACACTTTGACCCACTAGCACATAAGAGCTATTGAAAGTCCTTTTATAAAATGTTGGGTCATTGAAGGCCCAATAACATATAAACGTAATCCCTTTGGCCGCAAAGATCATGTTGGTGGGCTTGCAAGGCCCAACAAGCATGATTTGAAACTCATAAGCCCAAAGTTTGTAGATTTACTCATTTTAGTCATCACGTATCTATTGAAGTGTTTTTAATTTGATGCTTGTTGTTTTGTATTGATTCGAAACCGGATCAATTCGTTTATAACGATATTTGGTATTAAAGGTGTATTCGTTTTCCGTTTTGTTCGCTAGTCGGGTATCTTGTATTTTGTCTTAATGAATTAATTTGTTTAAAAGTAATATTTTTACCTTCTCACTACCTTTCTTTTATAAAAATAACACTTTTAGTCATTTATATAAAAGAATTTCGTTTTTAGTCCTTAAAACATTTTTCTTGACACTTTTGTATCATAAACTTGTTGAAAAGACATATTTAACCCAAAATTTATTTTGTAAATAGATTTAGCCCTTCCAAAATGGAGTTTCTCGGTTAGAACTCCTTATTTTGCAACTTTTACAGTTTTGGCCCAAAATATAAAAAGTTTACATTTTTGATCCTTTTTGAAATTGAAAAGCATTTTTGACCTTTGAAATAGTTTTAGTTCTCTCCTTATCCCCTGTTTTGCAGAATGTTACAATTCAGCCCCTTAAAACTTCAAATTTCACCAATTTTGGGCTTATTGGGCCGAAAAGCCCAAATTTAGCCCATTAACCTAAATTTTTGCATTTTTAGTCCTTTGAAAATTCTAATATTCAGGAATTTGATTATAGAAACTGTTTTGGCTCTTTTGACCCTCAAAAAACCATGAGTTTACAGTTTTTAACCTAAGTTTTGTATTTTTGACAATTTAAGTCCTAAAATGGGTTTTATGTTGGAATATGTTCCTCATAACCTTATAAGCTATTTTTCTTGACTAGATTAGTGTAAAATAACTTAGATTATGTTTTTTTCCTTTCTCATGTCATAGATCTCGGGTTAATACCCCTTTTGGTTGCATTTTCATCACAAAAACACATAAAATCACAAACATACATGCATAAAATCACACATAGCATACATATACACAGATCTACACATTTTCTTGTATTCTCCCCCATAAAACATATGAAAACCGAAAAAATATGGGTATGAAGCTCACCTTGAGTTGTAGTTTCGGTTTTGAAGAAGAATAGAAGAGGAAATTTCGATCCTAGCAAGTCTTCTTGGAGGATCTCGAACTTAGATGCTTCTAAGGTGCAAGATCACAAGATTGAACGGATTTAGAAGAGATTTTTGGATGAAATGAAGTAGCTAGATCATGGATTTAACATCAACTTACATTAGATGATGTGTTTGTGGGAAAAATCCCCTTGAAAGCTTCCTAGATCTCGAAAAATTGGAGAGGAGTGGAGAGAGTTTCCTTTGAGAGAGTTTGAGTGAAGTGTGCGTGTGTGTGTGTGTTTGGGTTCGGTCAACTCTTTCTTTCTTTGTGGGCTTGGGCCGAGATTGGAGAGGGAAAGAGGAGATTTTTGGGCTTTTTGTCCTTAAGCGCATATTCTAGTTAAGTTAGATGATGCTTGACCCAAATAAATCAAAGTATAATTTTTATGATCTATTAGGGCTAAATTAATTTGGTTGTGACCCATTAAGGCCCAAAATATTATGTTTCATGTATATGGGTCCATTTAGGGCCCATTAGAGAGTTCTGGATTCAAGATAGACAATTTGGAAGTTTATTAGTCCATTAGGCCCAATAAGGAACTCAAATTGGGATTTCAAAGGTTTCCAATTCTTTGTTGACCATTTGTAGGGCTAGAATGTAGTATTTGATAAAGTTTTGTTGTTATAGAATGAGCATCATGCATGCTTTCATGTTATTGATTCATAGTAGTTATAAGTGTTGTAGTTACAAGGCGCCAAAATTTCTAGTTGTGATATCCTCCATCTATTCCTCTCCATAGTCGCCGACAACAACCACCATCGCCACCTCATCAACACCATCACAACAATCATTGATTTCCCTCCCAGCTTGTGTCATTCACTAGCTCTGCCAGACCCATTCAAACATCGACCAAAAGAAGAAACGAAACCATATTCATTCGTAATTACAGTAGGTATGAAACGTATGATAATAATTTACTGTTTACCGTTTTTAGCCTTGCAAAAATATAATTTTAAAGATATCGTTTATAAAAAAACAATAATCCATAATTAGTTATTTGAGCCTATTGATCATATTGGCGTCAATAACATTGGTTTATGGGCAAAATCCAATTATTCTACGAATCCCAAGGTAAACAAAGTATTGCGTATATATTAGCTACGTTGGTTTTCAAATGCCTATTGTCCATATATGGCATATTATGTGTATGATTCTTACCATTAAGTTACCACCATACAAAATTTTTAATTCATTTGGGATGCTTTTCTTGAGATACCCTAAATTTCACATTCATTTGTTGTCTTTTAATAATAGTCGTATAAATTCTGATTTTGTACTTATATTGGTATAGTTAATTACATCCTAATAAAATATTAGTAGAGGTTGTATTTTACACAGATTTTTGTGTTAAGCTTTTTCACATCTTATTCACCTCATTGGATTTAAGAGATTCAATTTTTGTGATATTTATAATCTATTTTCGCTATAAAAAAAAAAAAAAGGAGTCCAAGGGTGCCTTTCTGCAGTTCTGACAGCAATTCTGCCCGAATGAAATCTCGAATTCCAATTTCGTCATAATGGAATCTCGAATTCGAAGTGAACATAAGTAGGGAATTACCAAACACAACACATACTAGTATTTTGTAATTTCATTTAACTATCAATTTGACTATTTGGTTACTTTTTTTCGAATTATAAAAGGTGTAATATGTTTTGGGATTTTTTTTTTGTTTTGAATTTTTTTACTAAAATTTTGTTGGTTGTTGCAGTGTTGGATTGGTTATGCATTCGTCTTGATCTGTAAGCAAAACATTTTAGTTTATACTTTACTTGTATACCTTTTTTAAATTAGGCAATAACATAAACTTTTGTCTATTCTTTTGTTTGAGATTAACCTTCTTTCAATTTCACTACAGCCCACAAACTAATTGCTATGGTTCTATGCCACCGTTTTAACTAGAGTAATACATTCTTGATAATACAAATTCTTTAAGAATATTAAAAACCATTCTGCAAGAATAGTTTATTCTATAAGAATATTATTGATGTATTCTGATAGAATTGTAGTTAATTATTTGTATGTTTAATATGCAGTTGGTACAAGTGTATCACTACAAATTATTTGGCAATAAATTTCTGATAGAAATGACTTGAAGACCTGATGGGAAAGACTCATCTGTATAAAATTATTCTCATGCAATACGATTCCGACAGAATGTCAATCTCATAGAATGCTAGCATATTTTGAAGTGGCTTAGAGGTCAAACATACACAAGACATCTAGAAACGAAACAAGAAAGTGAATGAAGATTCTTTCAAGAATGTCGATATTTTTTTACAAGAGATTTCAAGAATGAATGTAGTTTATGTTCATAGTTGTATTCTTTAAGATTGAATGTAAATACTTATTCTAAACTATTAAACTTTATCTTATATAAAATTTGTATTCATTAAAAGTTATTGGTCTTGATAATATGTTTTTATAATATTATGTTCATAGTTATATATCATTCTGACAGAATTACAGAATATCATTCTAACAAAATAACATTCTGATAGAATAAAATCAGTTTATGTTTACAAATTACGTTTGAAATTGAATTAATTTGAAAAAAAAATCATATTTTTTAGATCAAAATCATTAATTATCCCATAAATCTCGATTTTTTCTTTTTTAAATTTGTCTCAATTGACTACAATGTCCTCATGCTGAAATTTGTGTGATTATATGGTACATATTGCCCTATTGTACTATCATAGACCCTCAGATCATGACTTTTGATTATATTTCTTCCGATGGTCCAGATCTGTGCATTCTGGCACACAATAGTTATTAGAAACAAAATAACCTAACCTTATATATATATATATATATATATATATATATATATATATATATATATAGTATGCCTGAAAATTTACTCATATTTAATTAATTTTGTTTTAAAATTCTATAAGAAAACTTACTTGTTTTAATAATGGTGAGCAGAGGGAAATCGTCCCGACGATGATTGTGGTCCGGCACCGCGACTTACGTCCTTATCTGCGCGCTTTACGCTAATCCAACCAATCACTGGTCTTGTCTCTGAATCATGCTTATTAAAACTTATAAATTTCTTATAGGATACTAAACCAAAATTAAATAAATTTAAAGTAAATATATCATGCATATATGATACTAAACCAAAATTAAATAAATTTGAAGTAAATATATCATGCATATATATCATGCATAACCATCCCAAAATCTTTTCTTGGCTTTGATACCATCAATAGATATGGTATATATTTCTCGAAGAAATTATCAATTAGAGATTAGAGATAATAATAAATATTAGAGATAATTATCAATTAGAAAACAAATAGTTTTGTTTTTAGATAACATATCTGCTTGTAACGAATTTTTATACTTGCTCTTATGAATCGTCTAACATCAAGAATATGATTATTGTTTAAATTTGTACCTTGATTAGTAGTTTTATAAGAATCTTTAAGATTTTGCTCAGAGTTATTTATAGATTCTTGGATTTGCTGTATTTTTAAAAGAATATTTCTATTAGGAATACAATTCATCAAGATTTTGTTAGACATAATTAAATGATTTAAGCATGAATTTGATTAATTTGATTATTAAAAACGATTACTATTTTAAAAAAAATTTCAAATCTTGTAGAATTAATAGTTAGAATAACTTGAAATGAAATTATCATAGAGAAATAAAAACAACACAACGATAAAATATTTTAGATAATACCTTCTTGAATTAGGCTTGAATTACAATCAGCTTATAAAGCTCATAATAATACTCAACTCCAAATTATTAATATTATTACTTCTGGTTTTACTGGCAGTCTTAAAGGCTGGTGGGATTTCTATATTTCACAAGAAGAAAAAGATTATATTTTATCTGCTAAGAAAACTATTATAAAACAAGAAAATAATCAACAAATACAAACGTTTGAAGATGATATGGTTAACACTTTAATTTTTGCTATTATCAAAAACTTTGTAGGAGATCCTACTACTTTTCAAGAAAAAACTTCAGAAATTTTAATGAACTTACATTGTAGAAAACTTACTGATTTTAGATGGTATAAAGATAATTATCTTGTTAAAGTTTTTTCAAGACCTGATTGTAAAGAGTCCTATTGGAAAGAACGTTTTATTGCTGGCCTTCCAAAACTCTTTGCGAAAAGAGTTAGACAAAAATTAAGAGAAAATTTTAATAATACCATCCCTTATCAAAATTTAACTTATGGAGATTTAATAAACTATATTAATAAAGAGGGATTAGCAGTTTGTGCTGATCTTAGGTTTAAAGAAAAACTCAAAAAAGATAGAATTAACAGTAAAAATGAATTGGGAAATTTTTGCCAACAATATGGTTATCAGCCCTTGAATAGTCCGTCTACTTCAAAATCTAAAGTATTTAAGAAAAGATCTTCAAAATATTTCAGGAAAAAGAAATATAATCTTCCATAAAATTATAAAAAAGGCAAAGATTACGCTTCAAAATCTAAAAAACCTTATAGACTAAATTATAAAAAATCTAAAAGAAAATCAAAAGATATTATTATTTGTCATAAATGTGGGCGTAATGGTCATACAGCTAGTAATTGTTATGCTAAGACAAAAATAAATGAGTTAAATGTCCCGACGATGATTGTGGGCGTAATGGTCATACAGCTAGTAATTGTAAGTCGCGGTGCCGGACCACAATCATCGTCGGGACGATTCCCCTCTGCTCACCATTATTAAAACAAGTAAGTTTTCTTATAGAATTTTAAAACAAAATTAATTAAAATGACAGAACAAACTTTGTCTATTGGTCAAAACCAACAAAATTTACATTTGTTATCATCACGATCTATTTTAGAGCATAGAACGAAATATAAATTTTTACATGTCGGTTTAGTCCAAATTGCTATCAAGCCTCTATTTAGAATTGGAATAGATGCCCCTGTTCTCCTTATTCTAAGAGACAAGAGACATAAAGATTTTCAAAATTCTATTTTAGCTATGGCTGAAACGAATATTGCTAACGGACCTATTTATTTCAATTGTTATCCAAATTTCTCTGTAGGATTATTTGATAAAAATATTTTAGATACTTTGGTTTTAACTATAGAAACAAAAAAATTAGAATTTAAAGATGATACAAAGCCTTTAGCAATAATTTATCGTGTTTGTTACAAAACTATGACAACTACACTTGAACCAAAAACACGTTTATCAAGTCCTAGAAATGAAACAATTATTTTTGAAGCAAATACTAACCATACCAAAGTTCATACACCGAAAAGATTAAAATGGTCTGATATAACTCAATCATGTAATTGGAACTTACAAAATGTTATTGATCCAAAACCATTAGACTCTTCAAAACAAATCTCAAATATTATTGAATATAATGATGGTTCTGTAGATATAAATTTTTCTTCCTTAAATATTTCATCATCCAGATTATCAACTTCTTTTATCCCAGAAACAGGCTCTTCAAAATCTTCGTTATTAAAGTCGAGATCTTTAAAACTAAAAACTGTTGACTATACTAATTCTATTCCCAAACCATTATATCAAGATGATCAAAATAGTGAAAATAGTCTTCCTAGTCCTACTAAATCAGATTTTATTGATGAACTTCAAAATTTTAAACAACAATTATGAGTTCTAAAATACAAATTAATTGTTCACAAAATAATAAGCTTTGGGCTAATATGTTAAAAAGGCATTGGAAGATAAATTCTAATATATGCAAAACCATTCAACATTTAGAACAAACTATAACTCATGAAAATTATAATTTATACAAACTACCTCCATATGCTAATAAATATAATAAACAAATAGAAAAAATTTCTAGGCTAAAGATAGGCATAAAAAAATACGAAAAATCAAGAAGTCATAATTTAGAATCGATAAAACATATTTCTTCAATCCTAACAAAAACAACCTGTTAAAATGAATTTCTCGAATTTAGAATATCAAGTTGATTTTGATTACTTAAAAGATATTGAGTATTATAAAGATTATAACCATAAAAAAAGAGTTTGGCACGAAGAAAATTTTTCATACTACTTAAGATTTCTCCATTTAGGCTTTTGGGAAGATTATGTTTTATCAAATAAAATTCATTCCCCTTTTTTTCAATGGTTTGAATTAATTTATGCCCCTAAACATAAAATAAATTACCCATTTAAAAATGATTCTATCACTCCCATTTTTGAGAAAAAATATAAAGATATTATTTCTAATAAAGAAATTATTGCTAATTTTCCACCAAAATGAGAAATTATTATTAACGATATGTTTATTGCAACTCCTTTAGTTCAAGCCCCAAACCAATTAACTACTGAAAATGGTCTTCAAAAAATTATTTACCAAAATAATTATGCAAATGAAACCTTATCTAGTATTACCGAGCATTTAGTTAAAATTGAAGAAAAAATTTTCAAAGATAAAAACGTTAACAAGCATGATATGGCAAGCACTAGTAATTTAAGTTTTGTTCCTTGCCAAATCGATGGTAATTTTAATCTAGGAAATACATATTTAATTAACGAATTAGAAAAAAGACTTTCAAAACTTCATATCTCAAACACTAATAATATTAATACTCTTACGAATGAAGAATCTGAAAATAGTGATATTAATAGTGAAACAAATTTTGAAACTCTTGCTCAACAATTTGATACAAATGATGACATTAATCAACTCACTAATGACTTTTCAAAACTTAATAAAATTCATCAATCAAAGCAAAGCACTTTCGGAAAAAATCCAAAACCAACCATAAGAAATTATTGGAATAGACCCTCTCTTCCAGATGTTCAACTTGAAGAACGAACTTTTCAATTTGATCGTTCTCAATATGATGGTAATTCTGTTTATGAATGGAATATTGATGGCCATTCTGAACATCAAATTATGAATATTGTACAAGAAATGACTATGGCTGCTAATGCTTATAAAGCTCATAATAATACTCAACTCCAAATTGTTAATATTATTACTTCTGGTTTTACTGGCAGTCTTAAAGGCTGGTGGGATTTCTATATTTCACAAGAAGAAAAAGATTATATTTTATCTGCTAAGAAAACTATTATAAAACAAGAAAATAATCAACAAATACAAACGTTTGAAGATGATATGGTTAACACTTTAATTTTTGCTATTATCAAAAACTTTGTAGGAGATCCTACTACTTTTCAAGAAAAAACTTCAGAAATTTTAATGAACTTACATTGTAGAAAACTTACTGATTTTAGATGGTATAAAGATAATTATCTTGTTAAAGTTTTTTCAAGACCTGATTGTAAAGAGTCCTATTGGAAAGAACGTTTTATTGCTGGCCTTCCAAAACTCTTTGCGAAAAGAGTTAGACAAAAATTAAGAGAAAATTTTAATAATACCATCCCTTATCAAAATTTAACTTATGGAGATTTAATAAACTATATTAATAAAGAGGGATTAGCAGTTTGTGCTGATCTTAGGTTTAAAGAAAAACTCAAAAAAGATAGAATTAACAGTAAAAATGAATTGGGAAATTTTTGCCAACAATATGGTTATCAGCCCTTGAATAGTCCGTCTACTTCAAAATCTAAAGTATTTAAGAAAAGATCTTCAAAATATTTCAGGAAAAAGAAATATAATCTTCCATAAAATTATAAAAAAGGCAAAGATTACGCTTCAAAATCTAAAAAACCTTATAGACTAAATTATAAAAAATCTAAAAGAAAATCAAAAGATATTATTATTTGTCATAAATGTGGGCGTAATGGTCATACAGCTAGTAATTGTTATGCTAAGACAAAAATAAATGAGTTAAATGTCCCGACGATGATTGTGGGCGTAATGGTCATACAGCTAGTAATTGTAAGTCGCGGTGCCGGACCACAATCATCGTCGGGACGATTCCCCTCTGCTCACCATTATTAAAACAAGTAAGTTTTCTTATAGAATTTTAAAACAAAATTAATTAAAATGACAGAACAAACTTTGTCTATTGGTCAAAACCAACAAAATTTACATTTGTTATCATCACGATCTATTTTAGAGCATAGAACGAAATATAAATTTTTACATGTCGGTTTAGTCCAAATTGCTATCAAGCCTCTATTTAGAATTGGAATAGATGCCCCTGTTCTCCTTATTCTAAGAGACAAGAGACATAAAGATTTTCAAAATTCTATTTTAGCTATGGCTGAAACGAATATTGCTAACGGACCTATTTATTTCAATTGTTATCCAAATTTCTCTGTAGGATTATTTGATAAAAATATTTTAGATACTTTGGTTTTAACTATAGAAACAAAAAAATTAGAATTTAAAGATGATACAAAGCCTTTAGCAATAATTTATCGTGTTTGTTACAAAACTATGACAACTACACTTGAACCAAAAACACGTTTATCAAGTCCTAGAAATGAAACAATTATTTTTGAAGCAAATACTAACCATACCAAAGTTCATACACCGAAAAGATTAAAATGGTCTGATATAACTCAATCATGTAATTGGAACTTACAAAATGTTATTGATCCAAAACCATTAGACTCTTCAAAACAAATCTCAAATATTATTGAATATAATGATGGTTCTGTAGATATAAATTTTTCTTCCTTAAATATTTCATCATCCAGATTATCAACTTCTTTTATCCCAGAAACAGGCTCTTCAAAATCTTCGTTATTAAAGTCGAGATCTTTAAAACTAAAAACTGTTGACTATACTAATTCTATTCCCAAACCATTATATCAAGATGATCAAAATAGTGAAAATAGTCTTCCTAGTCCTACTAAATCAGATTTTATTGATGAACTTCAAAATTTTAAACAACAATTATGAGTTCTAAAATACAAATTAATTGTTCACAAAATAATAAGCTTTGGGCTAATATGTTAAAAAGGCATTGGAAGATAAATTCTAATATATGCAAAACCATTCAACATTTAGAACAAACTATAACTCATGAAAATTATAATTTATACAAACTACCTCCATATGCTAATAAATATAATAAACAAATAGAAAAAATTTCTAGGCTAAAGATAGGCATAAAAAAATACGAAAAATCAAGAAGTCATAATTTAGAATCGATAAAACATATTTCTTCAATCCTAACAAAAACAACCTGTTAAAATGAATTTCTCGAATTTAGAATATCAAGTTGATTTTGATTACTTAAAAGATATTGAGTATTATAAAGATTATAACCATAAAAAAAGAGTTTGGCACGAAGAAAATTTTTCATACTACTTAAGATTTCTCCATTTAGGCTTTTGGGAAGATTATGTTTTATCAAATAAAATTCATTCCCCTTTTTTTCAATGGTTTGAATTAATTTATGCCCCTAAACATAAAATAAATTACCCATTTAAAAATGATTCTATCACTCCCATTTTTGAGAAAAAATATAAAGATATTATTTCTAATAAAGAAATTATTGCTAATTTTCCACCAAAATGAGAAATTATTATTAACGATATGTTTATTGCAACTCCTTTAGTTCAAGCCCCAAACCAATTAACTACTGAAAATGGTCTTCAAAAAATTATTTACCAAAATAATTATGCAAATGAAACCTTATCTAGTATTACCGAGCATTTAGTTAAAATTGAAGAAAAAATTTTCAAAGATAAAAACGTTAACAAGCATGATATGGCAAGCACTAGTAATTTAAGTTTTGTTCCTTGCCAAATCGATGGTAATTTTAATCTAGGAAATACATATTTAATTAACGAATTAGAAAAAAGACTTTCAAAACTTCATATCTCAAACACTAATAATATTAATACTCTTACGAATGAAGAATCTGAAAATAGTGATATTAATAGTGAAACAAATTTTGAAACTCTTGCTCAACAATTTGATACAAATGATGACATTAATCAACTCACTAATGACTTTTCAAAACTTAATAAAATTCATCAATCAAAGCAAAGCACTTTCGGAAAAAATCCAAAACCAACCATAAGAAATTATTGGAATAGACCCTCTCTTCTAGATGTTCAACTTGAAGAACGAACTTTTCAATTTGATCGTTCTCAATATGATGGTAATTCTGTTTATGAATGGAATATTGATGGCCATTCTGAACATCAAATTATGAATATTGTACAAGAAATGACTATGGCTGCTAATGCTTATAAAGCTCATAATAATACTCAACTCCAAATTGTTAATATTATTACTTCTGGTTTTACTGGCAGTCTTAAAGGCTGGTGGGATTTCTATATTTCACAAGAAGAAAAAGATTATATTTTATCTGCTAAGAAAACTATTATAAAACAAGAAAATAATCAACAAATACAAACGTTTGAAGATGATATGGTTAACACTTTAATTTTTGCTATTATCAAAAACTTTGTAGGAGATCCTACTACTTTTCAAGAAAAAACTTCAGAAATTTTAATGAACTTACATTGTAGAAAACTTACTGATTTTAGATGGTATAAAGATAATTATCTTGTTAAAGTTTTTTCAAGACCTGATTGTAAAGAGTCCTATTGGAAAGAACGTTTTATTGCTGGCCTTCCAAAACTCTTTGCGAAAAGAGTTAGACAAAAATTAAGAGAAAATTTTAATAATACCATCCCTTATCAAAATTTAACTTATGGAGATTTAATAAACTATATTAATAAAGAGGGATTAGCAGTTTGTGCTGATCTTAGGTTTAAAGAAAAACTCAAAAAAGATAGAATTAACAGTAAAAATGAATTGGGAAATTTTTGCCAACAATATGGTTATCAGCCCTTGAATAGTCCGTCTACTTCAAAATCTAAAGTATTTAAGAAAAGATCTTCAAAATATTTCAGGAAAAAGAAATATAATCTTCCATAAAATTATAAAAAAGGCAAAGATTACGCTTCAAAATCTAAAAAACCTTATAGACTAAATTATAAAAAATCTAAAAGAAAATCAAAAGATATTATTATTTGTCATAAATGTGGGCGTAATGGTCATACAGCTAGTAATTGTTATGCTAAGACAAAAATAAATGAGTTAAATGTCTCTGAAGACTTGAAAGAACAAATAAGAAAAATCATTTTAAATACTGATTCAGATTCCGATGAAAGTATTTCTGACTTTCAAACAAATGATTTAAATATTCTCGAAAATCCTACTTCAAGTTCTGAAGATTCTGATATTTGCGAGTGTATTGGTAAATGTCACTGTAACAATTTAATCAATGTAATTACTAGTAGCTCCATTAATGTTCTTTCACAAGATGATAAAGATCTTTTAAACTCTCTTGATTCTATAAAAGATAAAAATATCCAAGAATTGCTAATAAAACAGATGCTTAATAAAACTAATAACATAACTCCTGCTAATAATGAAAATTTTAATTTAAAAAATATATACGAAAGATTTACTGAAGCAAAACCAATTTCTATGCAAGAACTTCAAGAAGAATTAAAAATAGTAAAACAAGAAATAAAAGAAATAAAAAATAAAATTTTTATTTTAGAAAAGGAAAAACCTTCTACTTTCAAAAAAAATATATAAAAATTAATAACGAAGAAGAAAATAAAATTGAAAATGTAACTATTGGTACTTATAAATAATCAAGTTTCTCAAAAATGGAACACTCAAATTACTTTAGTCAAGGATAATTTTAAAATCAACTTAACTGCTTTAATTGATAGTGGTGCTTATATGAATTGTATTCAAGAAGGAATTTTTCCTACACAATTTTATGAAAAAACTACATCTAGACTTACTGGTGCCAGAGGTACAAAATTAATTGTAAATTATAAAGTTTCTGATGTTCATATTTGTAATGACAAAGATTACTGTTATAAAACTCACCTAATTTTAGTAAAAGATCTCTCTTCTCCTTTAATTCTAGGAACGCCTTTCATTACAAAACTGTATCCTTCTATGGTTCATGATGATGGTATAAGAACCAATGTCTTTGGAAAGGAAATTATATTTAAATTTTGTGAACCTCCTCTATATTCAACGATTAATGTCCTTAATTATAAAACGCAACAAGCCAAATATCTTATTAACGAAATAAATAATGTTCGAATAACTAATCAATTAAATGATAATAATATTCAAAATAAAATAACAGGTTTAAATTTAAAATTTGAAAAAAATGTTTGTTCTAATATTCCTAATGCCTTTTGGAATAGAAAGCAATATATTGTAAAACTACCATATATAAAAAAATTTTAATGAAAATGATATTCCTTCAAAATCTAGAGCCATTCACATGAATAATGAATTGGAAAGTCATTGTAAAAATGAAATTCAGGATTTAATAAATAAAAAACTGATAAGACCTTCTAAATCACCATGGTCTTGTTCAGCATTTTATGTCATGAATGCCGCAGAATTAGAAAGAGGATCACCAAGATTAGTTATCAATTATAAACCTTTAAACAAAGTTTTAGAATGGATTCGTTATCCTATTCCTAATAAACGAAATTTGCTAAAAAAGCTTTATGATTCAAAAATATTTTCAAAGTTTGATATGAAATCAGGATTTTGGCAAATACAACTTCATGAAGAAGATAAATACAAAACTGGTTTTAATGTTCCCTTTGGGCATTTTGAATGGAATGTAATGTCTTTTGGATTAAAAAATGCTCCTTCTGAATTCCAAAATATTATGAATGATATCATAACTCCTATAAGTAGTTTTGCTATTGCTTATATTGACGATGTCCTAATTTTTTCAAAATCAATTGATCAACATTTTAAACATTTAAATCAATTTCATGACTTAATTTATCAAAATGGTTTAGCTGTCTCTGCAACAAAAATGCATTTATTTAAAAATGAAAGTCGTTTTTTAGGACATGATATAGTCAAAAACACTATTAGACCTATTACAAGAAGCTTGCAATTTTCTACTAAATTTCCTGATGAAATTAAAGATAAAAAGCAACTTCAAAGATTTTTAGGATGCTTAAATTATATCCATGATTTTTTCAAAGATTTAGGGATCATATGTAAACCACTTTATAATCGATTAAAAGACAATCCTGAACCATGGACTCAAAAACATACAGATATAATTAAATATATAAAACAAAAGGTCCCTACTTTGCCATGTTTAAATTTACCTCATCCCAATGCCAAAATCATAGTTGAAACCGATGCTAGTGATATTGGATTCGGAGGAATTTTAAAACAAAAATTTGTTAACTCAACTGAAGAGCAATTGGTTCGATATTACTCTGGTGCATGGAATGATACATAGAAAAACTATTCAACTGTCAAAAAAGAAATTTTAAGCATTGTTTTATGTATTAAGAAATTTGAAGATGATTTATTTATGAAAAGTTTTTTATTAAGAATAGATTGTCAATCTGCAAAAACTATTTTGGAAAAAAAAAAATGTAAAAAATATTATTTCCAAGCAAATTTTTGCTCGTTGGCAAGCCCTCTTAGGTAACTTTGATTTCGAAATAGAATTTATAAAGGGAGAAAATAATTCGCTTCCTGACTTTCTTTCTCGAGAATTTTTGCAGGGAAAATGGGTTCGTCGTCCTCTTCCAAACATGATGACAAGAAGCCAGTCTCTCAAAATCTTGTTCCAGTCTCTCAAAAGCTAGTTCCATTTCAAAATCAAAATCGTTTTTCTCCTTTAACTCCTACTTCTAAGAATTCACAACTTTATTCTAATATCCTTCAGTCAAAGCTTGTTACTCCAACAGTTACTTCAACCGACACAATAAGCCCTTTTGCAAAACCTATAACTCCTCAAACTCAAAAATCTATTACTCCTAGCCCTTCTACAAAAACTCCTTATGTTCTTAATCCAAATTTCCTAAGAGTTCAAATTCTTGAAGATTTTCAAATCCATAAGTTACACCAAGGTTTTCATGTTCTCACAAATCATCTCTTTGGACAAGGGAAAACCTTTTATGTTGATTCGTATAAAACCCGAGAATATTATCAAGCTATTCTGCAAGAATCTGGTTCAGTCAATTTTGTTCATCGTTTTAATTCTAAAGAGGGAAACATTGATTTTAGCAAAGCTCATATTATCAAAATCATTTCTCCAGAAAGTTGGGTTCCAAACCTTCACTCTGCAAAACCTCTTATAAGTTATCCTGCTTATCCCAGATTTTCTTACTATGATTATCAAGACGCCTGGACTAAGGCATTCTTTATTCAGAATTATTCACATTCATGGTTTATCTTCTTTGATTTGAACCTCAATTGTGAATATCCAAGATGGTTTATCAATTGGTACAAATATATAGGTATTCTTCCAAATTGTTTGCCAAAAGAAATTTACGCTGGATATCTCAAATTTAAAGAATTGTTTATTCAACAAATTCCAGAATTTGAATACATGTTACAATTCACCATGATAATTAAAGTTCCATGGATAATGTCTTGGACTTTTCATTATCAAGAAGCAAAGGATTCCTCTCCTCCTTAGCTTAATCGCCAATTTCGCTCAAAATGGTGGGATAAAATGAAGATTTCCCAAGCCAGTGAACAAGCAGTAATTAAACATTATCAAGAAATATATATTCAAAAACCAGAAGTTGAAGCCACTTTTATCAACAGTCTTCCCAAAAGTGATGTGGATTGAATTGCAAGAATTAAAGATGTTGCTACCTCTTCCCCTGAAGAACTTCAAAAATTACTTCAAGAAATTCGCCAAACTCCATCAGTTTCTGACGATTCTCCAAAATCTATAAAGAATGATTTATTTGAAGACACTCAAGACCCTTTTGATGATCCTTATGAAGAATAAGAAATCATTATCCATAAATTTGATGTAATACTTTAAATGTAGGATATTTCGTTTCTTCTATTATCAAAATTTCGTTTTTCAAATACGTATGCATGTATACTATGTAGGTATTCATGTATTTATGTATAAATAATTTTTATCAAAATTATTATCAAATCTATAATCAATGATGATATGAAGACAAAAAACTTTAGAAGATGCTCTATAATGGCTTGCTTTATCAAAAGAAGATGGTCATTAATTACAAACGACAATTGTTTCAAAAGATGAATGACAACCACTTTCAAGGACAACCACTTACAAGTAATTATTTCTATTGATTGGCTATGGGTTCTTACGGTGAAAAATATCACTAGATGATTTCAAGACTTTGAAGACTCCAAGATGATTATAAATAAAGACTATCCTTTATTTGAAGACAGAAGAAAAAAATCATTCAAAAAAAAAATGTTCATCTCATGCCTAAAAAATCTCCAAGAGTCTCTCTTTCTACTAGTAGATGTTCAAAGTCTTTAGATTTTCAAATAATTCTTTCTCCAGAAGTATGTACTGATTGTAATTCAAGCCTAATTCAAGAAGGTATTATCTAAAATATTTTATCGTTGTGTTGTTTTTATTTCTCTATGATAATTTCATTTCAAGTTATTCTAACTATTAATTCTACAAGATTTGAAATTTTTGTTAAAATAGTAATCGTTTTTAATAATCAAATTAATCAAATTCATGCTTAAATCATTTAATTATGTCTAACAAAATCTTGATGAATTGTATTCCTAATAGAAATATTTTTTTAAAAATACAGCAAATCCAAGAATCTATAAATAACTCTTAGCAAAATCTTAAAGATTCTTATAAAACTACTAATCAAGGTACAAATTTAAACAATAATCATATTCTTGATGTTAGACGGTTCATAAGAGCAAGTATAAAAATTCGTTACAAGTAGATACGTTATCTAAAAACAAAACTATTTGTTTTCTAATTGATAATTATCTCTAATATTTATTATTATCTCTAATCTCTAATTGATAATTTCGTCGAGAAATATATACCATATATATATATATATATATATATATATATATATATATATATATATATATATATATATATATATATATATAGCCAGGTTATAATGTAGATAGACAACTATTGTGTGGACGTGTGGATAATGCTATTTTATAAAAATTACTAAGAGAATATGTTGTTTAGTAATATGAATACGTTCAATCTCACAAAACTATTGTTATTTTAATAGATTCTCACCAATTTTAATTTATTTTTGTTCTCATTCATCGTTTTTTATTAATTTTAATTCTTACAGAATACGACTCAATAAACATCATGATAACATTCTGACAAAATGAGAATAATTAAAAAAAAAGTGTATAATAACCTTATGGACGATTTAATTAATGAAAATGCATAATAATTAAAATAATTATATAAGATTGAACGTATCTATATTATCAAACAACATATTTTCTTTGTAATTCTCATAGAATAACATTATCCACACGTCAACACAATAGATGTAAATCCACATTTGAACCTCTCTCTCTCTCTCTCTCTCTCTCTCTCTCTCTCTCTATATATATATATATATATATATATATATATATATATATATATATATATATATATATATATATATATATATATATATATATATATATATATATATATATATATATATATATATATATATATATATATATATATAAACTGTTTCTACGGGTATTAAGCTAATGTTGAAACAAAAAGATAGGTCTCTCATGTATTTTATTCTTTCCGGAATGAAAAAAAAAGATGTACCCCCATCATAATGAACTTGTCCTTTTAATCGAATGAAATACAAGAAAAAAAAAAGATGGTTCGCTATGATTGGACGTACTCTTTTATCCTATGAAATACATAAGGGCCCATCGTTTTCTACCAACATGCAACTTGGATTGATGGATTCACATGGGGCCTAAGCCCTACTTCGGTAACTAAAAATGACAAAAACTTGATTGAGAAGTGTGAGAAGGAGATGAAGATTCAAAAAAAAATCAACGCTTAGCTCAAACAAGAAGCTACAAAGTCAAGTCTGGAAGATAGGGCTATAAACGAATCCAACGAACACAAACGGTGGTTGTTCATATTTGTTCGTTTAAGTTAGCCGAACAAATGAACGAACATGAACAGATAAATAAACGAGTTTTCTTGTTCATGTTCGTTTGTTTAACAAATTACATTGTTCATGTCCGTTTGTTTATGTTCATGAACAATTTAAATGTAAACGAACAAACATAAACAAACAAAAATACAAAAAAAAACATAATTAAACATATATGAATATATATGAACATAAATGAACATATAATATAGTAATGTAATCAAACACGGTTAAGCATATATGAACATAAAATGAACCTACATTAAAAAACATAAACGAACATAAACAAACGTAAACAAACAATATAAACGAACGTTCACGAACATAATTGAACGAACGAGACCATTGTTCATGTTCGTTCGTTTAACTAAACGAACGATAATTTATGTTCGTGTTCGTTCATTTATTAAACAAACAAACATAAACGAACTTCCTGCCGAACGGTTCATGAACGTTCAGTTCGTTTACAGCCCTAGTGATAGAGGGAGTGGAGGTCTAAAAGTTAGAATATAACACGATGGGAAGGGTAGGCAACTACAATATGTCAATTAATATGTCAACTAAGCATTAAATACGTCAGATAAGCAACCAAGTTAGTATAAGGTGTGATATGAACGAAACGTATATTTGGATGGTATTATACGTACAAAGGCTTTACTTCTCGAGTATTTTTGTATTGACAAAACTTGAATGATGTTTTTTGTACAAATTTGAAACTTAGTTACCTTTCTAAGATATTTTTCCAAGCGAGTATTATTAACGCAATCAATTTGAACAAAACGTGTAATTGGACGACATTCTACGTACAAAGGCCTTAGTTTACTGGTATGTGGTATTTTTTATACCGACTATTACTTAACTTAAATAGTACTTTTTGAACAATTTTGAAACTTAATTACTTTAATAAGTCATTAATTTATACAAATCAAGAGAAATATAATTTTGCTCACCATTAATCCTACATACATGAGGTGACCAATAGGTGGTTTACCCAAAACGAACTTTTTTGTATTATTTTTAATTTTTTTATTAACAATTAGTATATTAAATATTATTACAAAAACTATAATTACAATAGTAAGCTTACTTTTAATATAGTTATTTATGATGTATACATTAAACATATAATTTGGACACATTAGAATAAATAGATGTGTCGCTCCATGATGGAAATCGATGTTTTTATACATTTCATGGGTGACAGAAACTGAAACAACATAATTTTCATGGGACATAATATTAAATTATTAGCACATACTTTAAAAATAATAATTACTACAACAAAGTTGCATTCGTATTAATCAAGAACATAACAAGCCAATAACTTATATATACTGCATGAACAAGAACTCTGCAGGAATACTATTTCAAAAACAAACCCTAACAACTTTTATTTTCATCACAAAGAGACCATCATTCTTATGATTATGAAAATGCAAAGATATAATTAGACAAACAAAAGTGGGGAGTTTGTCTAAAAATCTTTCATTCTTGACATTTTCATAAGATCAATGGTCAATTTGCAATGAAAAAACAAGAACTATAGCTTAAAATTCGTTTTGAAAAGTTATAAACTTACATTGTATAGAGAGAGAGATATACATACTTGAAATCCATTCTTTAAATCTTCTTCTTCATTTTGTATGATTCTTGAAATTAAACCTCAACCCCATTAGACTTTGGAAAGCTAGATTTAAGATCAATTTCAGACACATCAACGGGTACTCTTGACCACCCAAAAGAATCTTTGACCTCAGTTTTTCTTCGCATAACCAGAAATGCAATTGCCAACAAACATACTGCACCAGTCAATGATAGTAAACGACTCATTTGACCATTTGACCTGTTCTTTGACTCCAACTGGTCAACACACACTTCACCATTAAGACTCCTCCATGAATTATCCATCTTAAATATCTCTAACCCGTTTAAGATACCATCAACAGCATGTGATCTGCTCAAATTTGAAGGCCCGATTTCAACTCTTATTGCATCAGAAAACTTCTCAGGGTCAACCACAAAGTCAGCATAGAAAGGTGAAGCTAGCACATAGTTTGTGAGGGTTGAAAGATCCACATTCTCATAAGCTAAATTCCCGTTTAGATACACATTGAAATATATCATTCCAAGAGAAATGCTTGCAATATCACAGAAATGTAACCTCACAAGATAGCTAAAACGCTTTTCTACAGGGAAAACCCATGTCATATTCAGTTTTGGGATTGAATCATTCAAACTAGAAATCATTCTTGCACTGTTGTACATGTTATCAGGACCAACTTCACGGCTTGCACCACCTAAATGGTACTGAATTCGACCATCAAAGTGAATTTTACTGTAACTTTTTAAAGAAGCATCAGAAAGTTTCAAGAACTTATCATCAGGAACCCAATTTCTCCATAAGGAATCATTAAAAGGAGTTACTTTTACACCACCAACATTGATCCTATACATAGTCTCATATGCGTGTCTGATATTGATCCTATCATTTTGATCAGAACTCACATACTCATCGGGAATCAAATCTTTAGGAGCAGAAATCACCTCAATCGCGTTAACAAATGCAAAACTAGATCTATCTGCTGGCATAAACCTAATCACGAGCTCATCATCATCAACCCAAATCAAAAAGTCCTTAATTATAGGGCTTCCTTTTGGGGCAGCGAAATTGTGTAATAGCACGTATCCATTAGCAGAAACATGAAATTGATCATGACAAGTACCACCAATATTCTTGAAACCGAATCTATGAAAATGAATACGTACCAGGTGCGTCCCTTTTTCTTTGATTTTGAACTTGTAATCTGAGGGTTTCGTGAAAACCCTAGCAGTGTGATAAATTGGGGACAAACTGGGATCTGGGTTCGAGTTCTTTAATCCGAATGATTTCGTTGCTGAGAGTACCGCAGACGATCCATCTTGGGTGAACGTCCGGTGGTCTAGGTCAACCACCGTGGGTTCGGTGGTGCCACAGTCGATGAGGTAGTGATCAGCGGGGGAGAAAGCGGAGACAACGGCGAGGGAAATAAGAAGAAGAGATGTAATTCGGATCGACATCGCTAGCATTTGATGATTCTGAATTGGAAAATTTAATCAAAATTTGTTGAAATTTAATCGATGTGAAGAAGAAATTTGGGGTCTTGACGCGTTGTTTAGCTTCACTGTCATTACCTGTAGACTTTTTCAACTTGAGCGGTTCTTCTACGGTGGCACCTTTTTCTCCATTTTCAAGTTTGGCCACCATAGTTTTAAACTTTACAAAATAGACACGAATTATTTTCGGTTGAATAAGAATGCGTTTAATCACTAGTTTTCTCAAAACAGATTATGATCTTTATTTCTCAACTTCTTAGATTTAAAATAATCAGTTTTAGATAAATTTGTAAGGTGGTGATAAAGAAAACGTACTATCAAAGATCAAAAAAGGACAAATGCAATAACTTGTTACATACTTTCACTTCATTTCTTCTTTTGTCAAGGACTTTAAAGTTTAATAGTAAAACAAATTATATTTTTTAAAATAGTTACATGGGTGTATCCTACAAAACTAGTCAAGTTGTAATTGGAAACCGATAATTGTTAGTTATCACTAACCAACGAGTAAAAGAAATGAGCTTATAAGTAAACTAGATATAAAAACCATGTATTATATGGGTTTATTTAAAAGAAAATTTACATATAAAATTTAAGAAGTTTGAATTTATAAGAAAAAATTTTAAAATATTGAATTATTAAAATTAAAGTGTTTTTTTTGTTTTAAATTTAAAGAAATAATTTAGATAGATAAACAAAGGAGTTAAATTAAAATTTTGAAATTGAAAAAAAAAAGTCAATTAATGAAATTGATATACATTTATTATTACATTTATTATAACTAAATATTATGTAAAATTTAATGAAATGGAAAAAAAACCACAAAATATCACATGGAAAAAAATTTAATTGAAAATAATCACAAAATAACATGTGGCTAAATCAATAAAAATGTGACATATAGCAAAAAGATTTTTATTTATTAAAGTAGATTATTAGAATAGATTTCATATTTTATCATTAAAAGACAAAAATACCCTCCATTTGTATAAATACAGAAAAAAAAATTCAAGTAAGGAGGTGTTTGGCTTATATTTTTGGGAGCCAAAAGTTTTTTTGGCAAAAGTTACAAAAAGACAGCTTTTTCTGACTTTTTCAAAAATTCATTTTTCCTTATATAAAAAATCAAAAAAGTAGCTTTTAAAATGGTGTTAGCATTCTATCTTTTCCAAAAAGAACTTTTGGCCCCTCAAAAGATAAGCCAAACACCCCCTAAAAAGATTAAAATTTACACATGTTTTATCATTAAATTTTCATTTCGTTTCCTACCAACCAACCAAAACACGTAACAAATTACAATTCCTTCATATAGAAATTCCTTTAATAGATTTCATTCATTCTACAAACATTCTGCAAACCAAAAGCCATGTAATTATCACTTTACATTCCTCAAAACTGAATCTCATTCGGTTCTGATGCCTTCGGGTACCCTTTATACTCCAATTTCATATTTAAAGTTGCACAAATAGCCCGAAATTTCAACCTTAACAATCCCATAATATCCGTTACATTCTCATTTTCAGGGTCCAAAATCGGATATTTTGACACCAATTCATCCATTTCTTTAATCTTTTTTTGAACCCGGGTCGAGAAACATGTGGGTTCAATTTGAATCACAGAGGTCCAAACATCAATGCAACCTCTATAAAACCCTAATTCTTCACCAGTTATGAACCCGGTTTTTATTCCAACTTCATGTCCATCGTCTTTTCCTGAAGCAAAACCAGTCTTGTAGCCTTCTTGATAGCCTTCGTTTAAGTGGGTGTCTTCTAAATTTAGTGAAGGACCAAATATGTCATCAAGATCCATATAGCAAGTGCTAATCTGTTGAATATGTTGAGATAAATGTGATTTACTCAAGGGTAAAATGGTCATTTACAGTTATTGAGTTATTCAAACAGTTTATTTGGTCAAAATAAAGAAACAATGTTTGTTCATATTGAGCTTACAGAAACAAGGCCTGACTTCATTTTTGATATGTTAATGGGGTGAATTGCTGAAAATAGTAGCATACTTTACCTAGCTAATACAAATCAAGTTTTTCAACAATAGAAGAGTATCAAACTTTACATGATCAATTATAATGAAAATCAGAATTATAGAATGGGTAATTAGATAAGGCTTAAGCATTTCAACAAACACTTGTAAGGCATCATCACCATACAATCTGTTGTCATTTGTCAACCATCGCACCTCAAAAAATTACCCACGATCAGAACAGAAAAAACTAAGATACTATTGCATCTAACAGATTTACAATCAAAGTACATACCAATTTTTTCAATCTAACAGATTCAAGTAAACTTTTTTAATCTAACAGATTCCAAAAAGCAGCAATCAGAACGTATGATCCACAATCAATAACATTATTCCGAAATAATCCTAGAAATCAGAAATTGAGATTCCATTTGATAGATTGACAGTCGATTTTTTCAGAACGGAGAAAACTAAAAGATGTGAAACTGAGGAGGGAACCGTACCTGTAAACTTTGTATTGAGCTTGGGACCGTAAATGTTTTGTAAGCAAATGGAAGAACCAGACGATTGACGATTGACGATTGACTGGATCGATGGCAGCGACGAAGACGAGACGAAAGAGAAAGGGTGGAACTGGAATGGATGAAGCAATGAGAGGCGTAGAGATGGAGAAGGGTATTATTGTTATTTCTTTCGGAAGCTATTCTGATTTCCTAAACCCTTTTTTCAACATATTGTTTTTTAAAAAGCAATAAATCAATAAATAAAAAGTTAAAACACAAAACTAAACACGTATTCATATCATTAGGCTGAGGAGGACCGTTCACTATTCGGATAAACCGAATTATCTAATTGGATAATTTTGATTGGATTATTTGGTTCGGATATTTGGATTTTTGGATTGGTTTTCAACAAAACCGAATTATTGTTTTGGATTTCGGATTGATTTTGGTTTATAAAATAAGAACCGAATAGTCAAAAAAACCGAATAAACATTTAATTTTTATCTATTTATAATATATATCTATAGTTTTTTTATTAATTTTGTAATTTATTTTTTTCAAATAGGAACGTTTCACCCGATAAAGAAATATTAATATGCATTTTCACTCAAAAGTTTTCTATCTATAAAATATTTAACTATAATATATCTTCTTATTAGTTGTTTATAAATTTCAAATCACAACTAAGTAATTTGTTTTTGCTTCTTGTGTAAAGTTTAGTAATATTATAATTATTTGTCGTTTTAAAATGTTTCGGTTTTTGAAAACCGAATTATAAAAACCGATCCAACCGAACTGTAATTGGATCAGATCGGATTGGATTTAAATTTAGTTTGACTATTCGGATCCATGTTTTGAAAACCGAAATCAATTTGGATTCACTTGATTGGATCAGATCAAACCGATCAATCCAAAAGAACACCCCTAAGGTTGAGTGCTTCTTCTAGTTGAAGCACGAAAAAAAAATCAATATTGGAGATCGGTTTTAAAAAAGACTAAGACAGATCGGTTTTAAAACAAGACTAGGTCGCTTCCAAATATGTCTTAAAAAAAATTAGACCTCAGACTGACACAAGACCGATCTCAAAAAAAAAAAAAAAAAAAAAAAAAAAAAAAAAAAAGCTTATAAACATATCATTATTATGTCAATTACACATTTTTAACAACAAATTATCCAATTTTTCCTTTCCCATTTTTCTTTTACTAAATTTTTGTATATAATTGTTACTAAATCTTAATGTACTATTGTAGTGTTTATCACATATTTGTTAATGGGAAAACTAGAAACTAAAAAAACAAAACAAAATAAAACCGAAACGAAAAAAATCTTTAAAACCGAACCGAAAGACACACGCAAAAACCACGAGACCAAAACTAGTTCCAGAAAGATGGCCCCGAACCAGTCCAAAAAATATCAATCCGTTTCAAAACCGAACTACTACTACGAGACGGTTCCAAGACAAGTCGGACCACCGATATGCTCTCTAGCTTCTTCCATATTATTTTGTTATTAGTTGGGCAAAATTTGAACATGACAGGCCTGTTGGGCCAAATTTGAACATGGCATACCTTCGTTATCATTGTAATTATGAGCCTAATATTTGTTTGATAGATATCGATGAAAGTTTATCCACAAACTAGCAAATTAAGGGAAATCAATTACATTAATATATAAGATGTTTAATAACCAAAACTAGATGAAGGTCACCCGCGTCATTGGCGCGGGTTTGAATGGTCAGGAGTTTAAAACAAAATGTTTTTTTTGATACATTGAATAGAAAGCTGGTACATAAAAAATGATATGTAGGGCTGTTTGGTCCAAAATTGTTAGGTCTAAAACTGTTAAAATCAAATTTTTTTAAGTAACAAAGCAATATGTAGGGGCAGTTTGGTCCAAAACTATTAAAATAATTTTTTAAGTATAAAAACAATATGCAGGGGCAGTTTAGTCCAAAACTGTTAAAATAAAAAAAAATAAGTATACATATAGTATGCAGGAACAGTTTGATCCAAAATGTTAAAAACAAAAAAAAATTAAATATAAAAACAATATGTAGGGGCAGTTTGATCCAAAACTGTTAAAAATCAAATTTTTTTTGAAGTATAAAAACAGTATGCAGGGGCAAATTTTGGACCGAAGTAGCAATGGTGAATGAAATACAGGGACTAAGCTTATAACTACAGTAAAAATAGTAGATTCCAAATATTCATAGAACACACAGTAAAAATAGTAGATTCCTAATATTCATAGTTTTTTAAAGTAAATAAAAGAAGGACAAATTACATCTAATAACAATATACTTTACACTCGCTAGAATTTTGGGTAAATAAGGGTAAGTACATTGCTATTATGGGTAAATAAATAAAGCGCAAATAGCCATAAGTTACTCTAAAAAGATTCCAAATGTAGTATTTATAATACAAGAGAATTAATTAATAAACACCTGGCCTAAGTCGGGGTCCTCAACAACAATGTCATTGCAGCTAGGGTGAGCAAACCCATACCAAGAAACCGACTAAAACTGACGAAACTGAAACCGAAGCAAAACCGACGGTTAGGGTTTGAGTTTTTTTAAAACCGAAGGTTCGAGTTCGATTTTTACCCAGAAACCGACCCATCCAACCAGAGAAACCGACCCATACTTAAAGCCTCAAGAAACTGACCCATCTAATCCGAGAAACCGCCAGTGGCGACGCTAGCTCCAGCGACCCTACGGATCACAGATTGTCGACAGGGCAAGCCAAATACTCCTGTGGTAAGGAGCTGAGCCTTCCAGCTGACCGCCGAGGAGGCGCGTGTCGCACCAGATGTGGTGACGGGTATGTTTCTTCTCCCTATCTTTTATTGTGTTTCAGCTTTGATATTTATGTTCCATGTATTCTGTTTTAGGATCGTTCCATGTGAACGGTATCCCAGTGCTGATGTTATTTGACTCGGGAGCTACCCGATCTTTCGATTCTCTTTCACTCAACAAGAGGTTTGCTGAGTCTTTAAGCACGTTAGATTGTCTTTTAGAGGTCGAGATTGCAGACGGGCGATCCATCCGGGCATCAGAGGTTTATAGAGATTGTGTCCTGAGGATGTATGACGAGTGTTACCTCATAGATTTGGTTCCCATTCCTTAGCGAGGGAACAAGGTCATCATAGGCATGGATTGGTTGAACCCTAATTAGGCGATGATTGACTGTAAGCAGCAGTTGGTTCGGGTTAGGATCCCAAGTGAGGGGGAGCTGGTGATTCAGGGTGAGAGACCGCAGCGTGGACCGGTCATGTGTTCAGCAGCGAGAGTCAGACGCTACCTTCATGAGGGATCTACAAGTTTTGTCGCCTATATTATGGATACCCGGGAGGAGGGTAAGGCCACCGTGAGCGATGTGCCAGTTGTGCGGGAGTATCCGAATGTGTTCCCAGAGGACTTGTCTAGGGTACCTCCGGAGAGACAGATGGTGTTTAGGATTGACCTAGTTCCGGATGCGGTTCTGATAGTCAATGCACCATATCGACTGATTCCTCCCGAGATGCAGGAGTTGTCTACATAGCTGCAGGAGCTGTTAGACAAGGGATAGTGTGCATGTCGGGATTTCGTGGCCACATATACCACGATGATGTTCGTCGTCAGTATACCGTTTGGTCTTATTGTTTTTCTTGACAACCGAATTTCATTGTAGCTATGGGTTTTATATATATATATATATATATATATATATATATATATATATATATATATATATATATATATATATATATATATATATATATATATATATATATATATGGGACGGTTCACTTGAGATTAAAAAAAATAGAGATCTTGAGATTAAACCTCAGCCACATATTTCGCATTTGCCGCTCTAATGCTCCAGTGTACCAGCAGCAACGACGTATGCCTAATCATAAATGATTATATGGCAGAGAGGTATAATCATACATGATTATACGTGTTTATACGTATATGCATAATCATAAATGATTATACATATATGTCTGTTCACAGATTGAGTAATTATAAATGATTATTACAGTTAGTCGCAGAAGAGGTGGTGGTGACAGAGGTGGCGGTGGTATAAATAATGGAGGTGACAATGGTGGGGTCGACCAGTGTCAAAGGTAGTGGTAGTGGTGGTGGCGGTGGCTGATGTGTGAAAACTCACTTAGTTTTAAACCTACTTTTAATTATCAAATAACACACAAAAGGTAGTGAACCTATCAATTGTGGTATAGCTAAATAAGCAGGGTATCGATCACAGGGAACGGTGATATGTGTATTTTTTATATATATTTTTATACACTTTATCTTAATATTTTGGCCTTATTTATTCTATTTTAGAACTAAAAAGTACTCATAATGCTTTGAATTATGTTTTGCAGCTAATTGTTGTCAATGAAGCACAAAAGAAAAGACTGAATCGGGAACCGGGCTTAGAAGCTAAAAGAAATCAAAATTGCTGAAAAAGTGAGTACGCCCCGCGTAAGGAAATAGTACGCGCCGCGTACACCTTTGCACCGGATAGACTTGATCGCGTGATTATCTTGAGTACGCGCTGCGTAATCCTAAGTACGCCCAGCGTACTTAGGTCGGCCACAAAGATTATAAATATCGATTTATAGCTAACCAGGAGGGGAGGATTCGACTTCTAACCTAATTTAGTCGATAATTAACTTCTGTTAAGCCGTTTTGAGGGTCTAGAAGGCGGCCGGAAGGCCGTTAAGCTAACGGAAGCGGAGATCGGAAGGATTGGAGAGCGGATACATGTTGATTATCATATGGTTTGCTGACGTGACCATGTTTAGCATTCTATGGTGGTACTTTTCTGTATTTAGTTTCTGATTTAGGTGTAAAAACCTTTTACTTTGTGTTTATGATTGAATGAAGCTTTGATTATTAGACCAATTGCTATATTAAATAGTTTATTTGTGTTTAATTTATCTTGCCAAGCTTGTTTAAAGATCCTCATGTGTTAATGATGATTATTTTCTGTTAATTGTTAAGTGAATTGAGTTGCTTGAACATCTGCTTGATTTGCTTGTCTCTTATGATTTTTGATGACCATCGAGATTATAAGACTAGAAATAACGAATGTGAAACTAGAATTAACTTGAGAATAAGTAAGTTAATGTGTGAGCCTTGTTTGATGACCATCAACAAGAGGTTGATTAAATGTCTACATTGATTAACTATATTTACAAGTCTTGCTTGATACGAACTGAACACTAGGAAGCATGTTAGTTTAATCAACTGATCACTGTTTGAATTGACTTGTTTGCTAAAGGATTAGTTATAGTGAACGCGAATCTAATCATTTTAGGAATCGGTGAACATTGAATAAATGAATTTGTGTATGCAATTGTCTATGTTTTAAGGTGTAATTTATCTAAACCCAAGTACCTGAAGAGATGTGCTTTCCTGTTAGTTTATCGAGAGTTGTTAATTGATTTATTAAACCATTTTATTATTTTCGTGTAACCTATAATCTATAATCAAATATATTAAGTTAATCCACCGTTCCCTGTGATCGACACCCGACTTACCTAAGCTATACTGTAATCTGACTAGGTACACTGCCTATAAGTGCATAGATAGTCTAAGTTTGTTAGGTTATAAATATTAAAATTAGTGGGTACTTTTGTGCACATCAAGTTTTTGGCGCCGTTGCCGGGGATCCTTTTTTTGTTTTTATTTTGTTTTATTTGTTTTGTGTTATTTTTAGTTTAGTTTAGTTTTTAGTATTTGGTATGTAATTAAACTTTGATTTAGTTCGTTTTTCATGTTGATGCTCTTTGGTTGTTTAGATTTCTGCAGAATTTTCGCCCTTAGGAAGCTGGCAGTAAGTTCAGCAGCTAGGTCCGACTGTTGCTTGAGAGAGCGGTATGAGAGTTGAAGATTATAGTCGATACCCATGATTTGTCATAAGTGTGGGGAGCATATTTATGTCGTGAGCGATCGTTTTGAAGATTGTCATTGTTACGATGTTTTGAATCTTATAATATGGATGAGCAGTTCCCATACTATAGAGTTTTATTTCGACGCGAGGAAGAAGTATCGTCCCGGCTGCCACGACATGGTAGACACTTTCCTATGTTATGGGGGATTTTTCATCGCGAGTAGAGGATGTCATTCTTGACGAGACGACGTGGTCGACACTTTCCCACGTCATGGTTACTATACTTTGCATTTATTTGCAATATTTTGCACCACATTTTTGAAGATGGCGGTCTTGATTTTATTTTTCGGCAAATTCAGAGGCAGCAGTTCCAGTTTTCAGTCTTTCGGCGATATTTGAAGCAACTTGTAGCAGCCCCATTCGATCTCGCCACAACTACCCAGGGGAGTCTGTTCCTTTTTCTCCCTTTTTATGTTCTTAATTCGTTTTAGCATACAATGAGGGCATTGTATGAAATAATTGTGGGGTAGGGGATCGGTAAAAGTAAATTAAAATTAAGAGAAAAAAAATGAAATTGCTAGAATTTAGGAAAATTTAAAAATTTTAAAACTTGAAATAATAGTTTAATTTAGAAAAATCTAGTGATAATTTAAATTTTGCTAATATTGTATGAAATGATCCGATAAGAACTCAAATGTTTAGTTGAGCCAATATACGTTATAGTGCATTTGTGGCCTCCCTTATTTTAGTGAAATCATGGAACAAAAACACAACCCCGCTTGGTTTGAGGGATGCAATATGTTTAGCAGCCTAAACCTGAAATGTATCCAGGAAAATTATTATCATTAACCAATAAAGGTTGAGGTTGAGCGCCTCTGCTTAAGCATGTAGGGTTTTGAGTGAAAAAAAAAGTGAGTTACATGTGAAAAAAAAAAAGAGAAAAGAGAATTGCAAGAAAAGTTGTAAGAATTTTGGAGCAAATAAAGTAAAGATTAAAAGATCAAAATTCTGAAGAAATTCAAAAAGTTGAAGATACCAGAAATCAATTCAAATAAGGTGTTGAATTCAAAAAAATCAAAGATCAAATGTCAAAGAAATGAAGAATTCAAATAAAGCTCCATAGTGGTATCGGAAAGTTGTAATTTTCTAGAATATGTATGCTTAGGTTGCTCAACTAAAAATACCTTGAGGTTAGGAGGTTTTCTGCGGATGGATTCGGAGGGTTGCATAAAATGAGCATTGTTCGGAAAAAGTGGGCGAGTGTTTATGAAGATTGTGAGTATTTAAAATATGGGGGGGTACTTTAGGAAAATATTAGACACAAATGTACGCGTTGAGGTCTTGGCATAATGGCTGAGTTTTAAAAGGATTGTTTAGTGCAATATTGGTAAAATAAAAGTAAATTTGCTTGGGGGCAAGCAAAGGCTAAGTGTGGGGTATTTTGATATGTGTATTTTTTATATATATTTTTATACACTTTATCTTAATATTTTGGCCTTATTTATTCTATTTTAGAACTAAAAAGTACTCATAATGCTTTGAATTATGTTTTGCAGCTAATTGTTGTCAATGAAGCACAAAAGAAAAGACTGAATCGGGAACCGGGCTTAGAAGCTAAAAGAAATCAAAATTGCTGAAAAAGTGAGTACGCCCCGCGTAAGGAAATAGTACGCGCCGCGTACACCTTTGCACCGGATAGACTTGATCGCGTGATTATCTTGAGTACGCGCTGCGTAATCCTAAGTACGCCCAGCGTACTTAGGTCGGCCACAAAGATTATAAATATCGATTTATAGCTAACCAGGAGGAGGAATTCGACTTCTAACCTAATTTAGTCGACAATTAACTTCTGTTAAGCCGTTTTGAGGGTCTAGAAGGCGGCCGGAAGGCCGTTAAGCTAACGGAAGCGGAGATCGGAAGGATTGGAGAGCGGATACATGTTGATTATCATATGGTTTGCTGACGTGACCATGTTTAGCATTCTATGGTGGTACTTTTCTGTATTTAGTTTCTGATTTAGGTGTAAAAACCTTTTACTTTGTGTTTATGATTGAATGAAGCTTTGATTATTAGACTAATTGCTATATTAAATAGTTTATTTGTGTTTAATTTATCTTGCCAAGCTTGTTAAAAGATCCTTATGTATTAATGATGATTATTTTCTGTTAATTGTTAAGTGAATTGAGTTGCTTGAACATCTGCTTGATTTGCTTGTCTCTTATGATTTTTGATGACCATCGAGATTATAAGACTAGAAATAACGAATGTGAAACTAGAATTAACTTGAGAATAAGTAAGTTAATGTGTGAGCCTTGTTTGATGACCATCAACAAGAGGTTGATTAAATGTCTACATTGATTAACTATATTTACAAGTCTTGCTTGATACGAACTGAACACTAGGAAGCATGTTAGTTTAATCAACTGATCACTGTTTGAATTGACTTGTTTGCTAAAGGATTAGTTATAGTGAACGCGAATCTAATCATTTTAGGAATCGGTGAACATTGAATAAATGAATTGGTGTATGCAATTGTCTATGTTTTAAGGTGTAATTTATCTAAACCCAAGTACCTGAAGAGATGTGCTTTCCTGTTAGTTTATCGAGAGTTGTTAATTGATTTATTAAACCATTTTATTATTTTCGTGTAACCTGTAACCTATAATCAAATATATTAAGTTAATCCACCGTTCCCTGTGATCGACACCCGACTTACCTAAGCTATACTGTAATCTGACTAGGTACACTGCCTATAAGTGCATAGATAGTCTAAGTTTGTTAGGTTATAAATATTAAAATTAGTGGGTACTTTTGTGCACATCAAACGGCAAATTAAATTAAAAACTAATTTTATCTAAGTTAATTAGGAAGTAGGGGTTTTGTCTAGTTTTACAAGACTAGAAACTTACTAACTATTACTAATTTAAGAACTAGAAAATAACGACTTAACTAGATTCAATAATTGGAAAGGAACTTCTGTTTAGTTCAACTTGGTTAACTCTATGGTTGATTTCAAGGTAATGGTGCAATGGATTAATTCTTTCGTTGGTTACCGATTCAAGTGATTAGATTCGTATTCACTACCCTAATCCTTAGCAAATAAACTAACTTAAACAGTGTTCAATTGTCTAATTTGATTATATTCACTAGATTAATTATTCGGGTTAAGTTAGACTTGCAATAGTTAACTAATTTATTCTTTTAATTAACTCCTTGTTTGATGGTCATCTTACAAGCTTGCACATGAATTTACTCAATTTTCTTATTAATTCTAGTTTCATATTCATTAATCCTAGACATATAGCATAGTGATCACATAACATATGAGGTTAATAATCAACAGATGTTCATGCTAATCAATTATCTTCCTATTAACAGAAAATTAATTATTATTCACACACAAGGTTCTTTAGCAAGCTAAAATAACAAAAATTCACCAACTTGGAATTAATCCTACCAATCAATCAAACCATATTGTCAACTTTGTATCCCCAAACAGAAGTCTAAAGGGTTTAGCTCATAATTGAAGTAAATAACAGCAAACAAACAAAGTCAAGTTGCTTAACCATAATGATAAAACAAAAGAATAAATGGAATGATGAAATTTTGCCTCAATTACTCTCCGGAATTGAATTCTAGCTTCTTTCGTTGTCTTCTAGGGTTTCTCTGGCTTCTCAATCGTAGCAAAGTACTTCTGAATCGTCCCCCAACTCTCCTCTATCGATCTGTGGAATTATCTTTAAATATACGAATCGACTCGTCGAGTCCGTCTCACATTCCCCGTATTGTGATAACTCTCTGGGATCCCAAGTCATTATCTTCTCGATTCTTCGATTGGACTCGTTGAGTAGTCGATCTGACTCGCCGAGTAGGTGCCATTTTTAATGTTTTTCTTCTTTATTTCATTCTCGATCTTCTAACTGTTTCTCCCGCTTCCTTTCGCTTCCGAGCTTCAGCTTTGGACTGAAAAACATAATTTAACACTTTTAAGTACCTTTTGTCCATAATATGAAATAATTTAGCTAAGAAATGAGTAAAAATGTATACTTAATATGAACTAATTATGCACATATCAAAATACCCCACACTTGTCTTTTGCTTGCCCCCAAGCAAAACTGAATTTTAAACATATTAGAATCATATATAACAACTCCAATCTAACCCAACCATTATGCCAAGAGCGCAATGCATGCATTTGTGTCTAAAAGTTTTCCTAAAGACCTCCCATACTCCAAATACTCACAATCCTCATAAACATTTGCCCACTCATCCCGAACTATGCTCATTTTATGCAACCCTCCGAATCCATCCGCAGAAAACCTCTTACCCTCAAGGTGTTTTTAATTGAGCAACCCGAGCATACATAATCTAAAATTACAAGTTTTTGATACCACTATGGAGCTCTTTTGAATTCATCTCTTCTTTGATATTTGCTTTGATCTCTTTGAATTCACCACCTTTATTGTTTGATTTTCGGGTATCTTCAACTTTTTTGATTTCTCGGAATTTTGATATTTTGATCTTCACTTTAATTGCTCCAAAATTCATACAATTTCTCTTGTAATTCTCTCTTTTTTTTAACATGTACCTCTCTTTTTTCACTCAAATCCCTACATGCTTAAGCAGGGGCGCTCAACCTCAACCTTTATTGGCTAATGATAACAATCTTCCTGGATACATTTCAAGTTTAGGCTGCTAAACATATTGCATCCCTCGGGCCGAGCAGGGTCGTGTTTTTGTCCCATGATTTCACTAGAATAAGGAAGCCACAAATGCACTAGAACGTATATAGGCTCAACTAAACATTTGGGTTTTCATGCAATCATCAACACAACTCTAACATGGAGTCCTAATTTTACTTTTACCAAAATTTTCTAATTTAGATCCTAAGTAATACTTTTGGTATGTAAAATTTTAAAATTAGCCTAAATTAAGACTCTAAATTTTCTAATATGTAACCAACCCCCTACCCCACACTTATTTGATGCAATGCCCTCATTGCATATTATGTATGACAAAAACATAAAAAAAAAACTAAAGAGGGAATTGGAACAAACTCCCCTGGGATAGCAGTGGATAGGTTGATCACTTCCTTTTCAGCTCCAACTTCAATTGACTTTAGACATGGTATCCATGCCTTGGGTGTCTCGTCTCGTGTGGGTCACTCCAAATACGCGGATAACAGTGTAAGATCTTCAGGAATAAATATGGAAAGAATATATAGTCAAGTGGTACTCTAATCAGCATCAAATCAGCAGCCCCTTCGACATGAAACCAAACGACTCGTCGAGTATATACCAGACTCGTCGAGTTACTTCTGGAAATCTTCGCATTGCTGAGAATTAAGGGCGACTAGTCGAGTCAGTTTAGTGCACTCGACGAGTTGGTCACTGAATGAAAATAATATAATTCTGCATCTGATCCAACTTCCAATAAACTCTCTATACTTTCTATTCACTTCTAGACTCCCTTGCCAACATCTTTAAGGACCGGACTCAATACTTTAACTCTAACGCTCCTCCTTTCTTGACTCTCTTTCTCACTTTGATTCTATAACTCTAAACCCTTTTTGAAGCTAGCACTCCTAATTCAATTCTGAAAATTTGTCAAAGCATCAAACATCAACTAAACATCAAAAGCAAGTTTTAAAAACATCAAACAAACCAAAAAAACAAACACAAAATTAAAAATTGTTCAATAAAAATGCATAAAAAATCAATCCTCCTCATCATCATCAAGCCCTGCTCCACTTCCTCCAGCACCACTTCTTCTTGCACTTATCACTTCTTCCCATGATGGAATATATGGAAAGTTACCACCATCGATGTGTGGAATGTTAAAGTGTTCAAAAAGTCGGATATGAGATTGGTTGCTAAAATTCAAGCCCCGCGCCATTTGATCCTGTAGTCGCCTCATCTCCACATTGTACCAATCCATTGGTACATCTTCATTCTCAACCGGAATCACCGGCGGCTCCTCCTCAATATCCCGCTCTCTCCTTGAACGAACCCTCCTCCCCGGTGCTTCGGGACCAACAACCGGATCATCATTCGGGATGGCATAGTGGCCACCACCATAATCTTCAATAATCCTCGCTCTCTGGAAAAGAATTGGATTGAACGGAGGTGTAGGGATCATCGTCATGAAATTCCACGCACCGCGGTTCATCAACCCGAATGAGTTGGCCAACCGGGTGACAAACATCCCCCCATTAATTCGGGAAGTTTTGCGATCCTTGACCGCACCCTCCGAGAGATATGAAGCTAGACACCAAGGAATGTTGCAAAAAACGCCGGTTATAATGATGCTCCATAAATAGAAAACGTCAAGGTTGGAAACCTTGTCATCATCCTTTCGTTGATTGATGGTGGATGAAATGAGGCGGTGTATGAGGTGGTGTGTTGGGGATCGAATGCTCCCTTCCTGCGCCGACTTTGGAATATAGACCTTGTTACCAATAGTATTCCACCAGCCCGTACTCGTAACTCCTTCGGGAAAGACCATATGAGTTTGTGCCAAAAAGGCCCAAAAGATGGGTGTTGAGACCAAGGGCTGATCATAAACCCCTAATCGACAGGCAAGATCCACCATAGAGCATTGATGAAACTCTCCCCCAAGACAGAAACTGAAGCTGGACGGGTGATAAACATCCACTCCCCCGGTGAAAGATACCGTGGAGAAAAACTCCAAACAAAGCTCCAAATAAACCGGCTCTTGAATACGGAAGACCCGGCTCCACCCGTCACAAACCATTGTTTCGCCTTCATGATGAAACTCCTTCAAAAGATAAGGAGCTAACTCCTCCTCATAGCGAACATTATGCAGCCAATCCCAATCTATCCGGTTGGGCACATAGACCTCTTTCTTCTTGATATCAGCCAGCTTCTTCTTCCATTTCCTCAATGTTGAAGCGGACTCGATTTGTGGGAAGTTTAGCCACGGAAAATCCCCTTGGTGGCCACTGGAACTTTGCCCCCTTCTGAACATGATTTCTGCAAAACAATTACACAAAACCCAGAAAACATAGAATATCATTAAAAACATCTCGCATATGTTCCCCGACTCGACTCGTCGAGTCCAGGATCGACTCGGCGAGTCGCGCAAACTGCACGAGTCAGTCGGCGGGTCGATGAAAATTAGACCATGAAATCTGGAAATTCCGTCAAGGGTTTTGTCTAGGCATACATTATTAAGGTATTAAGGCCATAATAAGCTTTCAAAACAACATAATTCATGAAAAATCAAAACCCTAGAAATTTACTACTTTTTAAAAACGGGTTTTTTCATGCAATTGCTACCATAGATGGCCTTATAATCACGTCTTTAACAGAAAATAAGAAGAAATTTGTTACCTTTTGAGATTGAACTTGAGAAATTTGAAGAAAACTTGAAGAACAAAGATGAATGCTTGAGAGGAAGTTGAGAGAGAGGCGCACGGCGAGTGTGTGAGAATAAACTGATTCTTAGGGTTAAAACCCTAGTTACCGGATGTAAAAGTAATTTTGAAATTATTTTTTTTCTGTAAATAATAGCGACTCGTCGAGTCGGGGTCAGACTCGGTGAGTATGGTCGCGAAGTCAAACTTTCTCTGAAATCCATATTTACTCGTCGAGTCGTGCTCAGACTCGGCGAGTCTCTTGCAAAAATTCATAATTTTCGAAATTTTGTTATTTATTTAAAATCATTTCACCCCACACTTAGCCCATGCACACTCTCAAGCAGACATGTCCGATGAATTGAAGAATTAAAACTAAACTGCACTCGGCCGATGAATAGAAACCCTGGCCGATTTCCTCCCCTCTCCTCTCTCCCAAATCCTCCTCCTTGCTATTTGGTGTTTGTAAGCCATTAGAGGGGTGACAATTGTGACTCTAGAAGCTCCAAGACAACAAGATCAACAAGGAATTCAAAGGTATGATTCTAGATCTGTTTCAATATTGTTATTACACCTAAATAGTTGTTTGAAGTCTTGGATTCAAAGCATGTTTAATTAGAAAGCCTAGATCCAAGCATTAGGGTTTTGCATGCGCACATAGGAAAGTTCTTATGGCTAAAACCCATCAGTGGTATCAGAGCCTAGCTTGGTTTTCATTAAATTGATGCTTATTTGTCTGAAACTAAACTGCAAAATTCGATTTTTGTGTTTCTGAGTCATGGACTCGGTGAGTTCCATAGTGGACTCGGCGAGTTGGCCTGACTCGACGAGTCCCTTGGTGCACTCGGCGAGTCCAAGCGTCAGGAATGGCCAGATTCGGGATTTCTTCATGATTATCTTATGGAAACTTACCTTAATCATATTAGATCAACCCTAATCCGATTTTTTGATATATATGACCATTATCTTGATCTAATTAAAGATATTTATCAACTAATAAAATATTTAATTTCCTTATATGATAATTAATTAATTATTTTGATTATTTTGGTAATTATCTTGCAAGAAATCTTGAATAAATCAAATATAGATAATTAGGAAATTAATTGTTAATTGAAATTATTTGTTATTTGATCCTCCATGTTTTAAATGTTTAAAACTTGTCCTCAAGTTTAGAAATTTATATTTTGTAATTAAAAGTTTTAATTTAGACAATTTAAATTTCAAACCATAGATTTTAAAATGTTTAAAATACAACCCTATACTAATATAATATTACAAGATATATATATATATATATATATATATATATATATATATATATATATATATATATATATATATATATATATATATATATATATATATATGTATAACTAAAATGCTAGTCTTACCGTTAGTAGGCCTCATTCACGAAGCCAATCTATAAGGTGGGTATAAGGTTGCGGACTATAAAATGGCGCTTAATGGGTGTACACTCACACCCACCGCTTGCTTGATCAGTGGAGGGTCGTTATCCGAACGGGTATGATAGGGCAACCTCATCCTCTCATTAAAAGTATAATAGGAAATACAAAGTAACTACACATATTTTAAAATTTCCCAATCTTAGTTACTTTAGGAAAAGTGAATTGATGCAATCCCATGAAATTACACTTTGCACCCTTGCTAAGAAGTTAATGGAGCGTGTGTGGTTTACCGGCACACTAATTGGTTCTAAGCAAAGGTGGCAAAGGGTGATTCATTGTTTATCATAGTTCGATGGAGCGTGTGTGGTTTACCGGCACATCGAATGGGTGATCGTTACAATGAAGGCACCATGTGAATTTGCATGGTAATTCACACCCGCCTTGTGATCCTCGGTATACCAGTCACAAACTAGAGGGGCATATCGAGATTTAAACATGCCATTGAATAGTTTCAATGAATCTCATCCGAACCTAGGAATTCTCAATACATTTAGGACTAATAGTTAGGTTTTATGGTGGAGAATTAGTGAATCGTCATTCACTTACCTTCAATTTATTTGCATGTTAGATTACAGCATCCCTTTTCTAATATATAAATGTTATTGTTGGATCCTAGCCCTAATTTTTCTTATTGGGTGATAATTAGGGATTCATATTCTAATCTATCTTTGTCCTTTCTATTTGTAGATGTCGAACGCAAACAACGCTGCTGCTAGTTCTTTCACGTTGATGAGCCTTTGCCAAAAGGTCACCTTCGATGGAACGAACTTTAGCGAATGGATAAGATACATTCGCACCATTGCTCGCTATGAGGATAAGGAGTATGTCCTCGATGAGAAGCTCGAGAAAATCAACCCTGAAATTGCTACTCCGGCTGAAATTACCGCTTTTGAAACTCATGAGCGAGATGCAACGAAGGTACATTGCATCATGATAGCCACCATGAACTCCGAATTCCAAAAGTCCTACGAGGACATGTACCCGTACGAGATGCATCAAGACTTATTGGAGAGATACCACCAAAATGCGAGACAAGAGCGTTATGAGATTTTCACTAACATGATTTCCGCTAAGATGGGTCATGGAGAATCTCTTACCGTGCACCTACAAAAGATGCAAAGGTATGTCGACCGCCTTCGCAAGTTAAATGTTGACTTTGGGGAAGACTTGGCGATCGACATGGTGCTTCACTCTTTGCCTCCGGTGTACAATCAATTTAGGATGACCTACCACATGAACAAAGAGGAGGTCACCCTAAGCAAACTCCAAGGTCTCTTGAGGGTCGCTGAGAGCAACTTCAAAGACAAGTCTGTTACACCAACTCCCAATCCACCCGCTGCTCCTGTCTTGGCTATTGGTCAAGGAAAGGGAAAGAAGAGAAAGGCTTCGTCTAAGAACTATCGCAAGGTTAAAGCCCGAGATGGTGCCTCTTCTAGTGGGACCAAAGTTGATCTCGCTAAGCCCTGCCCTAACCCGAAGGAGGCAGAGTGCCACCACTGCCACAAGATAGGACATTGGAAGAGAAGCTGCCCGGAATACCTGCAAGCCATCAAGGAAGGAAAGATCAAGCCATCTTTCGCAAGTATATATACAATTAAATCTAATGATTCGAATCATGCTATTTCTTGGGTTCTTGATACAGGTTGTGGTTACCACATTTGTTCTAATGTGCAGGGACTAAGAAGAAGTAGGGATGTGGAGCAAGGAAGAATCAATCTAATCATGGGGAATAGAAGATCATTGCCTGTGACCAAGATTGGAGTGTATTCTTTAGTGCTTAGGAATAAGTTATGTTTAGATTTGAACAATTGTTGCTATTCGCCAGAAATGGCTAGAAACATCATTTCATTTCATGGTTTATATAGACAAGGTTTTAGATTTTCTTTTAATAATGAGAATGGTTCTATTTTGGCTTATCTAAATGGTGTCTTTTACTTTGAAGCTATACCATGTAATGGAATTTATGAAACTATTATGATTGTTGATAACTTAGGAAATGATGTTTTGAACATAGATTCTTCCATTAGTATGGATAAAGCATCCTTGTGACATTGTCGTCTTGGACATGTCAACAAGAAACGCATAGCCCAACTCCAAAAGGATGGAGTGTTGGAGTCATTCGACCTTAGGGAAGATGACACGTGCGAGTCTTGTTTACTTGGAAAGATGACTAAATCACCATTCACAAGTACGTGTGAAAGGGGTGAGGGCCTATTCGACCTAATACATACCGATGTATGTGGACCGTTTAGATCAACCACGAAGGATGGGAACCGCTTCTACGTGACTTTTACCGATGATTATAGTAGATATGGGTATATCTATTTAATCAAGCAAAAGTCAGAAACTTTTGAAAAGTTCAAAGAGTTCAAGAATGAAGTGGAGAATCAATTAGGCAGGAAAATCAAGATGCTTCGATCCGATCGAGGAGGAGAGTACCTAAGTCTTGAATTCCACGATTATCTCAAGGAGTGTGGAATAGTTTCGCAATTGACGCCTCCTAGGACACCGCAGTTGAATGGTGTGGCAGAAAGGCGTAATCGAACCTTATTGGATATGGTTCGCTCTATGATGAGTCGTGCTTCACTACCTATCTCTTTTTGGGGGTATGCCTTAGAGACTGCCGCCCATATCCTTAACCGAGTCCCTACTAAGAAGGTTGCCAAAACACCTCACGAGACGTGGAAAGGGAAAGCTCCCTCGTTGGCACATATCAAGGTTTGGGGTTGCGAGGCTTTCGTAAGACGAGATACTCACGACAAGCTCGAACCCCGAAATGAGCGATGTATTTTCATCGGCTACCCGCAGACATCCTTTGGATATCTCTTCTATAGACCGAAGGACAATGTTGTCTTTGTTGCAAGGAGAGGAGTTTTCCGAGAGCGAGAACTCATAGGCCAAGGAGATAGTGGGAGGCAAATCGAGCTTGAAGAGATTCAAGAGTCGATAGATGAAGTAACCTCTACCACTGGCACTCAACCCGAGGAGGAAACTCTGGTTGAACCGATTGACGAATCCTTACCTCTTAGACGTTCCGATAGAGTTAGAGTTCTACCCTATTTTTATGGTTTTCATATTACTACCGAAGGGGACACGTATATTAGTGATGGTACACTAATAAATCTTGATGAACCTAATAGCTATAAGGAAGCCATGGCAGGCCTGGAGTCCGCGAAATGGAAAGAGGCAATGGATAGCGAGATCCAATCCATGTATGATAACCAAGTTTGGAATTTGGTTGATTATGTGCCCGGACGTTAAACCGTTGGGTGCAAATGGATCTTCAAGAAGAAGACCGACGTGGATGGAAACGTACACACATATAAAGCACGATTGGTTGCGAAGGGCTTTACTCAAACTCCCGGAGTTGACTATGATGAGACCTTCTCACCAGTTGCGAAGATAAAATCTATTAGAGTGATGCTAGCGATTGCCGCATTTCATGATTATGAGATTTGGCAAATGGATGTCAAGACCGCCTTCCTTAATGGAAAGTTGGCTGAGGATGTTTACATGGCTCAGCCAGAGGGGTTTGTGGATCTGAAGTATCCGAATAGAGTGTGTAAGATTGAGAAGTCCATTTATGGACTTAAGCAAGCGTCTCGCAGATGGAATCTTTGCTTCGATGAGAAAGTCAAAGATTTTGGATTTGTACGAAGGGAAGACGAGTCTTGTGTATATGTCAAAGCCAGTGGGAGTATAGTAAGCTTCCTCGTTCTATATGTCGATGACATATTACTCATAGGAAACGACATCCCGACTCTGCAGGAGGTTAAGTCCTGGCTCGGGAAGTGTTTCGCTATGAAGGACCTCGGAGAGGCTTCTTACATTTTGGGAATAAGGATAGTAAGAGAAAGAAGTAAGAGACTAATTGGACTTAGTCAGAACACTTACTTGGAGAAGGTACTAAAAAGTTTTAGTATGGAAAACTCAAAAAAGGGAGAATTACCGATACAAAGTAATGCCAAGTTGAGTAAGACTCAAAGTACGAGTACCGAAGCTGAGGTAGCAGAAATGAGCCGAGTTCCATACGCTTCCGCAGTTGGCTCAATCATGTACGCTATGACTTGTACTCGCCCTGATATAGCCTTTGCTTTGAGCATGGTTAGCAGATATCAAGGGAATTCTGTCAGAGCACATTGGATTGCGGTGAAGAATATCCTTAAGTACCTTCGGAGGACAAAGGAATGGTTCTTAGTCCTCGGAGGGAGTGATGACTTGAAGGTGCGAGGGTATAGTGACGCCAGCTTTCAAACCGACAGGGACAACTACCGTTCGCAGTCGGGTTGGGTCTTTACCCTGAATGGAGGAGCAGTGACATGGAAAAGTTCCAAGCAGGAAACCGTAGCTGATTCAACGTGAGAATCAGAGTACATTGCAGCGAGCGAAGCGTCAAAGGAGGCAATATGGCTGAAGAACTTCATCGGTGATCTTGGAGTTGTACCTGCCATAAAGGAGCCCATGGAGATTTTCTGTGATAACGAAGGAGCGGTTGCCTTGACCAAGGAACCGAGGGATCATGGTAGATCACGACATATCGACAGAAAATATCACTTCATTAGACATCGTGTAGAAGAAGGACAACTCGTAGTGAAGAGGATATCATCAGAAGATAACCCAGCAGATCCGCTTACGAAGGGACTGAGTAGGGTTAAGCACTTGCAACATGCTAGGAGTATTGGGCTGAAGGGTGATATTAGCATAGATTAGATAGTATTAGAAACGTGTAATAGATAAATGTAATTAACATTTGATGATTAAATAAAGGAGTTTTATTTATGAGTAATGTTACTATCTTATGTTAATTGTTTAGCTATTGTTTCACTTTGCATGTTTTGACTTCCAGAATAATTGAGTTTATTAGGAATAATTGAATTGTTCAAATTGTCCAGAATCGTTCATATGTTGGAAGTAGATATGAATGAAGATTGTCATGAATCGGTGCGTAGATTGTCTAAATGGTATTAGACATAGCAAAGGGTTGCTGCGACATTCATGAGTGCTTATGAACTGGTTTTGAGCATTGGAACAAACCCGCGCTTGCTGGAATCACCTTATGGAATATGATATAAAAGGGTGATCGCGAGACGATAATATCATATAGTCTTAAAACCTAGATATATGGTTTGTTATTTGCTAATTGATTGTACATTGATAATGCGAAAACGCATTGGTAACTCAATGTTATAAAACGCATTGTTGTGTATAGTTGATTATTGAATAAGTAAATGCATATAAGTCGAAGTTTATCTGTAACTTTTATCTAAGAAGGTAAAAGCGATATCTCGGCCGCTCGATGATTTGATTTGACTTATGTGCCGGGCCCGGTCAGAACTGAATTGATGCGTTCGATTAAGTTCTATGTCGAATAAATCAGAGATCGAGAAACCTAAATGCTTGACTAACCATTCCATAGGATTGTCAGCATGATATCTAACAGAGGACTATACGATCCCTTATCTAAAGGACAAGATTGATTAGATCAGAGTTTGCCAGCGTCTTTGAGAGCTACGATTGCAAACCGAATTGTACTTGTGCATATAGTTACTAGACTTATCCAAGTGGGAGACTGTTGGAATAGTGTCTAAGGCTGCAACTATATTAGGCAAGTATTTGACCCGGTTGTGCATGGTCCTTTTGGGTTGCCTTCACCATAGCAACTTGATAGGATGATTTATTAAGAGAGAGTAAATATTATTAGTATATTATGAGAATAATATAAAGAATAATATATTGTTATTTGATTAATATAAGTCATAGAATTAATTGGAATTAATTTGGTGACTTAAAGAGATTAATTAAATAAGAGGGTATAAATTGTCAATTGTTTGATAGTTAAAATTTAGACTATAAATCCATATAGATATGGATTGGACGGATTCTAGAAGCTAAAGGATAGCTTGAATCGTCCATTGCTTATCTAAGGAATGGATTTGGATAGCCTTAAGAGAAGATTATCAAATTAGGGTTTAGGTTGTAACCCTTAAGGAGTCTACAAGTATAAATAGACCATATAGCAAAGGGAAATCGGCACTTCATCTAAAGTATAGAAACCCTGGCCGATTTCCTCCCCTCTCCTCTCTCCCAAATCATCCTCCTTGCTATTTGGTGTTTGTAAGCCATTAGAGGAGTGACAATTGTGACTCTAGAAGCTCCAAGACAACAAGATCAACAAGGAATTCAAAGGTATGATTCTAGATCTGTTTCAATATTGTTATTACACCTAAGTAGTTGTTAGAAGTCTTGGATTCAAAGCATGTTTAATTAGAAAGCCTAGATCCAAGCATTAGGGTTTTGCATGCGCACATAGGAAAGTTCTTATGGCTAAAACCCATCAGGTACGCCGAAGGGTTAGAGCGGCAGATGTGAAATACGTGGCTGAGGTTGAATCTCGAGATCTCTATTTTATTTTTAATCTCAACGGAACCTACCTCTCTCTCTCTCTCAATATATATATATATATATATATATATATATATATATATATATATATATATATATATATATTGGAACCCAAATAAAAAAAATGAGACCCCTTCAAAGAATGCAAATGGGAAAATGACTTGTAAGGGTAACAAAGTATTAGACTTGTATAAAAAATACCATTGAACTTTTTTTTGTACACACATCACCAATCAACTATAACTTTTGTACATATATGACCATTAAACTTCACATTTGTTCAAAAAATACCATTATATTACCAGTAATAATAGGTCATTAGCCACGTAGCATGCCACGTGGCATGCCATGTGACTACTGACGTGGATTTTATTGTTTATTATGTACACATTATACCATTAAACTATTTTTTGTACACATTGTACAATTAAACTTTTTTTGTACACATTTTACCATTAAACTTTTTTGTGTACACATTTTACCATTAATGTTATATAATTTATTGAAAAAAAATATCATTTCAAAAAATACATATTATTACATAAAAGTAGGTTTCCTATCACCTGATGTGGATTTGACTGATTTTTTAAATTTTAGTAAACTTATTATTATAAGTCATTTTCCTATCGGTAAACAACGACATAATTTCAATGCACTTTTTTAATCATCGACCATAATCAAGAAGAGGGGGGGGGGGGGGGGAGATTATAATAATGTAACATGTACAAAATGTTTCATAAGTTTATAAGTATGCCTCAAATGTAGTTTCCTAAGAAAATGACTTATAAGAATATGTTTATTAGACATTAGCTAAAATAATGAACAATTGACTATTTCTTCACCGCTCCAGATAAAAATCTCAAGTTCAAACCTTGTGGGTTTCAATTGATGTATGACTAACATAAATTCATAATGTAGTTGTAAAAGAAAGTCCTTAGTATCATTGTAAAAAACAAACCGTTTCCCCAAAACCTTACAAAATCAGGGAGTCACAATAGGTGATGGAAAACTCATTTTATGTAAAAATATGTATTTTTTGAAATGATATTTTTTGAATAAATTATATAAGATTAATGATAAAATGTGTACAAAAAGTTTAATGGTAAAATATACATAAAAAAAAGTTTAATGGTATAATGTGTACAAAAAATAGTTTAATGGTATAACGTGTACATAATATACAATAAATCCATGTCAGTAGCCACATGACATGCCACGTGGCATGTTACGTGGCTGGTGACCTATTATTACCGGTAACATAATGATATTTTTTGAACAAAGGTGAAGTTTAATGGTCATATGTGTACAAAAGCTATAAATGATTGGTAATATGTGTACAAAAAAAAAGTTCAATGATATTTTTTATACAAGTCTAATACTTCGTTACCCTTACAAGTTATTTTCCCAATGCAAATTGCTTAGAAAAACCGATTTGTTGAAGTATTTATTTAGTGGTAAATTATTTACAGGCATGTGGAGCATTGGAATGTACCAAAGATGGCATTATTCAAACAACTTCTAAAGCCTAGTAGAGGATTTTGGGGCAACAACAAACTTGGTTAAACTTTGGCTATTATTCATCCTTTATATATAATTATATATGATATAATTTTATTCTACGTAACTCAGAATTCATGGATATATATTTGGGCATATTCGGTTTTGCTATATAGGTCGAGCTTTTTACTTAGAAATTTTACTTAATTCTTCCTAAAATGACAACATATTAAGTAAATGTAATATAAATTTCTTTCATATATATATACTTGGAAGCGACCAAGTTGATCAACTTATAGAAGTTGTTATCATAAGTCAAATCCACGTTATGGTTACAAATTTCATTTTTCATTATCGTGGAAGGAAACATTTATGAAATGCTGTTATGCCATATAATTGATGTTGTTACTAGTATGCCTCCAGACGTGGTAACATCGTTGGTTGTCTAAATTTGCACATATCATTCATTCACAGCTGGTCAAACATGATGCATTTAAGGTTGTAGTTTATGCAGTGAGAGTTGTAGATTGGTCAGGAATAGGAGAAAGAAAACAAGTAATTGGCAATGAGAAGGGGAAGCAATGAGGGAGAAAGAAAACTCTGGCTTCATAAGGCGACTGAATATTACAAGAAATGGAATCAGAAATTTAAAAAAAAAATGATATGAAAAGTAAAAACCCCAATAAGCCCATTATGTTTTTATTATTGTGTATGTCGGTTGTTGTAATAAAGAAGATTATGGGAGGAGGAGGAGGAGGGATAATACAGAGTAATTCTAGCATATATAATTTGTTGTTGGTAAGGTAGGTGTACAAGAGAAGAGAAGAGAAGAGAAGAGATGAGATGAGATGAGATGATCTCAGTGATTTGGATGGTCAGGATTGAATTTGACAGACTCCCTCCAAATAAGCTCTTTGATGTGTTCTTCAGTGCATGAAGGCTGCTCAAAGTCGAAGCTAAAAGGATGAGGGCACACCGGCTCATCGTTGATTTCATGAAGAGGTGCCAAATACGGGTGACATAACGCCTCATCAACTGCAATATTTATATTTAAACATGTTAATTTAGTATATAAAAAAAATAAAAATAAATGGTAAAAATACCTGTAATACGCCTGTTTGGGTCAAATACAAGCATCTTTTCAAGCAGATCTAAAGCTCCAGGGGATTTATTTGGGAATCTGGCAGAGAATTGTTGTCTTGGATACTGAGGAAGCTGTCTCACATATCTTCTTGCATTATCGCTTCTTAGAAAGCCAAGACTTGCATCATCAGGTGAACCAATGAGCTAAAAAAAAAAAAAAAAAAAATCAAACCAAAATTACTTAATTGCCCTTTCATTTGTGTCGTGATAATAATTAATTAATTACCTCTGTGATAAGTCTGAGCTGATGAACATAATCTTTGCCTGGAAACAAGGGCTGTCGAGTGAGGATCTCACCAAGGATGCAGCCGACGGACCAGATGTCAATGGCGGCCGTGTACTCGGAACAATTTAAGAGCAATTCAGGGGCGCGATACCAACGAGTCACAACATATTCGGTCATGAAATCCGTTTCTGAAGTGGTTCTTGCAAGCCCAAAATCCCCAATTTTTAGGTCACAATTTGCATTCAGAAGTAAGTTGCTTGGTTTTAGATCACGATGCAACACGTGTGCCGAATGAACGTATTTCAGTCCTCTTAGAATTTGGTAAAGAAAATACTGCCATCATCAATTTATCAAAACATCACGTTTCAGTTTTGGACTAAACATAGTAAAAATCAGAAAGCATAGGGACCATTTTTGTAATTTAAGAATCATAACAACAAACACATAGTTACCCGACAATGATCATCAGCCAGAGGTTGATTAGAGCGTATTATTTGATGAAGATCCGTGTCCATCAACTCATAAACAATGTAAACATCATTGAAGTTTTCCTTCTGTGGAGGCCGTATGATGTCTTTGATTGCAATAACCTGTACACCTCAAATCACGTAAATACCCTTCAACCCAAATCAATACCATCAAATTAGAGTTTGTAAACTCACATTTTCATGTTCCATGTGACGAAGAAGCTTAATTTCTCTTAGAGTCCTTTTCGCATCTATTCTGTTGTCAAAAGCATTCCCAATTTTCTTTATGGCAACTTCTTCACGTGTCTCCGCATTCGTTGCAGCACTGGAAGAAAAAAAAAAAAGTCAACTTTATTCGAAACAATGAGAATTAATATCAGTAATCCCCTGTTTCTTTTTTTCTTTTTCCATTTTGTGATGTTTAAAATGTATCCAGGAAAATGGAAGGAAAAAATGACAGACATATTTGTAAAAACTTAGGACTTAATGGGGGAAAACTCCTTACTCTAAAGTAGCTGAATGGGTAATGATGTGTGTCTGTATATAAAGTGTTGAATACATAACGTATGTTACTTTCCTAGACTAAATGACCATTTTATCCTTACATTCCAAAAAAATTCACAACATTCATCAATTTCAACATGATAGTAAATAGGTAAAGAGTCGGTATCTTAATACATTAACCCATGGTTTTTGGCTGAACACATTAAGTCATTCTGTCCAGAAGTCAAAAAGAAACAACACGTAACTATTTTCCTATTTATAAACAATAAACAATAGTAAATGATTCTAAATCTGGATCGTGAGCTCAAGATTCTACTAAATTAAGAGAGTTTAAACCCTAATGATTATAAGCTCAAGTTACCCGTAAATCAGATAACAAGCACCATCAAAATGTAGTTGAATGAATTCAAATAGGATTATAAGATCAAGTTTCCTGCAAATCAATCGCTGATAAACCCTAATATGATCAACCACTACATCTAAGAGCCTTACGATGATGATCAAATACAAATCGCCATAACTACAGCACGTAATTCCACGATTCCCCAAACAAAATCGATCAACATCACAGAATAAAATCAAACATAATAACACCAAATCATGGTAAACGTTTCAAAAACTACCAACAGAATTCGAGTCTTACCAAACGATTCCATAAGCGCCTCTACCAACAGGTCTGATCGGAGGAACATACTTCCGGGAAACTTCGAAAAGATTACCGTACACATTATACTGAACGTAACGACCGCCATGTGTAAGAACCCCCTTAACGTTACTCTGATCCGCTGTAGTAGCAGAGCTTGACTCCACCACAGACATAGCTTCCTTCAGCGACTTTCTCTCTCTAGATCCAACCTAAATTTTGGGATTGAAGAAGAAGATATGGTCTTTGACATTTCTAAATTTAGAGTTGTTATGACTCATGACAATGAAGACCGAAGAGAGAGAGAGAGAGAAACTTTTGAACTGGAGCTGATATGTTGTTACCCGTGAAGAAATTTTACCTTTTTGTATAGTGCTTTTTGTGTTCGTCTTTTGTGTGGTTGAATTATAAATGTGTGTATGGTGTAAAACTTTTTTGATGGGTGATTCGATCACCATACACCTGTTACGGTTTTCATTATTTCACAAACTCCATCAAAGTTGAAATCATTTTCATGGTGGATCATTTTCTCGAAGAGCTTGTATTTTATGGTGGGGTGAATTGCATTTTACAGAAACAATACTTTCGTACTATGAGTATGTCTGACTTATTAGTTTTTGAAACGTAAAAAGTCATTTTTTGTAAAAATTGGAAAAGTCATGATTACTTGACTTTTCAAAAAAGCGTCATTTTTTCTATTGTAAAAGTTGAAAAAGTCAGGATTACTAAACATGTTTTTGACTTTTAAAAAAAAGATAAAAATGAAAAGTGACTTTAAAAACTATGTCAAACACTTTCTATTTATTAATTTTGTAAAAACTTTTGGTATAAAATTTTGACGAATTTATTTACATATAAATCAATTTGGATGGTAATTTACTTTGTATGCTGAAAAATTATTTAGCCGGTTATAAAAGTCTACGTGCACAGAGCATGCTTAGGTGGATGGTGAGTCACTTAATGAAACTTATATATATATATATATATATATATATATATATATATATATATATATATATATATATATCATTCGTTCGTTCGTGCCCTAAAATCGGACCAAACAAAAATTGAAGCAGGAGGAGGAGCCACAAATGTTGTCTTCATCTTCTGCAGGAAGCAAAGGTTCAAATTGAAGAGTGATGAATCGACTGAGAAACAGGTGCTATTGTGGTGATCCCGTTGGAAAATGGACTTCGTGGACTCCGTTTAACCCAGGAAAAACGTTTATAGGTTGCCCAAATTACCAGGATGAACTCAAAGACTGCAAATTCTTCCATTTGGTGTATCTTCATCTACCAAATCAGTGATATACAAATCTCTTACTAGAATTTCACAACAATGTTAATTCAGAGAACAATGTAATTTTCGGGGACTTTGGAAAACAACATGTTGAAGGGAACTTTTTTGGGGACATTGTGGAACAACCAGTGGCACAACCACCAGTGGCAAATCAACCCGTGGAGGAGTAGTCATTCAAGTCCAAAACGGAAAAGAAGGTATAAAATGGAAATCTTTTTATTTATGTGTTCATGGTTTCTTTTGTTTTTGTGTTGGTGATGTTGAAGGATTGGTAGGATAGACAGAAGATGTGTGGAAAGTTGTGTTTTGGTGTGTTTGATGTGTTTTGGTTGTGTATGTTAGGGTACTATCAATGTCTTAATTGGTGTGTGTACTATGTACTATGTTGTCTCCTTTTGTCAAGTGAAATGAATTAACAAGTTTATGTTTATGTACGAGTCATAAGTACTTCCAATGTAATTATGAGTGAATAGAATGGATAAACAACGAATAGAATTAAACATGAATGGCATCATTAATGAATTGAATCAATAAAAAATAGAATGAATATAGAATATAATCAAACATGTTTAATAAACAATGGAATCAATAATGATTGGAATCATTTGTGACTGGAATCATGCATGACTGGAATCAAGTATAGTTGGAATCATGCATGACCGGAATCAAGTATGGCAGGATTCAAACATGGTTGGAATTCCAGTTAACTTAACAATGTAATCAATCACAACATTAACATACATAATAGAATCAAATCAAACACAACATTACCATACATAATATAATCAATCACAACATAAACATACACAATTTAATCAACTTAAAGATACATTTACCATGTTTATCATAGAACATGTAATATTAACCAAAGCAAAAAGTTTGAATGGCTAGTTGTGTAAATGCCCAAAACATAATCAAGGGGCCTAAAGCCTATACCTTATATGGCTATCAACAAAATGGGCTATGAACAAAAGGGGTAATCAACAGTTGCCCAAAGCCAAAAGGGGCAATCAACAAAACTTTTGCCCAAAGCCAAAAGTTTGTACATGTTCTTCACAAAAGCATTGGTTAGAAACACCCTAATCTAGACTAAGTGGTGGGATGAACTCATCCCCTTCCCATTTTTAACAACCACCACTTTCTTCAATTGTATTTTTGTTATCCTCTCTGAAGGATTCCTCTTTCACAGCCACTAGTCTAACACTATCACACTTCTTGAAACAAATTTTATAACCCTTATAGATGGAATAATTTGTTAAACATAATTTCAGTTGATGTCTAGATTCATACCTTTCTCCAATAACCGGTTTCATCACATTCCATTTGACCTTCGTATTATGGATGGAGTATACGATTTCATCTTCATCACTATCTTCCTCACTAGATTCTTCAGTGTTTTTCTCATCATCTACTTTCACTCGAGCATTCTCTCCTTCACCTTCCAATGATTCGTCATCACTGTCTTCACAAAGAACATTAAGAAATTAATTTTTACATCTTGAAACTGCTTTGGTTCTTACAAAATCATCAACTTGAACGTCAATTGTGATCAGACCAAATACTTCATCCATCGCCAAAGGAGACAAGTAGAATCGATCGATCGATTTTTCGGGAATAAAGGAGAGAAGAAAATGGGATTTCTTTAATAACCCTAAATTAATGAGGTCAACGATACAATCACCATTAAGATGCCACGTAATCATCTGTAACCGGGTAAATGAGGGTCACCGGATGATAAGGGCTAAATTGTCCAGTTTATCAGATTTATTGGGCTTTTTCGTTCAAAAAAAAGTTTAGGACTTTTTTGAAACTTTTGCCAAAATATAGGGACTTTATTGTAGATTAATAACCGGTGACGAGCAGGTAACCTGTTTTATCAGGTCACCACTAACCTATTCCACAGCCATCAACTTTCACGAACCATCACTGATAAAGGGTTTCATGCATTCAACAAGGGTTTGGAGCTAAGAAGGGTTTCACAGTCCCCGATTTCGCATTTTGAAGCATCGAAATTGTAGGGTTTCAAAGCACTCCATGGATGATGGCAATGGGCCCCTTTGATGAATTCTAGGTTAAAAGCCCAAGACTTGTCTTTTCCCTATAAATAGTCATGTATTATTCGTTATTAGGGTTAAGAGTGTGGCAAAATGTAGCCGCCACGTGAGGTTTCTTGTAGAGTTAGATTATTATTTTTTAAGTGTAATTTGTTCCTCACATTTCAATAAATCGAGTGATCATTCGACATAATCTTCATTATTGTGTTTGTTCTTATTTTCCGCATCTTGTTCATCAAATCACAATTAGGGTTTTAATCCCAACAAGTGGTATCAGAGCGGGTCTTTGAAAATCTATTGATTTTTTGAAGTATCGGTTCTTGATTTGGTGATTTCCTGCACATATATCGAAGATTATTGGTGTTTTGGCGGTATGGAATCAATATTTTGTTCAAGCTACTGCTCATGGAAATTCATGCTGTTCATCACTGTTCATCTATTTTTTTTTATTCGTTCTTCTGTTCATCTTAGATCTGGTGATTAGTTTAATCCAAATATCAGTCGATTTTAATCATTTGTTTTGACCCATTTGAATCCATTCGTGTCTTATCTTGATCTGGCCCAATCCTTTGGCCGATTCACTGTTCATGATCCAACTCTTTTTCTGTAATATCACATTCGATTTCCGTTTGCGTCATTTACTTTACATGCTCAATTCACCCATTTATTCATTCTCTCAAAGATCAATCAAGATTAACAATCGTTGCTTGTATCGCTGTCGACTAAAGATTATTGATATGTCTTCATCAATTCTGATGAATCGATTTGTGTGTGGTTTAATTCAAGATCAAACCTTTCATCGATTTTCTCATTCACACTCTTAAGATCGGTTTGATTAACTCATTTTGAACTTGGATATTGTTTGATGATATTGTTGTGATTTATCTCGATTTTTGGAAGCAGCGATTATATGGTTCTTGAGTAGAAATTTTGAAGACCTGTGATGTACAGGTGACGAACGGATGTGAAAAGTGAAACCAGAATAGGTCAAAATTGGAATGCATAAAAGATGTGTAGCGAATTCGGTATTTCTTTTGGAAGCATTCGGAACTAGAAACCGATTCCCTGTTGGTAAAATCTTGATTGGATTGAGCAGATGTTCTTGTGAGTCAAACCTCAAAAGTCAAAATTAATGATGTTCACTGCAAACGAATGAAACTGGAATTGGAAATCAATTGGGAAGAACAATTATCAAACGAAAGTCAAAATCGCTATGAAAGCCTTACCTGTGAATGCTCGTTTACTGTTCTTCTCTTTGGGGTATAATCGTCAAAATTGAAGCTAATCTATGACTGGGTTTGTTTGTTGCCTTGGAACGAAAGAAAGGAAGACAGAAAGCGAACTTGGGTTCGGGTGCTAGCTCTTGGAACGAAAAAGCTTGAAGTGAATGTAGAGTGGAACTATAAGCGAACCTGGGAATGGAGACTCGCCTTGGGGTATAATCAACGGAATTGGAACGAACCTCGATCTGACATTGGGTTCGTGTTTGAAATTGGTTCGCTTTGGGTGAGATTCTTGGTGTTCAGAACTTAGGGCTCGGTATGAAGGCTTATGCTCGAAACGAACGTGAAATAATCTTGGGGTCATTTGTTAGCACTTGAACGAAAGGGGGGAGATTCGCTTTGGTAGCTATTGGAACGAACCTCGATCTTGAATCCGCGTGTTTAAGCTAGGTTCGATTGTTAATGGTTGGAGCGAACGAATGATGAACCGAAAGCGAAAGGGGTTTCGCCTGATGATGCTTGATTTGAAACGAACCGAACGTTCGGTTCGCGTGATTACATGGCGATCTTGAAACGAACCTTGGTTCGGTTGCTTGTGGTTGAAACGATAGTGGCTCAAATTCCCGTTCGCTTGAAATCACCTTCCAGTCGTGTTCTTTAAATTGGGGAAGATGACTTAAAGTTTCTTTTTTTTTGTCCCTACAACACCTACGATTTGTCAATTCCGGTCCCTATACTTTTCATGCCTTGGCAGTTTTGGACCATTTGCAGATTTTGTTACATATAAAAGGGTTTGTTGATGCTGAATTACCATTCCAGCCCCTGTCTTTCAGAAAGTGACAGTTTCGGCCCAATTTTCAGAAAAATTACTACATTGAGGGCCGGTGAACAGTTTTGGATTCTTTAACGCTCATATTTTTTTTGTGAACAGCAAAATAATGATTCCATCAAGTCTTGGCGGTTCGGAAAGTCGTTTTTTTTTAACGTCAAGTTTTCACGATTTTTCCGGATTTTTTTTTATATCTTTTTGTCACGGGGGAGCATAGTAAATTTTTATCCATTCAAGATCATTCTCATGACCATTTGAAGGCTTTATAATCATGTTTTTGATTATAAATCGGGGGAGAATTTGGTATGGCCATTCGAAATTGGATTTGTGACTTTTCAAAGTTGAAGATTTTTGATAAAGCTTGTGGGAAAATTATGAAGGTAGCTTTTTTACAGAGTTCTTCATCGAGCTCTGCTAAGGTTTTTACAGAGAAGTATCCTTTACAGCAAGAGTTCTTCATCGAGCTCTGCTAAGGACTTGTTATATCTCCGACTTCTTGTATTTTCTCGATCAAGTGGCGTTACGAATCTTAAAGTTTGGATTGTTACATGATATTTTTTTTGATGGCTTATATCATTAGCTTATTTGAAGATCGTTGTGACTTGGAGGGGGAGCTCTTCAAAGACAAGAAGTGATTCAGTTTCTCTGTTCTGAGATGGGTTTTATGGCGGGTTTGGTTTTCATGAAGATTCTTTGGGATTACATTCGAAAATGAAGTTTAAAGACATTACTTCAGTGCTTGATTTATATATCCTAGAGCCCGTGTTTGAAGACCATTGAAGAATCAAGATTCGTGGATTGCTTCATATATTCCTCGTTGCAGATCTTTTTATTTGTTAGATGCTTGTTTTGGAAGTTAAAGCATTGTCATCCATTCCATACTTTGAGGGGGAGATTGTAGGGTTTCAAAGCACTCCATGGATGATGGCAATGGGCCCCTTTGATGAATTCTAGGTTAAAAGCCCAAGACTTGTCTTTTCCCTATAAATAGTCATGTATTATTCATTATTAGGGTTAAGAGTGTGGCAAAATGTAGCCGCCACGTGAGGTTTCTTGTAGAGTTAGATTATTATTTTTTAAGTGTAATTTGTTCCTCACATTTCAATAAATCGAGTGATCATTCGACATAATCTTCATTATTGTGTTTGTTCTTATTTTCCGCATCTTGTTCATCAAATCACAATTAGGGTTTTAATCCCAACAAGATCTATAGTTTAGAGATGCAGATCTGACCTTAGAAGGTTATTTGAGAGTTTTTATGAGAGTAACTCGCCGAGTCCATAAGTGGACTAGATGAGTCGAGTCGGGTTTGCCCCGCGATTCGTTGCAGAGTAACCCGGCGAGTGGAGGAGGGACTCGACGTGCCAAGTGAGGCTTAGAAGGATTCAAGGGACCCATGTGGACTCGCCGAGTCGCCCGTGTGCACTCGACGAGTCTGGTCAAAGTTGACCATTGACTAGAGTTGACTTCGTTGACTATTGGGGTTTAGTCAATGTTTGGACTTTTTGAGCCATTGGAGGGGTAGAATGGTCTTTTACCCTCCTTAGAGAGCTTAGAGAGGGATTAGCCTAGTCTTTAAAATTCGTATTGATTAGATTAATTATTTTATGTGATTAGGCGGAGGCTAGATTAGTATTTCCGAGTTATCCGAGGTGAGTCTTCTCACTATACTTTACCTAGAGTGGTAATTAGAGTTATGTGACAGAGTATGTTGTATGCTATTATATGATGTGATATCTATGTGATTATGTGCTATATGTGATTCAACGCTTACAAAGTTAGGACCAAAACGTCCACAAAGTTAGGACAAGATGGTCCACAGAGTTATGGGACTGGAGGGTCCCACTGAGACACTTTGACCAGATGGTTATACAAAGTTATAGCCTAGAGTGGCTAATTTTGTGTTGTATGTGGTGTTTTGGGGAACTCACTAAACATTTATGCTTACAGTGTTTTGTGTTATGTGTTTTAGGTACCGGTGAGGATCGCAGGAAGGCGCCGGCATGATCAGTACACATTATCGGAGTTTTATACGTTTTGATCTTGGGATGTGTTTTCATGGTTTTGACATGTGATACAATGAGATTTGAGATTATTTATGAATGAAATTACATTTTTAAAAGTGAAAAATTGTTTCGAAATTTACGTTGTTACAAGTTGGTATTAGAGCCTTGGTTTGAGGGATTCAGATGCACCTTCGGGCGCATTTGAACTCAAACTGAGGATTTGCGGAATTTTTCGAATTAAAACCAAATTTTTTCTAAAAGATTAAAAAGGTTTTGGAAAGAGCAGAGCATAGCAATTTGTACGATCAGCCAACGCTCGAACGGTGATTTCCCAAAATACCCTTATATTATGTGTTATGAGATATGATATTATATGTTATGCATGTTAGATCCTAAAGTGGAAGCAAGAAATGCTCACAAGAAGGAAGTTAGGTCTAGACAAAACTCTCAATTCCTTGAAAACTCCAAAAAGAGTGCATCTCGGAACTCTAGCTCATCCGCTCCTAGAAAAAACTCTTTTTCTCCCACTAAGATACTCAAAAGACCATCAAGTTCTCCCAGTTCTGCACAATGCACGACAGGACTCAGTACCACTCTGTCCAAAACTCATGAAAATGCCTCACCTGTCCGAAACACTCCCTCTCGGAATGTTTCCTCGGTTTTCATCGCTAAAATTGATGGCACAATTTTTAAATCAAATTCTTCAAAATCCAGTGTGCCGTCTAACAAACGAAAGAGTACTCAGAACAAAAGTTTCTCAAAATCTTGTAAACAAAATCTTGTATGGAAAGTCAAAACTCATTCTAAAGTAAAAAAGACTCTAGAAAATTCAGTTACTTCCACCACTTTGGAAGCTCATGTTCTGAATCACGATGCTTCGGAAGTTCATGTCATTGAGTATGACTATTGGATTGATGAAAGAACATTATCTTTCTGCTTGTTCCCTAAGGAATCCTGGAATAAGTCTTCTAAATCTTTTGTTGCTCATAAGTCCCTTTCAAAGTCCAAGACTCGTCTCCTTGTCCCAAAATCGAACGTGGAGCCTAAAAACTCCATCATTCACTAATTTTTTGCAGGCACTATGTGCCTAGGAGCAAGAAACACTATGGTATATTGATAGTGCTTGCTCCATGCACATGACGGGGAAGAAGAACTTTCTGCGAGATCTAAAGCTTTCATCAAATGCTGGATATGTAACATATGGCAACAATTCAAACTCTCAAATCTGAGGTTATGGCATCCTTACAAATGGAAACTTCTCAATCTCAAATGTGGCATATGTAGCTGACCTAAAGCACAACCTGATAAGTGTTGCTTAACTCATTGTTGCAAATCGTCGAGTTGAATTTTGCAAGAAACACAACTACATCATAACCAAAGACCAAAGCTAGTGTTTGATCAAGTCTGACCGTAACAAGAACATGTACCCTCTTGATATCAACATGATCATTGGCAAGCCGCAACTGTGCTTACTCTCCAAAGCAATTCCTGATGTTAGCTGGTTGTGGGACCGAAGGCTTGCACACTTAAACTTTAGATACATAAATAATCTTGTGTCAGGAGAAATGGTCCGAGGTTTGCCACTCCTCAAATTTGAGAATGATCATTTGTGTGCTGCATGTGAGTGTGGTAAGCAGTGAAAGAAAGGTCACCCTGTCATCATTGAATAATCCATTTTAGAACCTCTAGAACTTCTACACATCGATCTATGTGGACCATCAACAGTGGAAAGTTTACATCACAAAAAGTACATTCTTGTGATTGTGGATGATTTCACTAGGTTCACTTGGGTTTTCTTCCTCAGGCTAATGTCAGAAATAGCCTCCGAACTCATCAACTTTATCAAAGGAATAAAAGTTCTCATCAAGCTCCCAGTATAATGTATCCGAAGTGACAATGGTTCGGAATTCACAAATTCCTCCATTGAAAACTTCTTTTCCGACAAGGGTATTGACCATAATTTCTCTGCTCCATATACTCCTCAACAAAATGGTGTAGTTGAACGAAGAAACAGAACTCTTGTTGAAGCTGCTCGATCAATGCTTAATTTCGCAAATCTTCCACTCTATCTCTGGGCTGAAGCCTGTTGAGAGAAAAACTTTGAGACACACTTGAACAAAAGGTTAGAACAAGTATATAGCGGAATAGTTAATCTCGAAGGATCTGTTAGCTCAACAATAATATTAACAGTTAGAAGTTAGCGAGTTAGATGCGGAAAGTAAAGTAATGTAGATGACAACAATTGTTATATCAAGTATACACATAAGTTGATTCATAATGTGGAATGCATTCAAACCAATGTTAGTAAGTGAGATCAAACTTAGTGATTAAGTCACAAAGACTTGCTCCGAAGAGTGATTGCAATCTGCTATGTAACAGTAAGTAGTATGGTTGAGTAAGAAAGAGATAGAAAGGATAAATCCAGAGAAAATGTATTAGAAAGTGAAGATGCATATCTGATACAAAGAGCATGGTCTTTATTTATAGAGACACAAGAGTTACAACACAAAAGTTTTCTATGAGTAGCCATGAAAGGTCTACTAGACAATAGAGATAAAAGAGATAAGACAATATAGACTGAGTACAAAATCAAGATTGCTGATCCTTGGGCTTCGGTTGTGGATGACTGAAGTAGAAAATCTTGGCTGCAGCTGCGGTGCTGACTGCGGTAGGGAGAAGTTCAAGAGGGTCACTTTTAATGATTCAACAATTCCCCCTAAGTGACCTCTTTAACTTCTGATCATTTATCAAGACAAAGATATTTGATCAAGATCCACCAGAACTTCCTTACATTCTCTAACCGGGTGATTCTCCTCAGGATCTCAAAGTTGACCTCTACGGTAGTGAATTTGGATTTCTCTACTACAATGCAGCAGATGTCAAGCTGCTTCCTGGTGAGCCGATGCATGGCACTCATAGGAATAAAGTATTTGACATTGTCGGTCTTCCTCTTGAAAATGATGCCAAGCTCTGGGAAGTTAGTTGCACCTAAAGATCTGTCAACAAAGCCTTCGGTGGGCATCGGTGCGGGGTCAAGAGGTGGTAGATTATCCTTCTTGGAAATGATGGGATAGATGTTCGCATCAATTTTGGAAAAGTCGTACACAGTTTCCATCAAGAAATTGTTGGCCCAATCGAGTGCAGTCTTCATTTTTGGATGTTTCTCAGCCTTGTTCTGAAACACTTTGGCTATGAGAAACACTTCCTTCGGGTTCATGTTGGGAAAGTCTGCTTGGGTGCGAATGTAGTCATGTCCCCTTCGGGTGAGGGTGTACTGGAAGAATTTTGCCTTCATAAATCTCCGAACTTTGTAATTTACAATTGCGGATGGCTGGTCATTGGACCATATGTGCCCTATGGGGGAGGCATGCTTAGTAAAGAATTATGCAAGTATCTCAAAATCCATAGGTAGTCTCTTGGCATCAGGAAGGCTTTGGTCAAATTGCTCAAATATCGTGAAGTATCTGGCATTGGGTGAAATGGGAACATCCCAGTAGCCATCCGAAGGAGGTTCTGCATATGTGAGGCGGGGAACATAATCTTCATCTTGCAGCCTTCGATGGGGATTAACCCAAGAATTGATAAGGGTTTCATCCATGAGCGTATCGAAGCCACTTAGTCTCCAGATCTCTTTAGCAAGTTTGGCTGACCTCCAGTCTTTCTTCTTTTGAGGTGTGGCAGGAGAATCGATTGAGCTTGGAGAAGACATGTGTTCTGCAAGGAGTTTGAAGTGTGGGGGAAATTCAGGTTTTTCTGGAATATGAGGTGTAGAGTGATGGGATGGTTGCGGTGAAGGAATTTTCTCAGTGATGATGGGAGGACTCTGATGTGGAGTTGGGATTTTCTCAGCAATAAAAGGGAGAGATTGATGTGGTGAGATTGAGTGATGGGAGCGATGAGAGTGATTTGAATGATGGGATTCTTCTTCATCACTTCCCCCTCTTGAGGAACACATCCCTGGAGTTTCCTCAAGCCATGAACGAAGGCCATCGACCTTAGAGAAAACCTCTTGGAATTGGAATTTCATGGCATCAGCCAGCTGCTGATTATTGGGAATAGAAGGATTGAAAAGAAGTTTGTGGATTTCTTTGAACAGAAGAAGAATCTCAAGACCATGGAAGTTGGTAGTTATTGAGCGCTGCAACCAGTTGATTGTGGATTGAAGAAAAGTGATTGCGGACTCATAAGCTGAGTGAGTCTCGACAATCAATCTTTTAGAATCGGAGGCTTGATCCGAAATGGCTGCCTGAAGATCCTTTTTGACTGCAGTTACTTTAGAAATGAGTTGATCAACAGTGGCCAGAAATTCCTTGTGGTCAGCTTTGCGATTATTGTCAAGGGAGCGGATCCCCATTTCAACTTTCAAGGAGATACGCTCTGCTGCCAATCTTTCACGTGTTTCTAGTCGCTCAATCCTTTCAACAAGTGACTGCGGTCCTAGAATATCATCTGGTTGTGGTTGAGTTGGCTTTACCGCAGCCGGGATTTGATCAACTTTGGCTTGGAGAGATAAAAACTCTTTCCTGGTCACCGCATTCTTCTTCTTCTTCTTCTTCTTCTTCTTCTTCTTAGGTTTGGAGGTGCAGTGGTGGGAGCCACTTGATTCTTCACCTTCATCAAACATCATTAATTCATCATCTGAGGGAGAGGGTCTGTTTACCTCCTGAATGTCGTCATCATCCAGACCGAAAGTGGGAGCAGAGCTGATTTCGATCTCAGGTCCTTCATATTAAGAAGCTTCAAAAATTGGATTAGGAGGAACTTTGGATGTTTGTTAGGCAGCTGCATCTACCTGTTGTTGTTGAAGAGATGCAGCCATTTGATCCATCCAGCTTTGAACTTTGAGGATGGTGGCTACGGTATTGGCATTCCTGATAGCATTTGCCCAATACTTAGCCACGACTTGGAGTTCTTGTTCTTTCTGTTGTTGCTGCTTGATTTGCTGATCTTTATGGGCTTGGAAGGTCCTTCTGAAATCTTCATACTTCTTGATTTCAGCTTCGGTAGTTGGTTGATAACGGCTCCAAGAATCACTAGAGTCACTACCGTCAATTCCTTGATTTCGCACCATGGTGTCCCTTGGGTTCACGGATCCTTGCACATTAGTGCTCACCATGCCTAAACCACCTGAAACAGATGTAAGTAGAGTAGGATTTCCTGAGCGTGCTTGGTCTCCTTGACCCATGGTCAAGTCGGGCCTCAACTCAGTTCTGGCATGGACAGAAGAAGCGCCCTGCGGTTGGGAATGTGTATGTAGTGTTTAGGTGACGGATAAAAGGATGGAGTTCAACTCCTCAGCAAAAAAGAAGTGCAGTCGGGAAGCACTGGAGACCTTAGAGCGAGAACCAGTATCATCCCTTTAGGGTGATATTGGTGGGGTGTCTCCACGCTCTTGATGAGCTTGAGTGGGATTCGATGGTTGCATTGAATGGGTCTGCGGCAACCCCAAGGACTACCAGAGCCTGTTGAGATGCTGAGGTATCAGTCCGGTCATGCATTTGGCCAGTGGTAGTGGTTTTTCTCTTTTTGAGAATGGAGATAGGTTGCGCATCCTCACCGGAATCACTGTCAGATACGACGACAGTTTTTGACTTACGCTTCTTTGTGGGTGTTGTTGCCTTATGAGCATTCTTCTTGGGAGTTAGAGGTGTTTTCTTTGATGCTAGGTGTTTTCTTCTCCCAGAGATATTAGAAAGAGTGGTAGAAGAAGGGACTGCGGTACCTTCAGGAGCAACAACTGCGGATGGAAGAGGCGGGGTAGGTGGGTATGGGTCAATACCCTCCATAGCCTCTATGTGGTCAGAGAGACATCAGCAGTCTCAAGACCAAGGATTGTAAGTATGCAGTTTGGGAGTCTGCGAATAGGTCCAAAGGGAGTTTGATCAGATGAGGGAGAGTACCTTTTAATATCCTTAGTGAAGAAGAAGTTGATGTCGTCTCCCATACTGATACCTGCATCAGAATGAAGATCCAAGATGCATAAGGACGAAAACCTAGAAAAAGTGAGCTCAGTTGGTTTCCCCTTTGGGATTTCCTTAGGAATGTACTGAAGGAAATCATCCCAAAGGATTTGGCCATAGATCATGGTCGGTGAAAATACTCCATACAAGTTCCAGTAGTTTAAGACCCATATTAGCGATGCCTCCGATTCTACCGGAGAGACTGCGGAGGACATAGTGGCACACGTATTGCCACACGGCGGGCAATTGGTTCTTCTTGAATTCGCCGATGCCCTTAATCTTCTTTTGGTATCCCATCTGATAGAGAGCAGATGTGATGTCGGCCATTGACGGGGTGAAAAACTTGATGGATGGGTGAATCAAAAGATTGACAGCGTTGAGAAACTTTTCTTTTGACAACATAACCAGGGAATCGTCAACTAGGTTGAGATGAACTTCTTGGAGATTGTTGAGTGGTCGATATGCAGAAAAAGCGCATTTGAACCACGTCTGTGAAAGCATCGAATGGACCATACAAAGGATGATTCTTTAAGAACTTGATCATCAACTTGAGTGGGGCATTGTATGAGGGATGATCATCGAAGATTGCTCTGAAATTACTGGAAGCAATCGTGGGAGAGTCTGTGGGGTTGGAGCTTCATTATCCAGAGGGCTTAGCTGGTTTCTTTGACACACTTGATTTCACCATTGTTGAGTTTGAAAAAGCTTAAAGAATTCAGAGAGAGATTGAGGGTTTTGAGAGCGTAAAGGTTTCTTTGTGAAGAGGAAAAGGGTTTTATAGTGATTTGAAGGAGCGGGAAACGTTAAGGTTTTGACCTAGGTGAAATTGGGTAAAAGAAAATGGTTTATCTGTGAAAAAGGTATCTTTAATCTTAACCACATGTTGACAAAAAAGGATAAAGATTAAAATTGGGATTAACCAAAAGAACGCTGCATTTAATGAAATGTCAGATCACGTCTTGAGAACGTGTGGAGGGGGTGAGAAAAATCCGTTGGATAAAGTAGAAGTTGTAATGGATGGGATGGTTTGGGTAATAGGAAGAGACATTTTAGAGGATTTGATTTGGAAAATCTTTTATTTTGTCATCATACCTAAAAATAGGTCTGACATGAGGTTTTGGGAGAGAGGAATGTGATAGTTTCTCAAAGGAATGTTTTTTTTATTTAATGTTTTATTTAATGAAGGATCATTAAATAGCACACAATGTTTTTGTTGTTTTTCAAAAAGAATGAATCGTTTGGAAGGTAATTAATGTGACTGCGGATGAACATATCAATTGCGGATGGTTTCTTTGGAATTATGGATGACTGCAGTGAAAGAAACTTAGAATTGCACTTGTACAAAAGTTGGTAATCACAAACAAGAAGGACCCATGAAAGATAGATATAATATATGGTTGCGGTACATCGACTGTAGAACAAGGAATGTTCCAAAACCATCTATTATCAATAACTTTCAGTAAGGACTGTAATGGAGACTAGGAAGGTCTGCGGTGCTTGTTAATTCAAGAAAAATTTAGGGTCCGGATTCATCATTCCCAACATTTGTAGGAACACGCTGAGTTTTGTAGAGTCAACTGCTTTTGTAAAAACATCAACAATCTCTTCATGAGTAGGAACAAAGATGAGTTCAATATTACCTTTTAGAATGTGGTCTTTGATGAAATGATACCGTTGCTCAATATATTTAGTCTTGGAGTGCTGAATAGGATTATGAGAAATCGCTATGGCACTTTCAAAATTACAATAAATTGGTATCCGCAACATCCTGTATCTGTAGTCTAACAGTTGTGTCTTCATCCAAAGGACTTGAGAACAGCAGCTGGCTGCGGCCACGTATTCTGCTTTTGCGATAGATAAAGAAACACAACTTTGTTTTCTTGAGGACCAGCTGACAAGTCTTCCTCCTAAAAATTGACATCCACTAGATGTACTTTTTCGATCAAGTTTGCATCCGGCATGATCCGCATCAGTAAACGCTTGAAGACGGAAGTCATTGCCTGCGGGGTACCATAGACGAATAGACTTGCTACCTTTTAGGTATCAAAGAATTTGTTTTGGCTGCAGTCACGTGTGACACTTTTGGGTCAGCTTGATACCTTGCACACATACCAGTTGCAAAGACAATGTTCGGTCGGCTTGCACACACACCGGTTGAGTCCGTTTGTGTTGCATCTTGGGCCTTAAGTTTTGTATCTGGATTGGGCCTGTCCATCCGTGATTATCTAGATTAGGTCAGTAATTATCTAGATTAGCTAATAGGGTTTTACTATAAATATGCATGCATGTATGCTTGATAAGTAGTTGTTTTTTTTACGTTCAATATTGTAAACCCTAAACACCTCTACAGTCGAAGTTCTTTATCGAGCTCTTCTGAGGTGTTAAAACATTAATCGTTCGACATATTCAACTCTATTCTTGTGTTCTTTATTACGTCCTTATTTATTAAATTGCATAGAATCATATGATCCTAATAGAACTTTGTTCTATCAATTGGTATCAGAGTAGGAGATTGTGTGATCAATACACATTCCTTCTGTATTCAGAATACTTTAGAGTTTTCGCTTTTATCATATAAATAGAAGTCGTCTTCTTCATATCGACGGTAACTCTGTTTTTGATAAAACCCTAATCTCAAGTTTACAGGTTTGATTCTATTAGCTCACCATGTCTCACGAAGATTCGCAAACAAACCCCATCAACATCTCAAACAACACTGGATCAACAACCAGAATACGCATACTCTACACTCAAGACTATGAAGTATGGGCTCATCACTTCGAAGACTACGTAGTTGGTTCTGAAGAAAATGGCTATCTTATCTGGGAAGCTATCACGCTTGGGCCATTTATTCACTCAGGAACGAACACAACTGTCAAGTCCCAAAAGGAGTACAACAAGCTGGTGGCGGACGTAGACAAGATGCCGCGGGACGAGAAAGATAAATTGCTTTGTAATGTAAAGGCCATGAGGATGATCAGATTCGCCTTGCAGTCTGACACCTTTCGGTTGGTTGGTTCGTGCACAACAGCCAAAGAAATCTGGGATAGACTGAAAGAGCTCTATTCGACCGATGAAGATTTGGAACACTCCATACAAACCTTGTTGTTGTCTGAATTTGGAGCTTTCGAACAGAAACCAGAGGAAAAACTCATACAGACTTTCGATCGGTTTAATCATCTCCTGAGTAAGATGATCAAGCATGGAGTAGAGACAAAATTGATCGAGCAGAAAGTAACTTTTATGAATGGGCTGAGACCAGAATGGATGGCCGTAGTGTCAACTGTAAAAGCACATGAACAGTTCAAATCCTACTCTCTAGCAAAACTGGTGGGAATACTCAAGTCCCATGAAAGCATGGTAACCAAAGAAGCAAAATTAGTTTATGGTATGGGATCTCTGGCTCTTGTCTCAAAAGGAAAAAGTATCCCAGAAGATGAAGAAGAGACTGACATATATGAGTGTAATCTGACTAGTGAGGAATATGCTTTGATGATATCTAATCCGAAGAAGTTTGCAAGAAGAAAATTTCCTGTCAACAAGAACCGAAACTGGCAGGGAAGTTACAGCTCTGAGAAGGTTAAAGAAGAAGCGAAGAACTCCTCTCAAAAGGATGATGAAAAGAAGGAGAGCAAGCTTGCAGGAGACTCTGGATACGACTGCAATTACTGTCACGACAAGAACCATTTTGCCAAAGATTGCATGTTAAGGAAAATGGCTGAGAAGAAAGAGGGTGAAGATGATGAGGCATACTATATGCGCAAGTTAGAAGAAATCAAGAAGAAGAAGGCAACTAACAGCTCAATGAATGCCTTGATTGTCCAGGAGAATGCTGGGGAAGATGAGTTCGGTGGTGTAGAAGTGTGGTCAACCGACTCTGAAGATGAAGAGGTTAGAAGGCCCACTCATGGAAGGGCTTATGTGAAAAAGGAAGGAGGTTCATATGGAAAGTGTTTAATTGTCACTGCTGGCCCATCAACCGAAAGTGCAGATAAGGAACCGAACCTGACCAAGAACAAGTGTTTTGCAGCCAAGCCAGTAAGTGAGAAGATCAACGACTGCGATTGGCTAATCAAAAAGGTACAATCTATTCTTGAATCTCTTAAAATTCAAAAAACAGATTATGAAGAAGAATTAAATGAATTAAACTTTAATTTTTCTAACCTAAGTAGTAGCCTCATGCAAACTCACTTAGCGAATTCTAACCTAACTGACCAACTCAGCAGGGTGTCTTCAAAAAGTGAGGAAAGAAGAATGTGGATTGAGTTGAAGGAAGCGGAGTTAGTTAGAGCTAGGGATGAAAGCATTTATTTGCAAAGAGACAATTTAAAGTTTTTAAAACAAAGAAATGTTTTCTGTTTAATTGCTAAGCATTTATATACTAATATAGCTCAATTTCATTTAAGTTGTGAGATAGGAAAGAAAATTCATAAGATGATTTTGCCATTTCTCGAATTTAAGGAAGACGAGATAATAGCAGAATGTGAATCAGAAGTATCATCTGAAGAGACGTCCGTATCATACAAGTTGGTCTGGACAAAATAGAAACCTTCATTGATTAAAAGGAACACAAATGTATGTTAAAAGACATTTTCGATGAAAATGACAGGTTGGAAATTAAGTCGGACACAATTCACTCATTTGACCAATCTAATGCCAAACTAGCTTCTGAAAACAAAATAAACTTAGAAAATACATCTGAATTTGATGAAGAAAGTGAGATATCTGTCGATGATGTAGTTGATTGCTCTGAGTTTATGAAGAGCGAAACCGAGAATGAGAAACCATTAATCTCAGAAAATTCGGTGGAATTTGCTCGTCTAGCAACGGATACGGAAAAGAAACTCAAAGAAAAAGCTGTGGTTTTTCAAAAGGTTCAAACTATGCTGAATCAGTTATATGCAGCTAAAGGAGTTACTCCTAGACAAACAGCAGAACTAAGAGTCTTGGTGGAAAAATGTCACACCCCAAAACCAAGAATGGCGGAAACGTTCTGGGGCGGAGGACGTCATGTACAATATCACAACAATGAAAAGTAGTAAACAAGCAACAACATCATCCATTGCATTAATAATATAATTTTAATACAAGTGTGTTCTGACAAATTATGAGAAACACCAAAGTATAATCAAAATGAAAGATGAGTCTTGAACGAGCTCCATCTTCTCTAAACCTTGCATCTGTACCTGTCTACTGTTGACCTGAGGATACAAGTTATTTTGAAAGAGAGTATCAGCTTTAAAGCTGGTGAGATCATAAGTATTTTAGTGTCTTAATTTGTATGTAAGTATTTGTATGTATATGAACTGTAAGTATTGAAAATGTATATGAACTGTATGTATGAAAATGTTTTGAATGATCCTAGGAAGCCCTATGTTTCCTACTAATCGTATCCTTCTACCAAGGCATCTAGTGTCTGTGTGTGTCTCTTGTAAGAGTGTGTATTTTCCCAAATCTGACTATCATTAACCAAAAATATAGTTTCTACATTACCGTGCGTCGTGTGAAAATTCACGAAGTGAATGTAATGGGAAAATGAAATAGTACTATGGTGTAGTGTCGAACTACAACCATACTAATTACCTTAAGTCTAGGGTAATTTTGTGAGTACTGTAGTATTTGTAATAAGTGACTACTTTTGTACTCCTATTGCCTTATTTGAGGGATAAGGCATAATGTGATGGCTAGATCCCAGGATAGACGCTCCCCTGTCAAAGGGATTTTGGGACCTTTACACGACCCCTGCATGTATGCAAGCCGTGAACATCCGCATTACTATGATCATGCATACCCAATATAACTATCACAATGCGTTGCGATTCATTGGTATGGTTAGATCCTGAACTCGTTCCATGCTATAGCACCTAGTGATGTCTGTCCTATTATCGTATATGTAAACGTACTCATGTAAGTGTAATCATGTAAATGTACTCATGTAGATGTATCTATGTAGATGTACTCATGTAAGTGTATATAGGTAAACGTATTCATGTAAATGTACTCATGTAGATGTATCTATGTAGATATACTCATGTAAGTGTATATATGTAAACGTATTCATGTAAATGTACTCATGTAGATGTATCTATGTAATAGTATAGTAATGTACTGTGTGCACTAGCTATAATGTGTGTTCTCTATTTATCTAGCAAGTATTGACTCATGAATGATCTGACTCGTTGCATGATATCGTGTTCTAGTAATAGTTCTAGTATCTTCCTAAACTACCCATATGGTAGCTTACTAGTAATGTAACTGGTACGTATGAACATGGAAGTATACCCTTGCTACCCAAAGGTACTGAATGGACTGGAAGAACCTTTATGACTATATATGTACACGTTATATATAACTAATATTTAAACGACCTTCGGACGGGTACCCGATATCCCACCAGACCACATCTCAAGCGCGAAAAGGAAATAGGGTGGATAGCCTTCCTAAGTCTTTTAAACATTTCTTATATAACTATACATATATAGGCATGCAATTGATAATATAAAAGCATAAAAGAAGTTTTGTAAAACCTTTGAACATAATTATTATCTAAGAAAAGATTGACTTGCTGTCAATCTATAAAACGATTTGAAAGCATGGGTTTGATAAAACAGTTTAAGTATAAAGAACATTTGTTTGAAACACAATTGTAAATGAGTGTGAAATGAAACATACAGAGTAAAATGTATAGTCTAATAAGGAGTTTTAAACATATAAAGTGTTTATGAAAAACATTTGAAGGAAACTGTTTGGTAAAACGGCTAATGAATAGTAAATCCTTTGAATGCTGCTTATTAATCACATGTGATTGATATACTAAGTAGCATGATTCTACTTGTATCCCCCCATAAAGCATTTAAAGACATTTAAAACATTGATTAAGGGGTATGAACTCACCTGTTGCGAGTGGATCGGAAGGAAGTGTCGGATAAGTGCTTGGTGTCAAGTGAAGACTTAGACACGCACAAAGATCCTAATTACATATGAGGAAATCTGTGTATAAAAAATAAGGCTCTAAACAACTAATAAACAAGTCAAGACACTCTAGGACATGACAAACACTTTGTATACGTGTTTTAAGTGTTCAAGAGTGCATCTAAGTGTTGTAGGGAAAGGCTAGTATGATTGGGGTTCAAGGAACACTCTTAAAATGAATTTACTCCCTAAGGACCAATACCCCTTGAGTTTACGGTCGTAAGATCTTGAGTTTACGGTCGTAAACTCCTAACCTTTTGACCATTTGTTGTTTTGAAGTCTTCTAATCTATTCCAAGCATTCCTACTTCATGATTTAGCCTTAGGATGTGTTGTGTGGCATCAAAACACTCCTAAATGGAGTTTACGGTCTAAGGACCATTTCTCCATGAGTTTACTACCTCAAACTCATGAGTTTACTACCTTAAACTCATGAGTATAGTACCTTAAACCCATAAGTTTGGTATTTGGCGGTTTTCAAGTCCTTAGCTCAAACATGGCAATAGTCTAGGTTAGATTTAGACATAAGGAACAACCGTGGGACATTTATGGGACCTTTACACATCATTTGGGGTGTTTACGGTTTTGGGAGATCCCCAAACCGTAAACACATAAAAATGTATAATTTTGGTGCTTTTTGTGTGATAAACCCATCAAGGATGAATCTAGACAAGTCCCAAAGGCATTGTGAAGCATCTAGGCACCCTAACACACTGCTTTGGCCATATTTTTGGTGTTTACGGTTTTGGGACCTCCCAAAACCGTGAACACTTTTATCTTGGTGTTCTTGGGACTTTTCCTTGGTATAAACATGCATAGCTAGCTTTAAATGACTCTAGGATATAAGTACTTACATAAGGAAGCTTGAATTGAGCTAAAAGTCCAAGAACACTTAGTGTGTGTTCTTGGTGTTTTTGGAAAACTAATCAAAACACAAAAATGGATGGATCAAAGGATGTACAATCACTAGATTAAGTGATATACTAACTTGAAAGGGCTAGAAACACTTACTAGATTGAAGATTTTGAATAAAAACTTGGATGATACTTGAGAGGATATTTTGGACTTTACTCTTTTGGTGTTTGGGGAGTAAACACAAGAATGACTAGTCTTGGGGAGTAAACTCATGTTTATGAATGAGTTTACGATTTTTGGATGATTTTTCGACCCAATCTTAAAAGTTTGGCCGCAAACTTCTAAGACACGAGGTGTTTGCGGTTTTTAAATTTCAAAACCCGAGACGACACTTTCTTTCACCCGTTTGTTTAAAGAATATTATTAAAATAATCAAACGAACTTTAAATTTGATAAAAATAAGAAATAATGACATTAACTTATAATAAAAAGTGATTGACTTTTAGGGTTTGACTGAATGGAAATTTCGGGTTGTTACATCATCCCCCTATTAAAGGGAATTTCGTCCCAAAATTAGAATTTAGGTAAGGAAGTAGGTATGAATGATCGAGTCGAGAGGGCTTACGAGAGTCCTAACGGAAAGGTACGGTTTCAAGATCGAGACGCGAAGAGTAAAATGTACGTTACTGAGTTCTTGGAGTAGGTTTAGTCTGTGAGATATAGGACCGATTCTGGTAAGAATCTCGGAGGTCCTGACTATCTTGGATTTAGCTTTCCACGCTTTACGAAGCGCATTAAGCATTCCCAGAGTGAGTTTTCCTAAAGAACTTGGTCTCTCACTTGGAATCTCCAAGGTTTCTTTTTCTTGTTTAACTTCCCAGTCAAGGGCCACCCCCTGCTGGGTCAAAGTCGTAAAGGTTTCTATGATTTGGGAGGAGTTCTGTATGAACTATGACAGTAGGTCTGTAAGACCTAGAATTTGGCGAATTTCTGTCGGCGGCTCTGGTTTCGACAAATTCTCAATGGTTTTGATAAATTGATAGAGTACTCAAGAATTTCCACATCACTAATAGTGTGTCTTAGGAAATTTTGACTCTTCAATTCCAAAACTCGTGTTCAGAGAACTTTGCGAAAAGTATCTCCGAAGGTAATGTTTCCGCGGGTTCCTTCTTACTACGAGGGTAGATAAGTAAGTCGTTATATGGAGAATGATGAACTGATCCAAGTAAGAAAGACGGACTCTATTCATTAACTCATGAATGTTTCAGGCGTATTGGTCCTATCCGAGGGCTATCAATACGGACTTGAAGTGTCCGCATCAAGTTCGGAAGGTAGTCTTTCGGAAATCCTTCCCTCACACTCAAATTGGTGATATTCGGCTCTCTGGTCCATTTCTGAAAGTAATTCTTTCCTTGCGTTTTCTCAACCAATTCATCTATGCGAGACAGAGGCAACGATTTCTAATGGAAAAATCTGGACGGGGTCCTCGATAGCCGAGGTACATACGATGCAATCCGTCGACCTCTGGAAGAATAAGACCGGAGTTCTCCAGGGTGAGAATCCTAGTCTTCTAATTCTATTTTTGTGTAGACTATAGGTTGATCTGTTTACAGGAGTCATACTAGGTTCTAAGTTTGTTCACATGACGATGCGATTACTCGTAGACTTGGGCAGTTCTCCGTCCTGAAGTTCATATTAGAATTCATACATGGTTTCACAATCACAATTTTGGTGTATACGAGTCGCATATAATTAATATTGAAAAGGTAGTCGAATAACTGATTCTTCTTTAAGCTCACATCCCATCAAGGAAAAAGAAGTTAAAGTGGAATCATCAATTCTAAACCTGTAGAACCTTGATTGTATATCACTCTTATGTATACATTCCTCAGTGATAGATCAACCGTATGAATCATTGGATTAAACTTGACGTACTGCATGAGTGGTACTTCGGGGATTTCTTCGGAAAAGAGAAGAATTATGAGGTACTCCACGCATGAGTACTTCAGTGTTCTGGAATGACGGTTTCGCTAAAAAGACGTTTACTGATAAAGTGATGTACGTATGAAGCTGTTTTTGTGAGGATCAAATTGAATCGAGTCGTATGATAATGTCGGAATCATACGGAAACTTAAAGATATTAGATTTGAACATAAGGCGTTTACAGAAAAAACACAACCGCGCAACCATGAACAGAGTTACAGTACTTTAGATTTACTACAAGACTATTGCTGCAAATAAGGTATACTACAAAAGACAAGTATACGCAGCACGAGCATCCCTATACTGACGAGATCTCGCAAAAGATAAGACTCTACTTGCACTAGATTTGGATGGGTTATAAGTCTGTTACAACGAAAAGCCTAAATTACATTAACGCGGTTCCGGAGCAGGTTCTCCTACAGCTGTGATCCTGAGAATCTTCCCATATGCGCCAGAGTTCTTTGCTATAGGGAAATCCTTCTTGAAGTGCCCTATCTCACCGCATTGGTGGCATGACTGGCTAGTACTAGCTTTAGTGGCGGGAGTGCGGTGTTAAGCCAGTGTTATGTGGACACGAGTGCCTTCCTCATTACTCCACCTTGGAAATTGCTTCCTAAAGCGTTCTGCAGGAGTTGCCACTTGTGGCTGTGGCATGGCAAGTCTTTGGGCTCTCTTGCGCTCCTTTAGGGCTTGACGATATCGTCTTTTCCTTTCAATCTTACAGCTTTGCAAGTCCATGGCTGTTGCCATTTGTTGGTTTCCCGGTTTGGTACTACCATCGGAACTCTCGAATCCTTTGTCAGTCTTGCTTGTGTTGCCCGAGTTGATGTGTGTAAGGAAAGTTGTCACAGCAGCTGCTACTGCAACTTGTAATGCAGCGGCGTCGATATGGAGGATAGGGGTTTTGTTGCTCGGCTGATTGTTTCTGGATTACGACATGATTCTGTTAACAAGAAAAGATAAGGATTTTGTGAGTGATTCTGGTTGACCTTGGATGTACTTCGATTGCTCAATCAAAGAGTAAGAGTATGTTTTCGACAGCTTGACCTACATCTCTATGATGCAGTCCTAGTACTAGGTGGAAGTGAGTTCGTAGAATGGTCTCATGACGTTTGTCATTCAAGCCGAGGTATCGTTGGTTGGTGAATAACGTGATCCAACCACTGAAATAGACTTTGAAATGTCTCTGGAGTTAAATTACTATAGTCCAATGACTTGACTAAAGCATGTTTCAGATATACTCTTATGAAAGTATGATAAGAGTACTTGAATAAAGAATGACACAGAAGTTAGCCGACTATCAATATCTTTGATATTCATGACATAAAAGTTCGGGAGAATGACCTTGTAAAAGGTCTTACATCATATCCAGAGGAGATAGTCCTTGACAGCATAAAGACCTAACCAAAAGTACTTACGGTACAAGATAATTTCATAGAAAATGCCACTTTGGGCATAGACAGAAAAAAGATTCCTTTTAACAAGGAAAATAAAGTAGAACATCTACTACTGGCGATGGTCATCCCTTTGGTGAACTCTCAGTTCAGCCAGTTGACGTTCCACATCAAGTAGGTGTCTTTCGTACACCCTCTGGCATACGCGGAGTTCTATGACTTCGGCTTGTGATTTAGCTAGTGCTTGCAGCAGGGTTTCATGGTTTCTCTCTGATCTCTCGCGATCATCTTCTAGACGAATGGTGCGGAGGGTATGCATTCTCGTATCGACGACAACTTCGGTGATCTGATGTAGGGCTGTCCTGCCTTGAATCTCATTTCGGGCCACTCTGCGGACCAAGATTGGCAAGATTCTGTCTACTGAGCCCCCATTGCTTAGGTCATAAAAGCTTCGGTCGCCATTAAATGGCATGGGCTGATCTTGTACTTGGCTCCATGTTTCCAAGCATTCCTCCCACTCAGGCGTCGGGCCATGAAAAGCCGGAAGGGTTAGGAATTGGAACGAGAGCTGCGTGGGGTAGGTTCTCAACCTCGGGTTTGGAGTTAGCATCTTCCGAAAGGTGTTCATCATGGTGATCATTCAAAGGGATAGGATGACCATTCTCTGGTTCTTCTCCAAACCAACCAGCAATGAGTTCGTTTGGAAGATATTGGTTGCCGTGGGGATGGAGTCTAGCCATGTTATCTATGCGAGAATTGGGGTAAGAAAATAATTATTAGACGAACTATCTACATAATTATTTAGAAAATCTTCATTAGTTACATCGCTATTTGTGAAGTGCATACCAGTTATATGTAATCTAAATAGGATATTCACACAGAATAGGGGTAAAGTAAAATTTTCACAGATTCTATGTCTATAACATCCTAATTACATATAGACTTAGTGTATCCACTTAGCAACTATCAACTTGGTAATGAAGATCCCGTTTTAGTTCTCAAGTATAAAGTACTTATAGTAACACCAAATACCCCTATAGTATTTTAAGTTTAATGTTATGTTCTACTGCTCTCATTGTGGTAGGGTTGGTAATATTTTTGACTTGTTGCAACCACACAACTACACTTAGGCACATGCTAGTCAACCCTCGGATAATATAGTTGATCAGGCTATATATTCCCAGTTTTGACTATATGTCTCTAAGTCCACCTGTGTTGCCCAACAATCGTAATTCTTTTGTACTGTCCTAGTGACACTGATTTTAGTATGAAAGCAGGCACGTATACTTAATTAATTATTTTACTATGTATTTATAGTTAGTATATCTTTTATGGGTTGATATACTTAATTCACTATAAACAATGCTCTGATACCAATCTGTCACACCCAAAAACCAAGAATGGCGGAAACGTTCTGGGGCGGAGGACGACATGTACAGTATCACAACAGTGAAAAGTAGTAAACAAGCAACAACATCGTCCATTGCATTAATAATATAATTTTAATACAAGTGTGTTCTGACAAATTATGATAAACACTAAAGTATAATCAAAATGAAATATGAGTCTTGAACGAGCTCCATCTTCTCTAAACCTTGCATCTGTACCTGTCTACTGTTGACCTGAGGATACAAGTTATTTTGAAAGAGAGTATCAACTTTAAAGCTGGTGAGATCATAAGTATTTTAGTGTCTTAATTTGTATGTAAGTATTTGTATGTATATGAACTGTAAGTATTGAAAATGTATATGAACTGTATGTATGAAAATGTTTTGAATGATCCTAGGAAGCCCTATGTTTCCTATTAACCGTATCCTTCTACCAAGGCATCCAGTGTCTGTGTGTGTCTCTTGTAAGAGTGTGTATTTTCCCAAATCCGACTATCATTAACCAAAAATATAGTTTCTACATTACCGTGCGTCGTGTGAAAATTCACGAAGTGAATGTAATGGGAAAATGAAATAGTACTATGGTGTAGTGTCGAACTACAACCATACTAATTACCTTAAGTATAGGGTAATTTTGTGAGTACTGTAGTATTTGTAATAAGTGACTACTTCTGTACTCCTATTGCCGTATTTGAGGGATAAGGCATAATGTGATGGCTAGATCCCAGGCTAGACGTTCCCTTGTCAAAGGGATTTTGGGACCTTTACACGACCCCTGCATGTATGCAAGCTGTGAACATCCACATTACTATGATCATGCATACCCAATACAACTATCACAATGCGTTGCGATTCATTGGTATGGTTAGATCCTGAACTCGTTCCATGCTATAGCACCTAGTGATGTCTTTCCTATTATCGTATATGTAAATGTACTCATGTAAGTGTTATCATGTAAATGTACTCATGTAGATGTATTTATGTAGATGTACTCATGTAAGTGTATATAGGTAAACGTATTCATGTAAATGTACTCATGTAGATGTACTCATGTAAGTGTATATATGTAAACGTATTCATGTAAATGTACTCATGTAGATGTATCTATGTAATAGTATAGTAATGTACTGTGTGCACTAGCTATAATGTGTGTTCTCTATTTATCTAGCAAGTATTGACTCATGAATGATCTGACTCGTTGCATGATATCGTGTTCTAGTAATAGTTCTAGTATCTTCCTAAACTACCCATATGGTAGCTTACTAGTAATGTAACTGGTACGTATGAACATGGAAGTATACCCTTGCTACCCAAAGGTACTGAATGGACTGGAAGAACCTTTATGACTATATATGTACACGTTATATATAACTAATATTTAAATGACCTTCGGACGGGTACCCGATATCCCACCAGACCACATCTCAAGCGCGAAAAGGAAATAGGGTGGATAGCCTTCCTAAGTCTTTTAAACATTTCTTATATAACTATACATATATAGGCATGCAATTGATAATATAAAAACATAAAATAAGTTTTGTAAAACCTTTGAACATAATTATTATCTAAGAAAAGATCGATTTGCTGTCAATCTATAAAACGGTTTGAAAGCATGGGTTTGATAAAACAGTTTAAGTATAAAGAACATTTCTTTGAAACACAATTGTAAATGAGTGTGAAATGAAACATACAGAGTAAAATGTATAGTCTAATAAGAAGTTTTAAACATATAAAGTGTTTATGAAAAACATTTGAAGGAAACTGTTTGGTAAAACGGCTAATGAATAGTAAATCCTTTGAATGCTGCTTATTAATCACATGTGATTGATATACTAAGTAGCATGATTCTACTTGTATCCCCCCATAAAGCATTTAAAAAAATTAAAAACATTGATTAAGGGGTATGAACTCACCTGTTGCGAGTGGATCGGAAGGAAGTGTCGGATAAGTGCTTGGTGTCAAGTGAAGACTTAGACACACACAAAGATCCTAATTACATATGAGGACATATGTATGTAAACAATTAGTCTTTAAACAACTAATAAACAAGTCAAGACACTCTAGGACATGAAAAACACTTTGTATAAGTGTTATAAGTGTGCAGGAGTGCATCTAAGTGTTGTAGGGAAAGGCTAGTATGATTGGGGTTCAAGGAACACTCTTAAAATGCATTTACTCCCTAAGGACCAACACCCCTTGAGTTCACGGTCGTAAAATCTTGAGTTTACGGTTGTAAACTCCTAACCTTTTGACCATTTGTTGTTTTGAAGTCTTCTAAGCTATTCCAAGCATTCCTACTTCATGATTTAGCCTTAGGATGTGTTGTGTGGCATCAAAACACTCCTAAATGGAGTTTACGGTCTAAGGAACATTTCTCCATGAGTTTACTACCTTAAACTCATGAGTTTACTACCTTAAACTCATGAGTATAGTACCTTAAACCCATAAGTTTGGTATTTGGCTGTTTTCAAGTCCTTAGCTCAAACATGGCAATAGTCTAGGTTAGATTTAGACATAAGGAACAACCGTGGGACATTTATGGGACTTTTACACATCATTTGGGGTGTTTACGGTTTTGGGAGATCCCCAAACCATAAACACATAAAAATGTATAATTTTGGTGCTTTTTGTGTGATAAACCCATCAAGGATGAATCTAGACAAGTCCCTAAAGGATTATGAAGCATCTAGGCACCCTAACACACCACTTTGGCCCTATTTTTGGTGTTTACGGTTTTGGGACCTCCCAAAACCGTGAACACCTTTATCTGGGTGTTTTTGGGACTTTTCCTTGGTATAAACATGCATAGCTAGCTTTAAATGACTCTAGGATATAAGTACTTACATAAGGAAGCTTGAATTGAGCTAAAAGTCCAAGAACACTTAGTGTGTGTTCTTGGTGTTTTTGGAAAACTAATCAAAACACAAAAATGGATGGATTAAAGGATGTACAATCACTGGATTAAGTGATATACTAACTTGAAAGGGCTAGAAACACTTACTAGATTGAAGATTTTGAATAAAAACTTGGATGATACTTGAGAGGATATTTTGGAGTTTACTCTTTTGGTGTTTGGGGAGTAAACACAAGAATGACTAGTCTTGGGGAGTAAACTCATGTTTATGCATGAGTTTACAATTTTTGGATGATTTTTCAACCCAAACTTAAAAGTTTGGCCGCGAACTTCTAAGACACGAGGTGTTTGCGGTTTTTAAATTTCAAAACCCGAGACGACACTTTCTTTCACCCGTTCGTTTAAAGAATATTATTAAAATAATAAAATGAACTTTAAATTTGAGAAAATAATAAGAAATAATGACATTAACTTATAATAAAAAGTGTATGACTTTTAGGGTTTGATTGAATGGAAATTTCGGGTTGTTACAAAAAAGACAATGCAGTAGGGTGCGAAGATTTCTTCTGGTCAGCTCCTATAGATAATGCAGATGAAACAGTAGGCTTATCTGAGCAGACCTCTTAGAGAGTTAAAGGAAGATACGTAGCTGAACCCTTAAATAAACCCTCAAGTTCTGACAAACCATGCACGAGTGGAACCAAAGATATTCCAATAGAACCGAAAGAAGAACCGAAAGCACGAGTCAAAACAGCCAAAACTCAAAGAGACAAGTAAAAGGAAAGCTTCAACATGCAAAAATCACAGAAGCAACTGGCTGAGCAAAAACGCTTAAGAAATCAAAGATATGCAAAGAATCTAAATGAGCGAAAGAGTTACTGGAATTTACAAAATTTCAAGTATGTTCCTCCCAAGAAAATCTCAAAGGACAAGGGAAAGGAAATAGTAAAAGAAAATTTCAGCCTAAGTTCTTACTATTCCAAGTCTAAGAACCGAAAGTCATGTTTCGGTCCGCAGACTGGCTTCGGTCCTTAGTCAACTTTTGGTCCCCCTACTAGTTTTAAACCTAGTTTCGGTCCTCAGTCAAATTTCTGTTACAACAAACCTCAAGGCACAACAAATTTCAAAACAAATATCAAAGGAAAAGGAAAGCTAACTTCTGATATTAGGATCCATAACAAGCAATCATCAGCTAATCCAAGGAGCCACACGCCATCAAACAACCTAACCAAAGAATTCAAATTTAAACAAGATAATACCAAAATTAAGGTATATACAATTAAAAGAAAAGATCAAACCACTCTCATTAAACTAACTTATTTGGTTGATATTTCTACTGTAATTCCTTTTTCTGTGAAAGACTCACCAGGACCCAAGAAACTTTGGGTTCCTAAATCTGCTTAAATTTGCAGGTAATCAGTGACGAGCAGTTCGATGATGAATGGTACATAGATAATGGCTGCTCACGTCACATGACAGGAAGGAAGGAAGAGCTGAGGGAGTTTTGGTCCCTAAAAGATGGTGGATGTGTAAAGTATGGAAACAATTCCTATGGAACAACCAAGGGATATGGCATGATAACCAATGGAGACTTCTCGATTAGGAAAGTGGCGTATGTAGAAGGATTGCAACACAACCTCATCAGCATGTCACAATTAGTTGTGGGCACAGGTTTGAAGGTATCATTTGATGATGAGGGTTTTGAGATAATTGAAAAACAATCCAAGAAGGTTCTGCTGAAATCTGAACATAAGGGAGAAATGTACCCTCTGAATCTAAACCCAATTCGAGGTACACCAGCTATTTGTCTGCTGTCAAAGGCGAATACCGATGAAAGCTGGTTATGGCATCGACGCCTATCGCATCTAAACTTCAAAGACATCAACAAATTGGTGCTTGGTGATCACGTTCGAGGCCTCCCTCTTCTCAAGTTCGATAAGGAGCATCTTTGTGCTGCATGTGAGTTGGGAAAACAGAGTAGAAAGAGCCACCCCACACGCATAAATACGAAGATAGTTGAAGCACTTGAACTATTGCACATTGACTTGTGTGGACCTTCGGCTATCGAGAGTATCAGTGGTAGTAAGTACATTCTTGTTATTGTAGATGATTTTTCACGCTTCACCTGAGTTTTCTTTCTTAAGTAGAAATCAGATGCAACCCCTAAGTTGAAGACATTTATCAAACAAGTGGAAGTACAGCTGAGGAAGACGGTGAGAAACATCAAAAGTGACAATGGTCTGGAATTCAAGAACAAGGATTTTGAGGACTTTCTGACTAATAAGGGGATGCCTCACAACTTTTCGTCCCCTTATACTCCACAACAGAATGGGATTGTTGAAAGACGAAATCATTCTCTATGTGAAGCTGCTAGAACAATGCTTAGTTTCGCCTCGCTACCATTATACTTCTGGGCTGATGCAATTGCCACTGCTTGCTACACTCAAAATCGGTCCTTGCTCAACAAAAGATTCTTAATTACTCCATATGAGATCTTAAATAATAGGAAGCCTAATGTCAAATTTTTCCACATATTCGGTTCAAGGTGCTTTATTTTCAACTCTAAAGAGAACCGAAATAAGTTTGACGTTAAAGCTGATGAGGGAATATTTATGGGTTATTCTCTGTCATCAAAAGAATACAAAGTGTTGAATAAACGCTCCAAAAGAATTGAAGAGACTTATTATGTCACCTTTGATGACAATTATATGAAGAAGGTTCGGAGGACTGAAGGTGACCTTGGTGACATATTCCCAAAATCTGGACAAGTCTCAGTTCCAATATCCAACTTGTCCGAGGAATACATTCGGCTGTTTGATGAACCAGAGAAAGCAATTCATTCATAGGCGACAACAGCAGATAACAAAATCGATAATCTCAAAAAGGTCATTGACGAAGCTGCTAAAGAGATGGAAAGTGAATGTAAAGGTGCTACGTCATCAACTGGCTCTCCAAACAAAGATTCAAAGTTCAAGGGGGAGAGATCCAAAGCACCAAAGACATCTGAAGTATCTGTTGAGGGGGAGACTCCTATTCCCTCCTCAACACATAAAGGTCTAGATGGAGATGATAGTACTAATCCAAAACCAACAAGTAGTAGTTCAATCGAGGGGGTGACACCAACTTCCACTGGTACTGCAGACTCTGATACTGACAGAGATTACACTTCGCCAGTCGAGGGGGAGAAAGAGAAAGAGAATGCAACTGACGAAGGCGAGGATGATCTATTAGAATTTGAAGAAGAGGTGGAAGCTGAATTGAATCCAGAATATGATCCAAACTATCCTCCGTTAGTAAAATGGACAAAGGACCATCCCAAGGAGCAGATCATTGGTGAATCTTCTCAAAAAGTTCTTACTCGTTCTCAACTGAAAGCGAAACAAACTGAATTATTCTCTAAAGTTGAATTTTGGATGTTTAATTTGTTTATTTCCAAAATTGAGCCGAAAACTGTAAATGATGCACTTGATCATTCTGATTGGGTTCAAGCAAATGCAGGATGAGCTCCATGAGTTCGAACGCAACCGAGTTTGGAGGTTGATTCCTACACCAAAAGATGCTTCTGTTGTTGGCTTGAAATGGGTATTTAGAAATAAATTAGACAAGGAAGGAAACGTCATTCGCAACAAGGCTCGGTTGGTGGTGAAAGGATACTGCCAAGAGGAACGGATAGATTATGAGGAAACCTTCGCTCCAGTAGCTAGGTTGGAATCAGTTAGAATCTTCTTGGTACATGCTGCTCATAAAAACTTTGAAGTTTTTCAAATGGATGTAAAATGTGCTTTCTTGAATGGAGAATTAGAAGAAACAGTTTATGTTGAGCAACCGCCGGGTTTTGTGAACAAAAAATACCTTGATCATTGCTATGTGCTAGATAAAGCTGTCTATGGATTAAAGCAAGCACCGAGGGCCTGGTATGAAACACTAACTCGCTTTTTGAAAAGGTCAAAATTTAAGCAAGGTTCGGTTGACCCAACCTTCTTTCGTAATAAGGAAGGAGAACATCTGATGATTGTTCAGATTTATATTGATGATATCATCTTCGGCTCCACAAATCCTAGCTTAACAACTGAATTCAGGAAGTTGATGGAGACTAAATTTGAAATGAGCGCAATGGGTCCAATTAATTTTTTCCTTGGTTTAAATATTAGACAGGGACCAGAAGGTATATTCATCAACCAGGAGGCTTATACAAAGAACTTACTGACGAAATTCGAAATGCAGGGTGATTCAAAAGTGAAGGTTCCTATGACATTTGGCACTAAGTTAACTCCATCTCTGGAAAAAACTGCTGTGGACATAACACTATATCTTCAAATGATAGGGTCGCTTATGTATCTAACAACTAGTAGACCAGACATTATGTTTTCTGTTTGTTATTGTGCCAGGTTTCAAGCCAATCTAAGAGAACCTCACATGGGGGTAGTAAAGAATATTTTTCGTTATCTAAAGCGAACCTCATCTCTCGGTCTCTGGTATCCTGCAAGATTTGGATTCTTCATTCAAGCCTTTTCTGATGCTGATCTAGGAGGATGTGGACTGGACAGAAAGAGCACCACAGGTGGATGCCAATTTCTTGACGGAAAACTTGTTAGCTGGCAGTCCAAGAAACAAACTTGTGTTTCACTATCCACAGCCGAAGCTGAGTATATAGCTGCAACATCTTGCACTTCTCAAGTGGTATGGATTCAAAGTCAACTAAGAGATTATGGGCTTAGTATGAAGAAGATCCCTCTCTACTGCGAATCAGAAAGTTCAATTAGGATTTGTCACAATCTAGTGCAACATTCTAAAACCAAGCACATTGCACTTAGATATCATTTCATCAAGGATCATGTAGAAGATGGGAATGTGGAAGTACACTTTGTTCGATCTGCTGATCAACTGGCTGACATCTTTACTAAAGCGTTACCTGAAGCTGCCTTTAACTAAATTTTACAAGGCTTAGGCATGATGGAAGGAGAGTCGGTACCGAATCCTCAAATCTCTCACTAAAAATTAGACAAGCGAAATGGAGCGAACGCTCGGTATATTTCGGCTCCATAATTTTCGGGAACCAAAATGAACCGAACGCTCGGTCTATTTTGGCTCTGGAATTTTAGGGAACCGAAATGAACTGACCGCTCGGTCTATCTCAGCTCCATAATTTTCGGGAACCGAAATGAACCGAACGCTCGGTCTATTTCGGCTCTAGAATTTTAAGGAACCGAAATGAACCGAACGCTTGGTCTATTTCCCTTCACTCATCTAAGATTAGGTTTCAGTTGTATCTCCTGTACATTCTTTTGTCTTTAATTCAATTTAAATTTAGTTATTTTCTTTTTCTGTTTTTATTCTTTTTTCAGAAAATTTCAAAAATCCAAAAATATTTTCTTTTTCTGTTTTTGTTCTTTTTCAGAAAATTTCAAAAATCCAAAAATATTTTCTTTTTCTGTTTTTTTTCTTTTTCAGAAAATTTCAAAAATCCAAAAATATTTTCTTTTTCTGTTTTTTTTCTTTTTCAGAAAATTTCAAAAATCCAAAAAATATTTTTTTTGTTTGTTTGGTTTGTGTGGTGTATTTCTTTGTTCTTCTTAGGTGATAAAAGTACCAGTACAACAGAATGTGGATCTAAGGAAGGTATATTTCATTTCAATACGAACTAGTTAAGGTTTCCTAGAAGCATGCTGCTGCATGTTGACCTAAGTCTCTACGACTTTGAGCAAGCCTTAATGATTCGATCTCTACCTATCGTTTCTTCCTAATCAGGCTGATCAAATCTACTCGGTCTAGAGCTACCTTACTCTTCTCATATGAGATAAGAGTTTTTCTACTTTGTCACGACTATCTAGCAGAAGGTACTTTCGGTTCTATAACCACCTCCCTTATATTCTCCATCTACTTTCGGTTCACCAATGTAACCCTTGAGACTCTTGGTCCTTACCACTGAGGTTTATGGTTACACAACATCTGTGTTTGTGATCTTAGATACATATACCATGTGCTGAGTGAAACCCAATATCCAACACCAATAATGAATTGACGGTGAATTAATTATTCAATAACTTACTGGTTACTTAATGAAATCTCCTTTTATTTTTGCGTGGTCTTTTCTGAAATTGTCTAACACCAAGGCTTTTCTTCCCCAAAAAACCCAGTTTATTTTGTTTTTGAGATTTCTATTCCTTTATTTGTCACTCAAACTTATATCCCACCTACTTGTTCAACAGACCACATCGGTCTCACAAGTACTTCTTCCAACTTTCGGTCTTATGTTAAGACTAGAAGTTCGGTTGAAGATAAGCTACCCTGAAGCCTTATAATTAAAAGAAGCCTTTCAATGTTTATTAGCAAATAGTTGATCGTATTTTTCGTGAAACCACCCAAGCACTTCAAGTCTCTCTTGACTTTGAAGGAAGTGATTCTTGCCCGGAATCCCTTGCTTTCTGTCTTATGATGAGACATCACTCACATCCCATACACATTTGCCTTATTTCCTTATCTTTGTCACACTAATGCACGAAAATTTCAATTTTCCCGCATTCTAGTTACTGATTGGTTTGAATTTTGTTTTCTCTATTGGAGCCAAACAAGGGGTTATCAAGGGATTTCAAACGACGATTGAAGATAAGCTCTGGGCACGTGAATTTGAACGGTCTCTATACCCATGCGTGCTGAAGTATACCTGGGAGTAATCACACTGTCACATCGCGCTTTTCCAGGCGACGTTTCAAAGATCACGTCATTATCATCATGATTTTTCTCTCTCCAGGCAATGGTATATAAAGGGTTTCTGATTTTATTTGTCTTTTACCAGCAACAAATTCTCTCAAACTTACAAGACAAGTATACACTGTTCATCTTCCTTCTTTAATCCACAATGGCGACTTCTTCATCCGTTCATGATCAGACTGCTTCGTCAACATTGTTTACAATCAAACCTAATCAAAATATGATCATCGAACTTAACCGGTTTTTGTATGATGCATATATGTTGCAAGTAGTAGAATGTTTGAAGTACTCACCGCTAGTGTTAGCTGTAACACAGGTTGAAGTTGTCCCAATGTCGCTCTTATCTCAAGTTTATTCCACTGCGACATACGACAAAAACAAAGAACGCATCTATTTTGTCATCCACGATAAGAAGGCATCTGTTTCGAAGGTGAAGTTTTGTTCGATTTTGAATCTTGCTGTCGATTCTTCGGTTATCTCGCCAGATTTTATTACGACGACTCAACTGTTCTCGATGCTTTATGAGATGGGGTATACCGATGTGCTAACCACCATTACCAAAGTCAAGAAGTCATGTTTAACGTCTCAATGGAATGGATTGCTCACTCTACTCATTAAGGGTCTAGCAGAACGAAGTAGTGGTTCAGACGGTACCAGCAAGGGTTTCCTTACCCTTCTTTATGGACTTTACAACGGGATCGATCTTGATTATTGGTCAATAATCTGGTCTCAGGTGGTGCAGAGCCTCAACACATCTATGAGGCATTCTGAAGTATCTTGTGGAAGATTTTGGACTCTTATTACGAGGAAAGAGATTAATTCTTTGGAGATTCAAGTTACGAAGGATGCTATGCTTGCCTCTATCACTACCTTCCACATGAAGAAGATCATTCTTTCGGATCCCCTTAAGTTTCCTCATAATGGATCAATTCCTGAGTCCATGTATAGGGGTGTTTCAGACCGAAGTAATGTTATGGATGAATATCGGAAACTTCCTGCCATTGGACCGAGAGTTCTTTCTCCAGAATAGCAGGCTGCTCTGGATGCCTTGGACAAGCCTAACAACCGAGGGAAGCGAATCTCCAAGAAAGAACCCACTAAGGAAGGGAAGTCTAAGTCCTCCAAGTCCACGAAACGCAAGACTGGTGAAGGGGATTCTTCTCATCAAAAGAAAAAGAAGATAAAGAAGATGGCACGAAGGTCTAAGAGTCCCACTCCTCCACATTCAGAAGATGACGATGACAATGAAGAAGAGAAAAGTCATCATGACTCACCAAGGGGTAACACTCCTCCCTGTTCACCTACTCCAACCGAATCTCTCAATCACAACAGAGTTACTTACCACCTCCATCATTGAAACAGACCATACCTCTCTCTGATCCTATTATTACTCCACCAGTCACATCTCAAAAAACAACTTTATCACCACCACCTCCCATCACTTCCAATCCTATTTCCACAACTCCTTTATCATCTCTAATCCTTACGGAATCCACAACCACTATCATTCCTAACCCCACAGTGAATGTCAACATATCTGATACGGGGGCAACTACTGTAACAGAAACCCCTGTTGTCACTAAACCTCTTTCCCCTATCCACTCCACTAATTCTAGTGCTACCCTTGGTGGAGAAAATGATGAATATGACTCTACTTATTTCAGTCCATACTGGCTTCCGACTGATGATGATATTGATGCTCCTGTCACAACTCAACATTTACAGGAAATTCATGAGAAGCTCGATCGCTTACTTGACGATAGTAAAGCTTACAGTAGTGTTGTTCTTAAAGCCTTCCTCGAAACTGCCATTGATCAATACACAAAGGCTATTGAAAAATCTACTCAGGCAGTTGATGCGTCTACATCGTCTTGTAAACAGGCAACAACAGAGGTTAATGAGGTTGTTCACACAACTCAGATATTCCTTGACTCTCTGAAAGCTCATGCTGAAACCACTGCAGCGAAAGTACAATCCTCTGTGGACTCCTTTTCTAAGTCCCTTCAAGAAGAAAGCACTAAGTTCGATGCTGTACGCTCATCACTCCAAACCGAGAACACTTCTTTTTTAAGATCAGTGGATTCTCGTTTTGACTCTCTTCATGTTACCCTGGCAACCGAAAGTGCCTTGAAGGAGGATCTGGCCAAACACAAAGCCACTATTGAAGTCCAGAAGGTGCAGCTAGCCCAAGCGGAGAAAGAAATTTCTTTGTTGAAGGTCCAACGGGCTGTGTATAAGAGCTGTGCGGGTGAGGTGTAGGACTTATTGACCAATTTGCTTGGTGCTCATGATCCTATTTTAACTCTTACAATTCGTAATCATCTCACATGCAAACTCCTTCCTGCCCTTTCCATGCTGCATGAAATGAAGGGTGTTTCGGAGGGGTTCGTACCTCCAAAACAAGGGGGAGAAAGTAGTGCTCGTGTTGTTCAACCGAGAGTAATTGTGAAAACAGAAGATGCTCAACCAAGTGTCACAACCGAACTGAAGGATAATGTAGCTTCAGGTTCTGGTTCACAAGCAAAGCCAAAGGAGACCATTGATGAAAGTGAAAGCGAGGAAGAAGAAACCATTTCTGATGCTCTCAAACGAAAGAAAAGAAACAGAGAGCTGGATGAAAGTTTGAAAGTAGCAAAGGAAGAAGAGGAAAAGGAAAGGAGAAACAAAGAGGAAGAAGATGCCCTGAACTGTAAGAAGGCTTTGTTCCCCTTATGGAAGAAAGAGACACTTATCAATCAGGCGATTGAGTTTCCTTCTGTCTATTGGTTGGAGCTAGTTGCTTTGTTTGATTGTGATAACTCCAAGGACTCGCAGTTTGATATGCCAATTACAAGGAAGGCTTTTACTTTCCATTGTTTTGATTCAACTGCTGAGGTTCCTTTCCCTCACCCGAAGGTTGATCGTGAACTGATAGACTTTTACTTAAAGTATGGGCAACTGCAGTACTTGACTTGGAGTGCACAAAAGATCATTACTGTCAAGGTACTCAAACCTTCGCCTGCAGGGAGATTTATCAACATCAATTTCAAGATCACTTGTGGTACAAAAAACACGGTGTCTACTATCTCTCTTGCAGACCTTGCCAATCTCAACCCCCATGATTGGATTATGCTATACAACATTCTGCTCACTAATCCTGTGGAATATGAGCCTATTTTACAACATCTGAAGAGAATGTTGGCCTCCTACATTCATGAAGTTGCTACTATGGATCAGGAGATAGCGAAGGTGATGAACAAGAAGCCAATTGTGAAGACTACACCAAAACCAGGGGATGTGAACAAGATGAAAATAGGACAGATAGATTCAACGAATCATACTGTGATGTTCACGAAAGGCAAAGCTCACAAGTTTTAGTTTGCTCTGGTAGATAAACATCTGTTTTCTACTGACTTCTTGGAGTACATTATCAACTTGATACATCAGTGCAAGCAGAACTCAGAAGCTGACAACAAAAATTTCACTGATATGCTGCGTTGGTACATTACTTTTCGGTACCATCATTTGGCTATCATCCCGAGGATTTTCAAGACTGTGAAGAAGTATTCGGTTGTTAAACAAAGTTGAGGTTTCGGCTCCAAAGACGCAAAGGGGGAGATTGTTGAGTCCGTTTGTGTTGCGTCTTGGGCCTTAAGTTTTGTATCCGGATTGGGCCTGTCCATCCGTGGTTATCTAGCTTAGGTCAGTAATTATCTAGATTAGCTAATAGGGTTTTACTATAAATATGCATGCATGTATGCATGATAAGTAGTTGTTTTTTTACGTTCAATATTGTAAACCCTAAACACCTCTACAGTCGAAGTTCTTTTTTTAGCTTTTCTGAGGTGTTAAAGCATTAATCATTCGGCATATTCAACTCTATTCTTGTGTTCTTTTTTACGTCCTTATTTATTAACTTGCATAGAATCATACGATCCTAATAGAACTTTGATCTATCACTCTATAAGTCTTGTGATCCACAGATTCGCCAGAGGGATCATCAAAGATCTTATATCCGAAGGCCATAGGGACCTTAGCCGAAGAATAGTTGTCCATAGAGTATTTCTTCAGAAGTTCAGTGGTGTATTTCTCTTGATGAATGAAAATACCTTGCTGAATTTGTTTGGCTTGAAGACCTAGAAAGAAGTTAATCTCTCTATTCATGCTCATTTGAATTTTTTTTGTCATGAGCTTAGCAAATTCATCCACCATTCCTTGATCAGACGATCCGAAGATAATATCATCCACATATATTTGTACAAGCATAAGGTGAGAACCGTTTGCTTTTCTAAATAGTGTGGGATCAATCACTCCTCTTTTGTAGCCTGAAGAGACTAAGAATTCAGAAAGAGTCTCATACCAAGCTCTAGGGGGCTTGTTTAAGACCGTAGACTGCTTTCTGAAGCTTGTAGCAGTGATCAGGGAACTCGATACTTTCAAAGCCGGGAGGCTGTTGAAGATAAACCTCTTCTTTTAATTCCCCATTGAGAAAAGCACTCTTAACGTCCATTTGGTGTACTTTGATGTTTTTGTGAGAAGCCTATGCTAAGAAAATTCGGATTGCTTCCATTCTAGCTACCAGAGCGTATGTTTCATCGTAGTCAACACCTTCTAGTTGACTATAGCCTTTAGTAATTAGTCTTGCCATATTTCTAATAACCGCACCAGATTCATCTAGCTTGTTCTTGAAAACCAATCTTGTACCAACAATAGTATGGCCTTGTGGAATAGGAACAAGTTGCCACACTTTGTTTCTTTCAAATTCTTCCAGTTCTTCTTGCATTGCAGAAATCCAATCTAGTTCCAATAATGCTTCATTGATAGATCGAGGCTCGACTGCGGACATAAATGATGCATAGTGACAATGATCAGATAAATCTTTGGCAGATCGATTTTGGATACTTGCGGATGGGTTTCCAATAATTTGGCCTGGTGGGTGATCCTTCGTCCATACAGGTAGACGAGGCATTAGATGATCATCAGATGCGGTTGAAGGAATGTTTTCAATATCAGAGGTTGCTTCGGATTGGGAAGGAAGTTCCCCCTGGATTTGTGAACAACATGTTGAATCATCTTGACTTGTTGGAGCGAGAGAGGCATTTTCTTTAGTTTGGAGAGGTTCCCCTTGGATTGCTGAAGGGAGTTCATCTGGAACCTGAGAAGGTTCCCCCTGGACTGCTGATGGATGTTCATCCGAATGCGAAGATGAAATAGATTTTCTGAGAGTGGGAGATTGAGCATCATCAAGTACTGGAACCTCGATGGTTGTAGTACGAACCGTAGTAGAGCTTTCCCCCTCAACAGGAGAGGTGGAAGTATTGAGAGATGCTACTTCGGATAGAGATGGACTAGAAACATCAGCGTGTTGTTGTTGAGCAGTTGGTGATACCAGAACTTCGGATAGTTTTGCCATTTCAATAAGGTCGAAGAGATCAACATAATTTACTTCAACCAGGTTTAGAAATCCTAAAGAAACAAGAATATCGCTCTCCATAATGGCAGTGGTTTCTTTAGATGGAGGGGTGTTGCGGATGTAAGAGTCATCGAAGTTTACGTCAAAGCTTTCAATGATTAACCTTGTACGTCTGATGAGAACCCAATACGCAACCTTATCAGACTTTGGTGCAAACTTTTTAAGTTGATATCGGTTGTTGATCACAAAACATCTACACCCAAAGATGTGAAAGAAACGAACATTTGGATTTCGGTTGTTGAGGCCCTCATATGGTGTCTTGTTGAGGCGTTTGCATACAATGCTTCGATTCTAAACAAAGCATGCACTGGCTACAGCTTCAGCCTAGAAGTAAAGAGGAAGATGGGCGAAGTTGAGCATGGATCTGGCTGCTTCAACAAGGGTGCGGTTTCTTCGTTCAACAACACCATTTTGTTGAGGTGTATACGAAGCTAAAAATTTATGTGAAATACCTTTTGACACCAAGAAGTTGTTGAGTGGATGATTGGTGAATTCAGTACCATTGTCATTGCGGATGCGTCTTACTAGAAGCTTGATCTGAAGTTCTATTTATTTGATGAAGTTTATATGAATCTGCGGTGTTTCTGATTTGAGTCTGAGAAAGAATACCCAAGTGAAGCGAGTGAAGTCATCAACTATAACCAATATATATTTTTTACGATGAAGACTGGTACGGTTGATGGACCGCTGAGATCAATGTGGAGAAGTTCGAGTGGTTCGGATATGGATGAGTCAATTACTATAGGATGACTTGCTTTTGACTGCTTACCACATTCACAAGCAGGACATGGGTGTCATTGATGAACTTGAGAATGGGTAGACCACTGACCAACTCATCAGTGACTAAGATGTTGATGTATTTGAAGTTGAGATGAGTGAGCTTGCGGTGCCATAACCAGCTAACTTCGAATACGACTTTAGAGAGAAAGCACAGCTGCGGTTTACCAATGATGAGAGACACATCCAGAGGATACATTGTGCCTTCGGATCGTGACTTGATTAAGCAAGTGCTTCTATCACTTGTTATTATGTAACAGAATTGATCATTAAACTCCACTCGATGGCCTGCTTTACATAGTTGGCCAACACTGATGAGATTGTGTTTAAGGCTTTCTACATAAGCAACCTTCTGAATGGAAAAGTTCCCCGTAGTGAGAACATCATAGCCTCGTATGATGCCATTCACATTGTTTCCAAAAGTGACATTTCCACCATTGCATATAGGCCTGAAATCACAAAGGTATTCTAACCTTCCGGTTATGTGCAAGGAGCAGACACTGTCGATCAACCATTCTTCTTCTTGATCCTCCTTGCACAAAGCCTATAGAAATTAAGTGGTTAATTTGGGCACCCAAGCGAGTTTGGAGCCTAGAGTCACATACGATGTGTTAATTGATGCATGATGCGAGGTGGCAGGGATAGGTTTTAAGTAACTTTCAAGCCTAGTCCTGGGTGTTCGAAGTTCTTTGGAGTTTTGTGAGATTGTGGATAGTTACGAGTTTTTTTTGGGAGAGATGAGATGTGTCATGAGAGAGAATTTTTTGACGTTGACATTTGACACGTGCACTTTTTTTCATTTTCCTTGACATTTGACTTAGTCAGAGGTTTTGAAAAAATATGCTTTTGTTCAGTCCGAGGATTGTGAGATTTAACTCTTTTGTTTGTGTGTCTCGAAAAAGTGTTTTGTTTAGGTCTTGCAGGTGTGTAGACACGTGCACACCTTTTGTGATGTGATTTCTTAAACACTTGAGGTGACCCTTTGAGTGCCGGAGTTGCAATATTCCTTTCCATTTTTGAGATTTTGAAAGTGACATTGGAAGGGTTGGAGTAGGTAGAATACCTTTCCATTTTGGATCATTGAGAGAAAAGATTTGAAAACCATTTGATCGAAAAGACTTATCCTTAGAGTTGGATGTTTTTTGAGTATTGTCAGAAACAGTAAACTCCTTCTTTTTTGTTTTCTTGGAAAAAGTTTTCTTGAAAGGATAATTTGAGAAAACAAAATTTTCAGGACTTTTTCACTTGGGACATTTCACAGATTTCTTAAGTTTTGAACAAATTTCCCGTTGCTTCCCACGAGAACGAAATTCTTCTTTAAAAACTCTTTTTGCTACGGTCTTAGGAGAACCGCAGTCAGTGACATTTAATTGCGGTTTACTTAAATCTTTTGAGGATTTTGAAAAATAGTGTCTCGATTCATCCGAACTTGAGAAGTCAGGACTTTGAGAACATTGACCAAATTCAAAATTTTCAATTGGTAATTCATGATTAATTGGCTCAATAGTCACATAACTTTTGACTTCAGTCAGCGGTGTAGTGCTTTGGACTACCGCAGAGTAAGTCTTGGTGGACACTTCTATGGGACATTTGATATTGGGCAATAGGACAGATTGCAGTACATGATTACGGTTAGAAATACTGCTGTCAGACTGTAAGGATGGGAAGTCTAAAGAGACTTCAGGACTTTCAATAACTATTTCCTCATCGGTTGTGGATGATGTCTGAGAATATGTGTTGTAACCATGAGTAGGAAATTCAGGGAGAATTTCTTCTATAACACAATTGTTACTCAGATCATGAAGTTTACCAAAGTGGGCTTGGATATCCTCAGGAAATGTTTTGTTATTGACCGGAAATAAGAAGTTGCAGTCTGGTGGGATATAGGGACATTCTGAAGTGAACCGAGGTGAAGAGTCCGTTGCGGTTGGGTAACCATTGGACCAACCCCAACTAAAAGTGTTATCAACATTCCCATCATTAACAAGATTCTCAATGGCCTCAATTTCATTAAACAGATTTTCAATTAAAAGATTTAAGCATACAATTTCATTATGTGCTAGATCTCTCTGATTCAAGGCTATTTCTAAATGTGTTTCACTTAACATCCTAGCATCTTTTTCTAGCATTAAGTCCCTCTCTAACATTGCCATTTTAAGTCTCTTATTTTCCAAACGTCCTCTAACATGGAACATCTCCTGCGAAGCGATGTTCTTCTCATCTAGGGCTTTATTGTAGTCTGTAAGGACTGCAACACAAGTGTCATTGAATGTGTCTATGAAAGTTTGACAATCATGCATGATGTAATTTAAAGTTTGAATCAAAAGTTTTACCTATTCCACAATGCTGAGAGTTCCATCTTTAGCCATATAACAATGGTTCTTCTTTAGATTGGTTAAGCCGTCTTCATCAACACTTGCTACCATACAGATCTTGCCTTTTCCTTTACTGAGATTATCTTCATCTTCATCTCTTGATGACCATACTTGATGATTCCTTTTCACTTGAGCAACGTAGGTCTTTCCATTTTCTTTATCTTCCAGTTCTTGAGCCATTATGAGATAGAAGGCTCTATCTTTCACTACGTTTTCCTTGCAATCTTTGGCAAAATGGTTTTCCTTGTTGCACTTGTGACATATAATAATGTCACTCTTGTCTTCTAAAGAGGCACTGGAGTCAGTTGATTGGGGCTGCGGTGGTACTTCTTTGGACTGGGTTTGCTGAGACTGCGGTGGATGGAGAGGGTTCTTGGTGGAACGGATGTGATTGTTTTGAAAGTTGCAGTTGAAAGGTGGTCGACTGTATTGTTGGTTTTTGCGAAATTAAGGTGGTAACCGATTGAATTTCTGACTGATAAGAGCAATGGCATTCTGAAACTCTTCTTCATCGTCATATTCGGAGTCAGCTTCTTATGACTACGGTGGTGAGTCATACGAAGTGGGATAGGTTTGAGTGTGAGGTGATTGTGCTACTAATGCAAGTGGACCTCCGAAGTCTGAGTAGTCCTTAAATACGGTGGACTCTTGAGCTTGCAATTATCCATAAAGCTTATAGAGAGATAACGAGTGAATCTTCCTGTCACCTTGTACAATCATTTTGGCTGTTGTCCAGTGTCTTCCTAAGCCATTAAGAAACTGCATATTTGTTTCATGATTGTTGCGGATGGTACCTGCATTGGACAGTTTTGTGACGATCAAGTTGAATCTTTTAAATGAGTCTTCCAAACTTTCACCGGAGTGGGCTTTGAAGTTGTTGAATTCATTGAGTGCTGTAGTGAGCTTCTTGTCTCGAGCCTGCTCTGAACCTTCATACAAGTTTTTGAGAACATCCCAAATCTCCTTTGCTGATTTGCAATTTATGATGATGTGGAAGTTGTCAGGAGTAACTCCATAAGCGATTTCATAAAAGGCAATAGCATCATTTTCCATTTTGTCTAGATCATCTTTGGTGGAACGGTTCAAAGCTGGTTGACCTCCTCCTAGCCTTGCTGTGGCTCCATCGGTTTGGACTGGTGTAAGGACTGGAACATGGGGTCCTTCTATGGATCTCCAGACATCTCTACCAAGTCATCTGAGATATCTTTCCATCCTCTGAGACCAGTGATGATACTCATTTGCAACCAATATTGGGGATTGATTGAAACCACCAACATGTTGGGTTTTGAGCATTCTAACACTCCTAAGTGTACATGTAACCCTAAATACCTTGGATCTATGTTTTCTCTATTATACATGCAAATATGAACATCCAAGGTATTATCCTAATCTAGCACACAAAACAATGAAGATAGAATACATACCTCTTTGATGTAGAAAGTCTTCATGAAGTTTGAGTGCCTAGTGCCCTAAGTGTGACACCTCAAATGGTTCACACAACAACAAATACACTTGGAATAACTTGAGAGAAATCTACACTTCATGAAATCGGCTAGCCCTTCTTTTACACTCACTAGTGCTGTTTTTTGGTGAATAATATGATGCTTATATAGTGTGTTACACTTAGGGTTACACCATGTAAACCCTAATTGTCATGACCTTTCATTTCCATGACCCATGGGTTATGTAACCTCCATGGAGCATCCTATGGGTTTAACCCAACTTGATTATCCATGGAGCTTTGGCCCACTATATACGTTATGGATGATTTGCACAATAAACCCATATATTTAATTAGTCTTCTTTTGATCACTTAATTAATCCTAGATTAATTCTACTAACTAAATACTATTATTATTATTATTATTATTATTATTATTATTATTAATATACTAGAACTTATAATATATTAATAACTATAAGTGTCTTATTTCTCTCATTTAGTCTATCCAAGTGCATGATGCCATGCAACCCGAATGGACCATGCCGGGTCGGGTCAAGTCTTACCAATTATTGTTATGGACTTAGACATTAATCCAAAAGTCTCCCACTTGGATAAGTCTAAAACTATTATTGCGTATGACTTCAAGAACCGACTGGCAATCGTAGCTCTTAAAAGCTTCCGTCGAACTCTGACCTTGTAGATGAACTCTAACCTTTGTCAATGACTTGTCCATTAGATAAGGGATCATATATTCCTCCTTTCTAGATATCATATTGACTGAGACATGGATTATAATCATTCTCTCTGTCCATTTGTTGTTTCCCGATTTCCGATTTATGACGACTGACTAATTGAACAAATCAAATCAGTCCTGGCCCGGCCGTGCACTTCCATTTGTCATCATCAAATCATCGAGGGGCCCACATATATCACTTTTATCCTGAAGGTAAAAGGAATGGATAAACTTCGACTCATATGGCTTGTTCTACTACTTGTTGAATCATACACAAAGGCACGTTTTATAACACCGAGTTACCAAATGTGTTTTTGTGCAATCAATGTACAACCAACTCATAGTAACAACTCATATCTCTAAGTTTGAAGAATATAAGATATTATCTTCTCATGATCACTCGTGATAAAATCCATGAAGTGATTCCAATGAGCGCAGGTTGAATCCAATACTCAGAACTTATGAGCACTCATGAGTGTTGTAGCCATTTGTCCAACATCTTAGACCTCTACAAGCCAACCCATGACAGTCTTGATTCATATCTACTTACAACATATGAACGACTGTGGATGGTTTGAATAACTTAGTCATTCCGGAAGAATAACCTAGTTTATTCTGGAAGTCAAAACATGCAAAATGAAACACAAGAATAATTGAATTCAATATGGTATCAAAACCTATGAACATAAATAAAACACCTTTTATTTATCACCATATGATTACACATTATTCATTGTATATTGTTTCAGCTATCAACTTTATTCTTGAAATTAAAACAATATTTGTCCCATGCTCCAAGCATGTACACTATGTTTTCTAAACACTAGTCATGCCATACACAAATTATGCATACTATGTTTGTCTATGATCTTTACTTTGTGAATTAGATCAATTGAACATAACTCCAATGATCCTTTTTTCACAGTCCCAAATCCTTACTGCAAATGCAAGAATTCCAAATTCATGCCATTTACTGAAATCTGTTAGATTCTAAACTTATATGCATTGATCCTCTTGTAATGATTATGCACAAAGTCAAAAAGACTTGACAACAGTCATTACAGAGTATTCCAAAGGAGATCAGCTCCTTGGAAACATCCTTCTTGCATTAAGTTTCCTAATCTTACACAGATTGCAAAAATTTCTAACTTTGAAACATTTCATGATTTCATTTTGACTATCACTTCTGAACAAGAGTTGCCTCCTTATAGATTATGTCAATATGGTCCTTCCAGAATTATCACTATACTTCCAACTATCCTTGAGCAACCAACCTTTGGTAAACCTTAGATTGTCCTCGACAATTGCTTAATCCTTTTAGTCATATCCAATTCTAGACCTTTTCCCTTCTTAATGCCCCATGCATTTGGAAAATTTTAGAAAGGATGAATATAACACATATAATCGATCCTATATCCGAAGCATATGGGACACGATTTATGATGTCTCACATAAAGACTAAACCAGTCTTTTGCTGTAACATTTACATTTCTATTTGCCAAGTTCTCATAATTCAGATTATGAAAAGGAATGCCGTAATCATAATCGAATTTTAGAACACAAATAATGGATCCATATACATAATTTTCTTATGTTGAGCCATTCCAACATGAAATTCATATATATATATATATATATATATATATATATATATATATATATATATATATATATATATATATATATCCTTGACTAAATACGATTAAAACCTCAATCTAAGCTTTTAGATTTGAGATGAAGTATAATTTCTCTCCCTTAATTATAGCAAAACAATTCTTTCCCAATTGAAACTTTTTGTTTTCTATAATTAACATTGCTAACTTGCAATACTTTATCATAATTATCATGCTCCCACTAACATGATGATTATTAGCATAACACTTATGCTCCCACTAGCTTTGACATGTACTCAGAAATCAAATGGACTTCTAGAAATCAATACTTTATTGACTTTCTTACCAAAGTTCAGATTTCTGATACTAGATTGCTTTGATAAAACTTTATCATAATCATACACCTTATCTTAGATAGCTCACAGGTGTGTCTAAACAAATTTTAAGAACTATGAAAAGGGATGTCGTAATCATAGTCTCAATTGTTTAGATATTTGCGGTTGGATTAATGTCTAAGTCCATAACTATAAATGATAAGACTTGACCCGACCCGGCATGGTCCATTTGGGTTGCATGGCATCATGCACTTGGATAGACTATAATGAGAGAAATAAGACACTTATGGTTATTAATATATTATAAGTTCTAGTATATTAATAATAAGAATAATAAGATTATTTAATTAGTATTGATTAAGAATTAATCTAGGATTAATTAAGTGATCAAAAGAAGACTAATTAAATATATGGGTTGATTGTGTAAATCATCCATACTTGTATAGTGGGCTAATGCTCCATGGATAATCAAGTTGGGCTAAAACCCATAGGATGGTCCATGGATGCTCCATGGTGTATTTGAACCCATGGATCCAAGGAAATGGAAAGTCATGACAATTAGGGTTTACCCTAATTGTACTGTCTGATCATCAGACTCGGCGAGTCCATGCCTAAAATGTGATCAAATCGATCCAACTCGCCGAGTTGGTTCATGCACTCGACGAGTTGGACCCCCAGACAACATAAATTCGACTTTTTTTTGGCTGGAATTGGACTAGGAACATTACCCTAAGATGTTTTTGGACTTATAAACTTGTTTTTGATGTGGTAATGTTCATGTTAATCCAATTTCAAAGATAATTGTTAATATATTCATGTTTTGTATTAGTTTAAGGTTTAGACTAATTAGATGAAAAAGTTTGATTTGAATTATCTTGTTCTTATGAGTTGCTTAGATTAATAGAAAAGTTGAGTGAAATAGTTGTTTTCAATCCAAATTAATCTAAGAGTTGATTCTAAAATGTGTTTTTGTAACTTGTCCTCAAGTTATATGAAAAGTCACATTTAAGTTTCATAAAACTCATAAAAGTTGGCAAAGGTTACAAAATGAAGAGTCTAGTTCTAATTAAATGGTTTTATGACTCCATAACTTGTCCTCAAGTTATGGAGGACCAAGAGTCTCTTCATTAAATAATAAATGAATAAAAAGTGTAACCTTAATTAATTCCATAAGTTATAAAATAAAGAAAAGTTAAATTAATTCCATAAGTTATAAAATAAAGAAGAGTTTTTGGATTAAAACTACTTTAAACACATAAGTTATGAAATTAATTAGTTTTGAACAGCTTCAAAACTTGTCCTCAAGTTTTGGAATTTGTAAAGTTTTCTCTTATGAATACTTTAATTCCAAGTTAGCCCTTAGAATTTTAAAAGTTAAAATTCAACCCTTATACTTTATAATATTATAAGTTATATATATATATATATATATATATATATATATATATATATATATATATATATATATATATATATATATATGTATGTATGTATAAGAGTAAAGTTAGTCTTACCGCTAGTACGCCTCATTCACGAAGCCGGTCTATAAGGTGGGTATAAGGTTGTTGCCTATAAAATGGCAACATAATGGGTGTCCACTCTCACCCACCGCTTGCTTGACTGGTGGAGGGTCGTTAGCCGAACGGGTTTGACAGGACTAGAATTCTCCCTTCATTAAAAGTATTAATGATAAATACTAAGTAACTAAACTCTTAATAATACCCAATCTTAGTTACTTAGGAAAATGTGAATAAGGTGCTAATCCATGAAATTGCACTTTGCACTTTGTTTAAGTCGGTTAGTGGAGCGTGTGTGGTTAACCGGCACACTAACTCGTATTTAACAAGGTAGGCAAAGGGTAACTTAATGTTTATCATAGTATCGATGGAGCGTGTGTGGTTAACCGGCACATCGATTGAGGGGTAAACACTTAAGGGTACCAAGTAATTTGCATGGTTACTTCACACCTTGTTTTGTGATCCTCGGCATCCCAGTCACAAAACCTGAAGGGCACACTCAAGATTGAAACATGCTATTGAACAGTTCAATGAATCTCAAAAGATCTAGGAGTTTCAAAACCAATTAAAACCTAATAATACATTTCGTTTATCTTGGTGGAAATTGGTGAATCGTCATTCACCTACCTTCAAATATTTTATAGCTTGGATTACGGCATACCTCTTCTAAGTTATAAAATAGTTTGTTAGGTCCTAGCCTTAATATTTCATATTGGGTGTCATATTAGGGACTTAAGATCAACTATCTTGAATATCTCCCAAAACATGTCTGGTTTAGACATTTATGATCTTCCCAAATCTCTTGAAACAAGCTTTCCTAAATGAAGATGATGTCCCATGGAAATCATACTTCATTCACCTCCTCCAATTATTCTCCCTAACCCACAAGTTCTTGAAAAGTTTAAGGTCACTCAAGCCCTATTGGCAAGGCAAGGTCTAGGTGTGGTCACATCTTGGAGATGTAGTCACATGTTGACAAGCCGGGAGAGTTGGGTGTTAAAGTCTTGAGAAAGTTGGTGGTTCAATCACTTTCTAAGTCACATAGTGAGTTCCTTTGGGACACCTATGAAACAGACTATGACAAGACCCTTAATGACCTTATCTATTTGTTAAGATCAACTTCCTTAAAACTTGATGGACATTGACAATAGTGACACAGGAAATCCAGAAAAAACATTCTCTTCCTAATGGAAAGGGATCAGCCATAGTCAACTCGGTTGACCAAATGGTAAAGAGAAAAGCTAAGTCTGTGATAGTCCCGTGTACCATTATCAAAGGGTCTATATGTTTATATTGCCAAAGAAAGGGACATTGGTTACGAATCTGCCAAATTTACCTAAGGATGTAGAAGTCAATAAGTTTGACTCTACTTCAGGTAAAGTCCACTATCTAACTCTGCTAAGTTTCTAATCTGAGATTTTTGATACATGATTTGACTGGGTCACATGGTGATGTTTTAAGAATCAAAGAAAAGTGAAGAAACTTAAAGAAAGAATATGATGAATCTGATGGCGTAGATGGATTTCTATCGCATAGTTTGAAGATCGGATTCTTGAGCTACTTCTTAGGAGTTATGAGATATTGCTTAGGAATAGATAACAACAAGTTTTCATATGGATTGTAAGGATAAGTTTTTCCGCATAGTTTTAAAATAAAGGAAAATTTTGATTTTATTTGTTTTAAAATATCCTTACAATGGCATTTGAGGAAGAATTGTTGCTTATATGGTTCCATTAATAGCAAGAGTGGAAATATGAAATTGATTCTTTCATTTGTGGTAATGTCTAAATTTACCAAATAAGGAAAGATTCTCATAACCCAAGTTTCAATTGGACCGGAACTTGGGATCATGCAAGTTCTATAGCATGATGAATGAGAACTTTCAAGTATTGGAAAATTAAGACGAATTACTTGTTCACATGGATGTGTGAGTCAAGTGAAGGACTAAAGGATCAAGTACACATTCTTGTGCACTGGTCAAGTCCACCACAAAAGATCGATAAGACTATTCGTCATTATTTACTATAGCTCAGTAAATATGATTATACTTACAAGCTTAAGTGTAACTCTGAGACATTGGAAAAGGTTCCAATGTATGACAGCGAATAAGAAGAATCAAATTAGGCAGAAGGATAAAAGTTTCTCAAATCTGAAAAGATGGGAGAGTACTTTAGTATCAGTTTTTGTGATCATCTTAATGATTAAGAAACCATAGCACAATTAGTTCTCTAAGGAAATCTTAGTGTATTCTTATGACTAAGAAGAGGAACTTGAATTGTTGAAGTGGTTAAATCAAGAAGATGAGTCATACTTCGTTCCAATACAAGTCTTAGATTCATACTCCAAGATTGTAACTTGAGTGACATGTCTTAAAGAAGGTTCAAAAACACTCGTCAAATGTAAGAGTAAAAGTTTTCTACTCTTGTACATTTGAAATTGGTAAGTTGTGATGTTTTGGATAAAACAAAGACCAACTTAGGCCAATTGTGTGAAGTGTTTGTCTTGGTTAGAATCCACACTATCTCTTGGATATTTAACAAGGGAGTATTATATGTCAAGAGGATAGTGGGAGTCTTAAAGGTCTTGAAAGTCTCAAGAACTAATCAAGAAGAGAACCTGAAGTTCTTCACCAACACATGACTTGGGGTTTATAACCTATCGTGTTGACATATTCTGTGCCCATTCCAATTAAAGTTGGCTTTGCATATGAGGTCTTAGAGTTCTCAATGTGTTGCACAACAACTTGGAAGCAATGGCAGGCCCTTGAGCTACCAGGTGGCAAGAAGTTAAGATTGAGTTCAATCCATATGAGTTTGGATTTGTCATTATCCTTGTCTTGTGACTATGGTTTTGACAATTCACATGGCTAAGAACACATACACCATTGAATCTAAGTGTCATAAGGTTTCTCTCGGATTCATGAAAATGATGGTGAGGAAACACTTTCACTAAGTAGATTTTAGCTTGATAGCAATTGTGATATTTGCAATCTCAAAGTCGTTAGTGGAGCGTGTGTGGTTAACCGGCACACTAACCTGGACTTCTGAGAAGTGGCAAAAAGGTATAACCATTATGATTATGACATCCCTCTTCATAATTGTTTAGATACATAAGTATGCTATCTAAGGGAAGGTGTATGATTTTGATAAAGTCTTATCAAAACAATCTAGTATCAGAAATCTGAACGTTGGTAAGAAAGTCAATGAAGTATTGATTTCTAGAAGTCTAACTGATTTCTGAGTACATGTCAAAGCTAGTGGGAGCATAAGTGTTATGCTAATTATCATCATGTTAGTGGGAGCATGATAATTATGATAAGTATTGCAAGCTAGCAATGTTAATTATAGAAAACAAAAGTTTCAATTGGGAAAGAGATGTTTTGCTATAATTAAGGGAGAGGAAATTATACTTCATCTCAAATCTATAAGCTTCGATCGTGAGGTTTTAATCATTTAGTCAAGGATATATATGAATTTCATGTTGGAATGGCTCAACATAAGGAAATTTTGTATATGAGTCCATTATTTGCATTCTAAAATTCGATTATGATTACGACATCCCTTTTCATAATCTGAATTATGAGAACTTGGTAAATTGAAATGGAAATGTTATAGCAAAAGACTAGTTTAGTCTTTATGTGAGACATCATGAATCGATTCCCACATGCTTCGGATATAGGATCGATTACATGTGCTATATTCATCCTTTCTAAAATTTTCCAAATGTCTGGGGCATTAAGAAGGGAAAGGTTTAGAACTGGATATGACTAAAAGGATTAAACAATTGTCGAGGACAATCTAAGGTGTACCAAAGATTGGTTGCTCAAGGACAGTTGGAAGTATAGTGATAATTTTGGAAGGACCATATTGACATAGTCTGTAAGGAGGCAACTCTTGTTCAGAAGTGATAGTCAAAATGGATTATGGAAATGTTTCAAAGTTAGATTTTTCAATCTGTTTAAGATTAGGAAACTTAATGAAAGAAGGATGTTTCCAAGGAGCTGATCTCCTTTGGAATACTCTGTAATGATTGTTGTCAAGTCTTTTTGACTTTGTGAATAATCATTACAAGAGGATCAATACATATAAGTTTGGAATCTAACAGATTTCAGTAAATGACATGAATTTGGAATTCTTGTATTTGCAGTAAGGATTTGGGAGTGTGAAAAGAGAATCATTGAAGTTATGTTCAATGGATCTAGTTCACAAAGTAAAGATCATAGACAAACATAGTATGCATACTTGGTGTATGGCATGACTAGTGTTTAGAAAACATGGTTATAACAACAGCAAAATTCAGGTCAAAATTTAAACTTTTATAAAACCGTAATTAAGTATACTAAGTGCTATATATCATAACAAGGGTTTCATACATATAAAGAACACAAAAATCCGAGTTATAACGAAGAAGTTATGACCATTCTAAGATTTCCGACAAAACCGGCAACACGGATTAAGCGAAAAACGCGAAGTTCCAATACAATACATGTTAGCCTTAAGTATCTAAATGAAAGCCGTAGATATCATTAAACCGTGAACATACATAAAAAGAACGTCCAAATCTGACTTTGTATGAGTAGTTATGATTTTTCTAAGTTACGGATATAACAGTAGACAACTAAAAACTCGAAATAGAGATCGAGAGACTTTTAGCCAACACAGACTAAATGAGAATCGAAGGTCTCAACAATAGAAGTGCAACGGTAAAAAGTCTGACGGAAACGGACGTCGGATGAAGGAGTTATGGAACTTTAACGGACTTTTCCTGTCCCGACGTATTAAAAATATAATATTAAAAATAAATTCAAAATTTGCCGATAGAGTCTAAACGAAAGTTGTAGATCGTAGTCTCACCTTCGCGTGGATATAAAGAACATCGAAAACAGAGTTGGTATGACGAAGATATGAACTTTCGAATTTTGCAAAATAATAAAAATATAAATTAAATTAAAAATTCGGTATTATCCGAAGGATGAGTCATCGGACCAATCTGGGTTACGCCCAGCATACCCTCGTACGCCCAACGTACTCGGATGCTAGGCTCCGGATTTTCCACGTTGCTTCGATGCTTCGTTCGAGGATGCGGTCATCCATGACGTCTCGTACGCCCCGTGTACGAGCGTACGCCCCGTGTACCGAGGTCTTTCAGCCCCTATATAAAGGGTGCGAGGGTGCCAGCCATATTTGCTAACTTCCTTCCCTTCTCGTGCCGAATCTCTGTGTTTCAACCGTCGGAGTTATCCCAAGGGCCCGGTTTTCATATCCAAGTTTGGAAGGAAGTTTTACACTCCCGAGAAATCCGTTTTCTCGAGTAGAAGTTCTGCTCGGTTTTCGTCTCGCTTTCTTCAATCTATCAAGTGAGTTCATACCCCTACAACCACACTCTAAATGCTTTTTAAAAGCTTTTTAAACACTTCTAAGGGGGGGGGGGGGGGGTGGGGAATACAAGTAAACAGGCGACTAAAATCGTGCGAAACATCGATCTTTTGCTATACTTTTCTTACTGTTGTTTTAACTATCTTATAAAGTCATCATCATGCAAAACACCTCACAACACAGCTTTACCCTCTTGGGATACAATATGTTTTATAAATAGAAATAATGTTTTATTTATACGTTTACATACAAATACATCATATCAAGGGTAACATTCTTTACTAAATCATTTTATGCATTCAAAGAACTTATGATTTATGATTTGTCAAACATTGTGAAAACGGATAAACTTTGCATACAAAACTACTACTTTAATACAGACTTAGTTGAGAATCCCTGAGACGTGTACATCTTAAAATAATAACTTTTTGCTAAAAGGTACCGCTACAAGTCCTGTCTATAACCAGAGTCTCCCTTTCGGAGAACGTGTCAAATGTGTATACATCTATACGGGAAGTCATGATCCCGCGCACTGACTGTTAGCTACAGTCCGTCCTTTGGGGTGACAATTTGTCATAACGCTACGGCGCCTGAAGAACGTCGCTACAGGCATATTATGTTCAATATGGTTATAGAACTCATCGGATATACAATTATTATGGTATTAGGCTTTTATGAACGAGTAGCTATTAAAACTATTCTTAATTACTTCTTTTGAAAGATGTTTATGTATTTATCTTTTGAACATGTAATGAATACAATTATGTAAACATTTCTAAAACCTTTATATATGTATGGTGGTGTGTACTTTCCTTTCTATGAACTGTTATGATACTGAATATGACGTCCTCCGCTCCCGAACGTTTCCGCCGTTCTGGTTTGGGGGTGTGACAATAGTGTACATGCTTGGAGCATGGGACAACTATTGTTTTAAATTCAAGAATAAAGTTGATAGCTGAAATAGTATACAATGAATAATGTGTAATCATATGGTGATAAATGAAAGGTGTTTTATTTATGTTCATAGGTTTTGATACCATATTGGATTCAATTATTATTGTGTTTCAGTTTGCATGTTTTGACTTCCCGAATAAACTGGGTTATTCTTCCGGAATGACTAAGTTATTCAAACCATCCACAGTCGGTCATATGTTGGAAGTAGATATCAATTAAGACTGTCATGGGTTGGCTTGTAGAGGTCTAAGGTGTTGGACAAAGGGCTACAACACTCATGAGTGATCATAAGTTCTGAGTATTGGATTCAACCCGCGCTCATTGGAATCACTTCATGGATTTTATCACGAGTGATCATGAGACGATAATATCTTATATTCTTCAAACCTAGAGATATGAGTTGTTACTATGAGTTGGTTGTACATTGATTGCACGAATACGCATTTGGTAACTCGGTGCTATAAAACGTGTCTTTGTGTATGATTCAACAAGTAGTAGAACAAGCCATATGATACGAAGTTTATCCACTCCTTTTACCTTCGGGATAAAAGCGATATCTGTGGGCCCCTCGATTATTTGATGATGACAAATGGAAGTGCTTGGCCGGGCCAGGACTGATTTGATTTATTCAATTAGTCAGTCGTCATAAATCGGAAATCGGGAAACAACAAATGGACAGAGAGAATGATTATAATCCATGTCTCAGTCAATATGATATCTAGAATGGAGGAATATATGATCCCTTATCTAATGGACAAGTCTTTGACAAAGGTCAGAGTTCATCGACAAGGTCAGAGTTCGACAGAAGCTTTTGAGAGCTACGATTGCCAGTGGGTTCCTGAAGTCATACGCAATAATAGTTTTAGACTTATCCAAGTGGGAGACTGTTGGATTAATGTCTAAGTCCATAACAATAATTGGTAAGACTTGACCCGACCCGGCATGGTCCATTTGGTTTGCATGGCATCATGCACTTGGATAGACTATAATGAGAGAAATAAGACACTTGTGGTTATTAATATATTATAAGTTCTAGTATATTAATAATAAGAATAATAAGATTATTTAATTAGTATTGATCAAGAATTAATCTAGGATTAATTAAGTGATCAAAAGAAGGCTAATTAAATATATGTGTTGATTGTGTGAATCATCCATACTTGTATAGTGGGCTAATGCTCCATGGATAATCAAGTTGGGCTAAAACCCATAGGATGGTCCATGGATGCTCCATGGTGTATTTGAACCCATGGATCCAAGGAAATGGAAAGTCATGAAAATTAGGGTTTACCCTAATTGTAACACTATATAAAGATCTTATTCTTGACAAAATCGGTGACTAGTATCATTCTAGAGAGGGCTAGCCGATTTTCATGAAGTGTAGAATTCTCTCAAGTTATTCCAAGTGTATTTGGTGTTGTCTGAACCATTTGAGGTGTCACACTTGGGGCACTAGGCACTCAAGCTTCATGAAGACTTTCTACATGAAAGAGGTATGTATTCTATCTTGTTATATTCATTATTTTATATGCTAGATTAGGATAATACCTTGGATGTTCATATTTGGATGTATAATAGAGAAAACTTAGATCCAAGGTATTTAGGGTTGCATGTACACTTAGGAGTGTTAGAATGCTCAAAACCCAACATTTGCCACTTCTCACAAGTCCATGTTAGTGTGCTGGTAAAGCACACACGCTCCACTAACGACTTTGAGAATGCAAATATCACAATTTCTATCTAGCTAAAATCTACTTAGTGAAAGTGTTTCCTCAACATCATTTCCATGAATCGGAGAGAAACCTCATGACACTTAGATTTAATGGTGTATGTGCTCTTTTCCATGTGACTTGTCAAAACCATAATCACAAGACTAGGTTAGTGACAAATCCAAACTCATATGGACTGAACTCAATCTTAATTTCTTTCCACCTGGCAGCTCAAGGGCCTACCATTGCTTCCAAGTTGTTGTGCAACCAATTGAGAACTCTAAGAACTTATATGCAAAGCCAAATTTAACTGGAATTGGCACATAATATGTCAACACGATAGGTTATGAACCTCAAGTCATGTGCTAGTGAGGAACTTTAGGTTTTATCCTTGATTAGTTCTTGAGACTTTCAAGACTTTTAAGACTCCCACAGTCCTCTTGACATATAAGACTTTCTTTTCAGTTATTCAAGAGATAGTGTGGATTCTAATCAAGACAAACACTTCACAAAATTGGCCTAAGTTGGTCTTTGTTTTATCCAAAACTTCACAACTTACCAATTTCAAATGTACAAGAGTAGAAAACTTTTACTCTTACATTTGACAAGTGTTTTAAACCTTCTTTAAGACATTTCACTCAAGTTACAATCTTGGAGTATGACTCTAAGGATTGTTTTTGGAATGAAGTATGAATCATCTTCTTGATTTAACCACTTCAACAATTCATAACTCCTCTTCTTAGCTATAAGAAGGAATTTCGAGGATGAATTGTGATAAGGTTTCTAAATCATTAAGATGATCATAAAAACTGATACTAAAGTACTCTCCCATCTTTTCAGATTTCAGAAACTTTTATCCTTCTACCTAATTTGATTCTTCTTATTCGCTCTGCCTTACATTGGAATCTTTTCCAATGTCTCAGAATTACATTTAAGCTTGTAAGTATAACCATATTTACTGAGCTTTAGTAAATTATGACAAATAATCTTATCGATCTTTTGTGGTGGATTTGACCAGTGCACAAGAATTTGTACTCCATCCCTTAGTCCTTCACTTGACTCACACATCCATGTGAACAAGTAATTAGTCTTAATTTTCCAATGCTTGAAAGTTCTCATTCATCATGCTATACGGCTTGCATGATTCCAAGTTCCGGTCCAATTGAAACTTGGGTGATGAGAATCTTTCCTTATTTGGTAAATTTAGACACTACCACAAATGAAAGAATCAATTTCATATTTCCACTCTTGCTCTTAATGGAATCTTATAAGCAACAAAAAAAATTCACAGATGCCATTGTAAGCATATTTTAAAATAAATAAAATCAGAAATTTTCTTTTTATTTTAAAACTTTGGGGAAGAACTTACCCTTACAATCCATATGAAAACTTGTTGTTATCTATTCCTAAGCAATAACTCATAACTCCTAAGAAGTAGCTCAAGAATCCGATCTTCAACCTATGCGATAGAAATCCAACTACGTGATCAGATTCAACATATTCTGTCTTTAAGTTTCTTCACTTTTCTTTGATTCTTAAAACATCGACATGTGACCCAGTCACATCATGTATCAAGAATCTCAGAATAGAAACTTAGCAGAGTTAGATAGTGGACTTTACCTGAAGTAGAGTCAAACTTAATGACTTTAACATCCTTAGGTAAAATTGGCAGCTTCGCAACCAATGCCCCTTCCTTTGGCAATTTAACATATGGACGCTTTGGTAATGGAACATGGGAATATCACAGACTTAGCCTTTCTCTTTACCATTTGGTCAACCTAGTTGACTATGGTCAATCCCTTTCCTTAGGAAGAGAATGCTTTTTCTGGATATCTAATGTCACCATTGTCAATGTCCATAAAGTTTTAGGAAGATGATCTTAGCAAATAGATAAGATCATTAAGGGTCTTGTCATAGTCTGTCTCATAGGAGTCCCAAAGTAACTCACCATGTGACTTAGAAAGTGATTGAGCCGCCAACTTTCTCAAGACTTTGACACCCAACTCTCCCGACTTGTCAATATGTGACTACATCTCCAAGATGTGACCACACATAGACCTTTACTTGCCAATAGGGCTTGAGTGACCTTAAACTTTTCAATAACTTGTGGGTTAGGGAGAATAATTGGAGGAGGTGAAAGAAGTATGATTTCCATGGGACATCATCTTCATTTAGGAAAGCTTGTTTCAAGAGATTTGGGAAGATCATAGATGTCTAAACCAGACATCTTTTGGGAGATATTCAAGATAGTTGATTTAAAGTCCTTAATATGACACCCAATATGAAATATTAAGGCTAGAACCCAACAAACTATTTTATAACATAGAAGAGGGATGCCGTAATCCAAGCTATAAAATATTTGAAGGTAAGTGAATGGCGATTCACCAATTTCCACCAAGATAAACGAAAGGTGTTATTAGGTTTTAATTGGATTTGAAACTCCTAGATGTTTTGAGATTCATTGAACTGTTCAATGGCATGTTTCAATCTCGAGTGTGCCCTTCAGGTTTTGTGACTGGGATGCCGAGGATCACAAAACAAGGTGTGAAGTAACCATGCAAATTACTTGGTACCCTTAAGTGTTTACCCCTCAATCGATGTGCCGGTTAACCACACACGCTCCATTGATACTATGATAAACAATAAGTTACCCTTTGCCTACCTTGTTAAATATGAGTTAGTGTGCCGGTTAACCACACACGCTCCACTAACCGACTTAAACAAAGTGCAAAATGTAATTTCATGGATTCGCACCTTATTCACATTTTCCTAAGTAACTAAGATTGGGTATTTATAAAAGGTTTAGTTACTTAGTATTTATCATTAATACTTTTAATGATGTGAGAATTATAATCCTTGTCCTACCCGTTCGGTTAACGACCCTCCACTAGTCAAGGAAGCGGTGGGTGAGAGTGGACACCCATTAAACTGCCATTTTATAGGCAGTAACCTTATACCCCCTTATAGACCGGCTTCGTGAATGAGGCCTACTAACGGTAAGACTGACTTTACTCTTATACATATATATAAATATTTTTAACTTATAATATTATAAAGTATAAGGGTTGAATTTTAACTTTTAAAATTCTAAGGGCTAACTTGGAATTAAAGTATTCATAAGAGAAAACTTTACAAATTCCAAAACATGAGGGCAAGTTTTGAAGCTATTAAAAACTAATTAATTCCATAACTTATGTGTTTAAAGTAGTTTTTATCCAAAAACTCTTCAAGTTCCATAACTTGAGGACAAGTTATGGAAGACTTTAAATTAATAAAAGAATTAACTTTTCTTTATTTTATAACTTATGGAATTAATTAAGGTTACACTTTTTATTTATTTATTATTTAATAAAGAGACTCTTGGTCCTCCATAACTTGAGGACAAGTTATGGAGTCATAAAACCATTTAATTAGAACTAGACTGTTCATTTTGTAACCTTTGCCAACTTTTATGAGTTTTATGAAACTTAAATGTGACTTTTCATATAACTTGAGGACAAGTTACAAAAACACATTTTAAAATAAACTCTTAGATTAATTTGGATTGAAAACAACTATTTCACTCAACTTTTCTATTAATCTAAGCAACTCATAAGAACAAGATAATTCAAATCAAACTTTTTCATGTAATTAGTCTAAACCTTAAACTAATACAAAACATGAATCTGTTGACAATTATCTTTGAAATTGGATTAACATGAACATTACCACATCAAAAAAAAGTTTATAAGTCCAAAAACATCTTAGGGTAATGTTCCTAGTCAAATTCCAGCCAAACAAGTCGAATTTATGTTGTCTGGGGGTCCAACTCGTCGAGTGCACGAACCAACTCGGCGATTTGGATGCATTTTTCCTTGGACTCGGCGAGTCTGTTGGGCAGACAACATCAAAACTCGATTTTTCAGCTACTTTTGCAAGTATAACAAGAAAACAAGCCTAGTCTCTGATACCACTGTTGGGTTTTGAGCATTCTAACACTCCTAAGTGTACATGCAACCCTAAATACCTTGGATCTATGTTTTCTCTATTATGCATGCAAATATGAACATCCAAGGTATTATCCTAATCTAGCATACAAAACAATGAAGATAGAATACATACCTCTTTAATGTAGAAAGTCTTCATGAAGCATGAGTGCCTAGTGCCCCAAGTGTGACACCTCAAATGGTTCACACAACACCAAATACACTTGGAATAACTTGAGAGAAATCTACACTTCATGAAATCGGCTAGCCCTTCTTTTACACTCACTAGTGCCGATTTTTGGTGAATAATATGATGCTTATATAGTGTGTTACAATTAGGGTTACACCATGTAAACCCTAATTGTCATGACCTTTCATTTCCATGACCCATGGGTTATGTAACCTCCATGGAGCATCCTATGGGTTTAACCCAACTTGATTATCCATGGAGCTTTGGCCCACTATATAAGTTATGGATGATTTGCACAATCAACCCATATATTTAATTAGTCTTCTTTTGATCACTTAATTAATCCTAGATTAATTCTTGATCAATACTAATTAAATACTATTATTATTATTATTAATATACTAGAACTTATAATATATTAATAACCATAAGTGTATTATTTCTCTCATTTAGTCTATCCAAGTGAATGATGCCATGCAACCCAGATGGACCATGTCGGGTCGGGTCAAGTCTTACCAATTATAGTTATGGACTTAGACATTTATCCAACACAACACTATTGGAAACATTCAGTAATAACGATTGTTCCATTTTTGATGTTTTTTTTTTTGTTTTTAGAAATGAGCTTCAGTGGTATAGAGGGCTCTTCGAAAAATCAGAGTTCCGATTTTCAAAAAGCAACCACTATGGCTCTAATACCAATTGTTGAGAGAAAAACTTTGAGACACACTTGAACAAAAGGTTAGAAAAAGTGTACAACGGAATAGTTAATCTCGAAGGATCTGTTAGCTCAACAATAATATTAATAATTAGAAGTTAGCGAGTTAGATGCGGAAAGTAAAGTAATGTAAATGACTACAATTGTTATATCAAGTATACACATAAGTTGATTCATAACGTGGAATGCATTCAGACCAATGTTAGTAAGTGAGATCAAACTTAGTGATTATGTCACAAAGCCTTGCTCTGAAGAGTGATTGCAATCTGCTATGTAACAGTAAGTAGTATGGTTGAGTAAGAAAGAGATAGAAAGGATAAATCTAGAGAAAATGTATTAGAAAGTGAAGATGCGTATCTGATACAAAGAGCATGGTCTCTATTTAGAGAGACGCAAGAGTTACAACACAAAAGTTTTCTATGAGTAGCCATGCAAGGTCTACTAGAAAATATAGATAAAAGAGATAAGACAATATAGACTGAGTACAAAATCAAGACTGCTGATCCTTGGACTTCGGTTGCGGATGCTGAAGTATAAAATCTTGGCTGCGGCTGCGGTGCTGACTGCGGTAGGGAGAAGTTCAAGAGGGTCACTTTTAATGATTCATCAAATGCGTCTCCATTGCATGCTTCACTCAAAACATAAGCATCATAAATCGCCGCCTTAACAAAACACCATACGAAGCAATGAATGGTCTGAAGCCTACGATTTCATTTCTACACGTCTTCGAATGTAGATGCATCATCAAGAACAACCGTGATCAGCTTACCAAGTTTCAACCCAAAGTTGATGAAGCAATTTTCCTTGGGTACTCCTCTAAATCAAAGGCCTATCGAGTCGTCAATCGTTGAAATCGAGTTATTGAAGAAAGTTTTGATGTTACCTTTGATGACAACTTCGTTTGGAATTTCGGTCCTACTCACGTTACAACTCACATCATGGAGTCCGATGCTCCTTCCCTGGAATGTCAAAACGTTCAAGTAACTCATGAAGTTGACTTTGATACTCTCTTTGGACCATCCGAAACAACCCTTGATTCCGAATCTCGAACAAGGAAAAACTCCATTCCGACTCTTGAAGCTCCCGTCTCTCAAAATGTCTCCGGTCCAATTCCAAGTGTCCCACCATTTGTTTCCGAACCATTTCAACCTTCTCAGGTTGAGGGGGAGAATGCTCATTCCTCTCTTGAATCAAATGTAAACGGATTCGAAGATGCAACTGCTAAATTTGATGACTCCAATTCGAACAATATCGATGACAATGAAAATTGCTTTGAGTTTCGTTCTTAAGATGATGTCATTCTCTCTGGTTCAGAAGTTCAGGGGGAGCATCATCCTCATATTCAAACCATTCAAGGGGAGCAACTCAATCCTATTGTTGATATCGGATTGTTAGTTGCTCAAGAACTTCCCAGATTACACGTTTGGACCAAAGATCATCCTCCGAACCAAGTGATTGGAAACATAAATGATGGTGTACAAACTCGTTCTGCTACAAGCATCCAAAATGAATGTGATTTCTCCGCATTCATATCCATAGTCGAACCCAAATCCATTAAGGAAGCATTAGAGCATACCGACTGGATTATAGCCATGCAAGAAGAACTAGCTGAATTTGATCGAAATGAAGTTTGGACTCTCGTACCTCCTCCTCCAAAACCATCCCATTGTTGGTACAAGATGGGTATTTCGCAACAAACTAGATGATGCAGGAGTTATCATTCAAAACAAAGCAAGACTGGTGGCCAAAGGTTTTACTCAGATTGAAGGGCTTGACTACGACGAGACCTTTGCTCCTGTTGCACGACTTGAAGCTATCAGAATCTTCCTTGCATATGCTGCTTACAAAGGCTTCAAAGTCTACCAAATGGATGTTAAAAGTTCTTTTCTCAATGGTGAACTCGACACCGAAGTATATCTTCAACAGCCTCCCGGATTCATTAATCTTGCATTTTCGAATCACTGCTACAAACTTCGAGAGGCAGTCTATGGCATCAAACAAGCTCCTCGCGCTTGGTACGAAATCCTCACTAACTTTCTCAAACGCTTCGGTTTCCAATGAGGTGTTCTGGATCCTACTCTGTTCCGAAGATGAAATGGAAAACATCTCATGCTGGTACAAATTTATGTGGACGACATCATTTTTGGATCTACGGATTCATCTATGGTTGCTGACTTTGCTAAGCTTATGATCAATCGATTTCAAATGAGTATGAACAGGGCGTTAAGCTTCTTTCTTGGCCTCCAGGTCAAATAGACTAATAGAGGTATCTTCATTCATCAAGAAAAGTACATTTCAGAACTTCTCAAAAAATACTCTATGGACACCTGTGCCTCTGCCAAGGTACCCATCGGCTTTGGACACAAGATCTTTATTGATCTCTCTGCTGTTGTAGTCGATGAAAAGAAATATAGAGGAATGATTGGATCTCTACTCTATCTTACAGCAAGTCATCCAGATATAATGTTTTCTACTTGCGTATGTGCCAGATTTCAAGTCAATCCAAAGATGTCTTATCTTTTGGCTGTCAAGCAAATTTTCCGATACCTTAAAGGTACTAAGAACCTCGGAATCTGGTACCCAACAAATGAGAGCTTCATACTGCAAGCCTACTCAGATTCAAACTACGGTGAACTACAACTGGATAGAGAAAGCACATCAGGTGGATGTCAATTCCTGGGTGGTGGGTTGGTTAGTTGGTCATCCAAGAAACATAACTGCATTGCTCTCTCAACAGCCGAAGCTGAATACATTGTTGCTGCCAGCTGTACCTCTCAATTTCTATGGATGAAGTCTCAACTCCTGGATTATGGTTATCGCTTTCAACGTATTCCGATTTACTATGACTCTCAAAGTGCTATTGCAATTTCTCACAACCCAATTCAACACTCCATGACGAAGCTCATAGACATAAGGTACCATTTTATTAAAGATCATGTTCTAAATGGTAACATTGAACTCATCTTTCTTCCATCTGACGATGAGATTGTTGATGTCTTTACTACGGCATTATACGAAACCAAATTCAATGGTTTTCTCAACAAAATGGGTATGATGATACTGAATCCTCAGTTCTTTCAAGAGACTTGTTCTCTTTCATAGACATATTTGAAAGAAATCTAGTTCGGATCTCAAAAATCTTTTCATATCAGAACTACTTTCTCTCGAAATACTTAGGATCATGTTATTTGTCTTTGTTTCTAACCTTCACTTAAGTTTTTTAAGCTGTACAGTTCATCCTGAAGTGTTTGCCAGCTTAAGATCACATTGTCATAGAGCTCGAAAAATGCACTTCGGAATTTTCAAATGCACTCTGATATTTTCAAAATTTTGTTCCGGAAGGTTCCTTAAATCTCACTCCGGAATGTTATAAAAGTTTTTGCTACTGAACCTCAAAATATTTTCTTTCGGAACTTTAAAAGGTTTTTGCTCAGGAATTTCAAAAACACTTTTGCTCCAGAACATCAACTTATCTGCTCCGGAATCTCAAAAAGATTTCTGCTCCGGAATTTTCAATGGATTCTACTCCGGATTACTCTTCACTCCAGAATTTCCTCAAATGAAGATATTCAAAACTTACCAATGTACCTACCGGATCATAGCCACTCCTGAATCAGTCATCCAAAATTACAAAGGATAATAAGATGAAACGTTTTCAGTCTCATCGGTTACTTTTTCTGATGATCCTATCCTACTCACTTCGAGTTTTGTGACACGTTTTACACCTCCCCTGTAAAAGTAGCCATCAAATCGCCAGTTTCGTTTTCTATTCCTATCCATACAAACCCTAACCCCTTACCTCCCAAGTCCAATCAACCACTCCTTCATTAAATGCGACCCATTTTAGAATCGGATCCTCATCATTACGCCTTCCAACCCGACCCACTTCCTTACCTATAGATACCTTTCAAACCCTCCTTTCACTCCTTTACGCGCTCAAAATCTCCAAACCCTTATTTCTCTCTGTGTTCTTGGTGTTCTTCAAGCATTCATCTTCATCCAACAATGGCGTCTTCATAGAAACCCACCCAAACTGCATCCACTCCTAAGAAATCCATCGCAAGGAAGAAATCATCTAAAGGATCGAAGGGTTCATCCTCTTCTGCTGATCAAGAACAATTTCTCAGAGATACCACCCAATTTTTCTCCCTAAATCCACAAGAATACGATGAATCTATCAGGGTAATGATTGAGTTCATAGCGAATCACCCTATCTCCATTCCCCTCACTAAAATCCTTGATCCTCCACTGGCACTTCATCATCTTCATCAGGCATTTACCAGTATCAAACTTGAAGATGGAGTTTTAGAGACTACCATCATTAGAGACAGAACAATTCCCCTTTACAAGTCAACATTCCTCAAAGCGATTGGAGTGAAAGCAAATCCCAAAAGTTTTAAAGTCATTGAACCAACTGTTGGGTTTGAGCCATAAGAACATTCCTATGTGTACATACAAACCCTAATGCTTGGATCTAGGTTTCTCTAACGAACATGCTTTTCATCCAACACTTGCAAACCCTAGATCTATGATATATAATTCGAAATTAACATTGCAAAGTAGATCTAGATGATTACCTCTTTCTTTAAAGCTTCAATCTTGTTATCCTTGGAGCTTAGAGTCACAATTGTCACTCTCTAATGGCTTACAAACACCAAGAAGCAAGAGGATGATATGGAGAGAGGTTGAGGACACAAAATCGGCTGTAGGAACTCTTTAGAGTTTCTGGTAGCCGATTTCTGTAGCCCCTGGGTCCTTTAAGTACTTGAGCTGCTAGGGTTACAACCTGAAACCCTAATTGGATTACTTAGGCCTTAAGAAGTCCAAGGATCCATCTAGATTAGGGCTTGGACGAATTCAAGGAGCCCATACACATTAATTTCGTCCACCCCATAATCCATAAGGATCCACAGCCCAAAACCAACTATCACACAATTGACAGTTCTAGTCCCCTTTAATTAATTAATCATTTTTAGCCACAAAATTAATTCTTAATTAATTTTTGTCTAATATTAATTAAACTATATGATTTCTCCTTTAATATATTAATCATATAATATATTAATAAATCATAATAACCTCTTTATTTATAAATGATCCTATCATGTTGCTTTGGTGAAGGCAACCCCAAAGGACCATGCACAACCAGGTCAAGTACTTACCAAATATAGTTACGGGCTTAGACACTAATCCAATAGTCTCCCACATGGATAAGTCTAGTAACTATAATGTAAGCCTATTCCGATTAGCAATCGTATCTCTCAAAGACGATGTTGAACTCTGATCTTGTCATACTTATTGTCCAGCAGTTTGTTTCTCGATCTCTGATTCATTTGACATAGAACTTAATTGAACACATCAATTAAGTGCTGACCGGGCCCGACATATAAGTCAAATCAAATCATCAAGGGGCCCTGACATCGCTTTTACCCTCTTAGGATAAAAGGAACAGATAAACTTCGACTTATATGCATTTACTATTCACTAATCAAATCATACACAACAATGCGTTTTATGACATCAAGTTATTGATGTGTTTTCGCATTATCAACGCATAACCAATCAGAAAACAATAAACCATATATCTAGGTTGTAAGACCATATGATTTATCGTCTTGCGATCAGTCGTGATAAATTCCATGAAGTGATTCCAGCAAGCGTGGGTTTATTCCAATGCTCAAAACTTGTTCATAAACACTCATGAACGTTGTATCAAACATTTGCTATGTCTAATACCTTTTTGACAATCTACACACCTATTCATGACAGTCTTCATTCATACCTACTTCTACCATATGAACGACCGTGGACCGTTCGAATAATTCGATTATTGTTAAATAAATTAATTACTCAGGAAGTCAAAACATGCAAAGTGAAACAATAGTTAAACAATTAACATAAGATAGTAACTTTACTTATAAATAATACTCTTTTATTTAATCATCAAATGTCAATTACATTTATCTATTACACGTTTCTAAACTGATGAAATAAAATCTCTTGATCGTTTAGATCTTTCACAAGGAAATCAATGAAGAACAAACTATTAAATCAAACAAGACAATGAACACAATATAGAATCAATATAAAGCTTATGATTCAAACGTAGTCACGCCTTAGCAGAGCTCAATTAAGAACTTCCACTGTAGAGGCGAGCTAGGGTTTACAGTACTATATTGAGAATAATCAAAAGCCTTAAAACAAAGGATGCATGCATGCACCTTAATTACTAAAAACCTAGAATAAAATAATACACGGTTGGACAGGCCCAAACCGGTTACAAAACCGGGCTGATAAGAAACAAGCCCAAGACGCAACACACCAATCCCAACAATCTCCCCCTTTGCGTCAATTGGGGAGAGACCTTCACTTCGGTTGATTCACCGTAGCTCACTTCACCACCTTGAATAAGCATGGAATCACAACAAGAAGAACATGGCGAAAGTGGATATACCATCTTAACATATCTGTGAAGTACTTTTTATCGTTTTCACTATTCTTCTTGCATCTGTGTATAATCCCTAGAACATACTCCAAATACGAAGTAGTAAAGAGATGTTTATCAGTTAAAGAGAACATGCATTTCTTACCATCCTGTTTGGTGAACATCACAGTGTTTAACACCGGATCAATCTTTCCCATCTTCATCTTGTTAACATCACTTGCAAAACCAACAGGCAAAATGGTAGGCTTCTTCCTGAGAAGCGAAGCGATCCCTTGATCCATCTTAGCTACCTCCAGAATGTAGCAGACTAGCAATCTTTTCAGATGATCAATTATTGGCTCATACTCAATTGGGTTGGAGAGTAGAATGTTGTGCAGAACAATCCAATCATGAGGATTGGGATTGGGTAGATCAACAAGGGAGAAGGTATGCTCAGACAAGGCTGAACCTCTGGTAACTTTGAACTTGATGTTGATGTATTTCCCTGCTGCTTGAGGCTTAAGGACCCGAACTGTGATGATTTTCTGAGCGCTCCAAGTGAGATATTGTGGTTGAGCGAACTCCAAGTAGTAGTCAATGAGCTCACGATCAACCTTCGGGTCTGGATGTGGGACTTCTGCAATAGGAAGAAAGTAGTGAAAAACAAATGCCTTTCGGGTGATAGGTATATCAAACTGAGAGTCCTTTGTGTTTTCACAATCCAAAGACACTATTGGATCAAGCCAATGAGTGCTAGGGGATTCAATGGCTTCTTTGATTAGCTTCTCCAGAGTCCAAAAGGGAAAGAGGGTTTTCTTGCTTTCTAGGAGATCATAAACCTCCTTTAATCTTCTTTCTTTCTCTTCAACTTCCTTTACAATCTTGGCGTTGAGATCAATTTCCCTTTCCCTTGCTTTTCACTTCAAAGCTTCAGCGATTGTCTCTTCTTCCTCATCACTATCATCCACAGTACCCTTGCCTTTAGCCTTAAAACCCGAACCCGAAGCATGCTCAGTCTTCTTTTGTTCTGGCTGGGGAGTAGGAGGAGGTTGAGACATATGAGGAGGTTGAGACGAAGATGTTAGTCCTTCTCCCCCTTGTTTCGGAGCTACCATAGTATCTGAAACACCTTCAATGCGACTCAACATCCCAAGGGCAGGATGAAATTTGTCAACAAGATGGCGTCGAACTGAGATTGTCAGGATAGGGTTTTGAGTCTCCAGGACGTTCAATAAAATAGCGTGTATGTCTGAGACACAACTTTTGACGACAACCTTTTCAGAGCGAAGTTGATTGACCTAGTTGTTCGACTGAGAAAGTTGGAGATTCTTGGTTTTCAGCTGAGTAGTCTTAAGATCAAGCTCATCCATGATTGAGTTCTCGATGGATAGATCAGTTTGAAGCTTAATGAAACGTTCGTTGAGAGAGGATAAGAGGGCAACATTATCCTTTTGAATATCTTGGCGAAAAGTGGAAAAGTTTTGCTTCTCCGTAGTAAATGCTTCTTCAAGTTTTGTAATTGAGCTAGTCACTTAGAAGCGTTCAACTCAACTGCTCCCTGTAAGGACTCAAGAAAAATATTAGCATCTTGAATTAGTTTATCGACTTTTTCAGTCGCTTCTGTACACACTTTGGTTGAGGCGGTAATAGCTGTTGTGGCGTTAGAAATGGAAGCATCATGAGCCTTGACAAAGGAGTCAAGCATGGTCTGAATGGAAGCTTCAGAATAGGGATGGTGAGATGAAGAAGAGGCCATGAGAATGTTGAGTTTGGCATTCAGCTCCTTGATGTGCTTTTTGGTAATAGGAGCATCATCATCTTCATGACTCCGAACAAGGTAGGGGTTGTAGTAGAAAGAATTAAATTCCATGTCTTCACCACCAGGGACAGTGTTGGTTTCGGTTGAAGGTGTGGGAGATAGTGGTTTGGTTGTCTCAGGGACTGAAGACAAACCCCCGTATCAGATACGTTGGTTGGAACTCTAGTGGTGGCTGTTGTTGTTGCTTCAGAAAATAGAGGAGTGGGAATGGGAATGGTGGAGGTGGGTTGTGATGTGATAATTGGGAAGGTTGTTGGTAAGGAAATAGGAATAGAAGCAGGTGGAGAAGAAGGTACTAGGGAGCGAATGGGTACCTCGAGTGTGGGTGACCTAGGTGGAGTATCACCAGGAACCGAAACCTCCTCATCAGAGCTTTCACTCTCAGATGTAGTAGGAGAAGGTTGTTTATTGTCAGTAGGAAGATACGTAGAGTCTGAGTCGCTGGAAGATTGAAGGATGAGCTTCCAGGCTGGATTTTTGGTTTTCTTTTGCTTAAGCTGGGAAGGAGCTGCCTTTTCTGACTTTCGCTTCCTTGGAGTTTGCCCCTTAGCTGATTTGATAACCCTCACTTCCTTTTGTTTTTCTTGTTTCTTTCCCCTCTTTACCGGCTTGTCTGCTTCCTTTATGGAGCGAATCATAGAAGGTGTGAGTTCCCGTGGACCTGAAGAAGGAAGCTTCTTGTACTCTTTGAATAACCAGGCTTGCCTTAGACACACAAGCATACATGGATGCCGAAATGGATCCAACGAACGAAAATTTTGACGGATCAGTGACAATAATATTCTTGGTATGACAAGTTGCGATTGAGGAGAGAAGCAAGTCCACCATGATTGGAACATGAAAACGATCCATCGCCCATGTCGTGACTACTGACCAGAACCTGCCAGATGACACTTCGGAATGGCGAGAGGAGGAAGTTAAGCTCTGAACGATCTGTGCCATAGGATCGAACCATAATCAAGATGTACCCCATTGTACAACCCTTAAAGGATGGTCATGAACAATTTACTCGCCCCATCTGATCCAGCATCGCGTTCTGAAAGACCTTTGAACAAGATTTCTTCAACTTTGTTACAGCGGTTAGGGTTTCAGTGTACCCCATGTTGTAGAACATTGAGAACAATTGACCAGTAGTGATGGAATCAGGGTTTACCATAGTGGGTTCATGGGCAAGACCTAGCAGTGAGCATAATCGATTTTTGGAAATCGAAGTCTTCTCGTTGTGAATGTCGAAGTGGATTCGTTCTGCAACATTATCATAGTGGGCAGTGTAGTAGATATGAGAGAGATAGGACATGGGAACTACTTCCACCTTTGTGAAAGCATTGACAAAAGGAGAATATTTGAGGCATTCCACTACCTGCAACATGAAGGGTTCATAGGTGAATGGTGTAAGGTCAACCAAGAGGTTTTGTTGAGGCTTGATGGTCAGAAGAGTGGAACGAATAGAAGTATCTTAAACAGAAGAGGATTCCGCCATGGATGAAGCTTGAGAAGAAGATGATGAACAGTGAGAGAAATCGTCGTTTGCTTTTAGAAGATTTGAGAGTGATAAAAGAGTAAAGGTGATTGGGAAAAACCCTTTTATACGTGAGAGAGAAATCCGCCTGAAATCTTGTCTTTTGTGAAACGGTTCCTGATGCAATGGGGATTAGACAGTTGGCAACCCCGATGATGACGCATGAGAGACAAAAACGTTTCACTTTTACGCGTCTTTCCATAGATATCACCTTTTTCAAATCGACAAAAACTGTTGGATAATTGCTGACTCATCTGTTGTGCTTTATCTGAAACATCACCAACATAAATCACATGAACCTTTATCAACCGAATTGTTTCATTTGAGAACTGCCATAACACCTTTATAGCACAATCTAAACGAAAAATAACTTATACAAACGAGAACCAAAATTTTGGAAAATCAAAGATTTTCGTGCATAGAGTGTGAATGATAAAGAAATAAATCAAAAGTTTGTGGGATATTGTGATGTCAATCAAGACATGAAACAGTGGATCCCGGGCACAAATCTCTTCCTTTCAAGTCAAGAGAGACTTCAAAGTCTCTATGAGGTTTCCCGTTAGAATATGATCAAGTGCCTTTTAAGAAGCAATGAAAGGCATCTTTTATATATACGGCTTATAAGGGTGGCTTTCACTTCAATTCAAGTTCCGGTTCTTGATATAAGACCGAAAGAGAATGAAGTACTTATGAGACCAATGTGGCCTATTGGACAAGTAGGTTTGACATGTATTAATGACTTGCTAAAAACAAGAAATCTAAAAAAAAACTGGATCCTTGGGGAAGAAAAGTCTTGGTGATAGACAATTTCAAAAGGATCACTCAAAATAAAAAGATATTTCATTGGTGAAAGCTAGGACATAGTATTTGTTCACCGTCAATGCATTATGGGTAGTGAATTGTGGGTTTCACTTAGTACGTAGTGACATGAGACTAAGATCATAAACATAAAGTGTTGTGTAAGCATAAACGTCAGTGGTAGGTGCTGAGAGTCTCAAGGGTTACACAAATGATATGAAGTGAGATGGAGAAAAACTGATGTAGGTGGTTTAAGAATCGAATGTGCCTCTGCTATAAAAGTAGGACCAAGCAGAAAACTCTAAACTCAATATGAGAAGAGTAAGGTAGCTCACGATTACAGTGAATGTAACAGCCTAATTGGGAAAACATGATTTGTATATAGCACATTATTAAGGCTGTTGGGTTTTGAGCATTCTAACACTCCTATGGTATACATGCAACCCGATAAACCTTGGATCTATGTTTTCTCTATTATACATGCAAATAAGAACTTTCCAAGGCTTTAATCCTAACTAGCATATTATGAAGTTCTTATACTACAAAGTACTAGTTAGATGACATACCTTTTGATGTAGCTTGATGTCTTCAAGCTTTAAGAGCTTAGCCCCAATAGTGTGGAAGCCTCAAGTGGAATCAAAAATCACCAAAACACCTTGGAAGACTTTAGAGAATATGGATACTTGGTTCTCTCTAGTGAAATCAGCTAGCCCTTCATAGTGTACCCACACTAGTACCCATTTCACCAACCAAGGACATCTTTATATAGTATGGAAACTAGGGTTAAACCCATGACCTTTCATTTCATGTGATCCATGGGTTAAACACTCCATGGACTATCCATGAAAGCTTAGCCCAACCTAAATGAACTTGGCCCATTCCATATATATAAGAGTCCATATTTAATTAGTTCATTTTGATCACTTAATTAATTATAAATTAATTCTTGATCAATACTAATTAAATAATATGATTATATGTTAATATATTAGAACTTATAATATATTAATATAAATCATAAATATACTATTCTCAAATGACTATCCATATAAATTGTGTCGGTGAAGTGCAACCCAAATGGACCACGCCGGGTCGGGGTCAAGTACATACCAAATATAGTTATGGACTAAGAAATTAATCCAACAGTCTCCCACTTGGATAAGTGTAAAACTATTATTGAGTATGACTTCAAAACCTAACTGGAAATCGTAGCTCTTAAAGCCGCTGT